>NW_021703776.1:94903285-95529364 GCF_005190385.1 Monodon monoceros | reverse complement strand
CTTCTTCTTCTTCTTCTTCTTCTTCTTCTTCTTCTTCTTCTTCTTCTCCTTCTTCTTCTTCTTCTCCCACAAAGGGAATAGTTTTGCAAGACTGTAAAGTGACAATGCATTTAGTACCATTGTGATGTGGTAGCTTAGTTGGATTAGAGGCCACTGAGCAAAAAGGAAAGGCGTAGCTGATGAGGTCTTCAAAATAGACCAGCTAGACAGGGTGACAGGACAGGAAGGAGAGACGTCAATTAGCATAGTCAGGCCAGATAATGGTAGTTTAAACTGCTATAATTCTAATGGAGATGGAGAGAAATGGATATTTTGGGTAAAATTTTGAAGTAAGGTCAATAGGACCTATTAATGGGTTATATATGAATAGAAGAGGAAATCAAGTATACCTGCTATTTTTATGCATTTATGTGTTTAATATTTAAAATTTTTTATTAAGTAACTGGATGCATAACGATACCATTTACCAAAACGAGGAGGACTGGGGCAAAAGAAGATTTGGCATGAAATGAATTATTCTCTTTCAGATAATTAAAATTTTTAATGCCTCTGAGAAATTCAAGTGTAGATGTCCGGTATGTGGATAGATGTCTTGTCTGGAGTTTAAGATAGAAATCAGGGGTGGAAATAAATTATATAAAATTGCCTGAAAAGAACGTGAAGATTGAGAAGGGAAGGAAAATAAGGATTGTCTTTGAGCCCTCCAATATTTAGAAATTCAGCTGTGCAGGAGGAAAAAAAACAGAAGTGACTGAGACAGAGAGACCAGTGGCTAGGAAGAAAACTAAAAGCGTTTGTGTTAAAAAAATTAAGAAAAGCAAGAGTTTTGAATATTGAGATAGGATGAATTAAATTTTTTCTGGGCAACGTTCATGAGCCCTTTTTAGTTAGCTTTCATCTGCCTCCACCTCTGCTTTTACTCCCACCATTCTTTACTACCTGCTAATGTTTCCTTGTTTCAGGAGTGAACAAAGAAGCTGCGTTTTCTAATTTGTGCTCTCCTCGTGCACACTTGGGGCTGGAGGGGAGCTGTCTCCCTGAGTGCCTGTTAAGGGTGTTACCTATATGCCACGTGGACATTAGCATGAGTTTAAAAATAGGGGGTGTGCCTCCAGGGGGAGGGGAGATGGCCCCCTGAATGCTCTGGTACACACATATATCCCTTCAGACTCAGTCTACTGATGCCAGAGGAAAGTAACTCCTGGGCTGGGGAGCCGGGATTCAGGTTGCAGAGGAAGAAGAGGCATAGAATCACACCTATCTCAGCACAGTGCATTTGACTTTTCTAGGTAGTGCAGGAGTATTGCTGTAGACTTGCACTTTAATTCAGTGTCTTAGATAGATTTTATCATGGTCCTTAATGATAATTTATAGCTACCATAAGTAGATAGTGTTATGGGCTGAATTGTGTCCCCTGAAAATTCATATATTGAAGCCCTAACCACCAGTACCTTAAAATGTGACTGTATTTGGGGATAGGGTCTTTAAAGACATAATTAACTTAAAATGAGACCTTTAGGATGGGCCTTCATCCAATAATGACTGGTTTCCTTATAAGAAGAGGAAATTTGGACACAGAAAGATCTGGAGAAAAGATCACAGGAGGATGACACAGGGAGAAGATGGCCATCTACAATCCAAGAAAGGGATTCCTTGAGCTCAGACTTCTAGCCTTCAGGACTGTGAGAGAATGAATTTCTCTTGTTCATGCTGTCCAGTCTGTGGTACTTTGTTATGGCAGCCCTAGCAAACTAACACAGGGAGAAACAGTTTTCTACCTGACACAGTTAAGGTGGAGAATTACAAATGTTCAATCCTGAGTCCTAAAGACAGCTTATCTGAATCCTCTTTTCCACCTTTCGTATTTCTCTTGATGTATAAGAATGAGAATTGAATGAAACAAGAGCTAAGCTATGTCACTTAGTTGAGTAGTCAGGCATGGTAGCCACGGGCAGTAGCTCCATTCCCTTTCCGGCAGTATGTCATATTTGGTTAAGTGTTCAGTGAAGCTGCCCGTTATTATACATTACATGAGATTGCTAATGTAGAAATATGGAAATGAAGTTAACCCATCTGCAGTGTCTAGAGTATATTGTTGAACCCTGGTTCTGTCTAGTATCCCTTTACTGCATGGGAGTCATCTGTCAAGACAGGTCAATATCAAGTTTCTTCCTTCAAAAGTTTTACCATTCTCAGAGCTTCAACAATCAACTATTTCTTTTTTATATTTCTAAATAGAAAAACACCTTTTTAAAATGGAACTTTGGGGACTAATACATCACCACTAATAGGATCCCTGTCTCAACTGCGTGTGTGGGTCACAAAACCACGGGGACACTGAATGGAGTGAGCTCTGCAAACTGCATGATGCTTCCCAATCTCGTTGTGCTTGAGTATTAATATAGTTTATATATAGTAATTAGATAGCATATAATTTACTATAAATTATTTTTCTTATAGTTTCCATTTATATTAGAGTTAAAGCATTGTATTGATTTTTTTCTGGAAATTGTGTGTTTTAGTAGGTTATATTATCTACGACCTTTGATTCAAAAAAATGTTATAAAATATTTGTTTAATGTAGTGTTATGCCTGCTGGGGTTGGCTGCTTTCTCATCATCATGATAGTGGGTTTTCATTCAAGTGTTTTCCTTGCAGTTACACCTTTCTAAAACATGAGAACCCCAAAACAGATTCTCTGCCTGTTTCAATCTCTAAATTATTTTCTAATTTAAAGTGATTGGAAAGGAAGAAAACATTTATTAGATGGCTGTCAAAGTGACTCTTTTTATTCAGATGTGCCACCACTTCAACAGTTTTTGAAGGACAGAATGAAGGTCGTCATTTCAGTGATGTGACTCTCGATATACTCTCATTAGCAAGCGTATTTTTTCACTGTTTCCACCTTAGACCCGAAATTCAGCATAATTAATCATATCTACCTTGGCGGCTCAGAAGCTGGTTTGCTACCTAGCTAAATTCCATGAAGCTAATCAGGTTTTTGATGTATTACTTAGCAGATATATATAGCACTTCCTAAGTGCCAGGAACCATTCTAAACCTTTACAAACATTAGCTCATTTTAATCTTTACAACAGCTACCTTATTATCCCCATTACACAGAAGAACAGACTGAGGCACTGACAAGTTAACTTGCTCAAGGTCTCAGTGATATTCAGTAAGTCACAGAGCCTGGAT
The DNA here is from genome assembly GCF_005190385.1 of Monodon monoceros. NCBI lineage: Eukaryota > Metazoa > Chordata > Mammalia > Artiodactyla > Monodontidae > Monodon > Monodon monoceros. The sequence continues at coordinate 95,526,166 of NW_021703776.1, read as the reverse complement.
ATCAATCCAGCCAATCTGGCCCTAGAGGCTATGCACTTGCCTGTGCTTCAGTGCCTTCTAAATTTGCCATTCAGCAAATGAGAAAGAATTTTGCTCTAAAAAATGTGATGAGCAAACGGAATTAGGTTACATTGCTTTTTTCAATAAAGAGATCTTTCAGTTTCCACTTATGTTAAATTAAATCGATCATCCTATATCAGGTATGAATAATCAATTGAAGATTATATTCAGGTAAAGATCATTTTAATCATTTTTAATACATAGGCAATTACATGAAAGTTGCAACTGCAATTTCCCTGTAATAGAAGAGGAGGAAATAAAAGACACAATATTATACATATTATGACATTTTGAGACAGGGAGTGAAGAGAGAAAGGGAGAGAGGGAAGAAGGGAGGGGTCGGGGAAGAGAGAGAGAAAGAAAGAGAGAGAGGGAGAGAGAGAATTTGGGGTAAAAAGCAGAGGAAAAATTGGGAGGAGACCAATGATTGATGAAGGGGAAATGTGAGCATTTTTTGTCCATCTGCTCATGGCAAATTTCCAGCATTTGACATTATTTGCTTTCCTCATCCAAAGATTTATTAAAAATGGTATCCTTTTTTGAAGCCAGCTCAAACCTCCCCTATTTCCAGGATTGTTTTTCCTGGGAAAGCTGAAACAGTCCTGATTTTCTCCCTTTCTGGATGGAAGCGCTTCCTGGTTTATACTTGCACATGTGCTGTCTTTCTGTGGCTTCCTCCATTTGACTGTATAATACAGTTAGAGCTTTGTTCACATGGCTCCTATTTTCTAAATGTGCCCAGAACATTTTAGTCTTTGAAGTAATTAGAACATTATGCAAACATTGAAGAAAACCATCCAGGATCTGTGTATTGATGACATTTTATAAATGGAAGTTGTTGCTAGGGAAGCCAAGCTACTTATATATCAATCAATTCAAATTATTGTGAGAAGATTCTGGTGAAGCAGAAATAGTGGAAGGCGAATAAAAAAGAAAAATTCCATCGGATGGAAACATTATTATTATTGCTGCTGTTGTTACTGATTTTGCAGTTCCTTCTAAGTCTCCTTTATTTATTTTTATTAAAAAAAATTCTCAAATGTTTAGCATTTCCTTAGCCTGCTATCCTTTGAGGACTTCCAAATATCACCATTTAGTCAATATTTACATTTTGATGTTATTTTCTTTCCCTGAACAAGAATCCTCTTTGAATAGGACAGCCATATAGTTTTGTTTGATTTCTCTGAGCACTTAGAATTAGGGATCTGCGTCTCATTTCTTTTCCTAAATATAATAATATAGGAAAAATAATATAATATATAATACTATATTGTCATAGTATTCGTATTTCTTGTTGTTTAATTTCTTTTCAACAATGGTCCTTTTACTTTTTTTTAACTAAGTAAAGTTATCAATAGTCCTGGACTGAAGCAGTCACATGTGTTAGCAATCAAAAGAATATGAATTATTGCCTCTCTTAGGCTGGTCAAAGCAATACACGTCTCACATTTCTGATGGTTAAATTCAACTGAAAGTTTACAATAAAGAAATTGAGCCCTGCAGAATAAATGTCTATCTCTACCTGGGTTCTGAAGAGATCTGAGTATCCGGGGAATGAAATGCTCCAGATGCTTATTTGATGACATTTCACTGTAGAGACTACAATTTTTTTTTCCAGTGCATAATCACTTAGTATCCTCCTAATTTAGTCATCCTATCAGTAGAAAAAAGTTGCAATATGTTTTTCAATTAAAATTCATACAAATGAAGAGGAAAGACAGGGCCGATAGAAATCAGAAGCTATAGGAACCAATGTATCATAATGATGAGTAATCATAAATCTGGATTGCAAGATGTCCACTGGCCTTCACTGATTTTATCTGACAATAGGCAACAACATTTTTATAAAATATCTTGTATTTCTAGGTTCAATGGTACATTGCAAACACTGACCTTTACCTAGAGGTAATCTCTACTCTTTATCTTAATATCAATAGCTTTAAATTTGTTCTATTTGAAAAAAATGTATTTAGTGTTTGTGAAATCATCATGTCACATCAATTTCAGTGGAAAGACCCTGCCCCTCACTCTGCTCCATGATGCTAGTTGAACTTAAAAGAAAACAAACACTATTTAAAATTTCTTAAGAAGCCTGTCACTCTCTTATAGGTTAGTACATCCTAATTTCAATATAATTTAAACTCTTCATTTGAGATCTTTCAAATCAAGGTAGTTTTGATATAAACATTCATATAAATATGTAGTTATACATATATATTCATAGGCACACAGATGTGTGTACATATAAAACACATGTACATGCTTTATAAGTCTTCTGATTTAACTTAATATAGCATAAATATGCCCATTTCAATAAGTATTCTTTATAGTATGCTTTTTAATCATTTCATAATTTTCAACTGAAAAGTTATGGGTCACATCTAGAATTGACTTCTCCAGTAATTTACTGTTGATTATTTATATTATTTTCGATGCCTTACATCTATAAATAATATTGCACTGAACATTGTGTGCACACACTTTTGCACAAAGTTCGGCTAACTTCTTCAGCAATGGCTTGGTGAGTGTGCTGGCCATTCTCTATTCCTCTTGAGTGTCTCCTGACTCCCATCTCCTGCCCTTCTCTGTTGGGCTTGGGGCCCATAAGCCTTATCATGGGGATCTTGGCTTTCCATTGGTTTCCCTTGTCCCGTGGAAGACACTGGCAGATTAGCTGGTGGGAGAAGAGAGAAGTTGGGGTATTAATTCTACACTGCCCCCACCATCTAATCACTGGCCTCTGGTCTGACAGGGACGGAGTCCTGTGCTTTAATCTTTTCCCTTTTTCCTTCACACTTGGGTCTCATCAGTTATTGATCTGCCCTCTTGTCTGAGAGGTGAGAATGGCCTCCCCGTGTTCCCAGTCTCTAAATGCTTCACCACGCCTTGGTTCTCTTACCTGGCCACACCTCTGTAAATAGCACATTCATTAATCTCTCCTCATTTTTATCCTTTGGGTAAGTCATCTGTTGTCTGCCTGTGCACAGCATAGTGTACAGCATCCGTTGATTACTAATGAGGATAAATGTTAAGCGTGTGTGTATGTGTGTGTGCACGTGTGTGTGTGTTTACAGATCAAATACTAGATAGCAGACTGTCGAAAAAGCACCATCTATGGACTAGTGTTCACATTTCAGCTCAAGCACAAATTAGCTGTGTGGATTGAGGCAAGACCCCCTCTTCTTTTAAAACATCCTTAAGCCTTCTTTTTCTTTTTATCATATATGTGATAGCGATAACAATAGTGTTCGAAGTAAAGTGATTGGATTTGAGGTCTGTGGTCCCCTCCAACTTTAAGCCTGTGATCTTACTTCTCCAGCAGTAACAAGACAGAAAGAAACCCTGCCTAGTTTGATAATGCATGACTGATACAGCGAACTACACTTCATGTGTTAAGTTACTGACACATTTGTATGGCAGCTTTTTTTTTCATTTTATTTTCTCCAAAGACTGATAAATATTATGATTTTTTTAAACAACGCCACATGAGGTAGACTTAACATCTTACTGTGTTAAAAGTCAGATCCCATTAACCAAAAGTAGCCATGCTAATAAGAGAAATGGAATCCTGCATCTCTATCAAGTCACGTTTACTTATTTATTCCTTTTTCTGAACTCCTTGGTTAGCAAATTTCATTTTTGTTATCCTTAAGTTATCCAGAAAAGGCTAGAAATGCTATCTGAAATTAAATACCTCACTTAATCTATTGCTATAGATCACATTATTTCTCTTAGCAGAGGGAACTTCCTAGGAATTTAAAAAGGCTAGGGGTCTCGAGGCACATGGAAGAAATGGAATATTTCTTGGAACATGAGCAGCATGAACCCCAGAAGCAGGCCGTTTGTCCTGGGGGTAATGGTGTGAGAGAAAAGTAACGCAGAGCCTCTGAAAGTTTCAATGGAGCGGAAAAAGTGGAGAGAGAGCTTACAATATTTTTTGCAAATGTCTAAAATTTGCCGTGCAAGGACGAAGGTTGCGAAGAACATACAGGGTGTAACGTACTTGCTTTGCATTTGGGTTTGATGTTATTGACTCACCTTCAGTGGGTCTTGTGCTTTGAGTTGTGTGGGCCATGGATTTGCCCTGCTTATTCTGCCCATCCTCCGTGAACGCAGCCTGGGTTTATGAGACATCTGTGTAGGGTTAGGAGGGCAGCAAAAGTTGTTGAACAGAACGGAACGAACAGGCTCGTGCATAAATTCAACTTGTAAGTGTGGAGCCATCCATGCTCTGCTGAAATGCTGAGCAACCATTGCTGAGGAAAAAACAGAGAAGTCTCTAGCGAGGTGATTTGGAGAGATGAATGGATAATTGAGTGGATGGGATATTTACTAATGCTATTTCTATGCATTCTTTGCAAGAAAAAAGAATGTACAAGAATATCATAGCAGATCTCAAAAGGACATGTAGATGTTTAAAAACACATTTGGGCTTCTATGTTTAGTAAACTCGATTTTTAAACATTTTTCTCTAACACTTAACAGAAAATCTGGCATTCAAGTAAAGTATCATTGAAACAATAACAGCAAAAGCCCTCTCCTACCCTCCCCACAAAAGAGTGTAAAGGCTCTCCCCCAGAGGACTCAGGTGAGCGGAAGGGAAGACCGCAGGCCCTGCGCTTGAGGGCAGCTGGCCAGCTTGGCCAGAATTGGCCAGGGCTCCACGACCCTTTGGCTCTCGTGGGAGAGTGTGAAGTTCTGTCAGCTCATCCATTTGGATAATTAGCAAAAGATATTATTTCCCTGCTCCATCTGCTTGCATTTTTGCTAATAATTGGAACTCTGAATAATGTTCCCAAGTCCTTTAGCTCTCTGTCACCACCACTGAGCACATACCTCTTTGGGGAAAGGCCAGGCACTGAGAACGCTTAGGCTCTTCTCCTGTGGGACAGACGACCGTAAAACCCTGGGACTCTCACCACAATCATCCAGAGGCACGTCGGGGCTCACTGGTCATGGAGCTGACCGAGGCCAGGGTGGTAGAGACCACTCCATTTGGAAATCCATAGCTTATACCCTTAAGCACAGACGGCTGTCTTGTAAACGCGGGGCTTAGTGAACAGGAGCTGACCAAAAGGGAAGAGTAAAACCATTTAGTCAATCAGAGATCAACTCTAAGAAATTACCTCCTAATGGTGGGTTGGATGTATGCTATATTTTTAAAAATCCTATAGCAGTTCTCTTATGAGTATGAGATTATGGATTTCTCCAGACCGGGACCTGGCCTCATCCTTCTCTCTGCATGGTAATTCGCAACAGTAGTGCCCTCAATTAAGTCCAGTTGACTGGCTGCCTGAGAACACTTCCAACCAGTGAAGAATGAACTGAATAGAAGCAGAAAGTACAACTTTTGCATTTTTGAAATGAGTGTTACATTATCCTTTCAACTCTAAAGCCCTTCTCACATTTTTTTTCCAAAGAGCCTGTGAGTTGAATCTCAATAGGAAAAAATGCTTCACATCCACCCAAGCATTCATTCGCTCATTGTTTTTATTGAGTAGCTACTATGCGCCAGTGGCTTTGGTGGGCACTGGAGAGGCCCAGTTGACCCCATTTCTGCAAGACAACCACTATATTTTTGTAGGGTCAAGTGCTCTAATGTATTACCAAGATAGGTACATTCAAGTTAATAGTAATTAACATTTGCTGCTAGATTCTATGACATTTAGAAGATTTTATTAATAATAAATTAAGAGAGGAAGTAGTTATTTAAAAACTAAATTCATTCTACTAATGATGCATGTTTTTCCTGAAAATTCATTCTACTGAAAAAATATGATTTTTTTTCTTCAAAGAGCTAATAAGTGATAGAACTGGAATATTGACATATTGTTAAATGTTTTTTCTCTTTTCTTTCTCCTTTCCATGACATAAGAATGGGGCTACTGTTTACTTCAAAAAGAGAGCAATTTCAGTTTTTAAAAAAGATTCTCTTAAGCAATGTTTTCATGTCACAATTAAGATGTAAGAGGTTTCAGAATAGAAAGATCTTTATATTGCAAAACAAAGTTGCTCTTGTCTGTAACAGACAGAAATGAAAGCAAGCATGATCAATGCATTTCAATGGTCAATTTAAAAAATATATTTCCATTATGTTTAATACTTTTGAACTACTGGTAGGAAAAACATAATTTGCAGATATGTATTTTGGGTTTCAACTTTTCTAAAAATTTAAATGCCACAGAATAAGTCAATTTTCATTATAGTATAAAATTAATCAGACACAGTTAGTTGTTACATATTTTACAAAATATAATCTGTTGATCAAGTTACTGGATTTTTTCCTGAACATCCCTTTCTCATAAAACTCCTGGCAATTAAGTTGATGTATTATTGAGATAAATTGTATGTCATTTTAAAATAAGTTATGTCTTTCTGTTGGTTTAGTGCTAAATCGATGTCACTGCTTTATGCTACATTTCTGCTCATTAGGCAGCAAAGTTGGACTTGATTTTAAAACTTAGTGTTTTTATAAAGACCACCATTCCCAACGCTTCATTCTGTAGATGAGTATAATGAGACTTAAAAGTTTAACAAACTGGCCAATATCACAGAACTAAGCCAGGACTGGGTCTCGTAGGCTGATGTTATGGTTTCATCCATTGATATTCTACTAGTTGGTTGATAAACAGCTCCCTGGAGAAAAAAGCATTGAATTGTAGCATGTGCTAATTTCCAGGGTGTACATAACTCTCACCATGGCTGATTTCAGGACACCAACATGATGTCACTGAATGAGCTACAGAGATGTGCAGTAGCTCACTGCTCTACATTATTTTCAAAACATGAATTTGTATTCATATTTTTGGTGTGTATGACAAAATATAGATAAAATAGATTTAAATAACTTGAGCAGAAATAACAGTATATTAACATAACTGAGAATTGATGAGTGTTTATTGTCTTTGTTTTCAATACAGTTTATTTAACTAATATAATTTCATATACAGTTTATAAAATTTATATAATTTTATATAATTAAATACTAATAGTGGCTTTGTTTAACAACTAGCTTACTGAATCCCTGAATATTTAACAATTGGCTCTTACAAGCTGGGACAGGAAGTTTCTAACACAACACTGGATCACCAGAAAAATATGGTAAGTCAGTTTGGTTGGTTGAAAGTGTTTTCAATGTGTCTCCTCTCATTGTTCTTGTGTGTGTGTGTGTGTGTGTGTGTGTGTGTGTGTGTGTGATAGTGATATGTCATGAAATTGTTCCATACCAGTATCAAGTCTGAGACAAGTGATGGCATAAACTGCAAGATTGTAAATGTTTAAATTGTATATCATTGCAGAAAGTTTCTGCAAAATAGTTAATCATTTTCTTAACATTTTTTAATCCATGTGTTTCAAAAAATTAATACTGTATATCCATTTCATGCTCCTTCTTCCTGGCTCTCTGACGATTTCCAATCCTGTTTAGTCCAGATAAACTTTTGCTAAGATTCAACCCTAGATTTTTCATGTGAAAAACTGTTGTCAATTAAATATAATACTTGTACCAACGAATTACTGCCCTGCTAGCATGTACAAGAAAACCTGATTACGTTTAATAGCAAAATCTGTAACCATATTGTCATAGTATTAGTTACATATTAATGCTAGTTCATGTTATGAACTACATTACTTTTCCAAATTCTATTTTGTTGTGACCATTTTGTGCTGAGTGAAAACATTTATTATATGGGCTGATGTTTGATTTATGTGGTTAAAAATTCATAGTAGCTAAGCTGATAATGGTGGAGGGGATTGGATACAAGCATCCAATATTGCTACCAAAGCGGAAAAGAGATTTGAAGTGATGAAAAGAGGCCCTTAGAATGATAGTAACAACAGAAGCCACCCATTAATAACAGGCCTCCAATACAGGTACATTGAAAGGACTTTTATGCAAGGGTGTGGCAGCAGTGTTAACATGCATGTCGATACTTCTAATACCTCACTCTCTGCATGGTACGGAACAGTTGAGAGGGGCACTGGAGAACTATGTGTAAGTATATATCATGAACATGGCTGCTTCATGAGCAAAACAGAGCAAAGTAGAGACGGCTGAGTTAGTCATCAAATAGGGGGTTATTGAGGAGACCCTCAATAACAATATCAAGCATTCTTGAAACTCGGTAGCAAACACACTAAACCTTTTAGAATCTGTTATAATTCTCCAGCTCTGATTTCACTATATGGATGTTGGGATGACGATTATTATCTGGGGAGGAAGTCCCGATGGGCCAGACGGTACAATGAAACCCCACACCCATGACTCACATTATGAAAATGCAGATTGACTGCTTTCCTGGGATCCCTTAGGTGGCGGCAACGCCTGGAAGTCCTAACAGCTGCTCTTGGTCTGCTATCAAGCTTAAATTCCCAACATTAGAGATTTATTTCTTTGGGCCTTGAAAGACTATCCTAATAAAGATGCAGCAGAGAGTAGGAAGAGGGGTAGAAAAGGAAAAGAGAAAACTGCGTTAGTTATTCTCAACTAATAGCAGAGTTCAACTTTCTCTCCAAACCAGAGAGATCAAACAGAGCAAACCTCTTACCGCCCCAGCCTATGTGGGATGCTGGGTAGAAACCCAATGAATGGTCCAGCGTGGAATATGCATTCTAAGTGGCTCCAGGGATGGGTAATGGTCATAGGGGAAAGAAGAAGGACTGGCAATGTAAGCTTTTTCAAAGGGCTGGTCCTCTTTACAGGGCTTCATTAATTTGGTATCTCCAAAGAGATTTTATATAAATTTGTTTAGAGGAGTTCTTTTGTGTGTCTCCCAAAATATTCAGATGGTAAAACACATTTAGAAACTTCTTGACTGCAGTATCAAGGAACACATACAATGCACACTTTATATTATGAAATGTAATGGGTGATGTACATGCTTTGTAGCACAGATTAATTTAAAAATTACAATGAATGTCCACTAGGTGGCGAGTGTGCTATATAGTGTTCAGATCCCCTAGTTAAGGTGGAGCTGTTTCATCTTGCACATCAAGGGATCCGATCAGACTGTTTGGGGGCCAAACAAATGTCTGAAGTAGATTTTAGAAGCCAGATAAGAGTTTCCAATTATTAGAGAGTAACTCACTTTGTGAATTAAATGTCTTCCCCAAGCACTAAGCAGCACGAAGGGGCTACTTATTAGAGCGTATGTGTTTTAATACCGCTGCTCACTGCTATGATGATTTTTATCTGAATTCTCTGTTCCAGTTACTCTCCTAATACCATGAAATCTAGAGTTAAGAGCTCTTTCCTGGGCTGCAGTTTCTTTCCCATAATTTTCTGTGTATTAAGCATTGTTAAGCGACCAAATAGACCTGAGATCTTCTTCCTCGGGCATTTTACAAGTCCTCTCTTCACAGTCTCTTCTGTGAAGGACCACATTTTAAGCACTACACACTGAGGATTAATAATTGCAGGGTTGGAAGATAAGATGAGCTGACTGGGGCAAGTGCATAGCCAAGGTTACTATACAGTGAGGCTTCTAGCTTAGAAAACTTCTCATTTATGAACCCTTTTTTTTGTGGGGGGCAGTAATTTATATTAAGTGGATGAACCAATTAGGCACATTTTAATAGTGATCTTTAGGCTTTCTAAAGTGCATTTTCTTCCAGTTTGACTTACTTAACAAGAAATATTTTCTTCCTATCTTAGGATGAACTCTAATAATGAATCTTACGTCCTTTATTTTTTTACCTCTGATTTTACTGTTTCATTATAGAAAAATTACAAAAATATCATAATGCTCATCTAGTAGTGCTGAAGTCCTTTTTCAAATGTTTCAGCTATAATATTAATCTTGAATCAAGTTATTCATATATCCCTTCCTTAAGTTCATTAAGATTTTGCATATTGTGATTTCTGACGACTTTAACTTGTATAAAGCATTACAGAAAAGATCATTAAAGAAAAAGATCATTTGGAAAATCAAGGTAGAAAAATATCTACAAACTTATGTAAATCAACTATTAACTTAAAATTATGTCTGCATAAATTACATGAACCATGGATAGATAAAAATAATTTTTACTCTTTTTAAAATAAATTTATTTATTTTTGGCTGTGTTGGGTCTTTGTCGCTGCGCACAGGCTTTCTCTAGGTGTGGAGAGTGGGGGCTACACTTTGTTGTGGTGAGCTGCTTCTCTTGCCGTGGAACACAGGCTCTAGGCGAGCGGGCTTCAGTAGTTGTGGCATGTGGGCTCCGTAGTTGTGGTGCACGGGCTTAGTTGCTCCGCGGCATGTGGGATCTTCCCGGACCAGGGCTCGAACCCGTGTCCACTGCATTGGCAGGCAGATTCTGAACCACTGCGCCACCAGGGAAGCCTGAAATAATTTTTACTCTTAAATCAGTTCCCCTAAATGCCAATTCGTCCTTGTAATTGGCTCTGATTCACTGGCCTTTTCTCCTTTGACAACATCTTCACTGTCACAAGGATATTGATAGATTCTGTCAGTTAGAAGTAATGTGATAATCTACATTCTTATTAATTACTCATAAACTCGTATTATTTTCCTCAAGAAGATTAACTTAAGAATAAAGAAACACCTTAGCCCCCCAAACGATTTTTCAAGGATAGTGACTTTGACAATAATTGGAATATTCTTTCACATCCCAGCTTCATCAGTCTTGGCATTCCAGTGAGCCCAGATTCACGCTCTTCAGATTTTCTCCACAGTAGGAGGCTTAGACCAGTGTGGTGAAGAGAAAGTCGACCAGTTAGAATCTTGGTGCCACCACTTATTAGTTGGGTGATTTTGCACAAGATCTTTAATCTCTCTGAACGTCTCTATTAAAAGACAGTGCTGGAGTGGAAAATAATAGTGACTAATACATAGGATCATATAGGATACATACGATGGGGTTTTAAATGAGATAATACATGTATTTAATACTTTGCTTGGTACAGAATAAGTTCTGAAGCCATAGTTGCATGATTCATTTTTGCTACTGTGATGGAAGATGGATCAGATAAAATACTAAGAGGCAGGTTTATTACCATTGGGATTTGTTTATCAAATTTTCAAGGAAAATACATTTAAAACACTTTTAAAACTGTATTTTTAAATCACTTATTTGGCAATGTACACAATTTCTGTGATAGTTTTCACTTCAAATGAGCAGAAAAGCTTGTCATCAAGCCACTCGATATTTAAAGACTGCCTTTAGATCTCATTTAGACATGTTCATTTTCTCAATATTACCCACCCCACCTCTTAAGTCATTTAAGGCTTCTCTAAATATATCAAAAGCAATATGAATAAAATATAATTTAAATATTAATTGAATATGTTTAAAATATATATGATATAGTTTAACATTATCTTTGAAAAACATAGAAAATGTTAATATTGTATAAGATAAAATAACTTTCTAAAAGCTTTTCCGAGAAATTATAATAATAACATTGAATATATTGTTGAAAACAGACTTTATGTTTCAATAATAGATATTGTAAAAGCTTTATTATTTTACTAGTAATATTTATTAGAGGGTAAAACACACATCTAGAAACACGTTCTAGAGAAAAAAAATTGTAGTTAGTCAATAAGGTCATCATGAAATTCATTATCTAATGTAAATGCATTAAATGACTACAAATTTTAAGACGCCTGAGATTTATTCAGATTTGCTTTCCCAGGACTTAGCAACAGTCTCCTTAATGAATGCTTCTTAGGACTTCCCTGGTGGCACAGTGCTTGAGAATCCACCTGCCAATGCAGGGCACACAGGTTCAATCCCTTGTCCGGGAAGATCTCATGTGCTGTGGAGCAACTAAGCCCGTGCGCCACAACTACTGAGCCTGCGCTCTAGAGCCAAGAGCCACAACTACGGAGCCCAAGTGCCACAACTACTGAAGCCCACGCGGCTAGAGCCTGTGCTCTGCAACAAGGGAAGCCACCGCAATGAGAAGCATGCACACTGCAACGAAGAGTAGCCCCTGCTTGCTCTGCAACTAGAGAAAGCCCATGCACAGCAATGAAGACCCAACACAGTCAAAAATAAATAAATAAAACAAATAAATTTATTTAAAAAAATGAATGCTACTTAATTGTCATATTTTGTTTTTAAAGCTTTTTCAGTGATATTTTCATACTTTAATAAAATTTCACTTTTGAAAAAATCACAAATTATTATGGAAACATGCTTAAAAACATGTTCAAATATCCATACAATTGTAACTTGGCTTACTGAACTTTGTATTTTTTATCGGAAAATTGGTGATTATTACAAAGAAACATTATCTGGTATATATGTTCAGAATTAAAAATAAAAAACTTCAATTTGTATGTCTGATCCACTGGCTTCTCTATCTACTTTATTTGTCTAAGCTCTATTTAAGTATTTGCTTCTCTCTGTTTCTCCCTAGTGATATGAGTATCCTATGTCCTGTGATCTCCATGACAAATTATATGTATCTGCTGTAACCTAGATGTGTATCCATCTGACTCTAGCAAATGCAAACCAAATGAAAGGCTGATAGCCATAATAAAAACTTTGGCCTTTATAGAAATGCACCCATATACACACATAGTCAGTACAATGTGAAATTATATGGTATGATTCTTGAACAGTGATGTTTGGCTCATATGCAAAGATAAGAAGCCAAAGCCAGGATGCTAAGAGAAAAGAGTGAAGGAGAGACAAAGGGCCAAGAAAGAAAAGCTTCCATTTCTTACAGCTTTCACAGTCTTATTTCCAGTCTTCCTGAAGCTCATGTATTTCCTTTTCCCTTTGATTCCATGAATACTCAGTATATCCCAATAGCATATTTCCCTATTTTTGCTTTAGCTAACTTAAAGTTTGTCTCCTGCATATGTATATAAGCAAGTAATATTTCTTAGGAATACATTGTGGCATTAGAAGTACATAACATCCCTAAAATAAACTCTATAAAAGCATACTTTACTAAGCTCATGATATGTCAAACTCTTTTTAAAATGATGCTACAATATGACTGAAGTACTGAAAATAAATTTTCTTAGACATCAAAATTATAAAGATATAACTCCCTCTTTTTTCCCAAGTAATTATGCACTGCAAAAAACTATAGTAGAATTCATTGTTTAGTGAATAAAAATCAAACTAACCCAAGAATATCAGTTGTTTCAAATCTTTCTGTGGAATTAGGTACTCATTTTATATAAATAAGGAGTAGCTTTTATTAAATCCATATCAGAATAAATAAAGATTTATGAAGGGCTAATGCTTAATGTAACCTCTTAAATGAAGGATGATTTTATTGATCACACTGATTGTTACAGAATAGGAACAAAAATCAGAATTATCATTAAATAATATTTTTTAACGCTTCCTGGATAAGAGAGAGAAATTCATTTTCACCTAGTAGATGTAGCTAATATTTTTGGAAACAAAGTGGACGAATCATTAAAAACAAAAAAAAGGGAAACTAAACACTGAAGAAATTTTGGATATATTGCAGATAGGAACGATTTGTAGACCATGAGGAAATAATGTACTGAAGAACTCAGTAAAAACATGGATTTTGTTTTTTGCATATTTTCATGTTTTCTCATTCACACTAGTTTTGGAAAGTTTGAAAGTTACTTCATTTTCTAAGACTTATGGAGTAAACATTTCAGCATTTTTACCAAATTACTTTCTGAGACAATTTTCTTCTATGGTTAAACTGTGACTTTGAGAAAATATGCTGCTTCACAAGTAGATCTGAACAAATAAGAAAATATGTTAATTTGAAATGGTAGAGAAGGTGGCTTAAGCCATATGAAATTGCCATTTTTTGTAGGTATACGTATGATGATAACATCATGCATGACTATGGACAGGATCTCGAAGTCAATTTGAAAAAATAAAGTAGATACGTTTAAGAAGTAGAAGCATCAGTGATTTACAAAGCTGCTTTCAAGATCTATTTTAACCTTATTAATATGTCATATGTATCTTTTAACAGCATACATTTTAGTTGAAATTATTGATAACCTTTTGGTGTTGTTCAAATATTCTTCTAAAGAGCTTCTTCCTGTTACTTGATAATCTGCTATTATGAAGTCAACTCAAAGTCTCCCACCCAGAAGAGATAGTAACTTTGATATATAATTGGTTATGTTCTTGTATAGCATTATTTTCTTGGAATCTAGACTATTTTATAAAGAACAAATATAAAGTTGCTGGTCGGTTATTCAGAGCTATGAGGTTAATCTACAGTTATTTAAATGGTACCTTTTTTCTTTTTTTAAGTTCTGGCAAATAAAATCCTTTAGAAGCTTGAAACATTTCAGCAGTTTATTATTACAGAGAAGCTACATCTGGTATAAATGATTATTAGTGGCTGGCATAAATGCATTATTAATTCAGTGGATTGTACTTTTCAATGTTAATTATCCATGGCATGGGTTTTCAGATCCAGTCTCATTAATCACAGGCCCTGGGCCAGTATGCTAAATTGAAGACTATGTAAGAATTAGTAAATATTTGTTCCTTGGTAATACAGTGATAAAACTATGAACTAGAGTATATCATATCCAAGAACCATTGCTCTGTAGGGTCATCTATTGAAAACCCTAATCAACTTGAAAAGCCTTTCTTTTTTCATAGACCTATAAATACCCTAATAGTTTGGAACAAATAAATTAGTTATTAATTTGAATCAGACAGTGATCTTGGGCTTCTCACTTGTTTGTGTGTCCTCTTTCTTTCTTATTTGTTTTTATAGCCCAACAATGTTATTCGGTTCATTATCAGTGAAAAGACAATTTGAAATATGAAATGTAATGAACTATATATGAGCCAGGATCTTTGTTAAGGAAGAGTCGCTCTCTTAATTACAAGGAAATATATACAGGGAAAATTCCCTGACCTGTTCAATTGACTGTCATGTATTATAAATAACTGACACATTCTCTAGGAATTACTGAAGATTTTATGCAAGGAACCTGTTCTTGGGACATAGGCTTAAGGACAGTCTCTGGTCCTCATTCTTCTTGAAGACGTTTCCATATAAATTTGAAAGGGTCTCTCAGGAAATGCTTTTCTTTTCTTCCTCAAATTACACATCATCTACCCTAAGATCCAAATCCTTAGAGTTTTGTTCTGGTTGTATTACTGCCTCCTAGTTTGACAAGCTAAGCTGTGCCAGTGGACAGGGGTAGGTTAATATACTATTTCTCCAAGATGATTTATTTTCAAGTTAGCCATGCTATAACTCAAAGAAGTGATTCTGGTAGAGAAGATTTTAAGTTGACAAGTGGGGTACTTTTAGATGAGTGAGCATTTTTATGCCCATCAAAGATTTTACATCACATCGAACCTGCACTGCTCTTTTTGATTCTTTGGTTGGCTTTAACTACACACTGTTAATTTCTCAAATTATCAAGTCTTCTTATATCATTGTAGATTTATATCACTCCTTTTGCTTATGGTTTCATTCCTACGTCTCTGAGTCCCATTTCTCTCATTTATAAAAATGGTTATTGTTCTTTTGTTTTGTTCTGATTTACACCTAAGAGGAATTGTTACCAAACCAAACTTGGGTCTACTCACCCGACGTGAAACAAAGATGAAACCACACCGGGTTGTGGTGAAAGAAATTACAGTGTATGTTGCAAGGTACCCAACATGCGGTCAAGCAAGGGGGATGGGCAGCTCATCCTCAAAATTACCAAGCTCCCCTGTGGCTTTCAGGAAGGGTTTTTAAAGGTAACATTAGGAGGGAGGGTTGCAGGCTGCCTGATCAGCTCGCGGACATTCTTCTGATTGGTTGTTGCTAAGGTGACAGGACAATGTTTTGGGAATTTCAATTATCAGTTTTCTGGCTCCAAACGGTCTGGGGTCCAAGTGCTTGTGGTCAGCATGCAGTTAACTTCTTCCACCTGGTGGGGGTTTTAATGTCTGCAAAACAACTCAAGGATATGACTCAGAATATTATCTATAGCTCTCGAGGAGGAACTAAAAGTCCTTGACTTTGTTTATGGCCAAACTATTATTATTTTGTCTGACAGTTTTCCTTTGTTTCTGCATTTCTCTGATTAAGTTTGCTTTTTGGAACTCAGGGAAGGCCTAGGAGGCTACAGCTTTTCTACAAACAAGAGGCGGGGGACATTGAGGTGTCTGATCCTGCTGGGTTTCTGGATTACAAAGCCCAAGGCACCAATTCCCTGCACTTCTTGTTAGTGCTTTGATTTCCTAACCCCCTAAGAATGTCTTCTTGAAAGTTTGTGTTTAGATAATGATTTTGACAGTTGAGCTCTCCCTCTTTAATGTCTAAATCTTAATTTTCCCAACCAATGATAATTCAAAGTGATCAAGGCACGTTGTCAAGCCACTTGGTTCACACTTCCAATTCCTTCCATTTTCTTTCTTTCTTTCTCTTCCCTCATTATGTGTTAGAATCAATTTTGGAATAGGAACCGAGTACACCTTTGTTATGTCCTGGCCTCTGGTGACTTTGTAGAAGTTATTTAGCCTTTGTAAACTTCAGTTTCTTCATTGGTAAAATATGGTATATAATCTAATCCCACATGCTTGTTGTACCAAGTAAATGCATGAAGACACACAATTCTTGTCACATAGTGGCTCAGGAAAGTTTTGTTTTCTTCTCCTTTCTTATGAGGCTATTGCCTTTGCTGACTTTTGATAAATACACCCATTGAAAAACAGAGTACTAGTTGTTGTTCAAGAGCTTTCTCCCCAAAACACGACTTAGCAGAGATCTTAGTTTTAGTTTACCTACCATCCTTAATAATGATTCCACTTCCTATTATAGATGATCCCTTTCATCAATGTACATGTAACCACAGCAAATCCTCAACACATCTTCCTGCTCTAAAGTTTGCTCTCCTCCACTTAATTCTCCACATGATAGCTAAAGTGATTATATATATGTATGGTATAATTATATGTGTATAATTATATAACTATGTTGATGGCTTAACGTTGATGGCTTAACAGATTTTTATTACTCATACACAATAAGATATATGCATGATAAAAATTTATTAAGCCATCAATGTATTTAAGTAATTACAAAATTTCTAGTCACCATTTAAAAAAAATTAACAAAATAAAAAAAGAAATACCTGGGGAAAAAAACCTCTTAAGAACAATTGATATCCCCTAATCTCTCTCTTAAAAATCAATGAGAAAAAGATAATCAATGCAATAGCTAAATGGACAAAAACATGAACACAGCCAAGACACATAATGATCAGTGATGCTATTAAAAATCAATGAGAAAAAGACAAACAATGCAATAGCTAAATGGACAAAAACATGAACACAGCCAAGACATATAATGATCAATGATGCTATCACTTAATGTTATTCTGTTCACTATTTAATTGTATTTAAATTAAAGCGGATAGATTTTTTATTTTACATGTGAATTTGGTAAAGATTAAATGTTTAACAATCCCTAATACGTTGAGAGCATGGAGTATGTTATCATAAACCATAAAGTCTGCATTCTTTAGCTCGGTTTATAAGTCTCTCTGACCTGGACCCTTCCTGTCCCATCAGTGTGTTTCCAGCATCCTCTGCCATGCACCAACCACAATGACCTTTGTTGCTTTTACCTAAGAAGATATATTATCATCAGTCTTCACATAGCTTTTTTTTTCTCCTGCCAAAAACGTTTTCTCTTTCAATTCAATTTGTCAATACATCCTTCCTTTGTGTTTCATTGATTAAATATTTCTCTTGGAAGGGTCCACTATCTTCCATAAACTCTGGTTGAATGGCCCTGCCACATCTTCCTCTAGTACCTCTCACCTCTCACTTCTCACTTATATGCTGTAATGTTCAATTTTAATTGCTTGTTCAATTTTATCTACCCCTGCTGGACCATAGGCTTTCTTGAGCACTTTTATATTCCCGCCACCTAAAAAAATGCCTGAAATATAGTGGGTACTCAATAAATAATTTGTTAACTATTAAGAGTTGAATACTTTCACAAATAATATTTGCTTATTCATAGAACAATAGACTTGTCACAAATACCTCAACTGTGATTGTCAGAGCATCAAATCATCCAGGACATCAACCCACCCATAAGCTTTTTGTTCTAAAATCGCAATACTCTTTACTAAAATAATAATATAAATGTTTAATCAACATATTTTATTGTTAAAATAAAAACACAAGCAAGATTGAAATGCATGGCTTTGTAAAGATATGTGTAGCCATCAACGGCCGGTTTTTAAAGCATCATTTACAAACTTAGGAGTCAGTTTAGTTGTGGTTTTTGGAGCCTGTGAATTGGGTCTGCTGTGAGCACTGAGAGCATTTAACTGTATTAAATGTTTTAATGGTTAGAAGTAACAGAGGGAAAGAGTAAGGGAGGGAGGCAAAGAGGGAGGGAAGGCGGGGGGAGGGGGCGAAAGGGAGAGAGAGAAAGGCAATTGGGATACACTGGGTCTGTCAGGAATGAGGAAGTTAGATTCAGGTGCTGTTATTCAATAACAAAGAACTATTCAAACTACAAAATTACTAGTATACAAATTCCTTAACACTAAAGAGAGCCAGTGCTCTTTACTAGTTAGAATTGTGCCACAAAATAATACCTTTCCTTGGGACTAAGTTGTTTTTTTTTGATATAAAAGTATTAAATTAGAAGGTGAGTGACATTTGTTTGGGTTATTACAAAAAGAATTCTCGCCATAGATGAGAGGTTAGACTCTAGTCCCTCAAATCTCTCAAATTCTGAGAGTAATGAGTCCAGGAATATGTGAAGACATTATAATCAGTTTGCTGTGATCACAAATGTTATACAAGCAGAATCCATCTCAGGCTCATAAAAGTTTTAGCTGCCTTGTAATGAAGATCTAGTTGATAGGGTGAACTATACTCTGTGCTAAAAATGACAACTGACCTGAGGATAAGCTATCACAGACCAAAGTCTCTTACATTTCCTATAAAAACACAAATTGGAACGCATTAAACCTCATGATGTATGTTTGCCGGGAAAGATGTTCTGAACTAGTATGAATCCATCTTACAAGTGATCTTCATTATAAAGAGTGTGTTTATCTATCTGCACTTTAATCTTATTTTAAAACTTAATAGCAAAGATATATATTTTTTAGACCTTTTGTAGTTAGAAGTTAAAATGCTATAAAATAATCAGCCATAATAAATATTTTAAAGTACCAATGGAATTGAATCACTGTCAGATATACACAAAATATTTCTTTCTGTTTATTATCATTACCATACAAATTTTCCGGGTGGATTTTTCACTGAATTTAGAGAGGCCATTGAAAATAATCTCCTGTGAAATACAGGCTATGTGCCATGTGCTAAATTCACTTCTGGGGACCCTGGAGTCATCCTCTGGAGCAGTTCAAGTAGAGAAACAGAAAATTGTCCATTTAGCTGCCCATCAGGAGAGATATTTGTGTATTCAGGTACTATACAAAATAACTGTTGTTTTATTATTTTTTTTATTACTATTTTTTTTTGCGGTACGCGGGCCTGTCACCGTTGTGGCCTCTCCCATTGCGGAGCACAGGCTCCGGACGCGCAGGCTCAGTGGTCATGGCTCACGGGCCCAGCCGCTTCGCGGCCTGGGGGATCTTCCTGGACCGGGGCACGAACCCGTGTCCCCTGCATCGGCAGGCGGACTCTCAACCACTGTGCCACCAGGGAAGCCCATAACTGTTGTTTTAAATAGTAACCCCAAATAATACACCACAAAGGCAGATGCTCTGAATTGTGAACAGTGTTTTGCCATTGAGGTGTTTTTCGATGACAACATTTATGCATCCGGCACAGCTGGGAGTAGTAGGGAGATGAGGAATAGCCATACAGGGATTTTTACATTTAAAATCGGTTAATGATTCTAAACAATGATGAGGAGGTATTTAGTAGAGAGTAAATGGAGTTCACTTTTCTATAAACCATTTAAAGTCGAGGATTATATTGCTGTGGCTGGAATTGGCGATGTCCCTGCCATTGGTATGCTTGTTTACTCTGTAGGATATTTGGGAGTACATCTGTTTTACACTGCTGGAATGCAATTTTGTTCTCCTGGAAAGGTTAGTTCTTTAATCATTGGGGAAAACTTTTAAAGATATTTTTTTAATTGAAATATAGTTGATTTACAAAATTATATTAGTTTCAAGTATACAAAATAGTGATTTGATATTTTTATAGATTATACTCCATTAAAGTTATTATGAAATATTGGTTATATTTCCTGTGCTGTACATTACATCCTTGTATCTTATTTATTTTATACCTAATAGTTTGTACCTCTTAATTTCCTTCCCCTATCTTGCCCTTCCCCCACCCTCTTCCCACTGGTAACCACTAGTTTGTTCTCTGTATCTATGAGTCTGTTTCTGTTTTGTTGTATTCATTCGTTTTATTTTTTAGATTCCACACATAAGTGAAAACATATAGTATTTTTCTTTCTCTGTCTGACTTCATTAAGCATATCGCTCTCCAGTTGCATCCATATTGTTGGAAATGGCAAAATTCCATTTTTTATGGCTGAGTAATATTCCATTATCTATCTATCTATCTATCTACCACATCTTCTTTACCCATTTATCTGTGGATGGACATTTAGGTTGCTTCCATATCATGGCTATTGTGAATAATGCTGCTATGAGCATTGAGGTACATATATCTTTTTGAGTTATTGTTTTTATTTTCTTCAGATACATACCCAGAAGTGGAATTGATCCTGAAGTTTCTAAAAGTTGTACTTTCAAGGACGTATTAGGATGATCTGACTTATATGAAGATAGTATCTCTAAAAATCATTTTCAGTGCCAGAATTACAGATTGATAATGAGTTATTTCTGGAAGTCATCAGAAGCACATTCAACAATTAATTTTAAGATAATGACTTCATTGTCAATCAAGTGAGTTAGTCCAATTTAAGAGGCTTATACTTATAGACAGAGGTTAATACTGCCAAGTAGTACATGCCCGATGTCCTAAATTACATAAAGGTCAGCCAAATTAATTTTCTTTAAATACATTAAATGTTTCATGAGAGCTTCTCTTTTATATACCTGGGTCATGATGGGAAAGCAGGACTGCTAGGATATTTCTCCTGCCATTTCCTCTCTTGCCAATATTCTCTATCCACGTTCCTCCTGATTTCTATGATAGCACAATAGATTAAATTGTCAGAGCAGATTCACAGGAATCAAGCTGTTTACCTGGCACCAATCTTTACTAATGATTTAGTTACCAGCAAACAGCAAGTACAGATAAGACAGTCTTTCCCAGAAAGAGCCTGAAACCATCAGACAACATCCAAAAGTGTTCTCTTTCTTCTTTCTTAGGACATCTTTATTCACAAAGAGGCTGACTTTAATTTGGGGGGAAAATCTCTTTTGTATACACTGTTAATTATATAACTTACCAACCCTAATTCTCTAGGCAGCCCTGCAGCATAAGCCAACAATGCCAGGTAAATTGACAATATTGCAATCTATATGGCTTAGTTATGTCCTGATATAACCATTTAAGAGATGGAGGCTTCCCTTTTCTATATAAATACCATACCATGTTCATAAGGGAGACTGAGCCAAGGAGACTCAGCATATTTACAAGGAGATCTGGGTGAGGCTGTTCATTTCCCTGAACTCTCCCAATAGGAAAGAAACTAGTCTTAGGCCTTTTCCTTTTTAAGTTCCCACACAGTTAATTTCCATACGTTGATGTATCCATTTTTCGGTGAATTCCCATATAGATAGCAGCATTATACCATTTTTCGGAAATATTGTTCTTACAGGAGTTGATATGAATTTTATCAAAAATTTTGAAAATTTATCAAACTGTAAAATCTTTAAAAAGAGATATAGTGCAATGAACATGATATTAAGTTCCAGTTGAACCTGAATTTGACTTTAAATTTCACAGTCTACTTGCTTTACAGCAGAAGGCATTATTTATATTTTCTGAGAAGTGGTTTCCTTATGTGATGAAAATCAAAATGGTGATAGAGTTTAGTGTTCTTGTGTGGGTCATGAGACATAGGTATACAGAAAGTGCTAAGAAAGTGCTCAACATGTAACAGGGGCTCAGAAAACACTTGTATTACTTGCCTTTCTGTGAAGTTAATCAGATCTCAGATTTTTCCTCTCTGATCAATAATGTTGCCCATTTTCCTTGCTCTTATCTCAGCTGTATGAATACTTCTTTCCCATTTCCTTTGCTAATGTTCTCTTCCTTCTCCGTTACCCTAAATCTGTATATTCACTTTTCAAATTATGTTCTTAACATTTTTCTTTTCTCATTCTACATTCGTATTTTGAGAGTCCTAAATGTATGGTAAGTATTTTATTTTGAAACCATATCCATAATTTGAAATATCACTTTTATTGAAATAAGGCTAAAACCACATTTCAAAAACACACTTTTTAAATAAGATAATAATAATCTGCATATCAGACATCTCTGACCATACTCTCAACTTCCATCCTGATTGTGAGTTTATATTTCTAGTTTTATGAATGACTTTATCATTTGAAAAGTTCACACAGTTTTCACAAACCAAATGCAAACACTTCTCATGGAATTTCAGTTCCTCATTCGTTTTTGTTCAAAAATATGTATTGAGTATATACTATATGCCTTGTACTGTGTTGGGTTTTATGTGTGGTGGTAAACAAAATCATCATGTTTCCTACACTCAAGTATCATATAGATTGAAATGATAAAAAGACGTTAGTCAAACAGTTGCCCCAAATGTAACTGCAGCTGTAACAGATAATACAAACAAATTAACTAGGACGGGCTTCCCTGGTGGCGCAGTGGTTGAGAGTCCGCCTGCCGATGCGGGGGATGCGGGTTCGTGCCCCGGTTTGGGAGGATCCCACGTGCCGCGGAGCGGCTGGGTCCGTGAGCCATGGCCGCTGAGCCTGCGCGTCCGGAGCCTGTGCTCCTCAACGGGAGAGGCCACAACAGTGAGAGGCCCACGTACCGCACACACAAAAAAATATTAACTAGGATATGGTGGATTAGTGAGAAGAGGGGGACCAGGCAAACACTCCCAGATTCCCAGGTAAAGTTTTTGTATTTTACTATCCACCATGACCACTGTCAGGCAAAACTTCATCCTCTCTTGTCTGGAATATAAGAATCAGCTGGTTGTCGGAGAAAAGGAAAAAGATGAAAAGACTCGGGGGCTTCCAAGAAATCCAGAATGCATGGATGGATTTATTAATACCACCCCTTACTGTCCAGGTAATATACATATATAGTTATTGCAATCAGAACAGCAATGATATGCTCTCTTTGGCTCTGGTTTTGTATATCTAAGATCTTCAGCTTACTTTCAAATTCTCTCCCTGCTGCCTCCAACCTCCCCACTGTTTTCTTAGGATGGGTTAAAATCCACTGATATCAGCTCTTCCTATTTGTCATCACCTTGCTTTTGCTACAATTACACCTTTTGGGACTAGAGGTCTAGATCTTCATGCTTACTTTATCCTTGTGAGGAAAAAAGTTCTATTATAGTCCTTGTATATAGATCAAGCACACAACTTAAAAATAAACATTCATGGGCTTCCCTGGTGGCGCAGTGGTTGAGAGTCCGCCTGCAGATGCAGGGGACACAGGTTCGTGCCCCGGTCCGGGAGGATCCCACATGCCGTGGAGCGGCTGGGTCTGTGAGCCATGGCTGCTGAGCCTGTGCGTCCAGAGCCTGTGCTCTGCAACGGGACAGGCCACAACAGTGAGAGGCCCGCGTACTGAAAAAAAAAAAAAAAAATTCATAATCTTTTATTTTTTATTATTTGTTAAGATCTTCTTGTGAAATAAGGATCTCATCCATTATCTTTGGCTGAGTAGTTTCTCATAACTTAACTGACATATAGGGTATTTATAATCATAATTATTTATATTTATAATCAATTAGGATCTCTCTTTTACCTCCTGACTCCTTGATCTTCTAAAAAGTGTAAGATCTTGTTCAGAGATTTGTAAGCCTGCACTTGTTGGGGTGCTCCATGATGTGGTGGGAGGAGGGCCGTTCACTGCCTTTAGTGCTCACTCAGTCCTGAGAAAAAGCCTTATTCCAAACAGCCTTACCAGAATATCCCTTTTTGGAGGAATCCTGGGAATTAACTGCTATTTCCTTCTTGTGAAGACAAATATTTGTAACCTTCTCTTAACAAGTGAACACTGGGCCTTCTCCCTCCACAGGCGGTGATATGTGTTTTCTTCTCTCCTTTGTTACACAATTTGCTCCTATCTGTTCAATTGTTTTCTTTTGCCCTCCAGATTACAACCATATATCTCTCTAATTATTGCAAAGACAAGTTGACTTATTGACCAAAACATGTCAAGAAAGCCCAGAAGTGTTGCCTCACAGCTTGATAACCATTGAACCAAGTTCGCCCTTTCATTGAGGTTCAGCTTAAGTCACAGAACACACTGAGGCCTCATTCTTTCCTCTAAATCCCAATAATTCTTACTTTCTGTACCATTCATTTTTTTATTTGGTCTCTTCTAATTTGTAGTCATCGTAATCTTCCTTCAAATTAGGGACCATTTCTTCTAGTCTTCACAGAGTCAGGCTTCTGAGAAAAGGCAAATTAAGATGTTTAAGCTCATCATCGCTTTATATACACTTTGCCCTTACTTTATTAGAGTGTAAGAAATGTTGACATTTTCTTCTCTTGCTTAATCCTTCATAGTTAATTACAAGAGTATTTCAGAAAAAGCTGGAGTAGAAATAAGCATATGATATTTAAAGGAATAAAAACTATAAATCCCTTTGATGTATACAAAAGGTAAGAAGGAATATTGTGTGGGCTCAAAGTTTTTACATTTTCTGAAATATGATATATTTTCTCATATTTAAATATACTTCATGAAATGATATTGTCTTCTGTAAAAAATCAACCAATCCATGTCATGCTTTTCCTGACCATTTTATTATTGATTGGAATTTACACAGTTAATAATCAACAAATATGTGTCTAAAATCTGTTAACTCCAAGAACATGTGCTATAGACTATGGAGGGTATGAGAAACTATGTTCTAAAGTTTGTCCTTATCTCAAAGAACAATGCAACATAGTGTGGAGACACAGGATAGAAAGACTGAAAAAGAAAATGAAATGACTAACCAAACAGAACACAGAAGATATTCCAACATGTGAAATCAATTTTCTAAAAATAAATATAAAATATATTTATAATTTTATAAATTTTTATATTTTATATATAAATATTGAAAAATAAATATAAAAAGAAACCAAAAACATGGGGCATTTCATGCTAGTACAAACCAATAAAATTAACCTGAGAAATAGTATATATTTAAAAAGAGGAATCATGGTGAGTTGCAAATATCTGGAAAGTTTCAAGGAAAAGGAAGCTCCTGAAATGGCACATCAGAGAAGAGATTTAAGAGCAGAGAAGAGAAAAATGCAAATCGATAATAATTCAGGAAAGGTGTGTTCATGGAACATGATGAAAGCATTCTTGAGAAGAGCTATATGGGAACCTAGAGAGATTATTTAGACACCAAAATATGAAGCTAAAGAATTTGAATTTATCCTCTGCTGTATTTGCCAAAGGAATTTTTTCTCTCCTGCTGTGGTCTGATTACCTATCAGAACTTTCAAATTCTTTGGAGCACATTAGAAGTGACACATGACTTAATAGTTTCAAAGGGAAATATCTGATCATATGTAATTCAATGTATAGGTAATGAATTTAGAGAAAATTGGCACTAGTCTCAATCATTTTGTCTCTGCATATTGCTTTGATTTTTATTTTGTGTTAGTAAATGACAGACCAAGGAAATGAGACACTTTAAAGATTTTAAATCCCTTTTCTCATCCATTACGTATATATAAACTCCAATGCTACCAGCTGGCTTAGGCTTCATATAACTTGTTCCTCACTGTAACACTTCATAATATGCCATGTTACTGTTGTCAAAAGTGGGGTCTAGCTGCTGGCTACTCTAAAGCCAATAAAGAGGCAAGGTTGGTGGAAAGTTTGCTTGATTTCAGAGGCCGGCAATGGGGGAGGAGGGTGGAGGGAGGGAGGACTCCTGTCCAAAGGCTGACTCCCCCCTCCCTTGACAATTAGTGGGCAAGAGCTTTTAAAGGAGACTTTCAAGGGTGTATAGGTGGAGGGAGGGAGCTACCTGCAGAAACAGCACAGTCATCTTGAAAGTGGTCCTGCCGTGGTCTGATCAGCGTCATCTTGACTGTTCTAAGTGCAGTTAGTCTTCAGTTCCAGGGTTTGTTTGCTTCCATTACTTTGAGGCCAGTTCTCTTGGAATCATTGCAGCTTAAGTCATGGCTACAGTCTGGTCATCATGTACTTAACTTCTTCCACCTGGTGGTGGTTCCAGTATCTCCAAGACAGTTCAAAGGATATGGCTCAGAATGTTAGCTATAGCCCTTGAGGAAGAACTAAAAGTCCTTGACTTGGTTTAATGGTTAAACTATTATTATTTGGTCTTGTTTGACTGTTTTTCTTGCTTCTGCATTTTCTCACTTCCCTGATTAAACTTATTCTTTAGCTAAGGTTTTTCTACAGACAAAAGACAGGCAGAGGACATGGTGGGGGCAGGACTATAGGGTCCTGCTCTGTTTCATTGCCTCATGTTTTGAGATAATTTGATGAATGATGCATTACACAATATTGGAGAAAAGAAACAAAATTTATGTCATTCATCTGTTAGTGGTTCAGAGTTCCAATTTCATTCAAACCTATTAATTTTAAATTTCTCCTTTCTTTTTGCAAAAAAATACAACTTATAAAAGTATAATTTTAAAGGTGTATTTTAAAGGTTGTAAAGACAGCTTTGATAGGAGAGATTACTAAATTAACTTAGTAAACATTTTATTAAATGTTAATAAATAATAATGTTTAATAAAATTTTAAACATTATATTAAAATTTTAAGGAAATGAAAGAAAATGAAATTAATTTTAGGAATTTTGAATCTAAAGGATTTTTTTAATGGCTGCACAAAAAAAATGAAGGCGATAGCATTTATGCAAATTTATTTATGGTAACTCTAGTGGATTCAGTAAACACTTAATAAGCTCTTAACACTGTATCTAATTCTCCATATGTATACTGTTGGTGTTTGTAGAATGTCAGGTTTTCAATCATCCCTGTTTATTTTTGCATATTTAATAATATTAGTTACTACTATTCATGTCTCCTGATAGAAAGAATATACCTGGTTCTTGTATTTCTGCCATTTAAAGTTTTTAAAAATTAAAACTCTAATGATAAAACAAGTGTTTTATGATAATAGCCACCATTTATTGTATGCATATTATGTGGTTTTTCCTCAGAGTAAGGACTTTGAATGACAGCAATCATGAGGTTGATGGATGACAGCAATCATGAGAGTGATAAAATAGTTATATGCCAGGATCTGGGCTATACCTTTGACATAAATTAGCTCAATTAATCTTTTTTTTATTATAATTATTTTTTTGGCTTAGTTGGGTCTTGGTTGTGTCATGCTGGATCTTTCGTTGCAGTGCATGGTCTCCCCGCTGTGGCACGTGGGCTTCTCTCTAGTTGTAGCGTGCGGGCTCCAGAGCACGTGGGCTCTGTAGTTGTGGCACACGGGCTCCAGTTGCCCTGCAGCATGTAGGATCTTAGTTCCCCGACCAGAGATCGAACCCTCGTCCCCTGCACTGGAAGGCGGATTTTCAAACCCTGGACCACCAGGGAAGTCCCAGTTCAGTTAATCTTTTAATTCTCTTAGACAGGTATTATAAACCCCATTTTACAGATGTAAAGAGGAAGGATTAACTTGCCAAATTGTAGACACCTAGAAAAAGTCAGAAACCAAATTTGCAATCAAATAACAGTTGCTTTTGGGCCTGTCCTTTCTCTCCTATGCCACAAAGTTTCCTAAGCTGTTTCTCTGTGTATGGTTTTTAAAATTTTTACCACACATGCTTTGAAACCACAGTTTATAATTCACAGTTTACTCTCTTGCTGCAGTGTCTTCTCTGCCCCTTCACTTCATGGACTATTTCTATCCTCCTAATGTTGTTTGTACCCTTAATCTTTTGTTATCTTCCTGGGTCATATTTTTTTCTGCACTCATCTCATTTGTAACAGCATGAGGGTTTCAAGGGCATATAACCTTCCTCTGTACTATAAGGCAAAATGAGGCTTCATTCTGCCGATCAAACGCATGGCTATTGTTGTGGTTGTTGCACTATTTTGTTTAATTTTGTGTCTCTTATTTATTCTGTATCAGCAAGCACCACTCAAATCATAAGAGCCTTGACTACTTTAAAATGAGGTGGGAAAAGGTGACTCTCCCTGAAATGCAAAACGTCCTCTTCTTCCACAGGCTGGTAAGGATTACTTGTTCACCTCTTTACAAGAGAAATAAATTCCTGGAGGTCACCTCTCTTTCCACTTCCTTTTTTTTCTTTTAAAACCTTTCTGTTTTCCACTTCAGAACACAACTATTGCCTATTGTACTTAAACAACAGAGTCAAAGAAACCATATATTCCTGGTCTGTGATTCCCACAGATTCTCTCACTGTTAATTTTAACATATTTCTGGGAGTGATGTATGGATTATATGCATACAGTGCTAAGTCTGAAGCTGCGATAGATGGAGACAGCTGTGGGAAGTGGTTAAACCAAACACTTCCTTTGCTCTTGAGTTCCTTATTCTCTGGTTTAGAAGAAAAGACAAAAAACATCCAACCAGAAGAGGAAGCCAGACTACAATATTCATGAGACCACTAAATGTTTTAAAATTTAAAGGAATAGAATAGAATATATACATATATATACATATCTCATACGTTTATACATCCAAATATATATATATACATCCTAATATATTACATATTATATACATATATATATTATTATATACATATATTATTTATATATATATTATTATATATATTATTATATATTTATATATTATATATATACATCCTAATATATTACATATTATATACATATATTATTATTACATATATATAATATATTACATATATTATATCTCTTACTATTATGTATTACCTGTTTATATTACCTACTTCCTTACTAATCTTAATATATATAACTAATATATCAATATAACTATTTATTACTAATTCTAATATATTTTAGGATTAGTAAGAAAATAGGTCTTGAGCTAGATAATCCTCAAAAGAATTCCAGGTTTAAGTCCATGCCCAAACCAAGAGCAGATACCTCCAGTTGTGCTGGGGGGGGAAATAGGATAACATGATTTCCCATTTGTTCAATTCCCTCACGTGTCTTCTAAAAGTGCTCACATATGTTTGAAATATTTCTTGCTAGGTTTATGTTGAAGTATTTTATTTCACTCTACTATCTTTGTACAACTCCTAAGCGTACATGGGGCCCACTAGGGTCCTGTCATTTGTGGTTGGCCTCATTCACTCTTATTCTGCAACTAGTTTTGATGAAGATGATGGTGAGTATTTTTTTCTTTATCTCTTCTAGTTGCTTAGTCTTTTTTTATGAGGAAGTTTGTAGAAGTTCAAAAGCTTTGCTGCCATCATGATCTTGTCCTGACCAGAAGCCTGTATTTTGATTATTAGTTTTTATTGAAATATATTTGACATATAACATTATGTAAGTTTAAGGTATACAACATGTTGACTTGATACATTTATATATTGCAATATGATTGCCATTGTAGCATTAGCTAGGACCTCTATCTCATCACATAATTATCATTTCTTTTATCCACATTAACCAAGATATAGAAACAATCTAAGTGTTCATCAATGGACGAATGGATAAAGAAGATGTTCTTTGATTATTATGGACAATTGTTTTTTTGGAAGAGTTGCCTGTACTTTAAATAAAAGAAGCATAAACATTGGCTTTACAGTAATTTCCAGTAATTGATAGGAAATGATTTGTTCACTCTCTTTACTGATATTTGACTCATCTAAAATTATCAATTATTAATTTATTAAATGAAAAATAAAATAGCTATAGTGACAGAAGTACAAAAGCATATTGATATGTAGTAAAAATATAAATAGTTGCCTTTATAAGTATCAAGGACTTAAACTGATCATAGTTTTAGGTCCAGGAATCATACCTCCAAGGATCTCTTCTGAAAAAAAGCTTTAGAAATGAAGATGGTAATTTATCAACAGGATTATTTCTTATAACTTCATTTATAATAGTAAAAAAATCAGAAACAGTCCAAAATCAGAGAAATGGTTAAATAAATAGTAATATAATATAGAATAATAGCAGGCATCTTCTTTTGGTTAGAGCTGAAATTCATATAAATCTGTTGGAGTTCTAGGGGAAAAAAAATTGAACCATGCTTATAATTAGCTTTGAGATACATGGAGAAGTGCCCAGTAGACTTGGCAGAGGAAAGAATCATCAAAAGAAGCCCCCAGTGACAGTGATTTGCTGAGAATTGAGGACAAAAATCATCATAAAGGGAGAATCTTGCAATTCCAAATAAAACAGTAGAACAGGGCTTGTGAGTCAAATGGGGGTAGTGGTTCCAAATATAGGACAGTGTCTCTTGAACTTGTCTGATACAGATATCCTGGCTGTAAGAAACTCTCTTGGGGAAATGATACTGTATCATTTCTGAGCCAGCTAGATGAATGAAAACAGCATACCATGGCTGATTTGAATATATACATTTTTAAAAAGCCTGATTAAATAGTCACATGCCTACCTGTTATGTTTAATTTAACTTTAGTTGCATACATATTTTAAAATATTATATTAAGTAATATATTACTATAAAAAGTTAGTTTTCTACTGTCACATTTTAAAGTTAATTTTATTCAAACTCTTTAAATTTTGACATCAGTATTTCTGTCATCATTACAGCCAATTTTTGAGTCATCTATCACAGTTTTCAATAGCACATTATCCTCAATTCTCAGCCAAGTTGTTTTAAGTACTGAACTTTTTCACTCTGTGTATGGTACTGTTTCTGGAAAATTTATCTTAATTGCCTAAACGACAGGCAATAATTTGCATAACATCACAATTTTATTTTTTCAAGAATCTTGTTGATATGTATTCCTGATTTACACAGAGTGATTAATTTTAAACCCAACGTATTTATAGTGGTATCCAACATTTGTAAGTAAAGGCTTAAAAAAACAGAAAAAAGAAAATCACCAAGTATATTTTCCCAACTTTTTACCTGTAGCATAACTGAGATCGGGGAAATTTATATGACCCTGAGGAACAAAATGAATGTATATTTCAGTTAATTCAAAGTGAATGCAAACTGATCCTATTTTTCTGATCGGATTGAAAATAATTGATTTGCCAGATCAGTAGGTATCCAATGTGCATGATGAGCTGTTGTAATGAAGGTACCACATCCAGCACAAGGGTCTGTGGTTGGGGCCACCACCTGGGTGTGTTTTGGGTGGTGCACCATCATCTACCATATTCCATCTGAGGTTTTAATGGCCAGACTGGAGAGACCAATGCAGACACAATGGGGACCACAACTCCTGTATCTCTTGTGGCTTTGAGGGTGGTGCTAATATCTGCTGTTCCACCTAAGATACAGTTTTGATTCTCGTTTAGTGTCTTGGCTGAGGAAAAATACAGTATCAGGGTCTACCACTTGGCCTTCATTACTATTATGTATCTTACCCCACTGGTCAGGAAATCAATGTGAGGATACTGCCAGAAGAACGTGCCTTCCCTATGTTCCCATTGTGATAAGGGGTCTGTGATCATATTGTTGGACACAGGTGTCAGTGTTAGCTCAGATCCTTTACCCAATAGGCCTTGAGACAACTAGCTATGTTCTTTTTTTTTTAATTGATGCATATTTGACAATTATGAATTATATCTATTTAGGGCATACACGTTGATGATTTGATATACATTGTGAAAAATATCACCACATTCAACATTGTTTAACATATCTGTCACCTCAGATCGTTATCACTTTTGTGTATATTTGTGTAATGAGAACAGTTAAGATCCACCGTCTTGGCAAATTTCAGGTACACAATACAATATTGTTAACTCTAGTGGCATTGCTGTACATTAGATCTCCAGAACTTATTCTTGCGTAACTAAAACTTTGTACCCCTTGACCATCACCTCCCTATTCCCCTCCCCACCATTCTTCTCTCCACTTCTATGAGTTTGACCATTTTAGATCCCACATGTAAGTGAGATCATACAGCATTTGTCTTTCTGCATCTGGCTTATTTCATTTAGTATAATGTTCTCCAAGCTCATCTATGTTGTTGCAAATGACAGAGTTTCCTTCTTTTTTAAGGTTGAATAACAATGCAATATTATGTATAATATACAATCTATATTTTATTATAATATTATATTTACTTTATTCATCCATATCTTAGCTATTATGAATAATGATGAAATGAACATAAGAGTGCAGATATCTCTTTGAGATCCTGATTTCATTTTTTTTTTTCCTTTTTGGATACATACCCAGAAGTGACTCTTTTCTTTAATTTACTGACATTGGGGAATCCATTCTGTATACATCAAGGGGGTTTATTGTTTTCATTTCTTTAAATATCATATGCTTAGTTCTACTTCAGCTTTTTCTAAAATACCCTTGTAATTGTAACTAGGAAGGATTAAGCAAGAGAGGAAAATGTCAACATTTCTTACATTCTAGTAGAGTAAGGAGAAAGTGAACATAAAGCAATGATGAGCTTAAACATCTTAATCTGACTTTTTCTCAGAAGCCTGACTCCATGTGAAGACTGGAAGAAATGGTCCCTAATTTGAAGGAAAATAACAGTGACCATACAGAGTAAAAGAGGCCAAATGAAAAAAATGAACAGTATAGAAAGTAAGAATTATTGGAATTTAGAGGAGAGAATGAGGTCACAGTATGAGACAGAGGGGGGGGGTGGGGAAAGGGAGTTTGGTTCATCAAGGTTTATGAAGAATAGGGATATTCAAAAAATTTTGACCAGTATAAAATTTTTATTCTTGCTATCTCTTCTTTCCTTATCTTCCAAGGTAGAAATCTGTGACAAGTTACCTGTTCATACACCAAATTCTCTAAACTGTGTGAGTCTAAACAAACACTGGGAGACATGGCATATGATTTGAAGCTTCTGGTGATATGGCTTTGATGACCCTAAAGGGGAGGGAACTTTAGATCTTCCAATGGTAAATGAGTCCCTTCGTACATAGATTAAAATAGAAGCACATCAATCCTAAATGATAAAAGTAGTAGTCAATCTTATGTGATATGGTGGATACATAAGTAACTGTTAAAGACTAGAACATCTTATTGATCAGTGCAGTTACAATGATTGTTAAGTAACTGCTCTATTAATATTAAAACTGGAACTATTAATATGATGGCCTTGTCTGGAAGGAACTGGAGTTTGGAAAGATGCAACCACTGCTGGAGACTCCACCTAAGGTGAAGAGCTAGCAGAGAAACAACCTTGATTCTCCATTTCTTCCTAGTACCGATTTCCCAGCCTCCAATTTTCCACCAGTGCTTCCTTTTGGGCAAACTAGCAAGAAATCAGCTCACTTGGATGCCTAGGAAATGTTGTCTGCAGAGCAGAGTAGAAGAGAGAGAGAGAAAGGCAAAAAAATAGAACTGAAAGCAAAGGACTGGTCTGAGAAAGGCATGATTTTTAAAAAAATTTTATTGGAGTAGAGTTGATTTACAATGTTGTGTTAGTTTCAGGTGTACAGCAAAGTGAGTCAGTTATACATATACATATATATGCTTTTTCAGATTGTTTTCCACATACAGGTTATTACAGAATATTGAGTAGAGTTCCCTGTGCTGTACAGTAGGTCCTTGTTGGTTATCTATTTTATATATACTAGTTTGGGTGTGTTAATCCCAAACTCCTAATTTATCCCTCCCCCCACATTTCCCCTTTCCAGTTAAAAGAAATAACTATATTCTTGAGTATGGTATATGGTTTAGGAGTTTTCTGTAGAGCAAAAAATAACAGAAGGAATGTCTGAAAGGTCAGCTTCACCTCAATGAGAATTATGTGGTTATGTCCAAAAGTGAAGGACTTTTTCTGGGTGCTATTTGAGAACACTGGCTATGAGAGCAGTGATTGGAATGGATTACGAGGAAAGCTGCCATGGTCACGGAAGAGCCCACAGGACACTGCCAATAAAAAGAGCCCGGGTCCCTTTTATTTTGCTGGTTGGCTATTTGGACCAAATATCAATGCCCTTGTGAATTCAAGATGCCAATACCAGAAATGCTCTTTATGTCAAGTGAATAGAAATAGGAAGAGTTAGGAATGAGATTTAATTTTGTGAGAATAATAACAATATAATAACAGAGATAATACAAGAGAAAATGATCTGTTCTTTAATATTATAATCTACATCATCAGAAAGTAGCATTATACAATCACAATGATCAAAAACATTTCCAATGGTTAAATTGTGCATGGCAATCAGAAAGTTATTTAGAAACAGAGAATATATTTTTACAGGTTTTACTTTTAAACAAAAGTATGTTATATCGTTAAAATTATTAGAAATTTTGGTAAAATGTATTACTGTTCCCAAAAGTTTGCTGCGCCTCCCTGTAGAGGGGTTATTGGCTAGGTGGTTTTCTTTGGTCAATCAACATGAGTGGTAACATTTTATATCACTTCTAGGCAGAAGATTTAAGAGCCAACACGGGGGTCTGCCATTGTTCTTTTCCCAGCTGCCTTGAGATTGTCATATCACAAATAAGGTACAGCTGGCCTGTGAAAGATATTTAATCTTACTACAAAAAAAAAAAAAATCCGTAGTTGTTGTAAACCACTGAGATCATGGGGTTGTTAAAAGTTTTTGGTTATTGCAGCCTAGTTGAGTGGAAACTGACTGATAAAAATCTTGACGGAGGATTCTTCTATCAAGGTGACAATTTAGGTAACCCTTCTCCATCTACGTAGCTCCTGATCATTTTTTTTTTTTTTTTTTTTTTTGCGGTACGCGGGCCTCCCACCGCCGTGGCCTCTCCCGTCGCGGAGCACAGGCTCCGGACGCGCAGGCTCCGCGGCCATGGCTCACGGGCCCAGGCGCTCCACGGTATGTGAGATCTTCTCAGACCGGGGCAGGAACCCGCGTCCTTGCATCGGCAGGCGGACTCTCAACCACTGCGCCACCAGGGAAGCGCCTTCTAATCATCTTGAAGATGTCATTTAAGTTACATTTCTTCTGGCAAAATTTTCTTAATCTTTGTCTCCAGATTAGGCTGGCTTTCTTTGTTTAACCCACTGTAGAACTGTTATTTCTTTCTTTGTAAGCAACCATTATTTTTGCATTTTATTTTAGGTTTTATTAGATGTTTTAGTTCATTCCAACGATCATTTCATTATCCGTGAGAAGCATTGCACTTTCAGGCAGTCATTTCATCACAGTTATTAAACCATTCAAAAGTCCTCTATATTCATACTCCTTTTAAAATGCTCCCATCACAAACAAGCATGTATTTTGAGCAATTAAAGGCACATGACACAATCATCTGTTTTATCAACAACACAGATATTATGTCACCCATCTGATCCTTTATGCATTTTTAAATATATCTGTAGTTGTGCTTATTATGTTGCTAAAATTCTCCGTTCTCAGATATTTATTGTTATTGCGGTTTAATTGACATACAGCATTATAATAGTTTCAGGTGTACAACATAATGATTCAATATTTGTATATATTGCAAAATGATCACTACAATTAGGTCTAGTTAACATTTGTCACTACACACAGTTACAGAATTTTTTTCCTTGTGATAATAAGTACTTTAAAGATTTACTCTCTTAGAAGATTTCAAATATGCAATACAGTATTATTAACTATAGTTGCCATGTTGTACATTACATCGCCATGATATTAGTTTTTAAATATATAAAGGTCTTCAATCCAAAGTAAATATCTTAAAAAATATATGAATTTTTATGTTTTCTATTGAGATAACAAACAATTCCAAACCCATTATTTTTCAAAATTCAAGATTCTGCTATGTCTCCATCTATAGCACTGATGAACACTGTGGAAAGTTTGATTTGTACTATTTCATTTCAGCTGACCTAAGGTCCACAGAGTTGCACTTACTGATTTAATTTAGAGTGTCAGGTGTCTGGAGACCTCTAAATTTATCTCATGCCAGTCTTATGCCTTTATCCCTTTACTGTTGCTTCAAACCTTCATTTCTTAGGGATGATATATTTTACAAACTGATCAATTTATATTCAGAATAATTAGTAGCTTGTGTTAAAGGAAAGCTCTTCAATCATAAGAGACATTAAAATAACATTAAAATAGCTTATGTCCTCGTATGCTTTAGCTGTTTGTATAAAGATAATATTTTTTTGGAAATTGTGTTGTGTGCAGAGATAATTTCAGTGATTTGCTTTTCTCTCTAAGCTGGAGTGGAGAGAGGGAGAGGGAGAGAGAAGGAATGCTATGAACAACTTGGTTTTAGGTAGCAGTCAATTAATTAAAAGCTTAATAGTGTTTTTCATAAAAGTACTAGTCTTTACTGTTTTTCTCCATTTAAGCTATTACTTTGAACTATCTCCATTAATTGTGACTATTAATGACCTATCAAATACAATGTGTATAATCTCATTGACAAAACAAACAATGAAGAGACAGAAAAATCAAACTATTGGGCTGGCCAAAAATTTTTTTCGGGCTTTGCCAAGGAAAAATCCAGATGAACTTTTGGGCCAACCCAATATTTCACTTTACTTACTCATAAAAGTAGGGAGTGACATTATTTAAATCTAAACTGAGATTTCCCTTCCCTATAGTGCCCAAACTTCCATTTCAATATATACTGTAAAAGTATGTATTTCTTTAATACAAAATCCGTTGTATTTCTACATACTATCAATGAAAAATCAGAATTAAAAATTTTAGAAAATGTAACACCATTTGCATTAGCACCAAAAATGGGTATATACTTAGGTATAAATCCTACAAAATATGTTCAGGATCTATGCTAAAAACTGCAAGCTTCTGATGAAAGAAATCAATAAACATGGAAATAAGTGGAGAGATACATTGTATTCATAGATTGGAAGATTGAGTCTGGTGGAGATGTCCGTTCTTCCTGTTTAGAACTACAGATTCAATGTGATCCCAACTGAATTCTCAGTAGGCTTTGTTCATAGGTAAGTTGCTAATAGATCACTCAATATGGCAGGTTCACTCACTCATTATTATTACTTTTGCTGTTTTATAAGACTCAAGTAAAGAAATGACGCCCATGCTATTAGATGAAATACCACTGATCTGGGTGTAATGACAACATCCTTTGGCCTCTGAATTTGGTAGAATCTAAATGAGCAGAGGATTCTCTTGTTTGAGTTCCATTGACATAATTATAGATACTATCATTATGAGAGTGTTTCCTTTTTTTCTGTATAATCTATTGGACATTTAGAGAGACTATTTTATAGTCATTTGGAAGAAATTGGAAGAAATAAAATAAAAGTTAAAAAAAAACCCGAATAACTCCAAAGTTAGTGTTAAAAAGAAATTTAAATTGGTATATTGAGATGGCTATGAAAAGAAAATAGAGAATCAGATCATCATTATACAGTTTTATTTTATGCAAATAAATTCAGTTTCCTAAGGGAATAGAAGTTGGTAAAGGATGTAAGTCTGTAGTAATCAAGTATGGCATATAAGCCTCTGTAGTGAGTTATTTGTCAGTAAAACGTAATATTAAAAGTTTTTGTATAAATTACATTGCCATTTTGAGACAAGCATATATGTCAAAAGTTAAAACAATTTTGAGCCATTTCTAAATGAGAAGAGAAAAATGCAAAATTCATTTCTATTCTATTGCATGACTACTAATGTATGTGTACATTATTAATTTAAGAGCATAAAATTAACCCCATTTAGTACATATATTTTTCTTTAACACTACCCTTCTAAGCATGGAAAGAACAAAGGATTCATATCATCACTGAGAGAGTGAATCATATATTAACAGTAATAACTATTAATAAATATTAATTGCTTTGAATCAGGTATTGAAAAGACAGTGGGGACAATTACAAGATATCTATTCAGGTGGCAAGAAATTTATTTCTTACTCACTCATCAATGTTTTAATTTCAAGCCTCCCATTCTTCCTAACACCAGAAGACATATTAGTCACTTCTAGGTAAATTGACTTACAGGTTTGCAGAAATCTCCAATCTTATCCCCACCCCACTATCCCCCTACAGGCATCTTCCTGGTATGTCATTCTAGAGTCATAATGTTGGGAGTTAGGAGGGTTGGAACATTAGTTCATCCTTGGTGTGTCCTTGTCTGTCCAAGTTTGCATCCATGTGCATTGCCCCATCCAGTCCTCAGAACGATTCCTTGTAAACACTGGTGTCTGCTGAGATATTCCATTTTTATTCATTCTCTGCTGGTGTAGTTCACACAGCATCCAGTGCTACATCTCCTTGTCCCAAATTAAACTCTTCCTCCATTCTGCTAACCTCTATGCCCTTCATGCCCTTGCTGGCATGAAGAAGCTTTAGACACTCTTCCATCCTTCCCTGAATCCACATGTCACCCCATGTTTCCTTACCCAGTGGGTCTCCTTTTCCCACCACCTCACCTCATCACCACCATGCTGTAGCTATCACTCCTTGGTGGTTGCACTGAGGTAGTTGCCACCTAAGTTGTTTTTGTTAAGATCATAAATTACATTTTTTAAAAATGTTCTTTCCAAATGAAGCCCAAGTTCATTATTTTAGAATGTACAGTTTACCCAATATCTGAATTCTTTGCATATCTACTTTCCCTATATTGAAAAGAGAAATCAAGAAAAATGTTTCTCTGCCAAGTCCCCTCTCCAGCCCCCACCCTTTTTTCTACTTCACACATGCTGTCAGGAATCAAAGCAGCTTCCAGAATGCTTCTGTGGTGATCAGCTTCAGAGACACTGAAGTAAACTTCTAACTGCCAGGACCACAGCGGTGGTCTTGGATGATACTGTGAAAATCAGTTATCTTCTTAGAGTTCAGCATTAGCAGGAAAAGCACACGTTTGAACTCAACTACCACTGCTAAGAAAATAATGGCATTTTGTTTTTCTCAGCAGAAATTTCTTAAGAATATAAACCAGTCTCTTAGATGCAAAGGGATGTAAATAAGGATTGTTCATTTTGAAAGAAAAAATTTAAAAGGTGACAGGGGAGATACACTGGAAGAACTAGATTACCAGTATTTTGCCAGTGTTTGCTTAGTGACTTTGGGCACGAAATTATTTTCAAAATGCTATAAAGAATACTCTTATGAAAGCGACTGAAGCAAAATGTCATAAATTTGTCTGAAACTTTGATAAAAAATCATCACTAAAATGTGAAAGAATGTACATATATTATCCAATTTCCAGAGCCTTCAACAGTTGAAAATGTCCAAAAGAACTTGTAGTCATGGGGATATGTTTTAATCGCTTGCTATTCACTTCATTGGTGAAGAGAGATTCCCATCGTAGGGCTGAAGGGATGGTTGCCACTAGACAGATGTGATCGATAGTAGTGCACTAGTCACATAGGCTCACAGCTTGGGGGTGGAGGACACCACACATCATGCAGGACCACCAGGGGTTGCACTTGGGAACAAAGTGAATGAAAAGGCCGATGTATGACAGGTTTCATAGTATCAAGTGGGGAAGGTGGCTCTTGGTTCCTGCGGGAGGCTGCAATTGATGTGGTTGACTAATTCTACAGGCTGGCAGGGAGCTGAAACCTACTACTCAGGGATAATCAGGAAGTATGCCTGTAATAGGGAAGGTCATTTGTTTGGTTAGGGGACCTTCTCCATGGGAGCAGAGTGGGGAACTTGTAGCTAAGCCATTGGAGGCTGTTCTGGATTTTCCTAAATGTTGAGAAATTCCATAAAAAGTAAAGTGTCATATGAAGAAATTTGAAAATGACTTATTGTGAAATAGATTATATGTATTATAGAATGAGTGATTCCTAAACAGTTAAGGACTACTACAGAAATGATAGCCCAAATCTGTAAAAATAATGCCATTGAAGGCAAAAGTAAAAATGCCTGAGCATCAGGAAAAATATGCAGGCATACTCTCCCAGTCAACTCTGCTTGACAAAAAAAAGAAGAAGAAGAGATCCACTGTTTGGGTAAGCTAGCATTTGATTAGTATAAACCAGTTCTCTTTCTGTAATGTGCCAAGCAGGTAGCACATATTTCAGGGCCAGAAGGTCTGTTACAGCTACTGAACTCTGGTGTAGCATGAAAGCAACCATAGGTAGTACATAAGTAAATTGGTATGGCTGTGTTCAAATAAAACTTTATTTATAAAAACAGCAAGAGAGCCAGATTTGGCCCATGATGATAGTTTGACCATTACTGGACCATATATTGATAACATTAAACACATAATCAGAGAAACTCCAGGCCTCTGTTTGTATTCTTTATCAGGAGGCAAAGTATGCCTTATCAAAACGTTTTATCTAAGAGAGAAAAAGCATATATATTACTTGTAGTAATGGAGGAAAATTTTTGAGTACAAATTAAAAGGCTGTAAAAGAATCTTTATCTGAGTACTTTTAATTTTATTAACTTTTTATTGATTCCAATTATTAATGTGCCATATCATTACATATTTAAAAGGCTTTTTTGGGACTTCCCTGGTGGCGCAGTGGTTAAGAATCTGCCTGCCAATGCAGGAGACACAGGTTCAAGCCCTGGTCTGGGAAGATCCCACATGCCGCAGAGCAACTAAGCCTGTGCGCCACATCTAAGGAGCTTGCGCTCTGGACTCCACGAACCACAACTACTGAGCCTGCATGCTGCAACTACTGAAGTCTGTGTGCTCTAGGACCCGAGTGCCGCAACTACTGAATCCCGCTCACCTAGAGCCGGAGCTCTGCAACAAGAGAAGCCACTGCAATGAGAAGCCTAGGAATCATAAGATATATGTTATAATTGAAATTATAACCAGAGAATCCAAAAAATGAAAGTGTGGAATTAAACATTTATTAATGGAGAGGAAAACTGTATATCTGATTTAATCTTTACATAAGTACTGTGAGTTATAATGAAATATAGTCTCTTTCTCTTTTGTAATAATAAATGAGATAGACTAAAAGTACCCATTTATTTTAGATAATAAGATTAGCATAGTGTGAAGAAATTGACTGTGCCATTTTTAGTCTTCTTTAAGAATGACAAAGACAATTATAATATAAGGTTTTCAAATTTCAAGACTATTTAGCAGTGGAAATAAGTTTATATAAGTTTAACATTTTCTTTTTTTTTAAATTAAAGGTATTATTTTCACTCATCTAGACATGCCTACACCATTCTTCACAATCAATAATGGAAATTAAGAGTGATCTGCACATAATTAAAGGTCATGTTAGAGGATTATCACATGCCTTTCAAAGCCAATTGTTATGGACAAAAATTCACAATGTAGCCCTAACGCCCACTGTGATTGTATTTGGAGATGGGGCCTTTGGGAGATAATCAGGTCTTGATGAGATCATGAGGATGGGTCCCTCATGATGGCATTAGTGCACTTTTAAAAAGAGATCCCAGAAAACTTGCTTCGCCTTTCTCTCTCCCTTTTGCTTATATGAACAAAGAGAGAAGGTGGTCATCTGCAAGCCAGGAAGAGAGTCCTCAATGAGGAATCAGAACTGCTGGCACCTTTATCTTGGACTTCCCATCCTCCAGAGTTGTAAGAAAATACATTTCTGTTCTTTAAGCCCCAAGTCTATAGTATTTTGTTATGGCAGCCTGAACAGAGTGACACATCAATAATTTAGTTTCAATAAATAGCTCCATAGGATATAAATGTATTTTGCTTGTATTCAGTTCAAAATCGCAAAGCTGAACTCAATGCTCTAATGACTTTCTTTAAGTAATTTATTTACATGAGACTTTAGTTATGTTTCTCTTAATTCCTCTGCCCATTCCCTTTTTATTGAATAGTACTCACTAGAGTTAGTGTGGTCCATTACTATGTTTTAGAAATAACTAATGTTCTATATTTTAGTCCTGAAGTTATTTTAGACAGTGCATTGAAAATTCAAACCAAAAACTTGAAGCAATTCTATTAGATTTTGGACACTTAAAATATCATCAAACAGATTAGAGAGGGAGGTCAAGGAAGCTAGAGGAAGAGACCACTAATTGACTGAGTCAGGAAATGATACAGGCTTACACCAAAGAATAGGGAGTAGGGCTGGAGATGAGAGAGATACTAAGAAGGAAGCATCATTGGGATTTTAATGACATAAGATATGACAATGGAGCTTTCACTTATTTCTCTTCCAACCACTGGAATGTCTCCAGTGGCTTCTCTTCTTTTTCTACACTTAGACTAAGCTGTACAGAAAGTGAAATCCCTGGTGCTGTGTCCTCCTTCTATGTCTGCTTCCCCTGGGAGTAATCTGGACTGCCATAGATTTGTCTGCATGA
Source organism: Monodon monoceros (assembly GCF_005190385.1). Classification (NCBI taxonomy): domain Eukaryota; kingdom Metazoa; phylum Chordata; class Mammalia; order Artiodactyla; family Monodontidae; genus Monodon; species Monodon monoceros. The sequence continues at coordinate 95,483,733 of NW_021703776.1, read as the reverse complement.
AAGATGACTTAGTGTTAATGGCACTGACCTCTCTGTCTCTTTAACCAACTTTTGGTAGACTACCTCTCATGACCATGCTGGGAGTTTCTGAAGCTTACTGTGATAAAATGGAGCTCAACATCTTCCCCCCTAAAAGTAGCATCTCACTGTTATCATTAAAAAAATTCCAACAGTCATGCTCTAGATTTTTCCAGAATGTTCTTTTTATTATTCTCCCCTATACTCACTACATCTATTAAGCATTCTAGTCTTACCTGTCCTTCATTGCATTTCCAGCCAAAACTTTTTGCTAATGTCCCTTTCTGCCCTTTTCTACATAGTGTGCTATACCTTAGGAAAACAGAAAGCTTTTCTTTTTATCACTACTTCAAGACTAAACTCAAGGTTTTTAGGAATGTAAAATCACATTTATCTGTAAGTTTGAAAGAAAATTTTTTTGCAGTAGGTAATAGTTTTAAGTTGGTAGGATGATCACCTATTAAAAGAATCTAATACAATTGTGTATGTAAAATAAATCAAATGTTATATAAAAGAAAAAATATCTTATTAGAGAGACTAGGGCAGAGAAATTCAAATAGATTTTTCAGTAGTGCAACTACAGATATTTTTAGATGCATGAAGTTTTGGGTGCCAAAGTATTAAATCTACTTGTACCAAAAAATGTCTATTATAGGCTAATGAAGATGTGATTATTAAAATCCACTTCTTAAATGAATCCTTTTATTTATCTATTTGGTATTCTTTCTATATGTTCAAATATTGGTAAATGGGGCTTCCCTGGTGGCGCAGTGGTTGAGAGTCAGCCTGCCGATGCAGGGGACGCAGGTTCGTGCCCCGGTCCGGGAAGTTCCCACATGCCGCGGAGCGGCTGGGCCCGTGAGCCATGGCCGCTGAGCCTGCGTGTCCGGAGCCTGTGCTCCGCAACGGGAGAGGCCACAGCAGTCAGAGGCCCGCGTACCGCAAAAAAAAAAAAAAAAAAATTGGTAAATGCTTAATCCAGTGATTCTCATGAATTGTGAGTTTTCTGAGCTGGAAATCAGCATTTTATTTATTTGGTATTGTAAACTACCAATTAAAAAACGTAATAAAAGCAAGAAATGATAAAGATAATATCATTGTGAAACTTACTGATTATAAGATACAAAAATATCTTCACAAATCTAAAAACACCTCAGCAGAGCTTGAAGTTCTTCCAGAATGGGCACAGAAAGATCTTAAAGGTTTGAAAGTATTTTAAACTTCCTACATTTGTGAGAAAGTCCCAAGAAATGTAACACAGGTGAAATGATTAATTTATCACAGATTCTATATCATATAATATGTAATTTTGAAAAGATACGCCCACTAAATCTAAATGCATAGTAAAGAGACAGGAAGAATGGCAAAGTGCCTTATTTCTAAGCTATAAAAGTCTTAGAACTGTGAATTTAAAATAACTCAATAAAAATACTAGGAGAATTTATAAGATGTGGTCCTTGCCCTTAGCTCCTTCTCTTCCATAAAAACTGCAAATAAAACCCATATGCATTTTATTATTCATAAAAACAAGCCATTGCTGACTGCTTAGCAAATAGAACCACAAAGGGCAGGAACAAAATACTGTGAGAACGAGATAGCTCATTCACAAACTAACCAGAGCAACTTCTTCTTCACTTCTATGATTTTGGATGCATCCTCATTTCCATTGGATAAAAATATAAATGTTGGTAAGCCATTCAGAAATGCATCAATGAAATAAACACAGAAGCAGACTTTGAGTTCAGGGACCTTCCCTATAGTTATCTTATTTTGATGAAAATAATGTGTTGCTATCCAAGGACCTATTTTTATTTTTTTAACTTTCGATTTGTAAGTAATTTTAAACTTACAGAAAAATTGCCAAAATAAAATTCGTACAAAGAACATCCACATATTCTTTCCCTGGTTCCACCTATTTTGAGCATTTTACCTCATTTGTTTATTGCTTTCATTCTCTATTTACATATACACACTTGTGTATACAATTTACACACGTGCACACACACACGTAATTTTTTCCTGAATCACTCAAGGAATAAGTTACATATATCATGGCTCTTTACCCCTAAATACTTCAGTAAGTATTTCCTAAATATAACAATGTTCTCTCACATAACCACAGTACTGTTATTAACCTCGAAAGCTTTAACATGAATATAATAACAACATATGAAAACCCATTTATATTTCAGCTTTGTCAAATAACACAATAATATTCTTTATAGGAGTTTTGTTTTGTTGTTTGTTTGTTTCCAGTATAGGATCCAGTCTAGGGTCAGGAATGGTACTTAGTTGTCACACCTCTTTGGATTTCCTTAATTTGGAATATTTACACAAGCTTTCCCTGTCTTTTATGACATTAACCTATTAAAAAATGCAGCTGCCCCCTTCTTTGGTATTTGATAGAAACGTCCTCATTTTGTGCTTATCTGGTGTGTACTTGTGATTAGATTAGATGTTTTCATTCTGAGCAGGATTATTGCACAGGTGATGTGTCCTCGGGGTATCATAACTGAAGATACATGATATCCATCTGTCCCTTACTGTTGAAATTTGCTTTGGTCACTTGAACAATTATCTTTAAGCATAATTATTTTCCTTCATAACTAGTAAGTAGTCAGTTGGGAGAAATGTTGAGACTGTGCAAATATTCTGCCTCTCATCAAAACTTTTCCCCAGATCTAGCATTCGGTGGTGATTCCTGGCTGATCCAATCGCTACCGTGAGGAGAGACAAATAATGATTTCCCCACTTGACCTGCGCCTAGACATTTACAAGGTGACCTTCCCCTTTCTACTTAAGCAGAAGGCCTCCCTTCTCTCTTATTTACGTCTCTTTGTATGCGAGCATGTATGTATATATTCATTTGTCTACTCATTATCAGTATGAAATCATGAATTTCAGTTTTTTCAATGACTTATAATTCATTATTGTACTTAATTTTTATAATAATCCCAGTTGTGACTAGTGGGAACACTTTTGCAGTAGCTTCTGCAGCCATGTTTAATGATCCTGCTTGCTTTTTTTTTTTTAAGCACTTTTTAATTTCTGGAACAAGGAGATGTTCCAGGTTTACCCTGTAATTACTCTTTCTCAAACTTGGAAGGAGCCAATACCTGAGGAATCCTCGTTCAAAGATCAAGAGATCAGTTTTGTCATTCAGATTGACTCTCAGGCCACTGTTAACATTTTTCTGACTTTCTGCTCAAAATGAAGCCATAGAAGTTGAAATGACAAATATTAAGAGTGCGTTTATTTACTATGTTCCAGGCACTGCAAATGGATTTAAATATATATATATATATATAAATTCAAATATATAACATTAACCTAAAAAGTGTTGCTATTGCTATTTTACAATGATAAAATGATACCATCTATATAATTAACTGGTCCAAGTTCATTTAAAAAATAATTGCCCGAACTGGTTCTGAACTTGGTTTTGTTTACCAGCAATTCAAGTCCTTATCCTGTTACACCAAGTTCTAGTGCTATGGTAACAATATGCATTAAATGAAGCAGAGTATAATCTAAAAGCAAAGTTTAAGAGGATAAGGCACACAGGTTGCCCAGGATTTATTGTGTTAGGCATTTTCCTGAGTAGTCTGTGGGTGGGTTTATAAAATATTCAATAGACTTGCAGTTGTAACATGAGTTCTTTTCTTTAAGCAAATAGAAGGCACATAATACTTAAACGTACTTTCCAATGATTATTGCTAGAAAGAAAAAATGAGGTCAAGTTAGAAAGATCCTATCCAGAATACGCTTAGGGTGAACTTGTCCAGGTGCCCAGTCTTCCTAAATATCGTTCATACAAAACTCATGGGCTATTTCAGCGTGTTTTTCTAGTTTTACGGCTTCTCTCACCTATTGTGAATTGATAGATACTGAGTTTGGCTCATATGTGCTCCCGTTTATACCAGTCTTGTATGCCAGCATAATCTCTTTTTTTTGGAGTATCAGGAGTTAAGAGTCTCAGCTAACAGAAGTCCTGGGCATGCTTTCTGCTAGGTTCAACTGCTCAGCTTTGCTTTCCTCTGACGCATATGGTGGTAATTACAGGTAAGATTTATGACAAAGGAACCGTGGTATAGTACAGGAAAGCATATGTTTTGGGCCACCATTTGTTAGTATGAGACAAGCCATGCGCCCTCAGTGGGCTTTAGTCTTTGGGATGTACAATGGGTACATTCAAATTTACTCTGCCTACATCGCAGAGCTTTTGCTGTGATGAAATGACATAATCCATGTGAAAGTATTTTGGAAATTGTGAATTTTTAGGCAAACTACTTTATTCTTTGTGGAATTATCATTATTAACATCCAGAGCTGGAGAAAAAGCCTCATCAAATGAACACACGTAAGAATCATTGCAGAATATTTACAAGTGTTGTATCTGGAGATGAACACTTTCATGAACTACTACTGAAATCCTTTTCTGTCTACCCTCAAAAGCTACCTAGTTCTAATATTGCCAAAAACAATTTGATAAAAAAATTATTAGGAAATGATAATATTTTGTTCTGTGCCTGAAGCAAATCATCTCATATACCAGCTGTTAGCAAGGAACACCAGAAATCAGTTTCACACACATTTTCTTTATGAAGGCCTCCCTGCAACATTTAATGATGATGAATTGCTTCCAACTGGGCAAATAAAAATGGTGATTGTGGACAGTTTGATGGATAGAACCTTTGATGATCTGCTGATCTGCTAGCAGCTACTGTTAAAATTGCATTTAACATACTAAAAGGAAATTTCCTTTTGTCACCACAGCAAATCCACTTCTAAAAAAAAGTCCCTGACATAGGAAAGGTTGGAGAAACAAGCAGCCTATACAACCGATGAAGCAGTCAGAAGTGGAGGTGTCAGCTGAAACATATAACAGGGCTCAGCAGGGCCATGTAGGGGGTTAAGGTCAGTATTGTTAGCCGGAGGAAGTTAGTGAAGTGTAGGTGCTAGGGTTGATTTGCAGAGCCATCAAATAAGGTAGAACACTGTCCTTTTAAACAGGGAAGACTTACAATTCAGACAAGGTCAAGTGGCTCTAGAATTGGGAAAGTGAGAAGAAAAGAATCTGGAGTATAGGCAGAAGTTCCCGCAACAGTCATTAAGACTTCCGGAGCAAAAAGACCAGGTCAAAGCTCTAAGCAGCAAGAAACCAGAATCCAACAAGGATTTTATGTTACAGCACAGAAAGCTCCCAGCAAGCAAGAATTTTGACGCGGAAATAGCCATCTTCTGAGGCAGCTTTAAAAAAATCCCTCATTCCCAAGGTAACATTTTTTTCTAAAAGTATGGGCAGTTTAATACTCACAGGATTGTGGAAGATCAAGATAAATTATAGATAGCACAGGAATTCATCAGAATCACTGCTCAGATTTCCTCAGTATACCCTATGCCCCCAGAGTTTAGCTCTAACACCTAAGTCCTTAACCCAGCTTGATGCCATGGCAAAGCAGTGAGGGGGATTCCGGAACAGTCACCCTTGCCTTAAAGCGCTGTGTTAGGATCATATTTTCTTTGACTTCAACTTTTTACTAGAAATCATAAAACAAATCTAATTAAAAAAAATAGTTGAAATGGGCTACTATATATCACAGAGGCCCAAATCTCCTCAGAACTTTGGGGTTTCAGCCAAATCCCTGTCCAAGTTCTTCAGGACTTTCAAAACATTTTTCCCCCTTAAGGATACAAACACACTCACTTTTGTGACAATGTTGTGGTCTCCCTCCATAATAAAGGGATAACAGGAGAGATATAGCTCTATCAGGTAGGGTATATCATTCCTTAAAATGGTCTTAACATAAGGTTCTATCAGTGTACAAGTGAGATCTGAAATATGTTTTTTTCTGAATTTAACTACAATAATACCCATGACTTCTAGTGGCTTGTGTCAGGAAACTGCCATTTGGGAAGAAAGCTTTAGGACGTGGAAATGCTAAATAGGAAATCTTCCAGGATTGTGATTCCCCAAGTCAAATGTATGAAGGTACAACCTGGGGAGCTAATGAAAATTACCCAGAGATTGGTCTGTAAGTCTGGTTATAGTTGAAAATCAAAATTCTCTCCAACACCTCTAGTGATTCTAATGATGGTTGGACCATAATAGCGTCTTTAAATTTAATCCCCATAGAAAATTAAAGTATCAATCCCTTTCTTTAGAGCTTAACTCCAGCTGGAAATCACTTCATGGAAATATTTTAATGTTATCATTTCACGTGCTAATTATGTGTTTATTAAATGCTTGTGATATACAAGATACTGTGCCTTGTGAAGGAAGGAAAGAAACATGAAATACATAATCATTTTCCAGAAAGCAGATTCTCTAAGTGAGCATTGTGGGCTATCTGTATATAAATTGTGTCAGGGATTTTTATTAAAAAAAAGATTTCAGAGCGCCCCGCCCCCCAGAGCCAATCAATACAAATCTACAGTAATGGATCCCAGATGTCTTCAATTTTTCAAGACCTGTTCAGGTGATTGTAACCCACTCTTAGTTTGAGAACCACTTGCTCGCTTAGACCATGGGGCAGTAACGTGCTGAATACACGGGTAAATGAGGAGGAATGTTTAAAATCACGAAGGGCCAGAAGGAGTTTGTTGCCTCAATTCAGAGAAAGAAGAGGTAAGTATTAAGAATGAAAATTACCAATACGTTTGGATATCAAATGTGGGGTAAGGGTGGGAGGGAGATGGTATTCATGAGAGGGAAGAATCCACTTATGCTGACTCTTAGGTTTCTGGTCTGAGTACCTGGATTGTTATCCAAGGTAATTCAGGAAAACGGGCATGTTTCAGGAAGTGGGGACCCAAGTCACTGCCCAAGGAACGAATAAAACGTAACTGTCTGGACCCTTTCCAATCCTGGGTGAGCACGTGGCCATATTCTTGTAAATGTTACAAAAGTAAGATTTAATTTTTTCTTGTTTTTAAAGAGGATTCTCCCAATTTTATAGGCTTTACGTCTCACAGAACTTCCCACTAGAGTTGGGAAATAATGTTGTTGGATTTACATAGTACCTGAGTGACTTCCAACTAACACTGTCTCCTAGGAAATTTTACATACTTCTCTAATAACTAGAGATGATATTTCCTTATAACCTGGCCATTCAAAAATAAGCAATATACAAACATAAAAACAACTGTACTTCAAGATATTGCCAAACATATTATACAATGTGGCTTGGTGTGTGTATTTAGAAATTAATTCTTCATAGAATTATCTGTCAAGAAACTGATATTTTCAGAAAAACTCATTTACTTCCTTGTATCAGTGAATGAGTATCAAATAAACTAGCTTTATTTCCTTTTGTCTGTCACTAAGCACAAAGTTGCTAAGCTTTAAGTTGCAGAAATTATTTAATTTATGGTAGTTGGTCCATTTTAGTATATTTTAGTTTTTCATGATTTTAGTATATTTTTGAGTCTTTTAATGTGTACTTTTAATTTTTCTGCTGAAGCATCTTTTAGAGTTGGAGGGGTGGGATTTAAATTTATACATACTTGTACTCACACACATCTTTCACCAATGTTCCAAACTAATTTTTAAATTTCATGTTTTTTTAATACAAATGGAAAATCCTTATTAAAAATATTTTTCTCATTAGCTATTATGATTCTCTATTTTAAATATTTAAAAATGTATGTCCAGTTTATAAATCTTCAGGAGACTAAATATATGTGGCCTCCAGTGCACCACACTTATTTGCACTTGTTACTTCATTTAAAAGTATTTATAATTTTGGTCACCTTATAAATGCACTTTTTAAAAAAATAATTTTATTGGGGTATAGTTGATATACAATGTTGTGTTAGTTTCAGATGTACAGCAAAGTGAATCTGTTATACGTATACATATATCCCCTCTTTTTTTAGATTCTTTTCCCATATGGGCCATTACAGAGTATTGAGCAGAGTTCCCTGGACTATACATTAGGTCTTTATTAGTTTTCTATTTTATATATAGTAGTGTGTATATGTCAATCCCAATCTCCCAATTTATCCCTCTCTCCCCTTATACCCAGGTAACCATAAGTCTATTCTCTACATCTGTAACTCTATTTCTATTTTGTAGATAAATTCATTTGTAGCCTTTTTTTTAGATTACACATGTAAGCAATATCATATGATATTTGTCTTTCTCTGTCTGACTTACTTCACTCAGTATGACAATCTCTAGCTCTATCCATGTTGCTGTAAATGGCATTATTTCATTCTTTTTTATGGCTGAGTAACATTCCATTGTATGTATGTACCACAACTTCTTTATCCATGAATGCACTTTTATAATCTTGAAAAAGCATAAATACTGCTTGGATTTGGGTAAAAATAATCACTGAGTATAATTTTGGGTAAACGGAGGTTCCTTCTAGACTATCTGGCTGGAAATATAATGGATGAAATTAATATTGCAAGTAAACGTATCTTGAAAATTAGAGAAATCTATAGGATGATATACATTTTCTTCCTGGGGAATATTCACAATACTAAAAATAATCTTATCAATTATTTTTAAGAAAAATAGCTTGCCTTTGCTAACTGCACATATTGTAGAGATGAATGTTGACTACTGGACCAAAGGTCCTTCTGTTGCAGTGTTAAGTAGATGTTTAGTAGCAATCTTCTCATGAAATAACTGATCCTGCTTGATGTCCATGTCAACATATATTTAATGAACATGCCATTCAGTCATTTTCCTAACATTATACAAACCATACCTTAACAGGTTTTTTTTTTTTTTAATATCAGAAGGTTTCAGCATGAATGTTTCCATGTGTCATAATCCAACAGTGTACACAAGGTCCTTATAAGCCTGACATAAACTGAGTCTGGAGACACTTAGCAGAAAGCAGCTTGGCAGCCACGGCCAGAGTGACAAAATCCATACAGTTAGGCTATAAACAGCAGCTTTTAGGAGAATGTATTTCATATAACCTGTGCTATAGGTATCATTATCCACAAGCAGCAGAATATCTGAGGCAATTGTTCCAGATTTGATCCTGCAGAAGTGCCGTGTGCGTTCGTCTCTCAGTCTGGTTCGAAGAGTCAAGACAGTCATAGTGTAGCTCCGACATACTGCACACCACGCAGAGATTCTGAACCAGAAATGCCTTGAGAGAGAGAGAGCACGTTGGTCTTTTTTGTTGTTTAACAAGTAACTCTCTGTTCAGGATCAAAAGCCTAACTTTGTTTTTCTCTGCTAAATGAGGGATCCTCTTACTATAAAGACAAGCTAAGCCTGGGACTTTTGCTTTCCTACCATCTCTGAGTGACTTTATAAAGTGTCTCACATAAACTCTGCACATAGTCTAGGGTGGGAGAGGAAGGAGTAAATGGGAAATCACACTGAAATGTATTAAGTACTGCCATAGATGTGAGCAAAGAGTTCTATAGACCACCAGGCTGGCCTTGGGTGACAGGGAAGATTCCCAGAGGTGAAGTTAAACTTGGTTTGTCAGGATGAACGGGATGAGCCTGGCAAAGAGCTAGAGGACACTGAAGTATAGCATATATTAAAACAACAGTAATCAGCCTGATAATGGCTGAATGTTGACTACTGGACCAAAGGTATGTAAATATGAAATAATTTATGAAAATAAATTATGAAAATAATTTTGAGAAAGCTAACTGGATGTTTACCTGTCATTCTAGTCTTGTTCTATTTAATAACCAGACATTGGTGAATATAAGGCAGGGATTTCATGTCACATGGTACTAAGTTAGAAGTACAGATCAGACATTTAATAACTTTGGAAATATGTTCCAATTATTTCACCTTCCTGACCTTTAATTTTCCAATAAAGTTGGAATCATAATACTGTCATTACTATTTTGATGTAAATTACACACAATATGTCTAATGCAATGTGATCATGTGTTTGGTGCTTGATAAATATATCCCCCGTAATTCATTTCACAATAATTGCAGCAGGCTTTGAGTAGCAAAACAAATTAGCAGTTTGATAAAAAAATAGGATATCATCTGATTTAGATAATATTAATGATTCATATATATGTATATACATGTGTGTTTAGGCTACTGTATGAATTATGTTTAAACAACTTCTTCATATTTCCTCCTTACACAGTAGAAACTACCCTCATCTTTTTAACGCCTTCCTCCATTTGTATGCTTCTTTATAAAATTGTTTTATAATATTTAGCTGGGTATACGTCAATATGTTTATGATAATTTTTAAGTTGTAAGTCAGATACGCTCATTCTGTTCATGACGATACCCCATTGTTTATACACAGTGGAGACTTACATAAAAAATAAGTAAACTAATCATAAAAAGCATGCTATAATTAACAATAATGAGAGACAATATTTCATGTGTAATAGCTATTTCCACATGAGAACAGTGGTCTATAAAAGGATGCATTTATTTTTATATGCCACATAAGAGATAATATCTAGAAATTCTGGTTCTGAAATGGATGCCATGATTTTTAACTGCAGCAATCTCATCTGACCAGTAAAGACAGAAATGGACCATCTGCCTTGGCTTGTTAATATAGCGTCATCTCATTGATTCTTTTCAGGCACACATGCTTTCAATTACAATTCATCCCCAAATTGTAGAGCCTCTCATCGTCTGGATAGTTCTTGTTGCTATTATTCGGCCCCTTTATCAATGTTGGATCCCACCTTTTCATGTTGAAATGAGCTTTTCTGAAAGATCAAAACAACAATATTAAATAACTTTCCTAATTTCACATAGCTTACTATTGTGGTAATTGTCAAGGATAGAATTTACAATCAGAAATCCAAGCTCTGAAACTTGCTTTCTTAACTGCTCTGCTACCTAAGACTGATAGGTTAATCCCAAATTCCAAAATTTGTCAAAATCAAAGCTCCGTTCCAGGTCAAGTTTGTTATTGATGCTGCAGTGACAATATGCCAAAACCACAGACATATATTAAAAATGTTTTAAATTTTGCATAGATTCACAAAGTGCAAAACACAATAATAACACGATTTATAAACTGATTACTTTTAGTTTTTAATTTCTCTAAACTTTTATCAGAAAATATTCTAAAAAATATTGTACATAATTTTTTTTTTTTTTTTTTTTGCGGTACGCGGGCCTCTCACTGCTGTGGCCTCTCCCGTTGCGGAGCACAGGTTCCAGACGCGCAGGCTCAGCGGCCATGGCTCACGGGACCAGCCGCTCCGCGGCATGTGGGATCTTCCCGGACCGGGGCACGAACCCGTGTCCCCTACATCGGCAGACGGACTCTCAACCACTGCGCCACCAGGGAAGCCCCCATAATTTGAACTTTCTTTGCTTATTCATGACTAAAACTAAACTTGCTATTTATACTCAAAACTAGCCTCTTTCAAGAAACTTCCCTTTTGTCACTGTTGTCAGCCTTTCTGACACCCAGGTTGGAAATCTTTCAGTGAGTTCCCAGGGCTGGGGCACAGTGAAAAAGTATGCCGTGAACTTAAAGATGATATAGCTCTTCTCAAAGGACCAAAGAAAAGAGAGTGAAAATGCACAGACAAATATAGACAACATTTAGAAATGAGAATGGGCATTTAAGAGAATCATAGTCTTAATTTTTCTCAGCAACTTTGGAACCTGGCTACATATTGAGATGTAGAAGTATGGGTTTGGTTAATCACGTGGCATGTGGAAATAGGTCTGACCAGGATCGTGTACAATAACATCATAATAATGCCAAGAGCCCAGCTGAGCTTGGAGACCATGACCTTGGGGTGGCACTAGACCATGACCTTGGGGTGGGGTGTTCTGGATTGGTGGTGGTCTTTAATTCAGCCATGCTGAGTAGTTTAATTATTAGGAGCAGAGGGGCATTTGGGTGGATTAATCCAAGGTTGGGGATTTGTAAGGAAAGGACGGCAGAAGGAAAAGTAACCTAGGAATTGAACGTTCTGACAACAAGTGGCTGAAATCATGAACCATCAGCACCCCTGAACTGTAGGTTCTAGGTTGTGTAAGAGAATAAAATTGTAATAAGTGGTGTTTGGTAGAAAAAGGTCTGTGTTTCCAAATAGCATGAGGCAAAGAGTAAGAAAATGAGATTGCTATGATAGAAATAGAGATTCAAACTTGCTGCAGTGTAGGGACATGACAAGATCTGTGGTCTGACCATGAGAGTTTGTGACTGAAGTGAGTGTTGGTCAAAACGCAAGAAAGATTTGACTCATAGCTTTGTGTTGGGTTGATCACAGGTGTGCTGAAGTTGTTCAGGGTGGCATCCAACCATGCACCGAGAGGGCTTCAGTGAAGCAGCTAATCAGGGACTGAGAGGAAATGGCCAGAATGGCTTCTGATTATTACAACAGACATGACAGAACACTCGGATGAGAAAGGTTTGAGGCAAAAAAGTAGAAGAGTAATGGTGGAGGTTTCTAAAACGATATCAGGGCCTTTTCTCCCATCTCCTATGATGTATAGGAGCAAATATCTCCTTGAGAGCTCCAAGGAACACAGTCCTTGAATAAGAATCTGATTTTAGTTAAGATCGGGGTGTAGAAGGAGCAATGTGCTAAAAGCTACAGTTGTAGATTTTTTTTTTTAATTTCTAATGCAAAGAGAGTTTTAAAAAGTGCTGTAGAGAATTTTGCAAAAGAATTTTGGGAAGGAGATATGAAAATTAACAGGGATGAGTAGCTGGGTAAATACTACTCTAAACAGTTTTGTATTTTAGGTCATGGCAGAAAAAGTGAGGAGATGTACATTTTATTCTGTAATAAAATTTTGAAAAAAGTAAGGAGATGTACATTTTATTCTGTAGTAAAATTCAAGTAATAAAATCTTCCTTGACTCTTCAATTCATAAAAGATCTCTAGGATTTGTAAATTTTTACTTTTTAGTGTCTTATTAACTCATTTGACTTTTAATTACAGAATCATAATGATGCAGGAATCATAAAAATGAAAGCATATATTTTCTAATGTGGACATGGACCTTACACTAAAAAAAAATAAATAAATACAACCTTGTATATTTAATTGGATACTGGTTAACTGATAATTTCTTAAAATTTCCAATAAAGAGCACATTTAAAAAATTTTACATATGTACTACAAAAATGGTAAAACATTGCCCTTCACTTAATTGTCAGGATTTCTATCTCTCATTTTGCTTTTGTTAAAGTATCTGCTTTCTGCAAGTATCATAGTCATTAAGCACAAATATGTCTTTATACCAGGCCCTGAACGCTCAATTGTAACCATATTATGTGGAAAATGGCTAAAATACTAATTCCCTCAATTCTCATCTCTTCAAATATCAACAGTCAACCCTACTGAGTCCTATCAGAAGAAATATATCAGGAAAATTACACAAAGCTCAGTTCTGGTTAAGTCTATTTCCTCTGGGCCTGATGCTTGTAATTTTTATTTCGTAAGGGCATAGAGAAAATGTTTTAACACAACTAGAGTGACCTCAAGCCCATCTTTCTATATCAGTGCCATGGGAGGAAAATATGAAAATGGATTCAGGGAACACTGACACCTCATACAGACAATATATCTTTTCCAATTTTTTATTATGAAAAATGTTCAAACCTATAGCAAAGTTGAGAAACTTCTACAATGAACAGTCATCACCTAGATTCCAAAATTAGCATTTTCCTATAAATGCTTTACCAAGTATTCATTTTTCCATTTCTCTTTCCAAGTACTAAACCATCTTATTTTTGGTGCACTTCAAAGTAAATTACAGGCATCAATAAACTTCCCCCAGTTCTCTCAGCAAGTGCATGATTAACTAAAGCTCCTTGGCTCAAGTGATTTCTTGGATCATATTAAAGCAATTTTTGAACCATAAATGTGTGTGTGTGTGTATCCCAAAAATGTTTATAGACACCCAGCACTCTGCTAGATAGTCCTTAATATTATAAACTCCACATGTCTAAAACAACCTGAACTACCAATTTTAAAGCTGATTTGAACCAAAGTTCCTCAAATTTCCTCAAAACTTCTTTTTTTAAAATTAAACTTATTACCTTGCATAAGGGATCATATTTTTTATTGACGTATAATTGATTTACAGTAATGTGCTAGTTTTAGGTATATGGCATAGTGATCAGTATTTTTGCAGATTATTTTCTATTATAGGTTATTACAAGATAATGGATATAATTTATTGTGCTATACAGTATATCCTGTTGCTTATCTATTTCTTTTAACATCTTTATTGGAGTATAATGGCTTTACAATGGTATGTTAGTTTCTGCTTTATAACAAAGTGGATCAGCTATACATATACATATATCCCCATATCTCCTCCCTTTTGCATCTCCCTCCCACCCTCCCTATCCCACTCCCTAGGTGGTCACAAAGCACTGAGCTGATCTCCCTGTGTTATGCGGCTGCTTCCCACTAGCTATTTTACATTTGGTAGTGTATATATGTCCATGCCACTCTCTCACTTCGTCCCAGCTTACCCTTCCCCCTCCCTGTTTCCTCAAGTCCATTCTCTACGTCTGCATCTTTATTCCTGTCCTGCCCCTAGGTTCTTCATAACCATTTTTTTTATATTCCGTATATTAATCTTGTATCCTGTTATCTTGCTGAGTTCATTTATTAGTTTTCATATTTTTAAGTGGAGACTTTAGGGTTCTCTATATAGAGTATCCTGTCATCTGCAAATAGTGACGGTTTTACCTCCTCCAATTTGTCTAGTCTATTTCTTTTTCTTGTCTGTTTACTGTGCTTAGGACTTCCAGTACTATGTTAAATAGAAGCAGCAATAGTGGGCATCCTTATCTTTTTCGTGAGTTTAGTGGGTAGGTTTTCAGCTTTTCACTGTGCAGTATTATGTTGGCTGTGGGTTTGTTGTTAATGGCCTTCATTATGTTGAAATATGATCCCTCTATATTCGCTTTGATGAGGGTTTTTATCGTGAATGGATATTTAATTTTGTCAAATGCTTTTTCTGGGTCTATTGAGATGATCATGTGGTTTTTGTCTTCCTTTTTGTTAATGTGGTGTATCACATTGATTGATTTGCATACGTTGAATCATTCTTGTGACCCTGGAATAAATCCAGCTTGATCATGGTGTTTGATACTTGTTAATGTATTGTTGGATCTGGTTTGCTAATATTTGTTCAGGATTTTTGCATCTCTATTCATCAAAGATATTGGCCTATAATTTTCTTCTTTTGCTGTGTCTCTCTGTGGTTTTGGTATCAGGGCAAGGGTGGACTCATACAATGGATTTGGGAGTGTTCAGTCTTTCAGAATAGTTTGAGAAGGATAGGTATAAATTCTTCTTTATATGTTTGGTAGGATTCCTCAGTGAAGCCATCCAGTCCTGGACTTTTGTTTTCTGGGAGTTTTTAAAATAATAGATTCTATTTCACTTCTAGTGATTCATCTGTTCAAATTATCTGTTTCTTCTTGACTCAGTCTTGGAAGACTATATTCTAGACTCGGAAGACTACCTTTCTAGAAATTTGTCTATTTCTCCTAGGTTGTCCTATTTGTTGGCATATATTTCTCTTATGATTTTTTGTATATCTGTGGTATCACTTGTTATTTCTCTTCTTTCATTTCTTATTTTTATTCTCTTTTCTTCTTGTTGAGCCTGGCTAAAGGTTATCAACTTTGTTTATTTTCAAAAACCCAGCTCTTGTTTTAATTGATCTTTTCTGTTGTTTTTTTGTTTTTATTTTATTTCCTTTTTGACCTTTATTATTTCCTTCCTTCTGCTGACTTTGGGTCTTGTTTGTTCTGTTTTTCCTAATTGTTTTAGTGGTAGGTTAGATTGTTTATGGGGTACTTTTCTTGTTTCTTGAGGAAGACCTGTATCACTATGAACTTCCCTCTTAGAACTGCTTTGGCTCCATCCCTTAGATTTTAGACAGTTTGTTTTCTTTTAATTTTTCTCAAGGTATTTTCTGATTTCCTCTTTGATTTCATCATTGACTCATTTGTTTTTTTAATAGCATGTTTTTTAGTCTCTTTTCCCATTTTTATTTCAGTATTTGATTTCTAGTTTCATACCATTGTGGGTGGAAAATATGTTTCATATAACCTCTTAAATTTGTTGAGGCTTGTTTTGAGACCTTGTAAGTTATCTATCCTGGAGAACGTTCCAAGCACACTTTAAAAGAAAGTGTATTCTGCTTTTTTTGGATGTAGTATCCTGTAGATATTGATTAAGTTTAACTGGTTTATTGTGTCATTTAGCACCTGTGTTGCCTTATTGATTTTCTGTCTGGATGATCTGTCCATTGATGTCAGTAGGGTGTTAAAAGTCCCCCACTCTGATATATTGTCAGTTTCTCCCTTTATGTTTGTTAGTAATTTGCTTTATATAGGTGCTCCTGTATTGGGTCTGTATGTTAATGAGTGTAATAGCCTGTTCTTATACTGATTCCTTTATCATTATATAATGTCTTTCTTTGTCCTTTACTTTACGCTTTGTTTTAAAGTCTATTTTATCTGATATGAGTATTACTACCCTTGCTTTCTTGTCATTCCTGTTTGCATAAAATATCTTTTTCTATCCCTTCACTTTCAGTCTGTGTGTGTCTTTTGCCCTGAAGAGAGTTTCTTGTAGGCAGCATATTGAAGGGTCTTATATTTTTATCCAGTCAGCCACTCTGTCTTCTGATTGGCACATTTAGTCTATTGACATTTAGAGTAATTATTGATAGGTATGTACTTATTGCCATTTTAGTCCTTTTTTTCCCAATTGTTTCTGTAGTTCTTCTTTGTTCATTTCTTCCTTCTTTTTGTTTCTTCTTTGTAGTTTGATGATTTTATTTTGTAGTATGCTTGAGTTTCTTTCTGTGTGTGTATCTGTTATATATTTTTGACATGGTTACCAGGGAGTTCATATATATTGACACATAATTATATCTATTTCCTTTAAACTGATAATTGTTTAAATTCAAGCACATTCTAAAAGATCTATATTTTTTACTCCCCTCCCCCACATTTTGTGATTTGATAGCATATTTTACATCTTCATGCTTATCTTCCTTTTACTGTTTATTGTAGTTATAGTTGCTTTTACAATTTTCTTTTTTTTTTTAGTCTATCTACTGGCTTATTTAAGTGACCTTCAATCCTTACTATATATTTGCCTTTCCTATAGATTCTTACTTCTTTTCCATTTAGAGAAGACCCTTCAACATTTATCTTAGGGTAGGTTTAATATTGCTGAATTCTTTTAGTTTTTGCTGTCTGAGGAATTTTTTATCTCTCCTTCTATTCTAAATGATTGCAGGATAGAGTATTCTAGGTTGCAGAATTTTCTCTTTCAGGACTTTGGATATATCATGCCAATCCTTTCTGGCCTGCAGTGTTTCTTCAGAGAAATCAGCTGATAGTCTTATGGGACTTCCCTTGTAACTGACTGTGTTTTTCTCTTGCTGCCTTTAGAATTCTCTCTTCATCTTTAATTTCTATCATTTTAATTATGATATGTCTTGGTGTGGGTCTGTTTAGGTTCATCTTGTTTGGGGCTCTCTGTGGTCCTGTACCTGAATATTTATTACTTTCCTTAGGTTTGGGAGGTTTTCAGCTATAATTTCTTCAGATACATTTTTGATCCCTTCCTCTCTCTCTTCTCCTTCTGGAACCCCTATAATGTATATGTTGGCACACTTTATATTATCCCATAAATCTTGTATGTTGCTTTCATTTTATAAATTTGTCTTCCTGTCTGCTGTTATGATTGGGTGATTTCCATTATTCTGTCTTCAAGATCACTCAGGCATCCCTTGTGTCATTTAGTTGGCTATTTATTGCTTTTAGAGTGCTTTTTATCTCAGAAATTGAATTATCTATTTTTGCTTGGGTATTCTTTATTGTTTCTAGTTCTTTGTAAAAATGATCTGTGTTTAGATCAATTCTGTTTCTTAATTCAGTTATTTTTATCACCAACTTTTTGAACTCAGTGTCTGGTTGACTATCTTTGTTTCATTATTTTTTCAGGTTTTTTTTTCTTGATTTTTCAGTTGGGAGTAGCTGCTCTGGCTTTTCATTTCACTTAACTTTTCTCTGTCTCTATGAATTTAGGTGAAAGAGTTATCTATTGTGGTCTTGAATGGGTGTTTTTACGTGGGAGCATTTCTATGTAGACTGTGTGTGTCAAATGTCTTTGGTGTGAGGGATTTGATGTGGATGCCTGCCAAGTCTTTCCTCAGGGTGTGCTGACTTCTATTACCTTTGTAGTAGTTGTGACTGGTGTTGGCGGATCTACAGCCTGTTCTGGGTGTGAGGCAGGACTTCCTCTCTGCTCAGTGGCAGTCTCCAGCTGCCCTGTCAGGGTGGGGTCCGCTCCCAAGTTGTTGGAGCAGAAGCCTTGAGGGTTGGGCTCAAGCTGGTTCTGTTCCCTTTAAGTGTGTGTTTTTCCTTCTCCCACATTGAGGACTTTACTGCAAAGGAGGAGAGTGCTGAAATCAGTGGGGCTCGTGTGCTTATAGAGTCCTCATGTGCTGCCTGTGAAGGTGTTTGAGGTTCTGCTCAGACACAGCCCAAGTTCATATCTTTTCCCTGTTATGCTTGTCCCAGATCTAGTACAAGGTTGTGGTGCAGAGTGAGCAGGGCCAGAGCATTTGCTTGGCTGGGAGTGGTGATTGTGGTATGTTGGTTGCAGAGGTTGGAGTGGCTGTGCTGCCGTCAGGGGTCTGGGTTGCTTCTGGGGTGCTGATTGAGAAAGTACCAACAATGGCTGCTGCCGCTCTACCTGGACCACACCCCAGGCCCCCAGGTTACTAGATCGAGTCTTTTCCCGGGTCCTGGCTTCCCTAATCCAGAGCCAAGCTGTGGATAGAGTGAGTGGGGCTGGGTGTTCACTCAGTTTGGATTGGGGAATGGGTGAGGTGGCAGCCACTATGGCAGACCTCTCTCCATCCTGTCTGTTGGCAAGCAGTACTTGCATACTCCTCGTGAGTGGAGTCTAGTTTTCTCCAGCCCTTCCGTCTGTCCTAGTGGTTCTCTATGCTGCCAAGGGGGTTGTCTCCTCTGCCTAGGACGCCAGGACTGGGACACCTAGTCTGTGACTCAACCAACTCACTCACCAGGGTGAGTT
The DNA here is from genome assembly GCF_005190385.1 of Monodon monoceros. Taxonomy (NCBI): domain Eukaryota; kingdom Metazoa; phylum Chordata; class Mammalia; order Artiodactyla; family Monodontidae; genus Monodon; species Monodon monoceros. The sequence goes on along the minus strand of NW_021703776.1, from coordinate 95,464,687 downwards.
TCTGCCTGGGCAGTCTTCCTATTCCTCTTAGTCCCCTTCTAGGGGCACAGGTCCCAACCCAATGCTTTTTATTCCTGTCCTACCCCTTATGTGGGATCTTTCTTGTAGCCTTTGCTGTATAAGAGTTCTTCCGCCTGTTTCCAGTTAGTTTTCCATGAGAATTGTTCCACATGTAGATGTATTTTTTTAAATTTTATTTATTTATTTTTGGCTGCGTTGGGTCTTCGTTGCTGTACGCAGGCTTTCTTTAGTTGTGGTGAGCGAGGGCTACTCTGTTGCAGTGCGTGTGCACGGGCTTCTCATTGTGGTGGCTCCTCTTGTTGGGAGCACAGGCTCTAGGTACGTGGGCTTCAGTAGTTGTGGCTCGTGGGCTCTAGAGCGCAGGCTCAGTAGTTGTGGCGCACGGGCTTTGTTGCTCCGCGGCACATAGGCTCTTCCTGAACCAGGGTTTGAATCCATGTCCCCTGCATTTCCAGGTGGATTCTTAACCACTGCGCCACCAGGGAAATCCCTAGATGTATGTTTTGATGTGTTTGTTGGGGGGAGGTGAGCTCCACCTCCTCTTACTCTGCAGTCTTGATCCCCCTTCCAAGGTATTTTAATTGGATTTTATAATTAAAGAATATTTGCTTTAGGCTAGATTTTTCTCATGTGTTTTTATTTCTGATAGTAGTTTCCTTTCAGAATATTTTATACCCTCCTAAATTAATAATTTTTCAAGACAGCAGGCTGAGCGATGTTGTGTGAAGACAGAAGGAAAGAAGATGTGAGAAGTATCTGCAAATGCTGTGGCCCTTATTAGATGTGGCCTAATATTGCATAGACTGTTCCTTAGCCTATGACTGAGGATGATTTATTTTTTCCGATCAAGATTGTCTTTAATTTCAAAAGCCACTGATGCTCTAATTAATCAAAGTATTACTGTTTTGAATATGTAATAACACAATGGCATAGGGAGAGTAAAATTTAAGTCCTATATGTGCCACATAGACTGAAGGAGTTGAGAAGCCAAGATTTTATGAGGTGACTCATGTTCAGATTATTTAACAGTTAGTTATACAATAACTAAGTAGGATACATTCCAGCCGGTAAAGCCTGATGGCTTCTTGCAGGTAGTCCTCTACCATTTTCCTCGCTGTTTGATTAAAGAGGTCTGGATTATACCAAGGAAGCAGCAGAGCTGCAAGATGGCAGGGACCACTAGAGGTTTGGAGCAGTTTATTTATTAACAAATATTAAAGTATTTCAGATTTTAAACATTTGGTCCAGCTCTCCTGGTGTGTATTGCCTGAATGTCAGTCTTACTTTTAGATTAAAAACAAAACAGTATGCTTGGTACTGGAAATATACTTCCATCTAAGTTTGGGAGCATCGCCAAAGAAAGAGTTATCTTTTCAATATGTTTAATTGTTTGCTGGACTTTTGTTTTTAAAATGTCATTGCACATTCTGCTTTAAGGGACAGAGCTATTTCTTGTAGAGCAGAAAATGTGAATTATAAAGTTAGCCAAATTACCGAAGAACACATTTGAAATAAAGAGAGATCAGTGAGGAGGGACGAAGTAATTAGAGGATGAAAAGGAAATAGACAAAGAAAGGTCAGTTAATCTTGATATCACTTGTTGAAACCTTTGCATCTTCTATTGCTATCAATTAAAAATAAACAGCAGCTCTTTAAAGGAAACAGAAAGCATAGTGATTACCTTAGCAAAACAAGGCTGCTAACGTGTTCTTCTCTGATTGGAAAGAAGAATGTCCAAATCTGCACCTGCTGTAATGCTCACTCTGCAAGCAGCGTTCTTTCATTACAGTCTTCCTGTGTGTACTGATTCAATTCTATTTTCTTCCACTGTTGTTTGGAAGGTAAACCCTTTGAATATATAACTGGACACACACATACACACACACATGCACACACACACACACACAGAGATGCACACTGTCATCTTAGTGTTATTTTAAGAATTAACTATTAAATTTGTTTAAGTATATATTTTTGGTTTTCAGGTGGGGTCTGAAATACTAAAAACCAAACAAAAAAAAACACCATCATACCAGCAACAAAACGCAAATTTAAAAAAATTTCTCACCCAAGAATTTCAAATTGAGAAGTGCTTAGTAAATCAAACAAATTATATGGGATTTCTAATATGTATATTAGAATATATACATACATTTAATCTAATATATATTAACAAATACACACACACACATACACACACTGAAATCAGTGGAGATCAAAGGAAATAAGAATGATTATGATTTTACTAAAGGTAAAGATACCTACAGAGAAAGAGAGTAGGAGGAGAGAGAGAGAGCAAGACAGAGATTAGGTCCATGGAGAACTTGCTCGAAGGGAGCAGGCTTGGTAAGGATTCATGTGCAGAGGGAGGGGCCTCTACTGAGTTCATTAGATCCTTCTCTGTCACACACCAGGCTGTGGCTCTGTCTCCATACTCCTGTGTGCCCACTATCTACACTTTCCCTTTCAAAATTAATTGTTTAGAGCCATTTAATGTGCCAGATTGCTCAAATAAGAAGAAAGTAATTTACAAGAGTTAATTTCAGAGGTTAAGTTATAAAGTGATGGAGACAGACCAGTATGAAGTTGAGCTTCCGATATAAAACTATTATATATCTCCCCTTTCAAAGGTCTCCTAAGGTCAACTCCACGGAATGAAAACACAGCACAAGTGGTCTCTGTCTGAGAGATGGAAAGAGAGAGTAGGTGGTGAGCAAAAATAAGTTGATAAGATGTATGAGAGGAGTTTCATGGGAACCATTTCTGCCTGAACTTGGATAGATTAAGAAATAAGACAAATGGCAAATATCCTGGGGAAGAACTCAGTGATGGAATATACACCTTTATTAGTTTAAAACTACTGTCTCCTGTATCCATGTCAGAAATATGGATAAAACTTCAGATGCTCTTTTAAAACAGTGTTCTAGGCTACCATTCACCATCAGCTGGAATTGGTCAGGAGTTGAACCCCTTTGCCCACTCTGGTCTGGATAAAGACATATAGGTTAAGAACAGCACATAGAAACAAAGGTCTTGGTCTGTACTTTATAGTACTGTGGATTTTGTTTTAAATACTTGTCATTTAAATTATTTACATATTATATTAATGCAATTATTTCAAAGAAGAATGACCTAGGCCAAAGGAAATCGATGTTACGTTGACTCCATACATATAAAGCTATTTGACATATATGCAAAGTGATACTAGTCACATTGTGGAGAGAGGATCAGAAAGATTAAATGGATAATCATATATTTCATATCTGAATTTATTTTTATAACAAAATATCATATTTATACTAGTGTGTATAGCTGTATGGACTATTGTTTGTTAAAAAAATCTGTAGCATATTTTCCAAAACAATTAATGATAAATATATTTTAATAATAAACTCTATTCAATTCTCTAAATAGACTTTCTTAAAAGCTACTTAAGAAGATACTGTGTTTTAGGAAATTCCCAATTAGATGAAAGGATGCTGAAATGAACAATTACAGTTTCCATATCATGCCTATTATAGATCAGCAATTCAAAACAGTTGAGAGTAACACAAAGCAACAATAACACCAATTCCAAAGTTAATAATATCACTGGCCATTTACTGCATACTTTTAGTTTCAAAGAGCTTTACATTACTGTATCAATTATTGTCATAAGCTGGAGTGTGTCTTTGATGAACATGGAAAAATAATGTTGTTTTTCTTCAGGAAAATATTTTAAAAGTGTAAGTGATTATACATTTTATTGTATTACAGGGGTGGGATAATATTGATAAAAATTAAAATTTAAGGCCTTCTAGGAAGGAGGAGTCTGGTAAATATTCCCAGCTTTTAGTTGTTTCTTAAAAGGATAACATCCAAGGAGCATGAAACAGTGCTCACGGTGACTGAATCCTCTAGACTAGCTATCTGCCAGAAGCCAAAATGATCCTCATTAGGGGAAGAAAATAGCATTAAGAACGTCAGCGTATCTCTATGAATGTTACCATATGTTGTCCTGCACAAGTGTAAGAAGACACACAGGAACATAAGACATGACATAAAACAAAGGAATGCCAGAAAATATGAAAAAGGCACACAGGAAATGAAGATGACTAGGTTATCAGACCCTGTTTTTGAAATAGTCAGAAACAATAAGTTCAAGGAATTGAAAGACAAGGTAGAGAGATTTGTCAGAGAAATAGAAACTATATAAAGATAATTTTAGAAGTGATAAAATGCAATACTGAAATTAAGAAATTAAAGCAGAAATGTAATGGTGGAAGAGACACAGTTCAAGTGATTATTAGTGAACTAAAAGGTAGATCCAAGTAAAATATATAGATAGTCTTGGCATGAAGACAAAAAGAGACAACTGTGAAAAAGATTTGCTGCTGTGTTGGAATCAAGGCTGTCTTCCAAGGGTTTCGGGCTGAGCAAATCTGGAAGAATGACGATGCTACCCACCAACTGAAGATGATGTTAGGAAAAGTGGTGTGGGATGCATTTTTAATATGTTTTCACTGTTACTGATACATGAAACGGTATCTTCTAAGAACTTGCTTTGCAAAACTTTGAGGACATTTTGGCAGTGAACAGTTGGATTACTTAGAAGAAGTGACCTATGATTCTTATTCTTGCAAATTATTTTAAACAAAATATAACAGACAAGTAACCTCTTGGGCTTCAGTTTTCTAATCTGTAGTAAATAGATGCTTCTGTGAGAATGAAATGAAAACACGTATATACAGCATTTGGCACACAGCAGGGCTTCTCGGATCTCCTTCCTTTGTAGATCTATAGCATTTAATGTCATTCATTTCTATGGCCTATATTGTTCAGTGCATCATGGAAAATGTCCTGGAGAAAGACAGTAAAAACTTTGAAGACAACGTTTTCTATTTACAAAAGGGCTAAACTGAAAAAGAAAAATTAAAAAGAAAAGAAAAAGAAGAACTGGTGTACAGACACTGTCAGAATTCTGCATGATATTCCAAACCCAGGTGTTATTACTATGAACGACAGGGAGATAAACTTCCATAAACTGTTAAAAATTATGAAAGCGTAGCTCCTTGTAATTCAGAAATGTTGGGCCTCCCTGGTGGCGCAGTGGTTGAGAGTCCACCTGCCGATGCAGGGGACACGGGTTCGTGCCCCGGTCCGGGAAGATCCCACATGCCGCGGAGCGGCTGGGCCTGTGAGCCATGGCCGCTGAGCCTGCGCGTCCGGAGCCTGTGCTCTGCAATGGGAGGGGCCACAACAGTGAGAGGCCCACGTACCGAAAAAAAAAAAAATGTTAAGCTCTCTTGAGCTTATGCGATTGACTTAAAATACACTGCATTAAAAACAGAGGAAAAAATCCTGCATAAAATTCAGAATACAAAATTTTAACGGTGATGATGAATAGCGCCAGTGTAGATTAATTGTTATTCTTTAATCTTTCTGCAGTTTAAGCTGTTCTGCGCAATGAGCAATTTTTATTTTAATAACCAGAGAAAATAAAGAAGTAAGTCCTGCTAACCAAATATTACGGTGAACTCTCTAGCCTTTTAATTTATTAACTGAATCTTTAAGAAATCATGGCACAATTATTTGGGCATGTTCCACAGAGAAGCACCAAGTTCTTTTGGAATTTTTCACCTGTTTCTCAGCTTTTCCAGTATCCTTTGATCAAGGTCGATTTTGGACTGGCTCTGAAGGAATCTCTTTGACTGCTACTTCTTTTAAAGAATTTAGAAGCCCATTTTTCTCCTTAAGATGCTTTTCAGCTTCCCTGCTCACTCCCCTCAATTCTTTCAGAACTGTTATTCTCTTATATGACTTTCATGGCATATTGAACCTGGTCTTTATTCCATCTTCCTGCCTTTCTTTTATTTTAGTGCCAGTAGGCCTCTCTGCCAGTGTTTTATGTCCTACCTTTCCATTTACCCACAATAACATTTTCCTAGGCTAAATGTTTCCCTGAATTTTAGAAACAGTCTGCACAACCTGCTAAATAAAACAAACTTTAATAAAGCATTTTCTTGCTAGTTCTATACCCAGTCTTTAACGTGGTTAGCCTGACAAAATCTTGTGAGCAAAGTAAACCCTTCCTACAGAGTGATCGCTCAAGCTGGATGGTGTCAAACTGACATGCAAAAATGTTAGAGTCATATTATTTTTTTCAGTATTTCTCTGAGTACACATTTAGAAACATGGACACATGTCTTATCTATAAAATATGTAAATATATCACAGAATCTCAGTATTAGAAAAAGCCCTGAGGATCACCTTGTTGATGTCCAATCACTCAACGGATGTTGGATCAGTTCTGTACTTTCCTCACTGAGCAAACATTATGCCAGAGCTTGGAAAACTCAAGGAACAACGAGCAGGAGGTACTGTTGCGTAGTCAATCTGTCAGGTAGCTATTTCCCTATGTTATGTTGAAACCTGTCTCCCTACAGATCTTAGCTGTTTATTCCCAGTTCTTCTTGAATTTGTACATAGCAAGTTTCACTCCTCTTTTGCTCAAGAGCCCTTTAAATAACAAGGACAACGTTAGCCTTCTCTCTTCCATGTCTGCCCCAGTTCTACCTTTCCTTCATCTTTAAAATCAGTGAAAGAAAAGTCTTTATTTAAAACCCACAAATACCTCATACCTTGTTTTAACTTTGAGTCTACTGAAAGGGCAAATACAAATTCAAAATAAGAGGCTTGACTCTCTCTGTTGAAAATAAAGGAAGGCTTTCCTCCCCTCCTTTTCCTTAGAGCATTTACTTTAGAAAACCTGTGGGTACTTTCTTTGCCTCTTTGAAATGTATGTAAATCTTTTTAAAGACAAAATAAGCATCCCAGTATTGTTTCCTCAAGGACCTGGGAGGCATCCCTTTGAAATGTAATCATCAAGAATCAAGGAGCCCCTACCTCCCAGTTACCTGATTGGAGAGTAGCCCAACTTCAGCTGGTGTATGGCTCCAAATTGCAAACCCCCCTCTGGTTATAAAGATACAAAACATTTATTTTTTCATTTAAAGACAATTAGCAAAGACTGGTGATTACCCCATTTCCAAAATGAATTTATCATGAACTGTGGGTGACAAGGGGTGCTGTCAAGTTCTCTTAGTTGTAGACTAGTTATTGTTTATCCTGAGAACAGGTGTGTAATGGGTTTTATCTGCTTGGTTATTATAACAGGGTGAGATTTCTTTCCTCTGCAGTCCCTTTAGTGGATTGTCTGTAATATGCATCCCATCCTGGTTTAATGCTTATTCAATAGCAAAAGGGATTTGTTTGTATTCTGCTTTTGGGAAGAGATTTTCTGAGGATGGCAGCAGATTTTGCTTTCAGATATATTTGCCCATCACTGCCACATGGACTCTCATATATGCACTTATTTAATTGAATGGCTATTGGATGTATTTACAAATGTGGTCACATAATCAGAGCCTATTACTTGTGATGGGAGACATAGGGAAGGGAAGTTTTCAGATTGCTTTTTTTTTTTTTTTTTTTTTTATTGCGCTACGCGGGCCTCTCACTATTGTGGCCTCTCCCGTCGTGGAGCACAGGCTCCAGACGCGCAGGCTCAGCGGGCATAGCTCACGGGCCCAGTCGCTCCGCGGCATGTGGGATCTTCCCGGACCGGGGCACGAACCCGTGTCCCCTGCATCGGCAGGCGAACTCTCAATCACTGCGCCACCAGGGGAGCCCCAGATTGCTTTTATTTTTATTTTTTTATTGAAATATAGTTGATTTACAATGCTGTGTTAATTTCTACTATACAGCAAAATGATTGTTATACATATATGCACATTCTTTTTTTTTATATTCTTTTCCATTACGATTTATCGTAGGATCTTGAATATAGTTCTCTGTGCTATACAGTAGGACCTTGTTTGTACATTCTATTTATAACAGCTTACATCAGATTACTTTTAAAGTTTGCTTTTAAAAATAACTGGATGGCATACATTGAAAGCATTTAAGAAATAGCTGATGTTATTACAGAGCCATTAGTGATTATTTCTGCCAATTCACTGAAGTTAAAAAAGTGGTCGGAAAGTTACAGATAAAACGTGTGTGTGTGTGTGTGTGTGTGCGCGCGTGTGTGTGTGTGTATACAATGTATCTCAAAATAGCTTTCAAATGAGTTTGGAAATTATATACTGATGACACTAATGTTAAATTACATGAGATTCTAGAATGAAACAACAGGCAATCATTTCATTTGCCAAAAACTTGAAACGAACATGTTTTGAAGGAAACTATATCAGACCAATAACGTATATAACAGAATAAAAATCCACAGGGAAAGGGAATAAGTGATATGAAATGGAGTTACATATCTACCTTTATATTCTTTTCAACACAGTTGAGAACAGGTTAAGATTGACCGTTATTGCTAAGTGAACATCCATCCAACAAGCAGAACGTTTTGAGGTCACAAAATATCATTTAGTATTTCAGTCAGTGACTTGCAAGTCTGAATGGGATGTATGCTCATTAACTTTGTACAGAAATAAAAGATGAAATGAGAGAAGAAAGTCACTCATTTATTGATCTGATAACTTTTTATGGGTCAAGTGCTCTATGCCAGGCACAGTAATAGACACCAGGAATTCACTGAGAGAAGTCATTCCAGTTATAAAAATATGAAATTATCAGGGAAATAATAATTTAAAAATTTTAATAACAATTGTAATCTGTGATAAAGAAGAAGAATGGGTGTTCTAGGAGGGGGGTGTAATGAGGAGGGTACCCTCTGGCGATGGAGGAGAGAATCCCATAGGAAGTACCGTGAGAGGTGACACTTGGAGGATAATAGAGGGGGGACAGGTGAGGAGGGCAGGTATATCATGCAGAAAAAACAGCGAATGTCAAGGCCCTGAAGCAGGAATGAGACGGATGCATCTGAAGCCTTGAAACCTTAGCGTGACTGGAGGCTAATGAGTGAGGTGCATCCCTTTGGCAAAAAGGGTGAGTAGATGGCCTTGTTTAGCCTTTAAATTTACGGCTTGTTGCTCTATTTGAAATTTCTATTTAAAAAAAAAATTTTATACATCAGGTTCTCATTGGTTATCCATTTTATACATATTAGTGTATATATGTCAATCCCAATCTCCCAATTCATCCCACCCCCACCCCCACCCCCACCATTTTCCCCCCTTGGTGTACATATGCTTGTCCTCTACATCTGTGTCTCAATTTCTGCCCGGCAAACCGGTTCATCTGTACCATTTTTCTAGGTTCCACATATATGCATTAATATATGATAGTTGTTTTTCTCTTTCTGACTTACTTCACTTTGTATGACAGTCTCTAGATCCATCCATGTTTCAACAAATGACCCAATTTCGTTCCTTTTTATGGCCGAGTAATATTCCATTGTATATATGTACCACATCTTCTTTATCCATTCGTCTGTTGATGGGCATTTAGGTTGCTTCCATGACCTGGCTATTGTAAATAGAGCTGCAAAGAACATTAGGGTGCATGTGTCTTTTTGAATTATGGTTTTCTCTGGGTATATGCCCAGTGGTGGGATTGCTGGGTCATATGGTAATTCTATTTTTAGTTTTTTAAGGAACCTCCATACTGTTCTCCACAGTGGCTGTATCAATTTACATTCCCACCAACAGTGCAAGAGGGTTCCCTTTTCTCCACACCCTCTGCAGCATTTGTTGTTTGTAGATTTTCTGATGATGCCCATTCTAACTGCTGTGAGCTGATACCTCACTGTAGTTTTGATTTGCATTTCTCTAATAAGTAGTGATGTTGAGCAGCTTTTCATGTGCTTCTTGGCCATCTGTATGTCTTCTTTGGAGAAAGGTCTATTTAGGTCTTCTGCCCATTTTTGGATTGGGTTGTTTGTTTTTTTAATATTGAGCTGCATGAGCAGTTTATATATTTTGGAGATTAATCCTTTGCCCATTGATTCATTTGCAAATATTTTCTCCCAATCTGAGGGTGTCTTTTTCGTCTTGTTTGTAGTTTCCTTTGTTGTGCAAAAGCTTTCAAGTTTCATTAGGTCCCATTTGTTTATTTTTTTTTTATTTCCATTACTCTAGGAGGTGCATCAAAAAAGATCTTGCTGTGATTCATGTCAAAGAGTGTTCCTCCTATGTTTTCCACTAAGAGCTTTATAGTGTCCGGTATTACATTTAGGTCTGTAATCCACTTTGACTTTATTTTTGTGTATGGTGTTAGGGAGTGTTCTAATTTCATTCTTTTACATGTAGCTGTCCAGTTTTCCCAGCACCACTTATTGAAGAGACTGTCTTTTCTCCATTGTATATCCTTGCCTCCTTTGTCATAGATTAGCTGACCATAGGTGTGTGGGTTTATCTCTGGGCTTTCTATCCTGTTCCATTGATCTATATATCTGTTTTTCTGCCAGTACCATATTGTCTTGATTACTGTAGCTTTATAGTATAGTCTGAAGTCAGGAAGTCTGATTCCTCCAGCTCCACTTTTTTCCCTAAAAACTGCTTTGGCTATTCGGGGTCTTTTTTGTCTCCATACAAATTTTAAGAATTTTTGTTCTAGTTCTGTAAAAAATGCCATTGGTAATTTAATAGGGATTGCATTGAATCTGTAGATTGCTTTGGGTAGTATAGTTATTTTCACAATATTGATTCTTCCAATCCAAGAACATGGTATATCTCTCCATCTGTTGGTATCATCTTTAATTTCTTTCATCAGTGTCTTATAGTTTTCTTCATTCAGGTCTTTTGTCTGCCTAGGTAGGTTTATTCCTAGGTATTTTATTCTTTTTGTTGCAGTGGTGACTGAAAATGTTTCCTTAATTTCTCTTTCAGATTTTTCATCATTAGTGTATAGGAATGCAAGAGATTTCTGTGCGTTAATTTTGTGTCCTGCAACTTTACCAAATTCATTGATTAGCTCTAGTAGTTTCCTGGTGGCATCTTTAGGATTTCCTATGTATAGTATCATGTCATCTGCAAGGAGTGATAGTTTTACTTCTTTTCCAATTTGTATTCTTTTTATTTATTTTTCTTCTCTGATTGCTGTGGCTAGGACTTCCAAAACTCTGTTGAATAACAGTGGCGAGAGAGGACATCCTTGACTTGTTCCTGATCTTAAAGGAAATGCTTTCCGTTTTTCACCATTGAGAATGATGTTTGCTGTGGGTTTGTCATATACGACCTTTATTATGTTGAGGTAGGTTCCCTCTATGCCCACTTTCTGGAGAGTTCTATCTAAATGGGTGTTGAATTTTATCAAAAGCTTTTTCTGCATCCATTGAGATGATCTTACGGTTTTTCTGCTTCAATTTGTTAATATGGTGTATTACATTGATTGATTGGCGTATATTGAAGAATCCTTGCATCCCTGGGATAAATTCCACTTGATTATGGTATATGATCCTTTAATGTGTTGTTGGATTCTGTTTGCTAGTATTTTGTTGAGGATTTTTGCATCTATATTTATGAGTGATACTGGTCTGTAATTTTCTTTTTTTGTAGTATCTTTGTCTGGTTTTGGTATCAGGGTGATGGTGGTCTCATAGAATGAGTTTGGGAGTGTTCCTTCCATGGCAATTTTTTGGAAGAGTTTGAGAAGGATGGGTGTTAGCTCTTCTCTAAATGTTTGATAGAATTTACCTGTGAAGCCATCTGGTCCTGGACTGTTGTTTGTTGGAAGATTTTTAATCACAGTTTCAATTTCATTACTTGTAATTGGTATGTTCGTATTTTCTATTCCTTCCTGGTTCAGTCTTGGGAGGTTATACCTTTCTAAGAAATTGTCCATTTTTTCCAGGTTGTCCATTTTATTGGCATAGAGGTGCTTGTAGTAGTCTCTTAGGATGCTTTGTATTACTCCGATGTCTGTTGTAACTTCTCCTTTTTCATTTCTAATTTTATTGATTAGAGTCCTCTTCCTCTTTTTCTTAATGAGTCTGGCTAATGGTTTATCAATTTTGTTTATCTTCTCAAAGAACCATTTTTTCATTTTATTAAAATTTGCTATTGTTTTCTTTGTTTCTATTTCATTTATTTCTGCTCTGATCTTTATGATTTCTTTCCTTCTGCTAACTTTGTGTTTTGTTTGTTCTTCTTTCTCTAGTTCCTTTAGGTGTAAGGTTAGATTGTTTATTTGAGATGTTTGTTGTTTCTTGAGGTAGGATTGTATTGCTATATACTTCCCTCTTAGAACTGCTTTTGCTGCATCCCATAGGTTTTGGATTGTTGTGTTTTCATCATCATTTGTCTCTAGGTATTTTTTGATTTCCTCTTTTATTTCTTCAGTGATCTCTTGGTTATTTAGTAACATAATGTTTAACCTCCATGTGTTTGTGTTTTTTACATTTTTATCCCTGTATTTGATTCTAATCTCATAGCGTTGTGGTCAGAAAAGATGCTTGATATCATTTCAATTTTCTTAAATTTACTGAGGCTTGATTTATGAGCCAAGATGTGATCTATCCTGGAGAATGTTCCATGTGCCCTTGAGAAGAAAGTGTACTCTGCTGTTTTTGGATGGAATGTCCTATAAATATCAATTAAATCTATCTGGTCTATTGTGTCATTTAAAGATTGTGTTTCCTTATTAATTTTCTGTTTGTATGATCTGTCCATTGGTGTTAGTGAGGTGTTAAAGTCCCCCACTATTATTGTGTTACTGTCAATTTCCTCTTTTAGAGCTGGTAGCAGTTGCCTTATGTATTGAGGTGCTCCTATGTTCAGTGCATATATATTTATAATTGTTATATCTTCTTGGTTTGATCCCTGGATCATTATGTAGTGTCCTTCCTTGTTTCTCTTGTAACATTCTTTATTTTAAAGCCCATTTTATCTGATTTGAGAATTGCTACTCCAGCTTTCTTTTGATTTCCATTTGCATGGATTATCTTTTTCCATCCCCTCACTTTCAGCCTGTATGTGTCCCTAGGTCTGAAGTGGGTCTCTTGTAGACAGCATATAGATGGGTCTTGTTTTTGTATCCATTCAGCAAGCCTGTGTCTTTTGGTTGGAGCATTTAATCTATTCACGTTTAAGGTAATTATCAATATGTATGTTCCTATGAACATTTTATTAATTGTTTTGGGTTTGTTTTTGTAGGTCCTTTTCTTCTCTTGTGTTTCCCGCTTAGAGAAGTTCCTTTAGCATTTGTTGTAGAGCTGGTTTGGTGGTGCTGAATTCTCTTAGCTTTTGCTTGTCTGTGAAGCTTTTGATTTCTCCATCGAATCTGAATAAGATCCTTGCCATGTAGAGTAATCCTGGTTGTAGGTTCTTCCCTTTCATCACTTAAAAATATGTCATGCCACTCCTTTCTGGCTTGTAGAGTTTCTGCTGAGAAATCAGCTGTTAACCTTATGGGAATTCCCTTGTATGTTATTTGTCATTTTTCCCTTGCTGCTTTCACAAATTTTTCTTTGTCTTTAATTTTGGCCAATTTGATTGCTATGTGTCTCAGCGTCTTTCTCCTTGGGTTTATCCTGTATGGGACTCTCTGCATTTCCTGGACTTGGATCGCTATTTCCTTTCCCATGTTAGGGAATTTTCAACTATAATCTCTTCAAATATTTTCTCTGGTCCTTTCTGTCTCTCTTCTGCTTCTGGCATCCCTATAATGCGACTGTTGTTGCTTTTAATGCTGTCCCAGAGGTCTCTTAGGCTGTCTTCATTTCTTTTCGTTCTTTTTTCTTTATTCTGTTCTGCAGATGTGAATTACACCATTCTGTCTTCCAGGTCACTTATCCAGTCTTCTGCCTCAATTATTCTGCTATTGATCCCTTCTAGTTTATTTTTCATTTCAGTTATCTATTGTTCATCTCTGTTTGTTTGTTCTTTAATTCTTCTAGGTCTTTGTTAAACATTTCTTGCATCTTCTCAATCTTTGCCTCCATTCTTTTTCCGAGGTCCTGGATCATCTTCACTATCATTATTCTGAATTCTTTTTCTGGAAGGTTGCCTATCTCCACTTCATTTAGTTGTTTTTCTGGGGTTTTATCTTGTTCCTTCATCTGGTACATAGCCCTCCCCCTTTTCATCTCATCTCTCTTCCTGTGAACATGCTTTTAGTTCCACAGGTTGCAGGATTTTAGTTCTTCTTGCTTCTGCTGTCTGCCCTCTGAAATTTCTATTTTTGATAGAGCCAATTTTTAAGCTCGATATAATTCCAGAATTTTATACATTTATTTTTTTCACATTATGTCATATTTGCTTATAGTATTTTTTATAATGAATGACTATTGAAAGTAAAGTTATATGGCTCTTGACAACATTTAATGACATGAGGAGAAGCTATTGTTTTGGATATTTTAATTTGTAGTATCTGTGTGTCATCCAATTGTAGGTATTCTGTAAAGAGTTGTATACATGGGCTTGAACATAGAGGAGGGATCTATGTAGAGAAACATTTGAGAGACATTAATCTATAATTGTATTTTAAATCATTTAAACACATAGGTTGCTTCAAGGAAAAAAAAGAGAGATTAGAAAACCAGAAGGTTTTGAACCAGGAGAGGGCAAAGAATGAAGTGAGTAAAACCAGATTCCAATGCTTAGGGAGAGAGTATGATCCTCCAAAGGAGATAGTGACTAGGAAAAAAAGTGGGAGAAAAACATAGTACTTTATCTAAAGGTGAGCATGTTTCAAGAAAGAGGGGATATTCAACATGGTTAAAACACATAAGAACTCCAGCAAAAGGAGGACTGGCAGGCTCCATTGGCCTTCATGCCTTGGAGTTCAGGGTTGAGGCAAAATTTGGACCAGAATATACTGAGGAGTGAGTGGGATAGATGGGAGGATATATAGAGTATATACATGCAAATGCATTTCTTTTTCCTTTAGAATTTCTCTGTAAAAAGAAAGAAAGATTTGAGGGTGATGGAATGGTGTTGATGTAAGGAGACTGGATCAATGGAGGACAGTTTGAAGAAAAATAAGAAAGGTCCGCTTTAGATGGTGAAGGGACATTTCTTCCCCTGCAATAGGAAAGAGGAAGGGTATGGTGAGTGCAAGCAGGTGTGTCATGGGTCACTGAGGGACGTCTGCTGATGGCTTTGATTTGCTCTGGGTTTCAAACACTAGCTGGAATAAAGGACCACGCCATTTCAGAAGCTTCAGGAACTACAAATTCTTGTTGGATTTGCAGTTTATAGAGCATCTATGTTTTTCTCATTTGTGCAAGGCAGTGTCATTTTATAGTTTCTTAACTAGGCCAAAGCTAAACAGTTCAATTCTCAGCCACTCTAGTTTTCTTGTTGAGGGGACAGAACTGTCTGCGGTCTTAGTAATTTCCCTGTTTTGTGTGCTCTTCCTTTTCTCATTTCCCACTTACTAAACAAGGCTCTCACCTAGTAATTGAAGTATATGAATGTCCACATAGAGTACGTCCTTCTGAGGAAAGCACTGAATAACACCTAGTGTTATCTGGTCTAAACTTTGTCCAATGGAGACTCCTAGGATTTCATTTAGCTTAGTCTAGATCTCCCTCGACTTATGATGGGGTTACGTCCATAAAAATATTGTAAGTTAAAAATGCATTTAATACACCTAACCTACTGCACATCACAGCTTAGCCCAGCCTACCTTAAAAATGCTCAGAACACTTACACAAGTCCATAGTTGGGCAAAATCATCTGACACAAAGCCTATTTTATTATAAAGTGTTCAAAGTCTCATCCAATATATTGAATGCTCTACTAAAGTAAAGTGAGAAATTGCATTATTGTTTGGGTACAGAATGGTCATAAGTGCATTGGTCATTTACCCTCTTGATCTTGAGGCTGCCTGGGAGCTTCGGCATTGCCGCTCCCCAGCATCATGACAGAGTATGTCTTGTACTGCCTGTCTCTAGCCCTGGAAAAGATCAAAATTTGCAATGTGGTTTCTATTGAATGCATGTAGCTTCTGCAACACTGTAAAGTCAAAAAGTCTTAAGTCCAACTGTCTGTACGGTTCCACTTCCCAGGGGAATCTGAAGTGTGCCAGTAATCTGAAGATGACTATGAGATATTTTCCACACCATTAGGAGCTTTCCTTGGTAATATTGTGACTCAGAATTTCTTAAACTAGGGTCCCTATGACATGTGGATGGGCTTTAGGGGTTCAGGGAACCCTGAAATTTCATGAAAATTGCATGTACATTGACTTTTAGCAAATGGTATTTTAGGAAAATTGATATTTTACGAAATGGTCCAGAGGCTGTTATATTATCAAAGGTGATGACCCCCAAATCACAAAAGACTACATACTCTATTTTTCTGAGTATTTTTTAAAGGAACCTAAAAGTGACAAGTATCATAAAATTATCCTTGGAATTTACATTCTTCTCAGGGATAAATTGCTTATGGAAAATAAATTATCTAGAATCTGCATGATCTATTTCAGATTTTCAGCAAAAGTTCTTTTCTTTTTGATTGTATGACGTGTTCATACTACTAGTATAGTTTTTATTACATTAAAGTCAACAGCCATTCAACAAATATTTACAAAGCATCTCCTTTGCTAGGACTTAGGTATTGGGGATATAACAATGAATAAGGTGATCTGAAAATCATTTTTATCTTCCCAGAATATTAAAAAAGACTCTGTTGAAATAATATCATTTATTTATCCAGACCTTTGCAGGTGTCTGAGAGATCTGTAATTATTGTATTGAATTAAATTATTGAAACCAGAGCCAGAATTTTTCCTCTAAATGGAAAAACATGTGCAATATAAGCTAGTGTAAATATAACAGCTTAATATGTCACATCCCAAATAGTATTTTAATGCTCAAAAGAGTTCAAAAGATTTGCTTTAAAATCTTGAGTGCGTTTTAAACCAGATTAAGGAACACAAGATTTCTGATCAATATGAACATTTAAAAATAAACATTTATGTTTAAGAAAAAAGAAGGTGTTTACTATTGTCCTATTTATCAAATTGTTTCAGCAGGATCATTATAAATGCTCAAGTTAATGTTGGATTTTAACAATATTAAAAAGGTTTTCCCTGAATCATTTCTCGTATTGAATGCTGTAGCAATAGTATGTAAACTATGGAGAATAGAGCAATGTAACTGAAAGTTATAATTAAGCACTATCTCATTCATATAATCTCAAGTCTCTATGCCTTACTCAGAAAGAAGGATAGAGGTCTTAGACTACTACATAGGGAATAAGAATTCTAATAGGAAAAAGCAAAAAGGAAATGTTCATGTAAGCATTTACATGTAAGCGTTACATGTAAGCATTTTGACATATAGTTTAAATATAATGGGTAATTGCTTATTTGCAAGGCTAAGCACCTCAAAACATTCAAGTATGGATTTTTTTTTCTGAAGTGGTTTATAAAACAGCCATGATTCATATTTTAACTCCCTGCACTAAAACTGTTGGCTGATTTGGTCTTTTATGCCCCTTGTGGTGAAAGTGTGATCTGCCAGGCTGAGCATGGCTGCTTGAGGCATCACAGCAGATCTATCTGGCCAAATCCTAGTGGACAGATCAAAAATGATTTTGTCAGAGACTATTTTATGTGGTGAAAATCTCGTAAATTTCGTAGAACAAAGACAATTTACAACTGAACGAGAGAGACACCAGATATATGTGCTGAAAGAGAAATCTGAAAAGGAAAGTTGTAGCAAGGGCAAGCAGGTGACTAGTGATGGATATGTATATATATTTTTAGTTGATTAATTTATTGGCTGCGCTGGGTCTTCGTTGCTGCTTGGGGCTTTCTCTAGTTGCGGCGAGCGGGGGCTACTCTTCGTTGTGGCGCGCGGGCTACTCATTAAGGTGGCTTCTCTTGTTGCAGAGCATGGGCTCTAGGTGCACAGGCTTCAGTAGTTGTGGCACACGGGCTCAGTAGTTGTGGCTCACGGGTTCTAGAGCACAGGCTCAGTAGTTGCGGCACACGGGCTTAGTTGCTCTGTGGCATGTGGGATCTTCCTGGACCAGGGCTCGAACCCATGTCTCCTGCACTGGCAGACGTATTTTTAACCACTGTGCCACCAGGGAAAACCAACAAGTGATGGAAATTTTCAAAAGAACTGTTGTATATTCTCTCTTTCAGTGTCTGCAGACTTGGTTGCTACAAGTCCTGTTGATAAGCAGTTTTGCCCCATGATCTTAAAAGATCACCACAGATATCCAGGTAAATAAGAACATTTTTGTAGTATTTGATAATTGCATGCTGCTTTGTAAAATATTTTGAAGACAAAATGTATTGCAAATTCTAAAGTTTGGTTGGCTAATTTCTCATGTCACTAAACATTTAGATTTTGCCCAAGATTTACTTTTCATTAGGAGGCGTATTCAGAAGTGTGTGATATATGGCAGCAAATAACATGTCTCTTAAAAACATGATATATCGTTACTGCGTTCTTAGAATATAAACTCATTTTAAGACATAAACTCTCTAAAAATGCATTTATTTTGAGCTATATTTTAATCCAGGGCTCCTTCTGTGCTAAATCTATTTTCTCAGTCTTTTTAATGCTTAGAATTAAGAACCTAAACTCAGTAGTGTGCTGGTGAATGTTTAAAAACTGGCTCTGTGTGGGTGCTGATTTGTCATGCTTACCAGTTTCTGTGGTGTAAATGCTCCCACCATGGTTGATTTCAAGCTACCAAAGTGCCGCGACTGGCTTGCAAAATTCCTGGATATCTAACAATCGGCCCTCTACAGCAGATGCCAGTTGGTTCCAGCATCCCACTGGGAAACTCCAGAAATGTCATCAACTTTTAGCAGGTTTTTCTTGGATTTACATATAAAGAGTAATCTATGGCAATAACAAAATTTTGTTTCCAAATGCTCGTGTTCTCTTTGACCATTTGTACAATCAAAGGAGGAACTGATTTTATATTAAGAAAGTCTGGTACTGGAATGGATATTTTGATGCAGAGGATCCATGGGTAGATTTTTCTTTTAATAAAAGTCATTATAAACCTAACACTAAGAGGGCAACAGATCAAAGATAATCCATGTGTGAGAAGTTATTCAGTTATTGGGTAGAAATGTCTAATTAATGTTTAATGAATGTGCATTGTTTATTTAGGTTGTTGCCATTTGTACTAGTAAAAGTAATGAGTCAGTAAATATTCTGGAAAAAACTTACTGTTAAGCTACTTGATGACATAAGATTATTTCCATATAATAGCGGCATATCTCGGAGATATTGTAGGTTCTGTTCCGGACCACCACAGTAAAGCGAGTCACATGAATTTATTGATTTCCCAGTGCATATAAAACTTAGGTTTGCACTATACTATCGTCTACTCAGGGTGCAATAGCATTATGTCTAAAAAACCAATATCTAACTAAAAAAATACTTTACTGCTGAAAAATGCTAACTATCATCTGAGCCACTAATGAGTCATAATCTTGTTGCTGGTGGAGAGTCTTGCCGCAATGTTGATGGCTGCTGATTGATCAGGTAGTTACTAAAGGTTGGGGTATCTGTGGCCATTCCTTAAACTAAAACAACAATGAAGTGTCCCACATTGATTGACTGGTCCTTTCACTCGAACACTTAGAGACCATTGTAGTATTGTTAATTGGCTTGATTTCAGTATTGTGTGTCTCAGGGAATGGGGGGCCCAAGGAAAGGGAGAGAGGTGGGGGAACGGCTGGTAGGTGGAGCAGTCAGAACACACAAAACATTTCTCAATTAAGTTCACCATCTTATATGGGCACAGTTCATGGTGCCCCAAAATAATTATAATAGTAACATCAAAGGTCACTGATCACAGATCACCATAACAAAAATAATAATAAAGAAGTTTGAAATTTTGTGAGAATTACCAAAATGATATAGAGACGTGAAGGGAGCAAAGGCTGTTGGAAAAATGGCGCCGATAGACTTGCTAGTGACAGGGCTGCCACAAAACTTCAGTTTGTAAAAAAAATGCATCATCTGTGAATAGTGATGAAATGAAGTGCAATAAAACAAGGTATGACTGGAGATTCCTTAAATGGGATTACTGTGCCAGGATAAATTGTAATTCTGCTCTCAAAAATGTATCCAGATTCTGATCACCTCTCCTCATCCCCAATTCTACTGGAACAAAGCACTATCAGTTTTCCCCAGGATTTTTGCAATAGTTTCTAAAATATGCTCTCTATTTGTACTTTTGTTTTTGAACTCTATAGTCAACTCGTTCATTTAGAGTGATTTTTTAATACCAAAAGTCTGATCATAATTTATGATTCTAAGGCTTTTGGCTCTCCAATGGATTCTCATTTCACCTGTATTAAAACCAAGTTGCATGCAATGTTTTAATGGTTTACATGTTGCCATAGGATCTAACCCCTTTCCATCTAACTTTGTGTCTGAAAATTAAGCACCCCCACCACCCCCATTTTACTCAGCACACTCTAGGCACTCAGCTCCTTGGTGCTACTCCACTCTCTTCAGGAAAGTTCCTGCCTCAAGCGCTCTGCACTTGTGATTTCGCTGAAATGCCCTTTCCTCAGATTTATACATGACTCAGTCTGTCACCTGTCTTATTTAGATTTTTGTTGAAAATCACCTTCTTAGTGATTTAAAGTTGCCTTTCTCTTATCCTTACACGTTCTATCTTCCTTCACTGGTTTATTTTTCATTTCCACTTAAAATAATTTGATATACTCTATATTTTACTTTTATATTTGATTATGATTTGTCTTCTACTACTAGAGTATAAATAAAATGAAGGGAATATTTTTTTTCTATTACTGTACCCTAGAAGTTGCCTGATACATAACAGGTATTGGATAAATATTTGAGAAACAAATGCATAAATTAATTTTTCACAAAAAAATTCCCAAGAAAACTTTTTCATTATGTTATTTATCAAATCTTTTATTTTTGATACAAAACTATGTTATATTGCTCTCTCTCTGTTTCTACTTCTCTGAATAATTAAACTAAGACGCCTAAAAGAAGAGTTGGTTACAAAGATAGCAAGGAAAAAAATAAATGCAATTTTTAAGTTTTCTCATAACCAAGCCCACCACCACCACCAATATTCTATCCCAAACTGTTGTATGGGGAGTGGCATCATGGAAATTGTAGAAGAGAAAGAATAGAACCTCCACTGAAGCAACTGTTAAATTGACAAAACAAAAAACCCAAAGCAAGCAAGCAAATAAAAAACCTGAAGGAATAAACATTATCAGAACTCTAAAATCTAATCAAGAATTTAAAGCATCAGGGGAGTGCTTAATGAAGAAAGTGACTGCTAAATTGTGCTCTTAGAAAACATCCCTGTCAAGTCACTGAGTAACTGCTAAGATAATGCAACAGAGACTTCAGTGATCACACAGGAAAAGGAGTAGAGTCTCTGTGAAAATAGTGTGGAAAAGTCACTTTAGAAAATAAAAAGATGACTCCAAACCTCAACAATCAACAACAAAAATCACTGGAGAGGGGGGAGAATCCTCATTTCCAGAGTCACTGTATTAAAATATTCAAAATGTCTAGTTTTCAGCAAAAAACAAGGCAAGACAAAACAAAACAAGGCATAAAAAGAAACAGGAAAGAATGTCCCATTCACTGGTAAAAAATTAATTGACAGAAAGCCTCTCTGAGGAAGCCCAGGCATTGGATATACTAGATAAAATCTTTAAATCAACTGTTTTGTATATACTCAAAGAGCAAAAGGAAACTTTAAGCAAATAACTAAAGGAAGCCAGAACTATCTATGAACGAACATAGAATATCAATAAAGAGATAAAAAGATGAACCTAGTATTAATTCTGGAACTTAAAAGTGCATTAATAGAAACGACACATTCACTAGGAGTATTCAACAGCATATTTAAGCAGGTATAAGAAAGTGTCAGTGAACTGAGTGATTAGACAATTAAAATTTTTCAATGTGAGGACAGAAAAAATAATGAAGAAAAATGAACAGAGTCAATGAGACCTATGGAGAAGAATCTAATATACCAACACATGCATTATCTGAGTTCCCAAAGAGAAGAGAAAAAGAGGCATAAAGAATATTTAAATAAATAATGGCTGAAAAACTCCCAAATTTGACCCAGCCATTTTTCTTCTGGGTATATATCCCAAACAAATGAAAACAGGTACTCAAACAAATATTTGTACAAAAATGGTCATTGCAGCATTATTGAAAATAGCCAAAATGTGGAAATGACCCAAATGTTCATCAGTGTATGAATGGATAAACAAATATGGCATATATGTATAATGGAATACAATTCAGCAATGAAAAGAAATAAAGTACTGTGGTACATGTTACAACATGGATGGACCTCAAAAACGTAATGCTAAATGAAATAAGCCACACACAAAACATCACATATTGTATGAATCCATTTACATGAAATGTCCAGAATAGGTAAATCCATAGACATAAAAAACAGATTGGCTGTTGCCTGAGGCTGGGAGGAGGGGACGAATGAGAAGTTAATGCTTAATGGGTATGGGAATTTTGTGGGGGATGAATAAAAGTTTTTGGAACTAGATAGAGGTGGTTGAGCTACACTTTGAATATACTAAATGCCATTCAATGGCATGCTGTAAAATAGTTAATTTTATGTTACATGAACTTGACCTCGATTAAACAAAAAACTATTGTTAAGCAGTTATTTCTTGCAGAAGCTAATGAGCGTCCTTCTTAAGTAGCCCACAGGGGGTTCAAATGATCTTTAATAGATAACTACAAATTTACATATGTCTACCATGTATGCTTTAAGGAAAGAAACATATCACATAAAGTTGTTGTGATAATTGAAACATAATAACAAAGCATTTTCTTTCAATTCATAAATTTTTAGAACTCTGATATTTATAAGTGAGCTACTTCAAACCAATGTTTTATTGTGCTTTTCTCTATAGAGCCAAAAAAGAAGGATAGTTGGAGAATTTTTTAAAAAGTAATCTTTTTTACTGTGGTTTAACTCATGTAGAGAAAGTCATTTGGGAGGAGAAAATGTTATTATTAATTTAAAAGTTACCTACCATCGTCTAAAACAAAAACAAGAACAAAACAAATTTATGCAGAATTGTCAAAATTGAATACTCTGACTTTTGTCCCCTCCTCCAATCTTCTTCATCAAAAGTAACCATTTTTAATAGTGCTTAGGGTTGGGTTCTTCTAGTGGCTATCTTTATAAATTTAAATAATTTATCTGTCAATTTCTTAATTTATCAACTGTGTTGAATTTGGTTGACTCCTCATTTTAAAGAATAGGAATAAATACAATTTTATCTTCAACTCAATCCTCTTCATTTTTTTTCATTTAAATCATTTTATTCCATTGTTATACTTCATGATTTTTTAATATGTTTTATGAGTCATCAACTTCAGATATTGTGTTTTTTCCAAGTCAAAAAGATGAGGAAATTAGTCTCTATTTCTAACATCTTCTTTTCTAAATGTTGGCAATTTTAAGGTCTTTAAAATGTCAAGGTTTGTAGCATTTACATTTTATTTTGTAACCATAATTGGATCTTTTCTTTGTCTTTATGAGTCTAAAAATGTAAGGCCAGTCAATACGGTATTATAGTTACATGAATATTATTCATGGGAAACTAATCATTTGACTAAACACATAACTGAGACATCTCTGTTACTAAAAAGATTGGCAAAAATGTTCTCTCATCCACCACTGTATTTAAAATATTTAAATTATGTCAAGTTAAAAAAATTTTATTTTCAGTCTTAGAGTTCCTTCCACTCTGGGGGTTGCTTTGATAAACAATTCACATTGGAAATATAGGTCTATTTAAAACTAAAGGTGCTGTGAATCCTCTCTCAATCAATGTTTAATACTGATCAACTGAATTAAAATTTTCAGTATACTTGTTGTCTTTAACATCAATTTCTTTTTCTCCTCAAAAGAATTCTTTATAACTATCTTACTTTAAAAGTTTAAAATGTTTAAAAGTGTTCATATGTGGAAAGTACTTTAAAATGAATACTTGAGGATAATATGATATGCCGTGTTAATAGTTAATTCCTATATATGTTATTGCCTACATGTACATAGGACTAGAATTACAACTACAAGGTATCACAGAATTCCCAATGCAAACATGGCAATTATATTATGATATGGTAAATGGCATACAATTATGCATATTTATATTTAGTTGATAGCATTTTATTCATGCATATATTAGACAGTTGTTGATATCCACACTTTTGAGGGAAAACATTAGAAAAGGTCATGGTCCCAAATCCCCCAATTCATAAAAGAATTGCAGGAAATAAATGTCTAAGAATATTGGAAATCTTTCATCTATATATGATAAATGTATTTAGCTACTAAGAATTATGCTTATTATGCCATGGCATAATAAGCTACATACTTAATAAGCTGCAATAGCAATTGAACCACTAAATTGGTTTTACATGAATCTTTCATCTTCTTTACCAGAAAGCATTTAGGTGCAGTAGAGGATGAAGGTAGAGATCACTGCACTGAAATCAAGATATCTGGGTTTTCATTGTAGTCCAGTCACTCATGGAGTATATCCATTACTCTCTGTAAATCCTCAGGCTCCTCATCTTTATGAAGGTAGTCATAATAATAAATAATATTACTGAGTTGCTGCAAAGACGAAAGGATTATGCGTGATAATATCTAACTTAGTCAATGGTAATTACTATTAATGTTACTCATTGCATTTTCTTATAAAGCAGAGGCCTATTGTAGACAACCAGAGGGAAATGGGGCAAGATGTTTTTTGGTATATTGATACTTTCATGCAAGAGCATCCCTTGTTCAGCTTTCTCTTCTGTAATATAGGATTATAATAATACCTATCCCCCAGAGTGGTCATGATCAGGACATTAAGAGGAACATAAATTATGTGAAACAGTGTGTAAACTATAAAAGCTCTACCAATATTAGATTTTGAAATGGGTTATTAGGATAAGACAAAACATATCAAAAAAATCAATACAGGCATTTGCAAACATTGTGGCTGGTAAACCCTAAAGTAGGATGCACCATTTAAAAAAATACACATTGAGGCTTTGAATGTTTCTTCTAGGTATATTAATTTATATTAGTATTTGAAACAAAACCCTATGATATTACTACTAATTACAGAACATGATTATGAGCCACTGTGGATTAAGTAGGTAGCAAGTAATCATACAACTAAAAAGAACTGGGCTAGGATTCAACACACAGCAGCCTAACGCCAGAATAAACTTTTTTAAAGGTGTATTAAGAAACCTGTTTATATTTATTAACAAAAAATTTATTTAAAAGCACATCTTCATGGGTCTTCCAGAGAGAGCTGTGTTTTTGTTGTCCATTATGAAATTCAAAAGACAGATTTCAAATGTCACTTTTCAGATCTTTTATTAACCTATTAACTTGTCTGTTGTATACTTCAGAGTATATAAATGTGAAGGTGAAAAACAGGATCAGGGGAAATTCTTTCTTTAAAGAATAACCATTCCCCTTCAACTATAAATTAAAAACAAGAAAGTTGTAATTTTGAGCACATTAAAATTGAAATGGTGTTTTATCTGGAGCTGGAACTGAAGGAGTTAATTCAGGCAGCCAACAGTAGAATCTAAATCCAAGACAGATAACGTTGCCAGGCACTTGGGAAAATAACAACTACAGACCTGTCATGGCTGTGTCTTGAGTAATGGATTCATTCATTTTAGTATTTTTGTGTGTGTGTGTGTGTGCGTTTTTTCTTGTGGTACGTGGGCCTCTCGCCGCTGTGGCCCCTCCTGCCGCGGAGCACCCAGTGGCCACGGCCCATGGGCCCAGCCGCTTTGTGGTACGCGGGATCCTCCCGGACAAGGGCATGAACCCGCGCCCCCCACATCGGCAGGCGGACTCTCAACCACCGCGCCACCAGGGAAGCCCCATTTTAGTATTTTTAATGCAACTGTAAACTGCCATTTTCCTCACAGTTTAAAGCAGGTTTTTTGATGATATAGCTCTAAGTGTGAAACCCTAAGTAAGTTATCACATTTGGCTGGCTAAAGTATTTCCCAATCCCATTTTTAAGGTATTGCTAAAAACTCAATAACCAAAGTTTAAATCAGGAGGAAGAATGACATTTGCCGGACCACAGAAATGTGTCAAAAATATGAAGAAAGTTGGTTAATATATGGTTGTTTATGAAGTACAGAATCTTATATTAAAAATAAGAACAGACAATCCTGGGATTAATGTCAGTAAGTCAATATCCACTGTCAGAAACAGCATTATAATGCAATATCGACTGGCACTTTTATTTTATTCTTTTTTAAAAAATAAATTTATTTATTTTATTTATTTATTTTTTGGCTGTGTTGGGTCTTCGTTGCTGCTCGTGGGCTTTCTCTAGTTGCGGCAAGCGGGGGCTACTCTTCGTTGTGGTGCGCGGGCTTCTTATTGTTGTGGCTTCTCTTGTTGCGGAGCACGGGCTCTGGGCACGTGGGCTTCAGTAGTTGTAATGTGCAGGCTCAGTAGTTGTAGCTCGCAGGCTCTAGAGAGCAGGTTCAGTAGTTGTGGCTCACGGGCTTAGTTGCTCCGCGGCATGTGGGATCTTCCCGGGCCAGGGCTCGGCTCGAACCCGTGTCCCCTGCATTGGTAGGCGTATTCTTCACTGCTGCACCACCAGGGAAGCCCCTGTATTTTATTCTTTTATTAAATTAACCCTAATGTTTCCTTAGAGAATTCTCTATTTTGAATAACTTAAATTTACTCCTCCTGCCTTAACCCAGCTGTTTGTGAACGTAAGGAGTTTTTTCTAGGTAGTGGTAAACTGATTCCACTACAGGTCTACAAAGAATAGCCCCTAGACAATGAAAAAACCATCATCTTGGAGGGAAGAAGGAAGCTTCCTTATGGAGGTGTGCTTCTTCAAATGAACCTATGGAGGGCTGGACTAAAGGCCACTCCCACCAGCATTATGAGTGGTTAACTTACGGAACCTTTCCTGGGAAATTTTTATGAAAGAAACATCTCCAGTATTCCATTACGTAAAAATACTTCCAGCCTACGGAAGCACTTAAATGTATGCGGCCTTAATCTGCCCACTTTATGCTTCTGGAATAAATACCAACAGGATACATGGTAGAAAAGCAGAAGCTGGTGCCTCTTTAGCAAGGGCCATCGGGACCCTATTTTCATAAAATTCTGATACCTCAAAAAGAAAAACCCAAATTAAAACAAAGCAACCTTTTTATTAACAGTAGAGAACTCTGTGCTTTCTGCTCAGTTTTGCCGTGAGCCTAGAGCTGCTCTAAGAAATAAAGTTTATCAATTAAAAGAATGCTGTAAATAATTTTAGTAGCTAAATAAATGCCAATACCATCATTTAAAGGGAGCTCTTTAAAAGGCTAAAAAGAGGTATGGTAGATATCAGAGGCTGAGAAAATACTACATGATGCGGAGTTACAGATACATTGTTATTATTGTTAGTAATATTAGCCAACATGTATATAGTGCTTTACATTTTACAGGGAAGGCAATTCTTGATTTAAAATGAAAAAGAATTCCTATACATTGAATTAATTCTTTTCTCTGGGTTCACAGAACAAATTAAATTTTAATAGCCCTTTTGACTTCTGTAGACACCCTGACCCAAAATTCTTACTCATTTCTGAAAAATTCACTATTAAAAATGAACTTGTTCAGGAGTGCTCTCTAAACTTGTAACTATCTGGAAGGTTTAGTGACTTTAATAATGGACTACTGGACTGTCTGCTTAGAGCAAATAGGTTTATTTAAAAGAAGTAGGGATGCTGAGTACAATACAGAGCACTTTGAATTTCCTCATTCCCTCTTCCTAGTAGATCGTAAAAGGGCTAATGTAAAGGTTGAAGAAACATGCTCGTTCTCCTTTAGGGTTTTGCCAGAGATTGGCTTTTCATGTGTATATGAAGAAAGTGATCCTGCCAAGTACAGTTAAATAAGATTCTTAGTAAGTACAGGAGCATAATACTTCTTACAAGTCGTATTGGGGATTGGGGGAGGGGCTTGGTAGGGTCAAAATCTCAATAGTTGATTTCTAACTTAAATGATGTCAGGTCAAAGGAATGGTCATTGTGCCAGAATGTTTTTGTTGTTGTTGTTGTTTTTGTTGTTTTTGTTTTTTTGCGGTATGCGGGCCTCTCACTGTTGTGGCCTCTCCCATTGCGGAGCACAGGCTCCGGATGCGCAGGCTCAGCGGCCATGGCTCGCGGGCCAAGCCGCTCTGTGGCATGTGGCATTTTCCCAGACCGGGGCATGAACCCGCGTCCCCTGCATCGGCAGGCGGACTCTCAACCACTGCGCCACCAGGGAAGCCCTGTGCCAGAATGTTTTTGATTTTCCCATCTATGTATTTTAAATTTCATCAATAAACTTTTCCATTCCACCTCTTCAGTTGAATGCTTTGTTCTGTGTGAAAATTCTATTTCTTCTTCAGAAGTTACAGATAAAGTTTTATCAGTGTTTGCAGCCTTGTGTTGCATGGGCATCTAAAAGCATTTTCTGAGAGCCTGTATAGTGAAGAATAATTGAATGTATGTGAGTGAAAGAAGAGAGCAATGCCAAAGGGGCAAAGAGCCAGAGAGAGGAACGATAAGAAAGCCCAAGACAATGTACCCTTCCATTAAAATTTTGCTCAAGACTTTGAGTGAATTATCTCCTTTATATGAAGTATGATACCTTTATCCACGAGCATGGTGTACTGTGTGTCACCTTGGCTATTCCATCCTGTTCCGTTCCATGACTACAAATCACGGAACTCATGTGAGGGATCATCTGATCAGGTCCTAGTGTACCTGTGAGTGTAACATTCCTACAAATGTGTTAGTGGATGGAAAGACAGATTCCAAATAATCTGAATGAAAGAAAATACAGTGTACACATACAACATTCTGTAGCCTCTTTCCTATCAAACAAAACAAAACAAAGAAAAAAAATATGTATTGATTCCATGATAGGAAGTGTTGAGTATCTACCATGTGCCAGGCGCAGCTCTAGACACATGACATGTACCAGTGAATAAAAGAGATAAAGACCCTTACCCTAGTGAAGCATAATTTCTAGCAGAGAGAAGACAATGTAAAATTAGCCTAATCAAAAAGCATTATCTAGGATGTTACAATGCTATGGAAAAAAGAAAAAGTAGGGCAGGATAGAAGGACTGGGAGTACAGGTCAAAGGGGAAATACACAGATTCCACGGAAAGGGTGATCAGTAATTAATTTGTGAACACATATTCCTATGAATTGAAACACTCAAATTTAGTTAGAAATGCAGTATTTCCAGGAAATTGTAGGAAGTAAGCTAAGTAAGGAATTAAGCTCTGACCATCTAGTTTAAGTAACAGTGATCAATACTTAGCCAATTTTTCAGCCAGGAGCCCAGATCTGTAATATGTGACTGAAGGCAATGTATACAGTACAGGGTTTTTACAAAATGGCATTCCGAGGCAGATCTGAAAGAAGCCCTTGAAATATGAAGAGGAAGATAGTGGGATGAAAAGGATGAGTTCTAAGTGTCCTGGACTGCTTACAGAGAGCCAATCATAGGGCCTCGAGAAGAGTAAGTCGGTACTGAGTTCAGAATGAGAGGTCATTTGAAGTAGTCTGAAGTTGTCTGAAATGCAAGCAGCAGAATACAATCGAGAACTCCTTAAAATCCTCTCAGAGTGGAGAGCGACAAAGGACACCGTCTTGACTTCAATAGCTTGCACTTGAAATGATAGACAGGCACTAAAGCTGATATTTTGATCTGAACAGAAGAGGTGTTTTAGTCCGAAGGTGACCGGCAGGATTTAGGGGGCTGATTAAATTGTAGCCAAAGCAAAATCTATGTTGCAAAATATCATTTGTCCTTTAAAAGAGACAGGCTGAGGGATTTTAATGTGGTAAAAGGATGAGGACAGCTGTAATTTACTCAGCACTGAAATGATAAAGAATAAAAAGACCATATTTAGACACCAAATTGGATTTTCCCTGCAGAAAATGAATACCAAGAATGTAAATGTTCTTAATATGTTTCCTAATATCAGAAAGACTGCAAGGGGCATCTGGTGAAAATGAATTATAGACCATGCAGAAGTCTGTGTATAGAAAATAATAAAGTATCAATAAGTGATTTGTGAAAGAAAATTGAATCGATGCGAACATTTTCACTTGAATCTCAAATATAACTTGGTTTGATCTTAACAGATTTTTTGTAAATGGTAGAAAATAAGAAAGAAGTTTCTCAAATTTGAGGATCAAACAAGGGAATAGAAAGAGAATTAAAAATGTATTGATCTACAATTTGATAACCAGATGACCTGCCAAAGAATTCCTAAAGAAATTCATTGTGATTAAACGGTTAAATTATATTAGGATGTGACACCAGGGTTTAAAATAATGGCAGATCTAAGATCTGTACCCAGGTATGACTGACTTTAAGAACTTTGTTCTCTTCATATCATACTGTCCTCAATGAAGGGAAAAGGAGGTCAATCAGGGTGCAAAAGATTTTAAATGTCAATTAATTATAATTTGATTTTATTGCACTAAAATATTTTCATAGAATAAAATGCATTGAAACCATGAAGTAGAAATCACAAGGAAGAAAAAACATTCACAATTTCATCATTTTATAAAATGCATCTTTGGTTCTCTCTCCTCTCTCTCCACATTTGTATTCTTGTACATGTACATATATACATGTACATTATCTTTTATGTACAATCATGTAGTAGTCAGAATGCTTATTATCTTACTTAAGGTAAAACCATAAGCATTTCCAATTTGTTGACTAACCTTCCAAACATCATTACTAATGCTGCGAAATATTCTATGGAATTTATGAACCATTATTTATATAACATACATATAATAATTGTGAATTCATGTGTTTAACCATTTTGATAATTTTTAGTAAATTGTAGTTCTCATTTCTAATGATGCTCAAACTGATCCAGCATTGAGTATTAGGAGCTTCAAGTTGGTCCCAGAGTTCTTTTGATGTTATCGCTGTCATCTTTTCTTTTTCTTTTTTGAATTTTATTTTATTTTATATTTTTATACAGCAAGTTCTTATTAATTATCTATTTTAAACATATTAGTGTATATATGTCATCCCAGTCTCCCATTTCATCCCATCACCACCCGCATCATGCCCTGCTTTCCTGTCTTGGTGTCCACAGGTTTGTTCTCTACATCTGTGTCTCTATTTCTGCCTTGCAAACTGGTTCATCTGTGCCATTTTTCTAGGTTCCACATATATGCGTTAATATACGCTATTTGTTTTTCTTTTTCTGACTCACTTCACTCTGTATGACAGTCTCTAAATCCATCCACGTATCTACAAATGACCCAATTTCATTCTCTTTTTTTTTTATGGCTGAGTGATATTCCATTGTATATAAGTACCACCTCTTCTTAATCCATTCGTTTCTCAATGGAATGCTTCCATGGCCTGGCTGTTGTAAATAGTGCTCCAATGAACATTGGGGTGCATCTATCTTTTTTGAATTATGCTTTTCTCTGGGTATATGCCCAGTAGTGGGATTGCTGGGTCATATGGTAATTCTATTTTTACTTTTTTAGGGAACCTCCACATTGTTCTCCATAGTGGCTGTATCATTTTACATTCCCATCAACAGTGCAAGAGGGTTCCCTTTTCTCCACAGCCTCTCCAGCATTTGTCGTTTGTAGATTTTCTGATGATGCCCATTCTAACTGGTGTGAGGTGATACCTCATTGTAGTTTTGATTTGCATTTCTCTCATGATTAATGATGCTGAGCAGCTTTTCATGTGCTTCTTGGCCATCTTTTCATCTTGTTTATGGTACCCTTTGCTGTGCAAAAGCTTTTAAGTTTCATTAGGTCTCTTTTGTTTATTTTTGTTTTTATTTCCATTACTCTAGGAGGTGGGTCAAAAAAGATCTTGCTGTGATTTATGTCAAAGAGTGTGCTTTCTACGTTTTCCTTTAAGAGTTTTATAGTGCCTAGTCTTACATTTAGGTCTCTAATCCATTTTGAGTTTACTTTTTACTATACCTTTCTAAAAATTTGTCCAGTTGTCCCAGCACCACTTATTGAAGAGACTGTCTTTTCTCAATTGTATATCCTTGCCTCCTTTGTCATAGATTAGTTGACCATAGGTGCCCAGGTTTATCTCTGGGCTTTCTATCCTGTTCCATTGATCTGTATTTCCGTTTTTGTGCCAGTACCATATTGTCTTGATTATGTAGCTTTGTAGTATAGTCTGAAGTCAGGGAGTCTGATTCCTCCAGCTCCGTTTTTTTCCCTCAAGACTGCTTTGGCTACTTGGGGTCTTTTTGTCTCCATACAAATTTTAAGATTTTTTGTTCTAGTTCTGTAAAAAATGCCATTGGTAATTTAATAGGGATTGCATTGAATCTGTAGATTGCTTTGGATAGTATAGTCATTTTCACAATTGATTCTTCCAATCCAAGAACATGGTATATCTCTCCATCTGTTGGTATCATCTTTAATTTCTTTCATCAGTGTCTTATAGTTTGCTACATACAGATCTTTTGTCTCCTTTGGTAGGATTATTCCTAGGTGTTTTATTCTTTTGTTGCAGTGGTAAATGGGAGTGTTTCCTTAATTTCTCTTTCAGATTTTTCATCATTAGTGTATAGGAATGCAAGAGATTTCTGTGCATTAATTTTGTATCCTGCAACTTTACCAAATTCATTGATTAGCTCTAGTAGTCTTCTGGTGGCATCTTTAGGATTCTCTATGTATAGTATCATGTCATATGCAAACAGTGAGAGTTTTACTTCTTCTTTTCCAATTTGTATTCCTTTTATTTCTTTTTCTCCTCTGATTGCTGTGGCTAGGACTTCCAAAACTCTGTTGAATTATAGTGGCAAGAGAGGACATCCTTGTCTTGTTCCAGATCTTAGAGGAAATGCTTTCAGTTTTTCACCATTGAGAATGATGTTTGCTGTGGGTTTGTCATATATGGCCTTTATTATGTTGAGGTAGTTTCCCTCTATGCCCACTTTCTTGAGAGTTTTTATCATAAATGGGTGTTGAATTTTGTCAAAAGATTTTCCTGCATCTATTGAGATGATCTAATGGTTTTTATTCTTCAATTTTTTAATATGGTGTAGCACGTTGATTGATTTGCATATATTGAAGAATCCTTGCATCCCTGGGATAAATTCCACTTGATCATGGTGTATGATCCTTTTAACGTGTTGTTGGATTCTGTTTGCTAGCATTTTGTTGAGGATTTTTGCATCTATATTCATCAATGATATGGGTCTGTAATTTTCGATTTTTGTAGTATCTTTGTCTGGTTTTGGTATCAGGGTGATGCAGGCCTCATAGAATGAGTTTGGGAGTGTACCTTCCATGGCAATTTTTTGGAAGAGTTTGAGAAGGATGGGTGTTAGCTCTTCTCTAAATGTTTGATAGAATTTACCTGTGAAGCCATCTGGTCCTGGACTTTTGTTTGTTGGAAGATTTTTAATCACACTTTGGATTTCATTACTTGTGATTGGTCTGTTCATATTTTCTATTCCTTCCTGGTTCAGTCTTGGAAGGTTATACCTTTCTAAGAATTTGTCCATTTCTTCCAGGTTGTCCATTTTATTGGCATAGAGTTGCTTGTAGTAGTCTCAGGATGCTTTGTATTTCTGTGGTGTCTGTTGTAACTTCTCCTTTTTCATTTCTAATTTTATTGATATGAGTCCTCTCCCTCTTTTTCCTGATGAGTCTGGCTAATGGTTTATCAATTATTTTTTATCTTCTCAAAGAACGAGCTTTTAGTTTTTTTTGATCTTTGCTATTGTTTTCTTTGTTTCTACTTCATTTATTTCTGCTCTGAACTTTTTGATTTCTTTCCTTCTGCTAACTTTGGGTTTTGTTTGTCCTTCTTTCTCTAGTTCCTTTAGGTGTAAGGTTAGATCGTTTATTTGAGATTTTTCTTGTTTCTTGAGGTAGGCTTGGATAGCTATAAACGTCCCTCTTAGAACTGCTTTTGCTGCATCCCATAGGTTTTGGATCGTCATGTTTTCATTGTCATTTGTCTCTAGGTATTTTTTTATTTCCTCTTTGATTTCTTCAGTGATCTCTTGGTTATTTAGTAACGTATTGTTTAGCCTCCATGTGTTTGTGTATTTTGTGGGGTTTTCCCCTGTAATTGCTTTCTAATCTCATAGCATTGTGGTCAGAAAAGATGCTTGATATGATTTCAATTTTCTTAAATTTACTGAGGCTTGATTTGTCACCCAAGATGTGATCTATCCTGGAGAACGTTCCTTGTGCACTTGAGAAGAAAGTGTAATCTGCTGTGTTTGGATGGAATGTCCTATAAATATCAATTAAGTCTATCTGGTCTATTCTGTTACTTAAAGCTTGTGTTTCCTTATTAATTTTCTGTTTGGATCATCTGTCCATTGGTGTAAGTGAGGTGTTAAAGTCCCCCACTATTATTGTGTTTCTTTTATATGTTTCTTTTATGAAAGAAGCCAGACACAAAGGAGTATGTATTATGTGTCTCCACATATGTAAAGTTCAAGAATAGGCAAATATTTTGTAATGGGAACAGAAATTTGAATAGTTGTTGTCAAGGCAGTGGTGGAGCTTTTGACTAGAAGGGGCACTGAGGGGTATGGAAATACGTCAGCCCTAACATGTAAACATCTAGTGTTAAAATTTAAAACATAAAATTAAATCATTTTGGTTAATACATTAAAATTTAAATAAAATTAGCAATGAACTGGGGTTGAGTATGTGAAGTTTAAAATTTCAAATGTGACAACTTCTCTATTTACTCCTGGGGGCATTTTATGGCAGAATGATTTTGATTTATCATATAGCTAAAAAATGACCTTTAAATCCTCTTACTGAGTTGAACCTAGGCTGACCCAAAATATTATAATATTTGTAGAGCATGGTAAAACAGACTGTAGAAAAGTGATATATTTAGATAGTCTCTTTCTGTATACATTAGTTTATATATTTATATCTATGTCTGTATCTATATCTTTATCTATATATAACTTTCCATGATTTAGATAATCATGAGAATAAAATTGCAGAGCAAAGATAAAAGTTCCTTATAAATTTCTTTGGCATTGTTCAAATTAATATGTTTTCTATTCTTAACACATTTTGGCTTTGAGTACAGCAATCTACCTATAGTAGTTCAGTGACTATTTCTTGATTAATTGGTTTTTCAGTATTGATTGTATGTGGACAGACTTAAATATGTGGCCTATTCATCACTTTAATAGTTTTTACCATCAAGTATGCATTTTAAAAATGATTTATCCATATGTACAGAATTCCTGTTTGTGGGCTTCTGGCGACAACAGGATGATTTTTCCAGACATGTTCAATGACTCCAGAGTCTACTGGATGCGTTCATGGATGTTTAGCCATTTTTCTCACATACACGTGATGAAAATCTATAGAGAGTTAGATGAACTGGAAAACACTAAATATAAACTAACTTTTTGGATAAGTTTTGGTAGCAAAGCAAAGCTCAGGGATCACTCAGGGTTTCAGTTGGCAGGTGTTTGCTAAGGGTCATTTACAGCTGATAAGATACAAACACCTGTTTCCCCTTAAATCACTTAAAAGAAGGGTGTAAGAAGGTGAATTCTGCCATCTTCCTTAAACTTCTTAATGACTTCCAGGTGGTAAAAAAGAAACAGCCTAGAGTTTTATCAAAAATTGTCTGTGCTCTACTGAATTTTTCCACTTTTAGAAGTCCCAGTTTTCAAAAATTGGAATTAACTTTTCCAACATCTCTGTGGGGAAGGAAACTTTAAACTTTTGATGATTTCATGGTCACCTCAGCGTTACTTTAAATGCTTATGCATGTTATGAGTAAAATAAAACTATGGCTTTATTTTCAATGAACCTACTTTTTATTTTTATTTATTTTTTTTGCGGTACGCGGGCCTCTCACTGTTGTGGCCTCTCCCGTTGTGGAGCACAGGCTCAGCGGCCATGGCTCACGGGCTCAGCTGATCCGTGGCATGTGGGATCTTCCCGGACTGGGGCATGAACCCGTGTCTCTTCCATCGGCAGGCGGACTCCCAACCACTGCGCCACCAGGGAAGCCCAATGAACCCACTTTTATGTGGCCTTCAGACTTTATTCTGATCAATAGAAAAGCTACTGGGCTTTATGCAGTAGACAAGAAATCCCATATGAAGCTATTCACTACTTCTATCATTTCTTCTGTCTGCTTTACTATCTAATAATTATAAAAACCAACTAGGAAAAGAACCCAAGGTCACAAAGTCCAAATTATTCATCTTAATGCTATATGAGAAAAATATTTAGTAGAAGAAAAGTTTATACTTTAGGTACCTTGGCTCAGTTCCATCCTTATTATAGATCAGTGCTTCAGATATGCTATTCTGTGCTTCATTTCAAATATAAACACCCACTTTTGCACAAAATATTAAGATTTCACTTAAACATATACACTTATATGTAATTTATATGTTCAGCTTATACATATACGTGCATTTCACTAAGGATCTGATGTTAATTTTTGTAAGAAAGACATCTTGCCTTGCCTAATTTTCATAAAATGAGAGTGGGGAAAATGAATGAACAAGGTTCCTCAAAAAGTTTAAAGTAATTTTTTCATAACTACTTAGTTCTTTAGTTTAAGCGTGTAGTATCTGTTCTAGAAGGAATCCTGGGTTTGGCAGCTAAGTATGTGTGTTTGGCGAGGGGTGCTATGAACTGGAGTGGGTATGTCAAGGGTAGGAGCCATATTGGCCACTTTGAAGAAGCTGAGTTCATGTGTAGGAGACATTCAGAAAGAGCCCCTGTCTGATTTCCAAACATTATTGTTAGTACTGGTGCCTCTGAGGACCCTGGGCATTTCTCATAGCCACTAACTCTCAAGTGAGCTTTCTCACTGTGGCTTTCCTGAACCTCTGACAATAGATTCAAAGACAGATCCTTCCAGAGAGGAAAATGGAGGCATACTTGTCTTTCCAGTGGTGCAGCTTCACTTCCTCCCCCAACCTATCACATGGGTTGTTATAGGATATGCTTTGATATCCATACTCTTAAAACAAGACTTTATTATTTCTGATAAAGGTTACAAATGGAACAACATGGGACAAGCTATTATTCCTTTCCCTGCCTGTTGTAGGATACATATTTGGCACACTATGCCATAGCTTCATTTATCCTCTGATGTAGCAAGTACTTTAATGGCATGCACATTTCTACAGACAGATCACGTGATATTGATCAGTAATGGGTCCCCAAACACTATCTTAGAAGGCATAAAAGAGCCAGTCAGATCAGACTCAGAGTAGATCAGATGGCTTAGAGATGGAACTTACCCAATTTAGGAAATGGGTTTTGTCTTTGATACTCTACTTTATGAAACCAGAATTATGGGATGTTAAAATATTGGCTAGAACTCAGACGACAGTTTGGAGGTGATCTTTGGCCAAGTACATTGTCATTCTTCATGGGAAGACTCCATGGCCACCTTTGAAAATCTTAC
The DNA here is from genome assembly GCF_005190385.1 of Monodon monoceros. Taxonomy (NCBI): domain Eukaryota; kingdom Metazoa; phylum Chordata; class Mammalia; order Artiodactyla; family Monodontidae; genus Monodon; species Monodon monoceros. The sequence goes on along the minus strand of NW_021703776.1, from coordinate 95,427,317 downwards.
TTATTCAGATGCTAAAATTTTGAGTTTTGAGCTCAGACATGGATTTAAGTCCACTTTTGCCTTTTTTCTCTTCTGTGAGTTCATTGAACTCCCTGTCCATTTCCACATTGGTAAAGAGGAATAAAGAAAAGGAATCTACATATTTGAATGGATGTATAGGTTAAATGAGATAAGGTTAAGTTTTCATTGTCATCTGCAGTATTAAGATTTGAATGATTTGATACAGAACTTCTAACTCACAGTTTGGTCATGCTGAGATGCTGATGCTTTTGAAATGCCTCAAGATACCCCAGTCCATATTCATACCCATACACATATACACGGACATTCACCAGGTACATGTTATCCTAAACATGAGCATTCAAGGGTTAGCTTTTGTTCTTTTATCACCCCAAATACAGATACATCTAAGATACTATAAGATTAAATGAATAAAAATGCAGCATTTATTCATTCAACAAATATCTGAGTGCCTACTGAACTTTAGGATACTACTGCCGATAGAGTGCCTATTTTTAATGAGTAAAGTTATACAATAAATACACAAATAAAAATAATGTCATGTATTGTGAATGTTTAAGGGTAAAACAGAGTAATGTGATAGATACTGTTTGAGAAAGTACTAATAATCGTTGCACCACAGCACTGAAGATATAAAACCCACTTGCCAGGTCAGGTGTAGGGACACTGACATTTAAATTGATTCATGAAAGATGAAAAAGAGCCACCTGTCTGAAAGGGGATTCTAGCCCAAAGAAATAACAATTAGAAGTCACAGGCCCACATGAAAGAGGCCAGAATGGCAATAGAGACCTGGTAGGGTCACATGGGCTTCGGTAAAGCAATAAGTGCTACTATAGTAACAATGGGAAGTACTAGCAATGTATGTCTTAACATTATTTTACCTCTTGGACATTTTTGAAAACATCAGCTTTTCCTTTCCTTTTCACAACACTTTGGGGAAAACTCTTTTTCACTACAGTATAATCCATGAGGAAATCTCTTGGGATCTACTCTTATAATACTCTGAAAAGATAACCAAACCTCTACCTTTACCAGCTTGGTCCAAACCATCATCATCTCACACTTAAATCATACCCTGTCTTAGGTTACATCCCCAGTACACTGACTCTGAGATAGAGATTCCCATGCAGGAAGTTTATTAAAGACAGCCCTTGGAGTCAAGACCTGTGAAGGAGTAAAAAATTGAGATCAGGTGGAATTGCACTGCTATTCAATCACAGAAAAGATTTCAGCTGATACTTCAGGGATCCCTGGAGCTGTGATATTTTCATAGTTGTCCCAACTTCAGGCAAGAGTCCCAGGCTTTTACACTTTCCATAGTTAGCAGTGACTGTTATTAGAGGAGCCTCAGAGGGGGCTGCGTGACCTTAGGCAAGGTGATACTGAGGCTGATAGCAATCCCTGGAGAGAGATTCATCTGGGAGCTCTTGGTCACAAACACTCCACACTTGCAGGAATGAGTGCCTTGTTCCAAAACCAGGATCCTGGTGGTATACGATGACGTTCTTGTGATCCACTCGCTTCAAACAATACATTCTGGGAAAAGTTCTTTCAGGATTCAGTTGGTCTCTTTTCCTGGGAAAATTAACAGGAGGAATGTTCGTGGGTGAACTTATGGTCACGTGAAGTCCCAGGATCAGGCGCTCTTCTTCTTCCAGGACCTAGTGGTAAGTGAGGAATTATTTCTGTCGATGTCTAATCCCACACTGAGAATAACGTGCCGTAGCTTAAAATGCTGTGAGTTTACGTTGTGATTCTACATTTGGGCTTCCGTAAACTCTACACTGGATCTTTTCCCACCACTACTATGGCAACTTGAACCACGGCCTGACTACCTTCAGAGCCCTTTCTTGCTCAGTACCGGACTCAAAGCTGACAGCTTTTTGTGTTACTCACTAAATTGGTTAAAGCGATTGTCTCAAACGTGCAATATGCTTCTTCCAAGACCTGCAGAAACTGAAAAAAAATTGAGTAATCTGAAGAGTTGTTGTAGCTGTGAATTAGACCAACTATGTAAAAATTTAGAATTTAAATTGATTAAAATAGTAAGGACTGTGATTTTGATAGGATGTAGAGTTATGTGGAACCAAGGAATGTGATATTGATGGGACATCAATTTATGAGAATGAATCTTAGGTTATTCTCCGAAATCTAGGATAATTTGTGTTGACTATGAATATATTCAAGATGATACATTTTAATCATATGTTAAATAATTTACAATACAGTCTGCTATTCATATCAGTGGATGTGGAAATATGTGGACACGAGGGCTGACTGTGTTCATTGTATTAGCCATTTTATTATATAAGGGACTAGAGCATCTGAGGATTTTGGTATCTGTGGGGACCAATACCCTGTGTGGATACTGAGGGATGACTGTATGTATTTTCAAGTACTATTGCAGGTTCCTCAAAAAAAGGGTGGTTATATAACCATGGTGGGGCAAGGCCAGCCTAATCATATGGGAGCCTCTAGTAGCAATGATGACGAAATGAAATATAAAATGTGTGATTATGTAACCATGGTCTTGTAAGTATTTCCTTAATGGGAATAGCATAGATACTTGAGTGCTGACATACCCCTCCAGCTCTCTAGACAACTGCTACCGTATCTTCCCCCTTGCTATCCAAGTCCATACTCTAGAAATGTGGATTTCCTGCTCTCTTTTGCATGATGTTTCCAAACTATTCCTTTGTATAGTCCAATCTTCTTTCCATCCGAAACATTTCATTAAAATAGTTCTTTCTAAAAATACTGAAGTGCATTTTCAGTCCTCATCTTACCTGGCCACTCAGAGGCATTCAACATTAGTCACCACTTCCTATTTCTTCAAGCAATGCTCCCTTATTTTTTTGTGGTATCAGACACTCATTTTACTTCTTTACTTACTTCATCACTTATTATACTCTTTTTTTCTTCTCTCTTTTTTAAAAAAATTTTATTTGTATTGGACTATAGTTGATTTACAATGCTGTGTTAATTTCAAGTGTGCAGCAAAGTGATTCAGTTATACATATACATATATCTATTTTTCAAATTCTTTTCCCATTTAGGTTATTACAGAATATTGAGCAGAGTTTCCTGTGCTATACAGTAGGTCCTTGTTGGTAGTCTGTTTTAAATATAGTAGTGTCTATACTCTCTTGATACCTCTTCTTTCTTTCTTTAGAATTTAAGTACAGTTCTTAGGCCCGCTTCATTTTATTCTGTCATTGTTTCCTACAAAATCTTATCTAAGCCTTAGCTTCACATATTCTTTCTCTGTTAATAATTCTATTTACTAGTCTCATTGGATATCTCACAATAATCTCAAACTCAACGTGTCCAACAAACTGATTGTTTTATACTTAAAAAAAAAAAGGTCCTTTTCAAATGTTTCTTGGCTCAGTAAGTAGGACCACAATCAATTTAGCATGTCAAACAAATATGTAAAATTCATTGTCTTAGTCACTTCTCTACCATAGACTGGGTGGTTTAAACAACAAACATTTATCTCTCAGAGTTCTGGAAACTGGGAAGTGTGCAATCAAGGTGCTGGCAGATTAACTGTCTGGTGAGAGCCCACTTCCTGGTTCTTCCTGGTTTGCAGATGGCCATTTTGTTGTATCCTCCCATGGCAGAAAGAGAGATCATCATTCTCCTGTCTCTTTTATAAGGGCACTAATCCCATTCCTGAAGGCTTCACCCTCATGACCTAATTACCTCTGAAAGTCTGATTAACCAGATACATTGGAGATTAGGGCTTCACAAATGAATTTGGGTGGTGGTGGGGAGACACACATTCAGTCCATAGCAGTGATCTTCAGTGCTTTACTCTCTCTGAAACAAACAGCCAAGCAAATAATAAAACAGTAAACTGCCTAGGTTCCCTTTATTCTGTCTATCAGATCCTCCTCCTTGTATTCTTTTCCATATTCTTCATCATGGTTTCTAGACTATCATCATCTTATCGAACACCATAATGATCTCACTACTGAGCTCTTATGTTAACAGGACCACACTTTAAAGCCATTCTTTACAAGCAGGAAGAGTAATCTTTAAAATGCAAATGTGATCCTGTGGCTAGTACTAAAGAAAAAAACATGTATTAGAAACAATGCAAAAAGAACACTGTATTATAAATCTATTAAGGAAGGATTAATTAGGTCCTCATAAACCTCCTGGATGGATTGTATTTTCTAGTCGCATTGCATGACTAATGTGCCATGTGAACACAGTCATTCCTTCACTTGAGCACTGACCAGTGAGAGAGAAGATTTTTAGATGTTGGGAAGAACACTGGTTTGGAGGTGGAAAGGGCCAGGGACAATGGATTGGAAATAGGATGAATGGGCTATTCAAATTGTTACTTTTCGTCTATCATACACAGTCCTGGTCAGATCATTACCCTCACTGGTTAATAAAAAGGAAAAAAAACAGCAGACCCACCTAAGGATAGCTGTATAGTGGATGGTATGTGGAGGGTAGTATAGAGATCCAATTGCAAAGAACCCAAGTTGGGAGATTATGAGCATCCAACAATGACTATGACTAAAGAAACAAAAACAGAAAAATCAGAATAGAAGGAACATTTTTAGTTTGATAAAGTTGGAATATAAAAAAAAAAACGACTGCAAGGATCATTTTAAATGTAGAGATGTTGATGAATTCCTTTTAAGTACTAAAAGAAGACAAGTTTGTCTGCATTAGTGCACTTATTAAGCATTAGTGCTTAATAAAGTATGAGAGATCCTTGGTTAAATAATGGAAAGTGGAGTGAAATAAATGAAAAAAAAAGGTTTAGAAGGCAAGAGACATTATTTTTTTTAATCACATAGATTCAGCACATAAAAATCAATAGCATTCCTTTCTGCCAGTAATAATTAACAAGAATATAAAGAGAAAATAGGAAACCATTTCAAATAACTATAAAATCTATAGAATATCTTAGAAATTACCTAAAATAAACACATACAATTTTATGGAGAAAACAGTTAATGTTTATATATTTGTAAAGCAACATGTGCAGATCTAAAAATGCAAAAAGTTTAACAAAAAGTGAGAAACTTGATGGTCTTTGTAATACAATAGCACTTATGTAAATTAAAGCATATATGCAAAAGAAGAGAATACCATTCAAGAATTCATATCTAAATAAATATAATGAAGGTGGATTTTAAAAGACTTGCTTTGCACATTTGAGAGTAGTTGCATATAGGAGTAAGGGGATGGGATTGGAGATAAGGATTAAAAGAAAAATATACACTTAAAACAGTTTTTAAAGTCATTCTCTGTTCTCAAAATGTTGGTTTTATTCTTTCTTAAGAATAAATAGGCCATTGACACTTAAGCACAGGTCAGACAAACCTCTCTGTCTCTGTGTCTCTTTAGGATTCCACATTATTTGTTTTTTCAATGTTAAGCTATCAGCTGGGTTTTTAAAAACCATCTCCATTATATAATAGATCAATTTCAGATTCCTATTTATCAACTGCTTCAACATTTTGTCCAGATTTCCTTTTAGTTTGCTATCATGATGTCCCACATGTCCGAAAACAATATGAATAAAAGTTATTGCACATTTATAAAGTTATCTTTCTCACATACTAATTGACTCATGTACTTGCTTAACATTTTAATACTAAATGTTATATAAATGGAACCCTGGCATGGTATTCAAAATGCTTTTGACCATACCTCTATGACAAAAAGGTATGTTATAAATTAATTATTAAATATGACAATAAAATAATAAAGTAGAAGAAATAGAAAATCAGGCATGTCAGAAAGATGATGACTGATTCAGATTCAATAAGTATGTATTTATTGGTATATGTATATAAAATATTTTGTCTCAGCTTATTTGTCTCTTAAAATTCTCTATAATATAAGCTTTACTAATTTTATTCCTTATATAAGAGGCTCAGAGAAACTGAGTTAACTGTCTATATATGGAGTTTTTAACTTGGAGTCAGAATTTAAACTCAAGAACTCTAAATTTCAAGTTCATAGGTTTTGAACAGATTACCTCTTAAAATAATGAAGAATACTGAAATATGTCATCTTAACTTAAGCATAATTTGAATAATAGGAGGTCACCTATGTATTTATTATTGAAAGCCACTAATTCGGATTATATGGAGAAACAAGCTGAAAAGTTCAAAGAAGAGTTTTTATATGACTTCCTATAGAATAAGAAATTGGACAATGATTTCTTTCCATATAAAAATATGGAATTTCTTTCCATATAAAAATTCCATATAAAAAATGAAATTAAATAGAATAATCTTTACTGTTTAAAAGAATCTCTTTGAAATATTTATTCTCTGTCTCTAGACTGAACAGCCTTAAGTAGAAACAAAAATGAAGGCAGATAAGTATGGTAGATCATAGGCACGCTAACCACAGTGGCACCTTTAACTGATACAATGACTCAATAAAATATAAAATGTGTGATTATACGATTGTGCCCCTGTAAATATTTCCATACATGAGAAATAGTGTAGACCGTTGAGTATTGACATATCCCTGCAACCATCTAGCCAAGTGTGGTCTAAAAAGTGAAAGGTAAGAGTCTGTACTTCTGAGCTCCCTCATCTGTGAATGAGAGTTCCATGAGGGCTGCTTAGATCAGAGAAGACTGAATATGCTTTTATGAAGAATGAAAGAAAACAGCAGTGAACCACATCCACTTCTGCTAAACTTAATATTATGCAAATCTTTTGCACTTCTTGTCTGCTATGCTGACAATAAACCGAAATGAAGACAGTTTGTTTTTCTTTCTAGTCCTTAAACCTGGAAGAGCCTGAGACTGAACTGGAATACCTATATCATATTTGGTTTCAGGACCTGTCAATCCCTGCCTTGGTGACTTCCTATGTTTGATAATTAAAAGTCTCATGCTGCCTCTTAGATTATCCAAAAAATCTGTTTTGGTTTTCTGCTGAGATCTGCCCTAACTGAATAGCCTCCCATATCTGCACACTTTTGTTCCTTTTCATTTGCATTGAAATGGGTCTGCTTCATGTCCCAAATCCCTTATGGTCCCTCTGTGTGCAGTCAATTACACTGAAGAAGCTAATTTGTGCTAAGTTTTTAATGGTCCATTTTACTGCCCTTCTGAGAAATCATATTTATCTATAATACCAATCCCAAGTAATATGGTCAACGTGAAAGAATTACAGTATCATTGGAGGATAAGACTAACAAAAGCATTTCACAGAATGAACCACACTTACCCTTCTAAATCTCTGAAAATGGTGGAGAGGAGAGGCATTTATAGGGAGAGTTTCAAAAGAAAGTTGATATAATTGTTGCTACTAGATCATAATTGATAATAATTGCTCAGAGAATTCACAATCCAATCAAGTTCTCGTCTATTCCAGCATCTTACTATCAGTCTCAATGCATTGATTCCTCTCATTTCAACACACATAACATGACCCTTCAGGCCTCTGTGCTTCATCATAGACTACTCCCTCTACTTGCCAGGTCCTTTCTATTTCTTGTGAAATTTCTTGTGTTCATTCTTTAAGACCCAGTAAAAATATACCACCTCCTCTTGAAAACACCCTCTATTGTTCTCAGGAAAACTTAATTTCTGTCTGCTTGTTTTTCTTATAATCTGGTCCACAGGGTAAATACAGGAGTTATCACATTATGTAATACTTGTCTGATGATTTTTGTTTGCCCCTAGACGAAAACTATTCGGATTAGTTGCAAGCATTCCATGTGCAACTTAGTATTTTTTTTTTTCAGGGTTTAGCATGGTGCCTGAACCACAATATAGGGAAGCAAATGAATGAATGAATGAATGAACATAAGACCTTACAAAAATGTAAAATTATGAGGAAAAAGAGGGGAAGGAGCTTCTAGCAGTTACAATAACAGATTACTGTGATGGATAATTTTACGTGTACTACTTGACAAGGCCATAGGGTGCCCAGATATTTAATTAAATGTTTCTAGGTATATCTGTGAAGATGTTTCCAGATGAGGTTAGCATTTGAATTGGTAAACTGAGTAAAGTAGCTTTGCCTTCCCATTATGGGTATCATCCAATCTGTTGAGGGCTTGAATAAAACAAAAACACTGAGGAAGGGAGAATTTGCTTTCTCTGTCTGGCTGCTGAGCTGGCCACTGGCCTTCTCCTGCCCTTAGACTGCAACTTCAGACTTGGACTAGAACTTACATCATGATTCTCCCAGTCCTCAGGTCTTTGGATTTAGACTCAAACTACACCACCGGCTTTCCTAGGTCTCCAGCTTGCAATTGGAAGACTCTGGGACTTCTCAGCCTCCATAATCAAGTGACCATTTCCTTATAATAAATCTCATTCATTCTCTCTCTCTCCATATCTCTATATCTCTTTATCTATCTATCTATCTATCTATCTATCTATCTATCTATCTATCTATCTCATCTATCTATCTCCTATTGGTTCTGTTTGTATGGAAAATGGTGATTGATACAGTTACTGTCTTAGTCAATTTGGACTGCTATAACAAAAAAACATATACTTGGGCTTCCCTGGTGGCGCAGTGGTTGAGAGTCCACCTGCCGATGCAGGGGACACGGGTTCGTGCCCCGGTCCGGGAAGATCCCACATGCCGCGGAGCGGCTGGGCCCGTGAGCCATGGCCGCTGAGCCTGCGCGTCCGGAGCCTGTGCTCCGCAACGGGAGAGGCCACAACAGTGAGAGGCCGCGTACTGCAAAAACAAAAACATATACTTGGTGGCTTAAACAACAAACATTTACTTATATTTTTGGAGGCTAGGAAGTCCAAGATCAAGGTGTTAGCCGACTTGGTGTCAGGTGAGAGCCCTTTTCCTAATTTGCACAGCCTCCTTGCTGTATCCTGACATAGGGGAGACAGAGGGGATTCTGATCTCTTCCTCTTCTTATAAGGACACAGATCCCTTCATGGGGGCACCACCCTTATCTTCTCATCTAAACCTAATTTCCTCCACAAGACCCCAGCACTATCACACTGGGGATCAGGGCTTCAATATACGGATTTGGTGTGGAAACAAACATTTGGTCTACAGCGGGTACATAAGAAAAACATCCTATTTCTGCCATAGGGGTATTATAAATACCAGCATTAAACCTGTTCATAACTTACGAAGTTAGGTTAAGAAATTGCCCTGAGCCCAGTCTTGTGGACTCCTGCGATTTGATGATGATGACCTCAGTTCAGTAGTCTGACTGCATTTTTCAACAAAAGAGGATGGCAATTTCATTTACATACATTTTCATATGAGTGAAGATGAGAGAGAAGTTTGTAAGTCTAGTTGCTCTTAATTTATGTCTCACTCATTTATGTCTCAGCAGTAAATTTGGAGCAGTTTTCGCTTCAAAAAAACTTGAGCACAAAAATTTGTTGAAAACTGGGCTTCCCTGGTGGCGCAGTGGTTGAGAGTCCGCCTGCCGATGCAGGGGTCACGGGTTCGTGCCCCGGTCCGGGAAGATCCCACATGCCACGAAGCGGCTGGGCCCGTGAGCCATGGCCGCTGAGCCTGTGCGTCCAGAGCCTGTGCTCCGCAAAGGGAGAGGCCACAACAGTGAGAGGCCCATGTACTGTGAAAAAAAAAAAGATTTGTTGAAAACTAATATCAGTCCATAAGTCAACAAGCTACCAGGTTGTAGGTAACTTCATGATGTATTTTGTCTCAAGCCCATGATGCTAGTCTTTTTCAGATTTTTTGCTTTTTTAAATTCACTTTTGATCAGATAATGTATTGGACTTTTTCCATTTTGTGAACATCTGCTGCTTAATTATTCCCATTTTTATTATTACTTCAGTTACTTCAAGAGAAGACAAGGCATTTTAATTGTAACTAGGGAGCTATCATTATCCACATGTAGGTATAAAATAGGATTGTATTAAAATCTGGGAGCAATTTTAAAGGGGAGACATTATCTGCTATAAAATTTAGAATTTTTTGTATCATATAACATATTAAGCTTAAGTTAGTAGCATTGAGAAGGATGTGTATGGCTTAGTGGGTGTAGCTCAAATTAAATAACAAAATAAACCCAAAATATAATGGTTGTACTACCTATTTACAATACATTACAAAATCTATAAAGTTACCCATATTTTTAGAGGTGAAAGTCTTTTCATTCCAAGATGGGTTATAGTCCATAAGAATAAAATCATGCTGAAGATACATAGCGCTTTAGAATACTGTTTCAATATAAGATATTTGAACAGAATCACTATGACAAAATATTTGAAGTTTGTTTTCCAGTTTTAAAGTTACATTTTAAATTATTATTCTCTATTAGTCTAATTAAGCATGGCACATTAAGGACCTAAATTCATAACAATTGTGAATTTGGCTTTTAAAAAGTACATGAAATTCTTTGTTATATCTCTAATTGCATACTGCAGGCTTCTGTTGTACTTTTAAAAATTCAAACAAATGTATACTAAGAATATGTGCAGTATGCAAATCAGTCAGCTATTTAATTTTCTCTGAATAGAATTTCTCAACCATGGGAGCTAGACATCTTGCTAATTATGCAGTTTATCTGCAGAATACAAATGAATGGCTTTTAGGATTGTGGTGACCCTCAGGGATGATATTTTTGATGATCCCATACATGCTAGGAATTTCTCTTCTTCTCTCCTTTCTCTGCCCATGAGTAAGCACAGCTGTGGTTATTAAAATATTGGGGAAAAATAATGCCCTAATACTAGCCCTGTTAATCCCAGGAATTAAGTAAGGCTTGCTTTGCAATAAACCCAGCTGCTAGGGAGTCACAAAGCACAATTCTCTTTCCAGATTTCCTGTCAGTGACAAGGAGACTGAAATAAATGAGTAGTATATTTGCCATTCCAGTTTTCCAAATACAAGAGATATTTTCAAATTTTTCTCTATTCTTTGGAAACAGTATATTGTTCCAAATTGACTTATATTCTATGCATCTATGTTCCTGACACACACGTGTAAGTTTTCATTATTTTGTAAAGAGATGATAATGTAGATATAAAATGCTTAAGCAGCTACAACCCCTTGAATATCTGCAGCTAGGGATTGGATTGTTTGCTTAATGGCAGGAAGTGTCATTGTGTCTGTTTGTCCAGGAGTAGGGGATAGGAATTTAAAAACTCCTTTTGAGGCAGGAAATAGATGGGCTCCAGGCTAGACATTTACAACTGGCCGTTCAGGTTCACACTTCCTGGGGTGGGAAGAAGATGGGCTTCAGGCCGGTCATTCATTACCAGCCTCCTGTTTACATTTCATGAAGCAAGAGACAAATGGGCTCCAGGACTACATAGTTATGACGGGACTCCTGTCTATATTTTGAGGTCTGCACCTCGATATAAAAACCAGTAACAGAAATAGGGTAAATAACAGGACATTGGACATTTTTATGGCAGGGACAGAGTGGGACTAAATCCTGTTAGAAGATCAAGAGGTCATACATTTCCCATCCTTGGGGCAAGGGGGACATTGCACATGCGCAGAAAGGCTCCTTGGGGGTCAAAAAGGAGGGAGCACCACCCCATAGTATGTGATGCTAAGGCTGTCCCATAGGCCTCTGGGCTGTAATCCTTCTTGGAAAAAAGTTGCACACGCATGTTGGGGAGGGTCCTAGGGCAGGTCAGATGTGGAAAAAGAAACCAGATAATTGGCCAAAGGTAAACAAAGACCTGGAAGATCTGCCCTGTATATAAATGATTTAAGCGCCTCTTCACTGCGCTCGTCTTCATTAGGGAAGACGCCCACACCCTTGCTCTCTGGGTGGGCATCTCTGCCTTGCTTCTGTCTTGACTAAATAAACTGTTTCTCTGTGCGCTCTCCCACTTGTTGTTGCGCTATGTCTCTAATAATAACCTTTGTACCTGTTTTTACAGTTTTGCCTCTGTGAGACACGCATTTTTCACTGGGGACAAGAGCCAGGGTGTGTGGTGGCTAGGATTCCTGGTTTTCATCCAGGCTCCCCAGCTTCAATTCCTGGGCAGGGAATTAAGATCTCGCTTCACGCCACCACTCCCTGCTGCCTCTCTGAGATCACTTTCACCATGAAGCTAACTGGAAATAGCTCTTATTGTCAATACAAAATAGTAGAATATTCTACTTGTAAAAAGTTGACCATCACCTCTCAAGTCGGGCAAGACAGGCAAAATCATAGTATGGAGAAGTTTAAGAAAGTATTATGAGTTAAAATATAAAAATCAGAGAAGTTGGGATGACATATTTTCCCCTAATCCTCCAGCTAAGTACAGCTAAATATCCCTGGACATTTCCTATAAAACAAATATTAGGATGCTCTGAAAATGGGAACAGGAAGGCAGCCAGGTTAGGGATCTCATTTGCCATAGGAATGACATGGTCATCAGTTCCCTGGGCTTTCATTTTGTTTTGTATATTCCACACTTGAAGCTGAAGAAGGTAGCGATTCAGAAACACCAAGAGGGGCAGGAAAAACAAACAGAAGAAAAACAGCTCCAACAAAAGGCTATTTCTTCCAGCCCTAGGACTGGGAATAAAGCAGAGATATCTGTTCTCACCACTCTTATTCATTATAGTGTTGGAAGTTTTGCTGAGGGCAGTAAAGCAAGAATAGGGCAGGATTAGTAAATAAAAGGCATACAGTTAGGAAAAGAAGAAATAAAACTCTCCTTGTTTGTGAAGAACATGATTATCTATGTAGAAAATCCCAACGAAGCTACCAAAAAAAAAAAAAAGAATCCTAGAACTAATAAGTGAATTTATCAGTGTTGCAAGATGCAAGACAAGTCTTGAAAATCCATTGTACTTTTATTTATTACTATTAAACACATGGACACAGAAATAATTAAAAATACAATATCATTTACAGCTGCTTAAAAAGAATAAATTACTTAGGTATAAATAAAATAATTAGGTAGCAGTCTAACAAAACATGTACAAGGTCTCATATGCAAAAAACTGCAAAATGCTGACCTAAATAGATGGAGAGACAGATTGTGTTCATGGACTGGAAGACTCAACATAGTAAAGACGTCATTTCTCCCCAAATTTATATGCAGGCTTGATAAATTCCTGTCAAAATTCCAGCAGGATATTTTGTAGATGTTGATTAAAATATTCTGAAATTTATTTGAAAATGGAAAATAACTGTGATAGTTAAAATAACTTTGAAAAACAAGAATAAATTTGGAGAAATGAGTCTACCTAATTTCAAGACTTTTTTATAACTACAATATTCAAGACTATGTAATATTGTAGGAATGATAGACCTATAGATAATGAAACAGAATAGGGAAACCAAAGATAGATGCATGCGAATATTAGATTTTTGACAAAGGTGAAAAAATAATTAAATGGAGGAAAAATAGTGTTTTTTAAAAATGGGGCTAGAGTAATTGGTTATTCATAGGCAAAACAAAAAAACAAAACAAAACAAAAAAACCCCCAAAACCTCAAAACCTCAACGTAAGTCTCACACCTAATGCAAAAGTTAACTCAAAGTGGATCATAATTTAAACATAAAATGTAAAATCATAAAACTTTTAGAAAAAAATAATCTCAGGAGAAACTTATCAGGATCTAGGGTAAAGCAAAGCCCTGACACCAAAAGCAGGATCCATAAGTTGAAAGGTTGATAAATCAGATTTCATCAATTTAAAAACTTTTAATCTGTGAAATGCTCTACTGTTAAGAAAATTTAGAAAATAAAAACAAAACAGTTGTAAACAGTTAAACAGAGGGGAAATGTTATTAATTTTGGATACTACTAAGTTTGCATATTAAATTTTGAAGGCTAAACACAAAAAGAATAGATGTAACTTCCAAAATAGAAGAGAAAAATTTGAAAATAGAGAAAAATAAAAACTGATGACATATTTAAAGATCATGTAAAAATCAAAATGGAGTAACTCTGGTTCAGGCAACAAAAATGAAGCCAGGTGGCCGTGGAGGATGTGCTTTCAGACAGGTTCCTGAATCACTGAGGAACTTGAATTTTCTCTGAACTGTATCAAACTCTAGGACACCACCAGGGGTTTTCAAAACAGCATCTGTTGGCAGCTGTTAGCTGCAACCTTGTAGTTTCAAAGCCCCCTCCCCCCTACTTTTGCAACTATGTAATCATTTCAGACCCTAACCAATCCTTGATTAACAAGCACCCTTTCTTCTTGCCAACTCCAGTCCTAATTCTTGACAGTTTATGGTGCAATCTTGTGGCTTTTTCCTTCATAAGCCTCCTCCAGTTTGCAGTCCGGCAGAACACAATTCAAATGCTTCTTGAATCTGTGTCTCCCGGGCTGCAGTCCTAACAAAGCTCAAATAAATGCCGCTTTATTTCCATCAGGTCTCCATTTCTGAAATTTTGGATAACAAAACACTCAAGCCAAAGAAAGCAGATGGTAGAAATAACCCCCAATACATGATTAGTCATAATAAGTGCAAATGTACTCAGCTCTCCAGTTAAAAGGTTGAAGTGGACAGATTTAGAAACAAGCCAACAAAACAGCCAGCTCTCAGCTTTTAACAAGAAAAAAAATTGAAGTAGTAAGGACACAGAAATTTTGAAATAAAAAGATGGAAAAATGATATATTTGGCAACTACTAACTGGAAGAAAGCTGGTATAGATTACAAACAAAAAGAAAAAAATTTGGAGACAAAATGCATTTCCAGACACTAAGAGGGTCATTACATAATGGAAAAATTTCAATTTAATAGAAGCTGCAACAATTTAAATAGCATATACATAATCACATAACCTCAAAGTATTATGAAAAAAAAATTGACAGACTTATAACGACAAATTAAAAAATACCCCAACATAGTAACAGTTCAATACCAGCTTCGGTAGTAGAACAAAGGAAAAGGAATAGTAAGAACATAAAATATTAGAACAAAATTATTAATAACCTTGGTCTAGTGGATACATATTTTATAGTACTTTGTGTCACAAATGGAGGAAAAAAAATGTTCCAAGAACTACTAAAATAATAAATAAATAAACAAGTGGACCATACACTTGACCAGAAAACAAGAGTCAAAGAAAAAATCTAAAGATTCCTATTATTGATTGCTATCATTAAAAATCACATTGTCTGACCAAAATACAAATAAATTAGAAATAAGTAATAATAGTAACAATAATAATAGCCCCCTTAAAAGCATGATACATATGGACACTATAAATCATAATAGTAATTGTATGAAAAGCAAAAAGAAATTCTATGAAATTAGAACCACTAAGAAATGGGAGATAAAAATATTAAATATCAAAGTTTGTGAAATAAATCTATAGCAGGAAAATGATAACATCCAATTCTTAGAGTAGAAAAGAAAGGCTAAAAATATCTGTTTTTAGATAGAAATAAAGCAGTAGAAAAAGTCAAAAATAGGAGGAAATAATACAGATAAAATCAGAAATATATTTAATAATATAAGTAAACAAAGAGGCAATAGGGAGGACGAACCCACCCAAAATGGGTTATTTGAAAAAACTAATGAAATTGTAAAACCTCTGGTGGCATTGCTTAAAAAAGAAACAGAGAGTTATAGAGGACAAATAAATAATATTAGAAGTAAAATGGTATGTACTTGTAGCAAATGGAGTAGTAGCCTGAGCAGGATAGGATTCTGATGTGTAATGATTAAAGATGAGGCTATTAGCACAAGTTTGGAAATTCAGAGATAATAAAGAGGTCATGCAGAAGGGTGAAGGGATAATTACAGGAATAAAATCCTTAAGTAGTCTGTCTTTTTTATTATAATGAGATAATTTCCAAACAAAAGAATTCTAAAATGTGTACCTTTCCACCAAGTACAGAAAGCATTATTTAACTCAGATAACAGCAGGTTATTCTGAACCTCAGTACAAATGACTGGGACAAATTTAATCTTCCTCAATGAGAGCAAGTAACTGGGTCTCAGATTATTAGTTAATTTTATTTTATTGTTGTTATATTTTCACCTGTGTGTTAACTTTATGTGAACAATTTATTTGTATTTATCTATCAGAAATGTATCAGTTAGTTAATGTAAATTGATCTAGACTATATACCTTTATTAACATAGTAAAACTGCTTATATCTTGAGTACACTGTGTTGGAAGATAATTTAGGAAAAGCAGAATTAACATGTTAATATTATTAGGCAATATGGAAGCGGGATCAAGTACTGCTTGAAGAAAGTTTTAAAGAAAACTTATGTGGTGCTTCAGAATGTTTCAATGACTAGTATTCCCTTTTCAGAGTTGATAGCTGCAGTTTGTAAATAAGCCTCAGATAATTACTGTTTTCTTTTTAACTCTCCAGTTTATCATGTTTATTATGGGCCCTTGTCAATGTGGATATGGAAAACAAGAGAGATTTATTAATAAGAATAGTTGCTTGAGGGTATGAGGATTTATAGAAGAGGAATTTAAATGATATATTGAAAAAAAACTTAGGGAGGAAATTGTATACTTATACTATCTTCAAAGTAGGTTTCCACAATATTTGTCTTGCAAATAGATTCTATCAAATTAATCTATGACATTGATCCCAGGGGGGGAGAATAACACTTGAAGCCTTAAGGATTCTGAGATCACTTCACCTATCTGGAAATCATATCTAGAAACCACAACAAAGGAAAACAGAGAAGTTTAATAAATACATGTCATAGTGTTTCATTATCTCACCCATAAGACTAAGAATCAGTAGATCCTCATTCCAAAACTATTTGTAAACAATTCTCATAAGCTTGAACATAAAAATGTACATAGCCATAACAAGTTATAATGGATTTGAGAGACAGTTAAGAGATAAAAGAACAATAAGTGACAGCAAAGATCCTAAAGGTAAGGAATTATAAACCATAAGAGTAGTCAATTAACTCCAAAGTGTAGCTTTTCCAAAATCAGTGGCAAGGATTGTATTCAGCGTCTCAAACGTGTCATTAAATTATCTCAACCATTACCATGACTGAAGTTTATAAAGAAACTGAATCATCATATATTAAATTATGTATACTAAATATGTTGAATTTATTTAGAAAACAAAATGCTATCAGTGTCAAAATAGAACATTTTTTCTCCATATTTTAAGACAATATCTATGTATCCATGTCTTTCTTTTTCTCTCCTTCCTTCCTTCTTCCCTCCCTCCCTCCCTCTTTCTTTCTTTCATCCTAGTTTCTATAAAACATTGGCATATTGACAGCTAGATGCCTGTTTTACTTCTCAAATTAACACCACCTGTAAGAGCCATCAATCTAATCATTACTTCCTGTCCCAGCTAATTATAAATGCTGTTGAACAAGACTTGACCTAGCATTGATCCTTACGCGTCTTATTAGAGATTTTCTTAAAATGCAGTGTGTTGCCATTCATCGTTAAATTTGCATATGAATCATCCTTTGCATTTCATTTCATGCTACAGTGTTCAGTTCCAAGCTGATCCTTGGACTAGATTTTCCTCTTGACTCAGTCAACTTTTCAGGAAGCAAATCTGCTTCCCAGTCACAGGTTGTACCTTTCTCTCCAGTTGTAAATATGTTCCTATGTGGACACATAAACTTCTGGGGACATTTTTTTTAAAAAGTTAGTTCCAAGTGATCATAACCCCCGAAAATGAAAAATTAATATTTAATATATTTGTACCATAGGGTTCATTCATTTCTTAAAACATTAAAATCCTGAATGTAATAAAACATAAATCCTCAGCAGTAAAGTGTATCTGTTAAGAACACTCACTTTTCAGCTAGACTGCCTTTGTTTGAATCCTGAAGTATATGCCATTTATTAATATGTAAAGTTTATTTAACCTTATCTTTACAAACGAATTTTCTTATAGAGATAATGTAGTACCTACCGCATAGAATTGTTGCAAGGATTAAATGAGTTAGTGTATATAACACCCTTACAAAAGTGACTAGCTCATAGCATTATAGAAATGTTTGCCATTATTATTATTATTGTTATTATTACACCAAGGAACAAAATGGTACCTTAATCATGTTTTTCAAATATCAAAATTATATCATTTGAAGATTGATACAATGGCTCTCTGTTCCAATTGTCTGGATTTATAATTTCAACATTTCCCAAAAGGTCTTATTCTAAAATGAATAATAAGATTATAACATAGGCAGTCTTTAAAACTATCTTTAAAACTATATTTAAATATAATGTTTTAAGGCAAACATAATTCACAATTTCCATTTTTACTCTATTATTTAGCTTTTTATTCTCATTATGAAGTCTTTTATCCTTATTACAAAAGGATAAAATTCTTCCTAATTTACTGGGAGTCTAAAAACTTAGTCATTTATTTTCTACTCAAGTGTCAGCTTTGTTGATTGAAATCCTTTCTGCTTATGTCTAAATCGCTAGATATATTTTGTTTTTTTTCAGTCCTTCTGGTAGTCTGTGAAAATAATAAAATGCCTGTGTGGGGATAATGAGAAGGGAGAGATGGTGAATACAGCATGCTCACCAAGGAATAAGTGTAGGAAATATAAGAAAAAGGAGACACAGGTGGTTCAGGAGAAGGAACACTGAGAATGGCAGATTGCTTAAATGTGCCAGTTGCTATGTCATGTGCTACAAATATCTCCACACATTTATTCCCTAGAACAGTATAAAAGTTAGCAACTATGGAGTTAAAAACTCCATTTTATACCAGAGGAAACTGAGGCATAGAGAATTCAAAGGCATTGCCCAAGACTACACAGCTATTAAGTGGTGGGGGTCAGAGTTCAAACTCAGTCTAAAAATTTGTGCTCTTAACCACTAAGTGCTTTTTCTCTACATGCAGCATCTTCTCAATATCCTTGCTCTGATATTTGTTTTTCCCCTGAAAAAGTACACAAGAACCTTTTATCTGCAAAACATAGTGATCAGAACAAATAAATGCTGGTTGCTGTAACACGCAAATCTGAACACACACACACACACACACACACACACACGCAGAGTGATATAACTAAATAATTGTATTTATTGCTCAAGTCCCACTCTGATGTGATGTTGCTGGCTGGCTGGTGCTCATCTAAGTAGTAAATCAGATGACAAGGCTTCTTCTATATTGTGATCAGGCCGTTTTCAATTTATAACTGTCACAGTCGCTCTAGGATTTGTCTATATGCCAGGTACTAAGAAACAGAAAAGAATATGTAGGATAACATATTTTCATCAGCATGGCCTAAAAGTAACACAGGTCTTTGGCTGGAACTCAGCACATGAGTGCTCCTAATTTCAAAGGAAGCAAGAGAAATAAGGTAACTGAATACTCATAAGGAAGAAGAGGCTGTTCTGTTGACCCTTTAGCTTTCTCTACAACTAGGAATATTAATATTCTATGACTTTGTTCAATTAGAGAAATCTTCATTGTTCTATTATCTATAGATATATCTACCTAATTATCTATAATTCCATTTATTTATAATGTGCTTATTGGTTCATTTCATATGGTTGTAATTAGGCCATTCTCTTAATTCATAAACTGACAGATTGGTCCAGTCTTGTTAATAGCAGGGAATTTGTTATGACAAAGTAAGAGCAAGCCGTGGGAAGTACTGTTTACAAATTCGTAGAAGAGTACTCTCCGTTTATATACCTCTCTTCATACACCTCTCTAAAGATATAACTCGCTTCTTCAACTTTCTGACAATTTAAAAAGCCTGAAGTGATGAGATGCTCATTATTTCATTGTGCTATCACTGGTGCATTTCCACTCATACACTTCAACCTCTCTCTGATGTTTGTTCCTAATTCTGTGCTTATTCTTGTTCCTCACCATTACTTATGGGGACAATACCTACTCACAAAGGACTTCAGCCCACACCCCAGGGGAGAAGTTTGTAGAAGGGCATGAAATTAGGGGGCAGAGATCACTGGGTACTATTATAGATGACTGCCCCACTTTTAAAACATTCATTAAAATTTTTAATACTATAAACCATGCTTGCTAGAAGAAAATTCAGGAGAAAATATGCTGTGTTTTGGTGATGAATCATATAGTTTGATATGCTTCAATCTGAATTCTCCAAGTTAATTATACACTCTTTGCACAACTCTGAATCTTAATATGTCCTCCCAACACATACAGAGGAATATTTTATTTGAAAGAAGTTGCAGAAATTTTGTGATTTCCCATGACATCGATTTACTACTTTTTATTTCCGTTGACATCTTTTTAAAAACTTTTTATACAGCAGGTTATTATTAGTTATCTATTTCATACATAGTAGTGTATATATGTCAATCCCAATCTCCTAATTCATCCCACCACCACCACCCCACCCTCACTTTTCCCCCTTGGTGTCCACACATTTGTTCTCTACATATGTGTCTCTATTTCTGCCTTGCAAACCGGTTCATCTGTATCATTTTCCATTGACATCTTGTAGCTTACTTTTTGTCTCACTTTTATCTCCAGTGTTTCTCTTCATTATTTGAAAATTCCAAAGTGATCTTGCTTTGATCTTTCTTTCTGGACTGAAAGTATTCTCTTGTCTTCAGGATGTTCATGTTAATGCGTATTTTCATGTACGAAAGATTACACTTTCAGGGACTTCATGGAGCATATGAACTTGATGACTGCCATTGGCATTTGTTTAGGGAGATAAAGAAATGCGTTATAAAATAGCAATAATATCGTGGTTCTTAATGGCCATTCAGGAATGCCTGCATTCTCATATTAAAGGAAAACTCAAAAGATAACATAAATGGTATGGAGTCTTCCTTAAACACTATATTGTACCACTTGGAATATTTCTTAGTTCTTTTTTCCCTCAAAATGTGGAATATTTTTCTTTTGAAGTGAATTATAATGAGTTCATCATAACACTTTCCATTTTTCTTAATTTATTTTAATTAACAATCAACTGATTGAAGTATTACATACAGCCTTTTTTTTTTTTTTTTTTTTTTTTTTTTTGCAGTACGCGGGCCTCTCACTGTTGCGGCCTCTCCCATTGTGGAGCACAGGCTCCGGACGCGCAGACTCAGTGGCCATGGCTCACGGGCCCAGCCGCTCCGCGGCATGTGGGATCTTCCTGGACCGGGGCATGAACCCGTGTCCCCTGCATCGGCAGGCGGACTCTCAACCACTGCGCCACCAGGGAAGCCCCATATAGCCTATTTTAATACTACCACAAGGCAAGCATATATCATTTACATGACACTTAAAGAGCAAATGTCACTCTAATACAGAATATTTTAACTAAAATTAGGAAGCATGACTGTTTCCTAAGGGGTCTGGCAATTCCTTATATTTGAAAGCAAATTAGGAGAACATTACAATGAATGCTAGTGGTATAGATTTACAGCAATGTTAATTTGTTCCATGATTAAGAAAAAAATTTGACTCCACATTATAGCTAATTTATATAAAGTAATGGTGTCTAATATATTATTTAATATATGTGGCATGGATCAAAAACTATTTTAAAATCCTCTGTCCTCTGTCTTTATATATCCTGTGATGCAGTTCACCGAAGAAAAAAAAAAAAAGAGGAGATTTGCTTTTATATCCCTGAAAGAATAATTAATTCTTAGTGTCAGAGTGGATTTTAAACATCATGTAATCTAACCAGCTGGGGGCCAACCACGTGACAGAAACCACACAATAATTGTAACAGGCCAAGTTTAAAACAAAGAATTAAATAATTCAAATAATGTGGGGTTGATCTTAGTTATTGCTGCCCCCCAAAAGAAATGATAATTATGTTAAGTGATAGAGGTCACTATCTATCTATCACTGTAATTGCAATCATATTACAATATATAAATATATTAATTCAGCATGCTGTACACCTTAAATGTACACATTACATGTCAAATATATTTCAATAAAATTTTTAATTAAAAAAATGGAGGGGGTTGAGTTAAAGCAACAAGACAATAAAATAGATTGTATAAAATATGTGGAAAAGAGGCTTCCCTGGTGGCGCAGTGGTTGAGAGTCCGCCTGCCGATGCAGGGGACACGGGTTCGTGCCCCGGTCTGGGAAGATCCCACATGCCGCGGAGCGGCTGGGCCCGTGAGCCATGGCCGCTAAGCCTGCACGTCCGGAGCCTGTGCTCCTCAACGGGAGAGGCCACAACAGTGAGGGGCCTGCGTACCGCAAAAAAAAAAAAAAAAAAATGGGGAAAAGAGATAGATAATATAATTGTTCTTTGCAAAAAAAATTAAAGACAATGTAGAACTAATAGTATTAATATGGAATTTTGGGAAGCTAGCTTGATACAAAATAAATAGGCAAGAATCCACTGTTTCTCACTAAACAAGTAATATCAAAGTAGAAATAGAAAATAAAATGATCAATTCCCTATTAGACCATCTATTAAAATTAAACTGGTATGACTAATAACTTTTCCAATAATGTTACTATACAATAAAGTAACTATAAGATATATATCTGTATTATTTGAAACAACATTTATAATAATGCTGTTCAAAAATATTTTTAAAAGTATGAGCACAACTGAGAGTTTTATTAAAATGAGAACTAATGAATAAATTGTGCCATATTTTTACTATGTAAATTCAGTAAATATGAAAAATGAGGTAAGATAGATAATGAAATTTTCTAGAGAGTATGGTATTCTAATCAGGATGAATTAATGAATGAACAAATAGATCAAATCAACAAAACACAGAAATAGTCCCACACATACATAGTCAATTGATTTTTGAAACAGGTGCCAAGGCAATTCAGTGGGTAAGGAAAGTCATTTCAACAAATGATAATGGAAAAACATCCATTAGAAAAACAAACAACAAACGCCCTTGTTCCCTACTACATATCATACGTAAAGTTAATGTGGACAACTCATAATTTAAAATGTATGCTTAACCAAAATGCCACTACAAAAATGAAAAGATGACACAACGCGAAAATACTCATCCAGGTATCTAAGAAATGACTTGTATCTAACACATATAAAGAACTCCTAGACTACATGATTAGAAGACAGTGTAATCAAATAAAGTAAGAGCAAAATACTTGATCACACAGTTCATGAAATGAGATAGATGTATAACAAATAAGCACAGGAAAAATTGCTCCACCACCTTAGTGAGAAATCATTTCACACAAACTAGAATTGTTTCAAGAGGCAATTTCTTAGTAAGTTAACACATATACCTACCCAGAGAGCTGGCAAGTCAACTCTTAAGTACTTGCCAAATGAAAATAGAAATCTGTGTCCACAAAAAGCAACGTCAAACAACGGTCACAGTAGCCTTACTTGTATCCCAAACTGGAAACAATACAAGTGGCATCGAGAGGAAAATGGTTAAGCAACTTCTGGTATACTTACACTACAGAATAAGACTTAGTGACAATAAAGCAATGAGTGATTCTTACGTGCATCAATTTCAAAAGCATTTTGTTGAGGACAGCAGCCAGGCAGAACAGAGTGTGGGAGCTGATTTATATAAAACTAAAATACAAAAACTAGAAACAAGAACAATGGTTTTCTCTGAGAGTAAATAGAAAATTGACTAGGAAGACTATAAGAAACTTTTCTGGGGTAATGGTACTGTTCTAAATACTAAATGGGATGGTAGTTACACAGATGCATACGTTCATCAAAATTTCTCAACCAGTATACGTAAGATCTGTGCATTTTTCTGTAAATATACTAATTTTAAAAAAGGTTTTGATAAAATACTAGATTATGACCTGTCCAAGGTTTTTTCTTTTTGGATTTTTTAAAGTTTGCTCTCTTTTTTTTGGTAAGAATACTTATCATGAGAACAGCTGTCTTAACAAATTTATAAGTGTACAATACAGTATTATTGACAGGTAAAGTGTACAGCAGATCTTTAGAATTATTCATCTTGCTTATCTGAAACTTTACACTGATTAACCAATAAATCCCCTTTTCCTTCTCGCCCAGCCCCTATCAACCACCATTCCACTCTTCGATTCATAGAATATGACTATTTTAGATATCTCAGGTTTCACCTAGCATAGTGCACTGAAGGTTCAGCCATGCTATTGCATGTTACAGAATTTCCTGTTTTTAGGCTGAATAATATTCCATCATGTGTACAATATCACATTTTCTTTATCCATTCATCTTTCAATGGACATTTAGGTTTTTTCCACATTTTAGCTATTATGAATAAAGGTGCAATGAACATGGAAGTGATAATATTTGAGATCCTGATTTAAATTATTTTCTATAAATATCTAGTAATTGGATTATACTCTCTATATCCTTGCCAACAACTGTTGCTTTTTGTTTGGTTGATTTTTTTTATAATAGCCGTCTTGACAGGTATAAGATAATATTATGGCTTTAATTTGTATTTCCCTGATGACTAGTGATGCTGAGCGTTTTCTTTTCTTCATATCAAATCTTTTATTCAAGTGTTTTGGTTTTTTTTTTTGCTGTTGAGTTATACTTTCGAGATTAACTCATTATCAGGTAAATGGTTTGCAATTTTTTTTTCCCATTCTGTAGGTTGCCTTTTCAGTCTATTAATTGTTTCCTTTGCCAGGCAGAAACTTTTTAGTTTGGTGTAGTCCTACTTGTCTATATTTGCTTTTGCTGCCTGTGCTTTCTTTTATAG
Organism: Monodon monoceros; assembly: GCF_005190385.1. Classification (NCBI taxonomy): domain Eukaryota; kingdom Metazoa; phylum Chordata; class Mammalia; order Artiodactyla; family Monodontidae; genus Monodon; species Monodon monoceros. The sequence continues at coordinate 95,402,791 of NW_021703776.1, read as the reverse complement.
CTTTCACAAAATTTATCTCTCCATCCCTCCTCCCCACTTTTCCCACTACAGAGTTTGCAGTGATTAGCTATTCATTTTCCTAGGCTCCTTTGCATCTAGGGGTGGCTTTGTGTAAATATCTTTAGGGTTTTAGTCGATATTTTTCAAACTCAAGGTTGTGAGTAGAATATGAAATAAATTTACTAGGTGGAAACCAGAATTTCTTTAAAAATATAGAATAAAATAGAAAATATCTGAATGCAGTGCATGTACTACTGTGTGTAGCTATGGTTTTGAAACATTTGCTTCAGTATACGGATATATGTATACATTAATACATATAGGTTTGCTAGAAAAATATATTTATTTGAATGATTTATGTTTAAAACTTGTGAATGTCATATGTTTAAGTAACAGTTATTTGAATTTGCTGTCACTTGTAAGTAAATACATCTGAACTAATTCCAGAATTGATACACATAAACAGTGTGATTTAGGTGATATCCTTTAAGATTTGGAAGTAGTTGTATATAGGAGGTAAGGTGGCCATTAATGTTTTCCAGCTGTAAATCTGTGGCCCTCGATATGAGGTGGAGAAATATTTTATCAAGCTCTTTATTTTTTATTTAATAAAAGATTCTTTAAGTTCTATAGTGCTTTACAGTTCTCAAAATTTTCACACACACAATTTCATATAATCACGTGATAACCCTTTTTTTCTCTCACCCCTATATTGCCCCTCCCCCCTTCCCTCTCCCCACTGGTAACCACTAATTTGTTCTCTATATGTGTGAGCCTTCTTTTTTGTCTCTTTCACTAGTTTGTTGTATTTTTTAGATTCCACATATAAATGATATCACACAGTATTTGTCTTTCTCTGACTTATTTCACTTAGTATAATGCCCTCCAAGTCCATCCGTATTACTGCGAATGGTAAAATTTCATTCTTTTTTATGACTGAGCAGTATTACATTGTATGTATGTATGTGTGTGTGTGTGTATAACATAATGCTGCTATGAGAATGGGTGCATGTATCTTTTTGAATTAGCTTTCTTGTTTTTTTCCGATATATACCCAGAAGTGGAATTGCTGAGTCATATGGTAGCTAACACCATACTCAATGATGAAAAGCTGAAAGCATTTCCTCTAAGATCAGTTACAAGACAAGGAACAAGGATTCCTGCTCTTGCCACTTTTATTCAACATAGTTTTGGAAGTCCTAATCAGAGAAGAAAAAAAAAAGAACCCAAACTGCAAAGAAAGAAGTAAAACTGTCACTGTTTGCAGATGACCTGAAACTATACATAGGAAATCCTAAAGATGTCACCAGAAAACTACTAGAGGTCATCAATGCATTTGGTAAAGTTTCAGGATAAAAAATTTATATACAGAAATCTGTTGCATTTCTATACAATAACAACATACTATCAGAAAGAGAAATTAACGAAATAATCCCATTTACCATCACATCAAAAAGAATAAAATACCTAGGAATAAACCTACCTAAGGAGGTGAAAGACCTCTACTCAGAAAACTATAAGACACTGATGAAAGAAATTGAAGGTGACACAAACAGATGGAAAGATATTCCCTATTGTTGTGTTGGAAGAATTACTATTGTTAAAATGGGCATACTACCCAAGGCAATCTACTGATTCAGTGCAATCCCTATTAAAATATCAGTGACATTTTTCACAGAACTAGAATAAATAATTTTACAATTTGTATGGAAACACAAAGACCCAGAATAGCCCAAACAATCTTGAGAAAGAAGAACAGAGCTGGAGGAATCACACTCCCTGACTTCAGACTATACTACAAAGCTATAGTAATCAAAATACTATAGTACTGGCACAAAAACAGACACATAGGTCAATGGAACAGAATAGAGACACCCAAAATAAACCCATGCACTTATGGTCAATTAATCTATGACAAAGAAGGCAAGAATATGCAGTAAAGAAAAGACAGTCTCTTCAATAAGTGGTGCCGGGAAAACTGGAGAGCTACAGGTAAAATAATGAAAGAAAAAGATACAAATGAATTTATTTACAAAGCAGAAATAGACCCACAGACATAGAAAACAAACTTATGGTTACTAAAGCAGAAAAATGTGTGTGGGGGTAAATTAGGAGGTTGAATTAACATATACACACTACTATATATAAAGTAGATAACCAACAAGAACCTCCTGTACAGCACAGGGAACTATACTCAATATTTTGTAATAACCTATAAGGGAAAATAATCTGAAAAATAATATATATATGTGTGTGTATATATATTACTGAATCACTGTGCTGTACAGCTGAAACTAACAGAACATTGTAAATCAACTATACTTCAATAAAATGTATATGCAAAATTTAAAAAATAACCCAGGTTAAAAAAAAAGAACATTGTCTAACACCATGTACAAAAATAAACTCAAAATTAATTAAAGACCTAAATGTGGGACTGGAAATCATAAAGCTCCTAGAGGAAAACATAGGCAGAATACCTTTGACATAAATCATAGCAATATTTTTTTGGATATGTCTCCTAAAGCAAAGGAAATAAAAGTTCCTTCTTATTGTGTCATGTGATGCATAAAACAGATGGCATACTCAAACCAGGTAATCAAGGGGCACTTTATTAATGGATTAATTTACAAAGATATTAAGGAAAACTGACAATGAAACATAAAGCATTCCAAGGATAGCAATAGCAGGGAGGCATTACTAATGCCATATCTGAAGAAGTTAGGGAAAAAAGTGAGACTTGCAGGTATAGAAGAAGGCTGTCCCACAGTAGTTGTAGAGAACGACTACCCTGCCCAGGCAAATGGAGACACTATTTCTGGTGCCTCCATTTGTCTGGATCCAAAGTGAAACTAGAGGGCAAAGGAGCTTAAGTTTACATCCATAAAGATTAGCCTCTGCCTGAGGGCAGAAAACATTACTAGAGATAAAGAAGACCTCTTTATACTGATAAGCAATTCAATAAATAAAAGAAAAGATGCAAAAACTATAAACTTATATGCAACTAATATCAGACTCAAAATAATTTAAGGATTTCACAGAACTGCAGGGAAAAATGCACTATTTGAATGGGAGATTTTAAATGCACTTCTCTTGGTAATTGATAAATTGAGCAGAAAAAAATCACTAAGGATACAAGAAATTTGAATAATGCAATTAACTAACTTGGTCTTGTGGATAAGTGTACATTACACTCAACAACAGCAGAATGCATTTCAATCTTGAAAGAACACTTATGAAGATTGACCACATACTGGGGTGTGAAGAAAAGCTCATGATATTTCAAAGCTTTGTTATCATGTAGAAAATATTCTTTCTGTACACAATAAATTAAATTAGTGATCAATTATCAAAAATAACACAAATAACTAGAGGATCAAAATTCCCAGAGAGAGGGGAGAAAATGAAATATTAAGTCAGATTGTGGTATAAGATTCCTCAAGAAATTAATAATTGAGAAAAGACTTGAATGTAATGAGGAAGTTAAGTAGATATCTTGCAGAACTCTGTTCTAGGCAGATAGAAAAACTGAAGCTAGGGCTTTTGTTATTTAAATGTGGAGGCCAGTCTGGAATAGAATGTGCAAGAAGTAGTTAGAAAGTGAACAGGATGTCTATCTGGAAGGGTTGTTTTTAGCCATTTTTAAAGACTTTGGATTTTACTCTAAGTGAAATGGGGAGCCATGGCAGGGTTTTTAACAGAGAAGTAGCAAAATTTGAATTATGCTTTGATAAGATCACTCTTCTGATTTCTTCACTGTGGAGAGACCATAGGAGGAAAAAGAGTATTATTTGAGAGACTTATTAGAAAGTTATTACATGATCCAGATAAGTGATCATTGTAGCTCAGACAAGAGGGTCCGTGTGGAAATAATAAAAAATGGTTGTCTGGAGATGTGTTCACAATAGAGTCAATATGATTACTTCTGGTGTGAGAGAAAGGATGACTCAGATTGTTGGCTTGAGAAATTAGATATAAAGAGCTGTCATCAAATAAGATGTGAAAGTCTGCAATTAGAGTAGGTCAGGTGGGGAAGGTCAGGAGTTCAGTATTGGATGTATTTTGTCTAAGATGCATACTATATATCCAAGATGAGATATTGAATAATCAGTTGGAAGTGTAAGACTGGAGTTAAGGGAGAGAAGCCGGAGGTAGATGTACACTTTTGGGCATGGACAACAGGAAGATGGTATTTCAACTCGTTAGACTGGATAACATCTCCAAGGGAGTAAGTGTTAATAGAGATGAAAAGGGCTCTAAAACTTGAGGCCCGCGGCAAACAAATACTGAGAGTCTGACATAAAGAGAAAGAACCAGTGAAGAATAACGAGAAGTAATAAAGACAAGTGAAGAAAGAGAATTAAGAGGGAGAGAGTTGTCAATCATATGTGTTAATACTAATAATTAGTCAAATGATATGAGCACTAAGAATTGATATTATACGCAGCAAATTGGAGCTTACTGGCAATCTTTAAGAACACAGTTTCACTAAGGTGTTTGATGTAAAAGCTGGATTGGAATGGTTTTAAATGAGAATGGGAGAAGAGGAATTAGAAAGAAAAACTATAGGCCAATTTTTGGGGAGTCCAGGGAAGCAAAGAATGGGTCAGCAGCTGAAAGGGAAATAGCATCAGGAGGATATATGTGTATAAAAATCAAGAGAGCATGAGAATCTCATGATTTAGGAGTTATCTGTTCGTTATTGTGCTGTGGATCTTAGGCAGCATAACAATAGAAGTAAAAGAAGAGAACGAAAACATATTCACTTGAAGTAAGGGATTGCTCAGGAAATACACCCATGGAGTAGATGAAAATTCCATGGACGTCTGTATTAATGAGTATACCTTACCCATTCTCTCGACCACTTTTTTCCATCCCCCATCTTTTTGTTTATTCTTGTTCTTTCTGTTCTGTTCTATCTCCCTCATCTTTTTGAACACTAGTGATATACTTCTCTTCTCAGTATCACATTTGAGCCATTATTAGTCTTATAATCTCTTGAACTTGCCTTCTGTGAGTCATTAAACTTGACTCAACCCTTACCTTCACACAGCACCTTGACACTCACAGAACTACACAAGGAACTGCATTAGTACTGCCATCTGCTCCCTCTACAGCATCTACCATGCCTGATTAAATCTTCCCAGGTTCTACTGTAGTAGAGAAACTGGTTGATATCAATATAGGCACGACTAACTCTGCAGGTTTTCGCACTCCTATCCTTGTGATATTTATTAATTTTTTGGTCATCATTGACAACTGGTGCTTGAAAATCTTTTAAAAACATTTAATCAAGGAAATTATTATTTGATTTTTTTCCTGAAAGGTGAATAAAATATGCATTAATCAATCTCTGTTTGGAACGTGGAACACTTGTGCTTTGTTGGAGCTTGCTTGTGGCCGAAACTCTCAGCGCTTCTCCATTCTCCCCTTCTTCCTTTAGAAATAGCATATCTGAATATTACTTGGGCCCAGGGACTGCTTGCATAATTATTACGTTTTCATGTTTTCTTTAAAGAAAGGTCTGGTCACATACCTGCAAATTCTGGCTAATAGGATATGGGCAGAAGTGATTTATGCTACCATTAGGTTGCATCCTTAAAGTTAAGAGTTATTTTCAATACTTCGTTTTTTCTCTTTTTCCATTGGTTTCAGTACAGACTGTAGCTAAAGCCAGAGCATACATCTTAGACTATTAATTGGAAGCTCAAGATGAGTTTGACAGAACAATTAGATAGAAGGATCTGGATCTCTAATGACTGTAGTAACACCAACGGGCTTGGACTGACTACCCAGACTTTTTTAGGTAAAGGAGACATACATTTCTACTTCTTTAAATTCACTAGTTATTTCGAGCCTCTTGGTTATGCAGTTGAACTGATAATCCAAATAATATACTCTTTCAGCCTCTACTTTCTAATAATACTCAAAGACTGCAAGAGATATTAAAACTAAATAGAACTGGAAATTTTTCTAAGTCAGAAATCAAATATTTCTGAGTAAGCTATGATACTTTCCTAACCAGAAATTTGATAACACTTTCTATTTATCAGCAGAGTTTGCACATTTTATAAATAATCATTTGGATCTAACAGTGAATTGGAATAATATTGGGTATTCACAGATTGTTGATTTATTGTACTGTGGAGTCTGCATATGGTTAAATATGTAATAATTCCGTGGCTGTTTCCAATGATTAATACCAGAACTGGCTCAACATTTCACTCATTCCCTATGTATACTTGTCTACCAGAATGATAAAGCACTAATAGATTCTTATTACTATCCAGGGGCAAAATGTGTTTCTCTTCAGCATTTTTGTGACTATCCTAGCATTTTACAATGAATGCACAGAGCAAAATGAAAGAGTTGAACTATAATAGAGATGAAGCAAAAAGTAAATGACGAGGCAGGGTGCAGAGAGATATTTTTTTCGATAAAGATATTCAATGTAACTCTTGTCCTCTGATAATGACCTATTAGAGAGAGTATTTCAAATTACTATTTCATAGAATCATAGGTCCTAAAGCTAAAAGCCATGTTAAACAGTAATCTTTTGCAAACCTCAGCTCCCACGCAGGTGAGACATTAATATCCCTAGTTCATACTTTGATTAATAGCATTTCTCAAGATTACAAAATAGAAAAAAGGATTAGATCCAGGTTTCTACACTCCTGATATATGAATGCTTGTAAGTTTTTGATAAAATTTCTTGATAATGTTGTGTAACGTTAGATTCGGTGATTCATTTATTTTTATTCATTTATCTACTCAATTCACTTTTAAGGATTTAAGATTGTAGGTGGGGCAACGTAAAAGTAAGTCAGAAGCTTGATGATTCCATGTGGCCAACGAAGTACCTCAAAGTGCTGAGAAAACTGGGAAGGAGCTGGTTCAATTCCAGAAGAGAATCAGTTAAGTTTTTACATGAAGGGATTTCTCTGACCTTATTATTAAGAATAGTTAGTTTTTTTTTTTTTTAATGGGAGGAATAGGGTAGAGAAAGCCAGTGAGCCATGAAAGACCATGATGTGACTGAAAATATGAAAAGCCCCAAAGTCGCTCAGACATTGAATGGATTGGTGGAAGTGTTCAACAGGTGTCAACAGGGATCAGTGGTCCGATTGTAAGCTGTTTTGTAAATCAGCTAAGAAAGTTGGATTTTTATTTTGTAGGAAATAAACAAAAAAGATTTTAAGTAAGATAAAACATAGTCTTTTTCTTTGTCCAAGCCACGCAGCATATGGGATCTTAGTTCCCTGACCAGGCGTCGAACCCGTGTCCCCTGCAGTGGAAGCACAGAGTCCTTACCACTGGACCACCAGGGAATGCCCCATAGCCTTATTTTTTTTTTTTTAAGGTTACCTCCCGCTATCGTTAGAGTTGAAGGTTAACTGAGGTGAAGAAATACTTGGGTCGTGAATAACATACCAAGTTTAGATATAATAATGGATTTCCTGAAATGGGGCAGTGCTGATGAAAGGAAAAGGGAAGACTTGATAGGAATTTCTAAATTAGAATATACAAATAAACATGGCGGCCCTAAAATTCATTGAAAGGTGGTGAGTACATATTTCTCCATGCTAAATATAGATTTCTGAAATTAATCTTTCTGAGCCTCAGGTTTTTTTTGAAAGTAAAATAGCAACGAATATCCATCTCAAAGGATGGATAGGAACTCGTAGGAAAAGTAAATCAGATAGTGGACATAAAGTAACTATGAGTGCCAGTTAAGTGGTAGGTATTGAATAAATGGTAGTTGTTATTATTTATTACTTTTATCATTGTTATTACTGCAGTGAATTTAGAAATAAGTATCCTATAGGAAAATGAAAATAAAAATCTGAACCTTGGAAGAGAGCCAGGGATGTAAATGTCTATTTGACAGTCATTACTGTAAAGGTGTACAGTTAAAAACACAAAATTAGACATGTCTAATAGAATTTTGTTCATTTATTTTGTTAAAAAGGAAATTGAATTTCATGAAATTTGAACATCCTAAGCTAAGTGAATAAGCACAGGAGTCTGTTAACTATTAGCAGTGAGTCTCCAGTGGAACTGCTAGATTTGTGCCTATGCCTGCATAAGTAAATTTCAGGCTTCAAAACATTCTCTAAGTAGTAAAGTAGGCTGGCTTTAGGCCAAAATTCAAAATATGCAAAGTTTGTCTTCAGATGCTTCTTGTTCAAATCCATTGCAGGGAGTGGAGGGGGATGGTTAATAGACTAAGATCTGAAAAATCCCTAAGGGGGATTTTTAAGCCTTAGGCATATCATAGCATATTCTATTCTCTCCATCATATATTTTCATAAAAGTTGAAATCAAATTAAATGAATATTTGAAATTGACTTGAAGGAAAAAGAAAATCACAAAAGGGAAACATAGTATTAGGTAAGCATAGAGAATTGTGTAGGAGACTTGACTTTTATAGGGATGGTTGGTACTGATTATGGGTAAATAAAACTCAAATCATTTGTAGTGGCTGTGGACAAAATCAAAATCATATCTTTTGCTGATAGCAGGATTTCTAAGTCACTGCTAAAACCTGAGATGCTGGTGAACTTAAACATGATCTCCAAAGACAATATTCCCAGAATATCTGAGGTACGTATTTGGTTTCCATGATTGGGCACTGCAGACAAATGACTCTCTCTTTCCATCCCTAAAAGGAAAAATCACCACTATCACCATCATAATTGTAGGTCACAGACACTTATAAGACACTTAGGTTGAACCAGATCCTCTTTGAGCTACTTGTCAATTATTAACTCATTTAATTCAATAGCAACCTTATGAGGTAGGCATTATGTTATTGTACCTATTTTACAGATGAGGAAGAGGTATAGAGGGTATAGAGGGTTTACAGAACATTCCCAAGGTATAGAGTGTTTACAGAACATTCCCAAGGTCATGCAGGAAAATTCCTTCATTTAGCTGGCTATCCTTTCCATGGGCCAAAAGTGTCTTATGGCTAATTTGACCATCCAGGGCAAGTAATCTTTTTGTCTGTTGGAAAAGACAGTGCTGCAGAGTTGTTAAAATTTGTTGCTGAAGTTCTGAGTGACATTTAAGGGAAAATGGATCCTGCTCTGACCAGCTCTCTGGCCTTGAGAAATATATTTAACCATTTTGAACTTGAATTTCTACATCTGTAAAATGAAGGTAAGAGTGAAGGGAAAAATGGAAGTGTGATAGATCATCGTGAATGACACTAATTGGACCCCAGTGCAAATCCCCTAAGTCCTGAAGTGCAAGTGTAGATAAAGAGGAGATGGCCCCAGGGTTCTCATAGCAAGAATTCCCAGACCCGGAAGCCACATATGTGGTCATCGTGGAGAAATGATTCGCTGAGTAGCAGAACTATTTTCGTGGGTGGCTTTGTGAGTGCTAATATGACTGCAGTGTAAGGGCAATGAGCCTACGGTTCTGATTCCCTAAACTTGTTGATGTTTTACTCTGAATAACCTGCCAAGACCATCAGACTCCAGGTGTACTTCTTTGAGACATGAGACAGGCAATGGGGAGATGTTCCCATTCACTAGCATTGTGATCTGGTTTGCGTATTTTACCTTGTCTATTTGATGACTTCCAAGAATCCAAAGTTAAAATAACTCTGGACAAAGTCTAAGTCATCATTTTCACCCACACTTGGATTTGAAACAGCCTATGTATTCTAACCTAGCTTGGGATGTAAAAAAAATTAGCCAGGACTCTACTTAGTAGAATATTAGCTAAGAAATGGCTGTATTATTTTAGGACAGGAGAGACTTTACAAGACTTTTGAGATTATCTCTCTGTAACTGCTGAATTATCATACAATTAGATGTCCCTGCTTAGTAGGTGGGCTTCCGTAAATAGCAAGCAATACTATATTTGTTTTTAAAATTTAAGTTTGAAAATTTGAAAATTCACTCTAAAATTAAGGACCCTTAACTCTTTCAACACTCCCCAGTACCCTAACTGACTATTATAAATCACTGCTACACTGCTTTAATCCAGTTGAATTTAGTTGACTGTAGCTTTTTTCCTCCTGCAAAAATCTTTTTATTTATTTGCTTCTTTTTCTTCTATTTGCTTGCTGGACTTGTGCTAATTGAGACAGATAGTATTATGATTTTTTTTTTTTTACATTTCATCCATAAAGTGAGACTTTCAATTGATGTAGATTTGAAAACTTATATTTACCTCATAGTTTTGCAATTTTCCCCCATAGACTCCTTGAAATTGTAACCATTTTAAGTTGGAAGAATTGAGAAATAGAGTTAAGTTATTTGCAAAGACTACAGAGTAAATTAGAGAAACAATTCACAATCAAGGTGAGGTAAAACAAATCAATCCTAAATGCATTTAGGTTCATTTTTACAAATATTATTAGACTGTGATTCTAAAAATATTCCCATTGGTAGAATTATTGCATTTGGCAGTATTTTCACTAAATATTTTGGCAGATTAAAATCTACTTGGAGGACTGCACTAATTTTATTTGCAAACCTGTGTGGTTTATATGTGCTGACAAGGATGTAGAGTAATCGAAACTTTTATACATTTCTAATCAAAATGGTACAAGTTTGGAAACTAACTTGGCAGTTTGTTGTATATTAAGATATATTGAACCATATGCTACCACACATGCTACCACAGCTAATTTATTCCTAGAAATTTATCTAAATGGGTGAAAGCACACGTCCACACAAAGACCTGGGTGTAAATGTTTATAGCTATTTTATTCATCATCAGAAAAAGTAAAAACAACCCAAATGTTCTTCAGTTAGTGAATTAAAAAATTGTGTAATAGTCATACCGTGGAATAATATTTAGAAATAAAAAAGAACAGATACATGCAACCATATGAGTGCATCTCAAAAGCATTAAATTAAGTCAAACTATGATCACAAAACAGTCTGGTATTAACATCCTTGAAGAAAATGTTTAGTAGAGTATCTGAGACAAAATATGCTTCAATAAAAGATTAATGAAAGAACAAATTAACTCATAGCTCTAGATGTCACACAATTTTTAAGTGACTGTAAAAAGTTACCAGGTAAGTCGTTATGGAATTCTTCCCGCCCTCCCTAGAGTGATTCATTCCACAAGGGAAAAATCATAGACTTTGTTACCATATTTCTGTTAAGATACAGAATATATATGCAGATATCAGAGAAGACAGAAAAAATAAACACATTCCATATTAGCTTGATGATACTTTAGAATATTTCAGAAATTGAGCATTAGTTTTTATTAAAACAAAGAAACCAAAAGCACGAAGCTTTAATCTAGCTTACAGTTTTGATTAGACTGAGGCCCAGAAACTGAATTTATATATAATTGACAGTCTTAATTTTAGCTAATCTAGTTTGTGTAAAGTAGAATCTTATTGTCACAGCAATTTGTGTTACTGTTGCAGTTAATGATGTTAAGCAACTTTTCATGTACTTACCTGATCTCTGTGTACCTTATTTTGGTGAAATGTCTGTTGATTTTTTTTTCTTTTGCTCATTATTTAAATTGAGCTGCTTGTCTTTATTTCATTAAATTTTAAGCTTCTCTGTTATATCCTGGATACAGGTTCTTTGCAAGAAATGTCATTTGCAAATATTTTCTCCCAGTCTGAGTCTTATTTTCTTATTAACTTAAATGTTTTTTCAAGCAACAGAACTTTAAAATTACAATATAGCACCTCATTGTTGTCTTTTATGTTTCATGTTTTTCTTTGTACCACATATTAAAGAATCTTCCCTTAGTTTATAAAGATTTTTCCTATACTTTCTCCTAGAAACATTATAGTTTGTGTGCCTACATTTAACTCTATGATCAATTTCAAATTAATTTTTATATATGGTGCAAGGTAGGGTTTTTCTTGCATATGTGCCTAGCTCTGTTTTCTTTGTACTTTTCCTGCATGGGATTTCCAAGATTTTTGCATTTGTGGCTTCTTGGCATTCATTAATTTTGGAAAATTCTTGTCAGCAAGGTCTTCAAATACTTCTTATATTTCCTCTCTCTTTACCTCTGGAACTCCAAATGCATCTATATTAGATACTTTAAAATTGTGTCATAGCTCATGGGTGCTCTACTGCTTTCAGTTTGCTTGTTTTCCTCTACTCTTTTTTTCTTTTTTGTGTTTCAGTTTGGATAATATCTAATTATCATTGTTCAAGTTCACTATTTCTTCATCTAGTGGTGTTCAGTCTGTTGAAAAACCCATCAAAGGAATTCTTTATGTCTCTCTGATATTGTGTCTTTTTTGTTTTTTATTGGCAGCATATATAGCTGACTTATTAAAAATAGTTTCAATCACCCCATCTGTCCTCAGCCAGTGTCCATCTTTTATACTATATCATTTAAATAATAGTTATTTACAATCCCAGTTTAACTGTTCCATCATTAGGGCCATTTCTGGCTCTAGTTCTATAAATTAGTTGATCTCTTATCAGTAGTCAGCAGAACCACACTTAAAGATCTGTTGCTTTTTTTTCTCACTTTCTTGTGTCTTATCATTTTCAACTCTATGCCGAACATTGTGTGCAGAAGAACAATTGAACCTAAGGTATAGTATTTTTGCTTGGCAATGGACACACTTCTTTCTTCCTCAAGCTGCCAATACAAGGAGGTGGGTCAGTGTAGACGTTGGTTTGGCTGGTTTGGGGTTTTGTTGTTGCTGTAGTTATCCTCAGTGCTCCTTAGTTTTTAAATTCTTTCAGCATTGGGCAACAACTTTCACGTGTTTAGTGTGAAGCCTGGGAAACCAGAGGCTTTTTTTTTTTAATCAGTGTCTGTGCTCCGTTCTGAGTGCTTGGGAGGCACAGGCTTCTGCTCTTCCCTCTTCTCATCAATAAGCTCTGCCATGTATCGCTGGTAGTCTTGTTTTCGTTTCAAAATATATATTCTGTTTTACATTGCAGTCTTTCTATTGATTTTTCAGCAGGACATTTAAAATATTTCCTAGCATTCTCTCTTGTTCTCTGTGTTTTTCTATTTAAAATGAGATGATCCTTTAATAATCTTACCACCTACATATTTGAAAAATGACAATACACAAACATAAAAGCAATACACTGTGGTCACTAAAAGCCATAAGGCAGCTGCATATATATTGGTTGCTGTGAAGTGAAAATAGCAAGTTGCAGAGTAGTGTATATTTATCACTCTGTGTGAACAAAAGTGATGTATGTGTTTATATATGCATAGACTATCTCTGGAAGAGTGCAGAGAATCATTGACCTATGGAAAGGGAATCTGATAGGCTTAGGAGTTAGAAGACTTACTTTTCACATCACACATTTTTATTTAAATATTTATTAAAAGTTTCAATATTTTACAATGTGGAGATAGTACCTAGTCAAAATTAGCTAAAGGTAATTGTGTAAGCAGTATAATTAATTTTTGAATCTTTTAATGTATTTGTGTGTCATTTACATAAATATATACTTCAACTCAGTCTGTAGAAAGTGTGTCTTAACTCATGGTGTTTCTGAAATATCTCTGACGCCACAGAGCTCTTATGTTATAGCCAGAAACTGCTCACCCAGATATGTGATTCTTTACTCTGGATCCATACTAGCATAACCTGGACATCTTTTTAAAAATACCAAGGCTCTGCATCATGATCTTGATTAAATTAGTGTTATACAAGCACCATGTATTAATATCCTCTTTTATTCAACATTCCTTTTATTTTCCCTTCGGGTCATTAGTAAAGAAAAAATGCAAGACAGAAGTAAATAGTTTAATAAATAATTATAAGGAAGCATATATGTATGCATGGCCCAGGTCAAGTTATAGAATATTGCTGTTTTGTTCAATCACAGTTTCTCTCTTTTACCCATTCTTCTCCAGCTACCACCTCCAGGTAATTACTATCCAGATTTTTGAATTAGTTAAGTCCTTGTTTTTCTTTATAGTTTTGTCATCTAAAAATATAATTCTGCATCCTTAAAATATAATTAGGTTTTATCTGGTATAGAACCTCAAAAATGAAAATTAAATCATATTCTTTATGTCTTAACACTTTCAAACTCTTTTATATTTGATTCATTTCTTTTTAAAAGTACCTGTATCTACATTCAATTTTCACTGCTCTATTATATTCCATTGTATGAACATAGCATGATAGGTGTATCTTTTCTATTATTGATAGACATATGGATTGTTTCTTGTTTGGAACTATTGTAGACAAAGCTCTCATAAACTCATATATATTTATCCCAATGTTCATACGTATAATTTTCTTTAGGGTTTATATCTAGGGGTGGATTTGTTAAGTCAAAAGTATGTATATCTGGAATTTTACTATATTAAGCCCAACTGTTTTTTCCAAGTGGCTGTTTCAATATATACTCCCACCAGAAGTACATATGAATAAGCATTGATTCATATTTTTGCCAGCTCTTGACATTGTTAGGTTATTTTTTTTTTTAAAAATTGGCTAAGCTGGTGGATGTATAATAAAATAAAGCCCAGAGATGTGCAAAGTTGGATATAACACAATAGCTGATTTCCCCTTGAGCCCTGAACTACTAATTTAAATACACTCCAATAAATCCATCAATCTCCCAATAAAATCACACAATATATTATGTGATTAATTTTTTGATTCCTGCTCACAAAATTCTGGGAAAATGTTATTTAAATGTGGATTCCACTGCTGACTACTAACAGATATCTTTATTATCTATCTATCTATCATCTATCAATCAATCTATCTATCTATCTATCTTCATTGTTAAAGAAGAGCTTCTTTATGTATTTTTTAGATGGATGACAGTGGTATCAAATCATTATAGAATTTAAATGACATTTTATCCATTTGAAAGAGTGATGTCATAGTTCTCTTTAAAAATGTCAATACTTACAACATGCCAAACATATGTCATTTGTAGCTAGACTTATGATGAACACTTTTATCTGACAGTACAAAATGTATGAAGGAATACATCCTTTTCGATTTGGATTTGTGTGTGTGTGTGAAAAGCATAATCATGTTTTTTGGGGGTTCATGTTTCTATTAGAGCATCTGTGTTTTACCTTTTGATTTAAAGGAGTTCTTTATATATCTCCATATACATCCTTTTTTGTTATATTATTATGTATACTTTCTCCAAATTTGGTACATGTCTTTCACTCACTTCACGCCGTCCTCTGATGCATAGATATTCTTAATTTTAAGTAGATGAACATATTGATATTTTTCTTTCTTATTAGTGTTATTTTGTGTCTTGATTAAGAAATCCTTCCCTCCCTCAAGATCATAAACTTATTCTCCTATGTTATCTTCCAGAAATTTTATAGATTGCTTTAACTTTGTATGTGCAATTATGATCAAATTCTGATAAATCCTTTTTGATTCTCAAAAGGTTTACATGTGATCCCGGCTTGCACATCTATATGATGACTCTTTTATAACCATAATTTTTTCAGGAAGAATTTTTCCTTTCCTATTTTTCTACTCTGCTCTACCTAGCATCAAGGAGTCCTTATCACTTTCTATGAAGTTGGAGCAATTTCACTTCTGTTTCATCTTAACCCTGAGAGCAGATCTTGTTCGAGACCCAGCTTAAAATGGACAGGTTCTCCTAAGAGTTGCCCACATAAGGAAGGGATTTGGCCTTTGCTCCTGTTAGTCCCATATATAAGATCCCCCAAAGGAAATCCCAGGTTTGCCAGGATGGGCAGCTAGTCCTCAGAGCAAAATTGTTTTTGTTGCTCTGGTGTTTTTTGTACATATTTTATGACCCATTTTCTCTTAGAATTTTGCCTGGTAATTTCTTATTATCCTGTCATCATTGTGATATGTTTAAGAAAAGAGGATCCCTATTTTAACCAACACATTCTATTGTATTCAGCAGAATATTTGGTCTAAGTGTCTTAGGTATCAACTTGGCTAGGCTACAGTACTCAGCTAATTTATAAAACACTAATCTAGGAATATCTGTGAAGGCATTTTGTAGATGGGTTAATATCTATCATCAGGGACTTTAAATAAAGGAGATTGCCCCCAATAATGAGGTGGACCTCATGTAATTCCTTGAAGGCCTTAAGAGCAAAAACTGAGGTTTCCCTAGAGAAGAAGAAATTCTGCCTACAGTATGAAACATCACCTCGCACATGAGTTTCCAGTCGGCCAGCCTACCTTACATAGTTCAGACTCACCAGCCCTTACAATTGCTTGAGCCAATTCCTCAAAATGAAATAAAATTATACATATATAAATTATATTTTTATTTTCCTGGAGAAGCTTGAGGTACTGCCCTATCTTAGCATTAATGAAACTGATGTCCATTCTATTCTTTCTGTTTCTGTCTCTCTTCTTGGTATAGGTTTCTGTCTCTTTTTCTATAGAACACCCTAATTTTATTTCATAGAAATGTCATGGCTTCAAATATGTCTCATGAAAATTATTAAAGGCCTTTTCTTTGCCTGATTTATCTCTCTTCTTTCTGCTAAGCATTTCTGTTTAATCTTATCCTTACTTTTTCATATTTCAGGCTCTCCTAACATGCTTGGTGATCCTTGGAAGGCCCATGGAGAACTCGGTATGCTTTAGTTTAGATGGATGTCTGGGAATTGAGGCATTTTTATGCGGACCCTCAAAACTTGAGTTAAGAGGACATAACCCTGGGGTTCTACCATCTTTTTTCTTTTTATCTCATTAGATCATTTATGAACTCTTTCTAGAAGAAGAACTTTTCACTGATGTTATAATTCCCACTGTATTCTGAATCCCACTGATTCCTATTTTTCTTTCACCTTCTGTCTTTGTGTTCAGAGCCTCTCCAGGTTTATGTAAAATAGGCTGAGTTCATCTTCTACTTTCTCTTTAAGCAGGAACTTCTGCTTTATTTATTTACTTTATATTTCATAAATTTGTTGAAATTTCTTGTTTTATTCATTTTCTGATACTACATACACCTTAACATTTTTTTTTCTTATATCAAAATGAGGTCTCAAGACAGGAGAGTTATTACATGTTTTTTCATAATCCAATATCTTAATCTGAAAGCCAATTTTATGTATTTAAAATGGTAGTAAATAAAAACAGTTGGTTATATCTATAAATTCTCCTATACTAATGAATACTTTATTGGAAAACTGCCTTTTGCTTATTCTTTCAATTTCCCTGTATTTCCCATTACTTACCCATTGTTAAAAGTCATGAGCTGCTAGAACAGACTGGATAAATGGCTGTTTTCCTGCCTTTCCAGTTTCTGCCTCTTCAATTACATGATACAATTTAATTATCTCTGGTGAAGCTAATGTAGGCAGAGAAGAGGAAGGAACTTTGTAAAGCTCCTACTGTACACTTGATTAGACATAAACCCAAAGTTCTGATTATTAATATTGATTGGACTGCTGAAACAAGATATTTTGGAAAGCATAGATTCAGTTGCATTGTGTGTACTCATAAGGAAAAGAGAAGCCTAAATTATTCCGCAAGGAATAACAGCTTCAATAAATGCAATAGTGGGTTTATATACAATTTTAAGTCACATATAGACTTCTGAGCTGAGTTATAAAATCAGGGCCTTTTAATTCAGCACTCCATAATTTCAGAGTTTGTGCCATTAAACTCCAAGTTATATAAACAACCAGACTCAGTTACCCGTCTCTTAAATTATTCCTTATGTTACTATGTGTTGCTTAGAAGACATGGAAAAATTCTTTTTAAATCTAAATGATCAATGAATGTAGAATGGCTCTCATTTCATCTCTAGCAACATTAATATCAAAGAATTCAAAACCAATATGTGGAAGATTCTGGGAAGAAGGCAGCAATGGTATTGTTTTGAATTGTTCCAGAGTCCTCTTATTAAGCACACATAGAAACTAATTAGCAAAAGCAACAACTCAAAGGTATTGTAGATATTTACAACAAAGCTAATTGACAAGGTATCCCTATGAACCCCAAAATACAGACATATAGTGAAAAGCCTTCAACATTTGTAAGACTGCATGGAATCAATTTTGTGCAGAGGAAAGAAATAAGGAGTATGAAAGATCTGGAATCAGGAAACATTAAAAATATCCAATAGTTATTTACTGAAAAGCAGCTACAACTGAAAGGGATTTTGTATAATCCAAAAGTTGGTGAGTGTGAAGGATCTGAACAGGCTGGTACAATGGAGTGCCTATGATCCTACAAAGCTAATCAGCCAGGGCTAACTTCTTGGACAAGTCTATAGGTTGAGGATAAACTCTTAGGCATGGCCAAAAATTAAAAAGCAGAAGGAGGATAGAAAGGACGAGAACATTGTGATAACAGTAAGGGAATGGAACCGACTCAATAAATCTCAGAAAATAAGCTATGACTACATCTATATCTATATCTATCTATCTATCTATCTATCTATCTATCTATCTATCTATGTCTTCTTACACAAAAATAGTGAAGGGGGCTACTTCAAATTAGAAAAGCTACCTGAGCCACACGTCCTTCTAAAAGTTCAGGAAAACAAATTTCCCACTCACACACAGACACAAGCCATGCAAATTGTAGTTAAACTCTTGATAACGTGATTATGAACTAAATGAGAATGAAAACCAAATAATATCCTTAGAAAATAGGTACTGAAAGCAGAAGACATCCATACAAAACAGAACAAAACTATAACCTATTATTTCAGAATGACTTAAATGGATCAAAGATTCTCTGAGGACTTTCACAAACTAAGACTGATTTATATTATCCTCCATTTACAGCCTCCTCTTCTTCTTTTGTTCCTATCTCAGATGGGGATTGGTGGCATCTGTTAGCCTGAACTGGTTACTATAAAGCTTCATTTTCTCTTCATTCAACCTCATGTCTCTAGTCAGTTACTAAGTTCTGGAAATGCTTCCTCCTAAAGATCCATTCAATCATTTTCCTCTTCTCCACCCTCCCTGTAATTTACCATCTATCATGTGTATTATTAAGTTATGCTCCTCATTTGTGTTCCTATTTTCAGTTATAGTCATCTCCAGCTCATGTTGCAAATTGATTCTATGGAGAAATGATATAAAACACAGCATAAAACTACTATTTAACAAATCATGACATCAATGACCTTTCATTTTCTTCCTGAGTCTGTCTCTCCATCTCATCTCCCACTCCTTCTTATGTGTTTTATGGAATACTTATATTTAGTTGCATAAATCATTATCTTCAACATTGCTATGTCATTTGTTTTAACTTTAGTAGGATTCTTTTTTTCCTGGTTTCATTGAGATATAATTGACATTCAGCACTGTTTAAGGTGGACAGCATAATGATTTGATTTCCTTATATTTTGATATGATTACCACAATAGGTTTAGTTAAATCCATCATCTTACATTGATATAAAAAAAGGAAAAATTGTTTTTCCTTGTGGTGAAGACTCTTAGGATCTACTCTCAACAACTTTCAAATATATTATACAGCAGTGTTAACTGTCTTTTCCTAACTATTCCTAACTATCTTTTCCTAACTATTCCCAGTACTTATTTATCTTATAACTGGAAATTTGTAACTTTGACCACTTTCATTCCACATATAAGTGTAGTATTTGTCTTTGTCTGATTTATTTCACTTGGCATAATGTCCTCAAGGTCCAACCATGTTGTTTCAAATGGCAGGGTTTCCTTTTATTTTAATGCTGTATAATATTTTATTGTGCATATATAACCCAATTTCTTTATCCATTCATCCATCGATGGACGTGTAGGTTGTTTGCATGTCCTTGCTATTGTAAATAATGCTGTTATGAACATGAGGGTTCTGTCTTTTAAAAAATGTTATTATTGAGAGAAACAAATACTTTATATTAATGAATATATGTAGAATCCATAAAAATGGTCTGAATGATCCTATTTGCAAAGCAGAAATAGAGACACAGATGTAGAGAACAAACATATGGACACCAAGGGGGGAAAGGGGAGGTGGGATGAATTGGGAGATTGGGATTGATGTATATACTCTATTGATACTATGTATAAAATAGATAACTAATGAGAACCTACTGTATAGCTCAGGGAACTCTACTCAATGCTCTGTGGTGACCTAAATGGGAAGGAAATTCAAAAAAAGAGGGGATATATGTGTACGTATAGCTGATTCACTTTGCTGTACAGTAGAAACTAACACAACATTGTAAAGCAACTATACTCCAATAAAAAATAATTAAAATATAAATTAAAATGTTATTATTTTTAAGTAAAAATAGTTTATATTATGGTATACACCATGATGATTGGATATACATATACATAAAGAAATGATTACTACAGTCAAGCTAATTAACATATCATTTCCTCACATAATTACAATTTTTTGTGTGTGTGGTGAGAGCATCTGAAATCTACCCTTTTAACAAATTTCCACTATACAATATAATATGATTAACCGTAGTCACCATGCTGTGCAGTAGGTCTCTAGACTTATTCATCCTATATAACTGCCACTTTGTTCCTTTTGACAAACATGTTCCCATTTCCCTCACCTCCCCCCCCCCGTAACCACTATTCTCATTTCTGCTTCTATATATTCGATGTTACTTAGATTTCACATATAAGTTGATCGTGCAGTTTTTTTTTTCTTTCTGTGTCATTTCACTGAGCATAATGTCCTCCGGGTTCATCAATGTTGTTGCAAATGGCAGGGTCTGTAACATTTTTTTAAGGCTGAATATATATTTGTGTGTGTGTTTATGTGTGTGTGTGTTTGTATGTGTGTGTGTGTATAAATATGTCTTTCTTGTGTGGTGAACTCTGCTGCTTGGATTGCCTTATCCCCCCTTATCCAGCTGGTAGACTTCAGTCTATGCTTTAAGATTTAACTGAAACATTATCTCCTCTAAGAAAATTTCCCTGATCTTAAAGGTAAACCTTAACATCTCTTTTCTATCATATTTTATATGATGGAAATATTATATGCTATTAATACTTTATTGATATTATTTGTTTATATGCAAATGTTACCTTCAGTTACATCAGTAGTCAACTTTTTCTTTTCTATAAAGGGCCAATATTTTAGACTTTGTGGGCCATAGTCTCTGTTACAACTACTCAACCCTGTCACTGTAGTGTGAAACAATATGCCATAAGCAATAAACATAAACAATATGTAAATAAAAATTTAAAAAAAGAAAAAAGAAAACAAGACCCAATTAAAAAATATGCAATGGACATAGAAGATAGTTGACAAGATAACGAAAACAAACAAATAAACAAAACAACAAAAAAAGTACATGACTGTTTTCAGGAAAAATATTATTTACAAAAGCAGGCAGTCAGCTGGATTTGGCCTATAGCCCACTGTTTGCCAACTTTTGAATTTGTTGACTAAGACTTACCCTTGATGCTTGCTATAAAATATATATGATGAAGGTTTAGAATTTATTATACCATAATAAGTGTAAAAATCCAGACTGCTAAATAGACTTTGAATTCCCAGTGGAAATAGCTTTTAAGTCTTAATTGGATGTTTCTCATCACCAATAACAGATTCTTATACATAATAAAACAAAAACTTGATAAATTCTATGAATAAGTATGTAGACTATCACAAAAACTAGACAGCACATTCTGTTATAGTATTATTTAGAAAATGGCTGTGAAAGGAATCGGTCAAGAAATGTACATCTCCTTCATATATGGTCCTTCTTGTATGAATATCATAAGGTACCATTTTGGTGCTGTATACTGCTTTATTCAGGATACTCCTTTATCTAATCCACCTCACAGATCCTTTCAGAGGTTCTTCACTCTTAAAAGTGTTATAATTTGTTAGAGAGCAATGTAAGGACCAAAATTCACACCCAAAATGATGGCATTAACTTTATTTTGATGTAAATTATTTTAGTTTATAATGGAATAATTTTACCATAGACATAGTTTCTTTTTTCCTAATGATAGCTGCACAGGGTGATTTTATGATGACACTAAGTTATTCTTTGGTCTTGTGTCAACAATAATCTTTCTAGCCCTCAGGTAGTTATAATTCGCTGGCTTTGTCCTAAAAACTAGGGCAGGAGAGATAAGAGAACATTAAGCCTGCTGTATAAAACCTACTATAACCTACCATAACAGTTTGCTTTATTTTAGAGGATAAAAACCTAGTGTTGGTTTTATATAAGTACAACAGAGCAGATACCTAGAGTTTGAATTCTACATACACATACATTTCCCAAGCTCTTTGAAAATGATCTAATAATGGTTAAACTAATAAAGCATACACTTGAAGATTGCTATTAAATTGAAATGAGGGAATAGTGGTGTTTACTATATTTCCATAAATATAAAGCCCCAGTGGTATTTTCTATTCTAAATTTAAATTACTTTTACTCCTAAGATTTTCATGAGGGACCTTAAATTTAGGATGAAGTGGACTTAGTAATCATAAATGTTTCAAGTGTGTGGGTGTGTGTTTGCACATGTATGTTTTTAGCACATTTGTAATAACTTATTTGAAATAGATATGTTTTACTGTTTTCTGAGATGGGGTCCATAAGCTTTGGTGTTGGTTCTCATTGCTACTGTAACAAATTACAACAGAATGAGCATTTTACACAACACAAATTTTCTATCTTCATTTCTGCTGGTCAGAAATTTGGTGTGGGTCCCACAGGGCTAAAATGAAGTGTCAGTAGTATTCCTTCCTGGAGATTCTAAGGATGAATTAGTTTCTTTACTCGTTTGTGTTGTTAGTAGAATTTAGATCCTGTGGCTATAGAACAAAGCTCCTTGCTTTCTTGCTATCAGCTGAAGACTATTCTCAGCTTCTAGGAGCCACCACATTTCATGGCTTATGACCTCCCCTCACTCCATCTTCCAAGCCAGAAAAGGTGGAAGTGTTAGCAACCTGGGTTCTTAGCCTTCCTTAATCAATAGAAATTGATAAGAGGCCAGACAAGAAAATTCAGGCAAGGCTTTATTGGGGCCCCTGCTGTAGCAGGAGTGAGTGAAAACAAGTAACAGGTTCCCTTGCTCGCTCCCCAAGGTGGGGCGAGCTGGTTCCTTATATGGCGTGAGGGGAGGGGTGTGTTCAGGAGTCGGGCCGGAGGCATGGCTTAGGTGGTCTGCTCACCCCTTTGGTGGTGTTGAGTGCAGGGGGCGTGCTCAGTACCCTGCTTTTGCTCCTGGCTCTTCAGAAGTGGCAGTTGGGCTTTTGGTCTTTTTGTATCTTGTTGTCCATAAATTGCCCCAGCTATGCAGGTATGCAGCTATTTTTAGTCCCATATATTTTCTTTGTGTTTTGTTGCTGAGGAGACATTTGTCCAGGTGCAAGCACGGCAGCAAAGGGTCCCAAGTGCCAGCTTGTCCACTGTACTTCTTCCTGAATGTTCGAACATACAGATTTGGCTTCAATTTTATTTTGGATACCTCAGTTTTTCATCCCTATACATTTAATTTATAAATTTTTTTTTGGTCATGTCCCTCTACCATCACTCTCAGGGATAGTTAATTATTCACAGTTTTGTTCACTTTGCTTCATATCCTTGGAAGAAATTTCTGCTACCTCAGTGGTTTAAGTTTTCTACAGCAACATGAATCAAGAATATGGTAAATAAATGAGCCAATGGGACTTTTTTTTCCTTCATTAAACTTAAACACTGATCAGATCATTTTTATTTTGGTATAACTTTTAATTTGGAGTATTACATTTAAGAAGACTAACACTCTTGAGTATGTCCAAAGGGTAATTAAAAATATAATTAGTAGTTCTGACAACTATATTTTTAAAAATGTTTGATGAAGTTAAAGTTGTTTTGTCAAAAAGAAAATATTAAGTGACACATATTTTCCTATATTCCACTGGCTTTGTTAGAGAATGTTGATGCTTCTAGTATTAAAGTATTTTATTATATCTTAACTTTATGTTAATATTATAACATTATTAAAATTATGGAAGCTCATTCTCCAAAAAAAACAGAAGAATTTCAGTTTTGGCATTTAGCAATATGCTTGGAAAGTCCTTCCACAGATCACAAATATTTACTGAGCATCTATGGTGTACCAGTATATTCTGGTTACATAGGATACAATGTTGTACTACAACCACGACACAAATGAAAACAAAATACATAAAAGAAAAAATACTACTTCCCAAATATTACATTCTAACAAAAGAAAATGGACAAAACGAGTAAGAAAATTGTATAATACATGTACCAGAGCCTTCTAATTCTCTCAATATTTACTCCATTCTTCTTTTACGTTGTAATAGACTTCTCCCTTCAGATTTTGGCTGGGAATATATCTATCAGTTCTAGTCATTATTTTCCAGCATTAATGGCAGCAATATGAGGCCATGTGCCCAAATTCTTGCCAATGAATTATAGGTGAAATATTGGTATAAATCTGCAACCAATCCCTAAAGGAAATCTCTTGAAGGGTTTTGCTTGTAGCAATGTCAGACTAGTCAATTTAGGATAAACCTGTTCCTTGTGAATAATTAGAATAGCTGGATAAAATATGAAATAAAGAGTATCTATTTGGAGGCACTGGAGGAGTATCAAGGCCAAGAGTATGGGTAAAAGAGAATTCCAGAGAGGTGAACCTTACATTTGATGTCAATTTTCACCTCTAGGTATTTTTCTATTTAAAAACATCAGCTAAATGGCTAGCTGAAAGCAGTGGGGGAGAATATGAGGTCCTAAACAGAGCTCTTGGAAATTTTACAGGGAAAAGGTAACCACAGGAGGAGTTTGCAGCCTGATAAGAAACTGAATAAGGAAAAACTTGTAGTCTGATAAGAAAAAAAAATCCACACTTGGGATGGGAACCCAATGAGCTACTTGGGATGGGAACCCAATGAGCTACCTCATAGGGAGTACTTGAAATAAACCCATACCCTAAAAATTTCAGCCCTGTTTCTTAACTGCTTATTTTCTGAATTAACTAAATTTATCTGTTCGTAGCAAGATCATCTATAAGAATTAAATTATAACCCCTGTGGAAGACAATAACATCATCCTGAGCCCCAAAAGAGCTCTATTTTTTTCCACAAATAACGGTATCTCTTAAACATAATCAG
Organism: Monodon monoceros; assembly: GCF_005190385.1. Taxonomy (NCBI): domain Eukaryota; kingdom Metazoa; phylum Chordata; class Mammalia; order Artiodactyla; family Monodontidae; genus Monodon; species Monodon monoceros. The sequence goes on along the minus strand of NW_021703776.1, from coordinate 95,377,804 downwards.
ACATTAAAATATGTTGGAAATCCATCAGGAAAAAAATACCTAATAAAACTAGAAATGCAGATGACCCATATATTGGATTTATCAGTAGTAGTTTAAAAATCACTGTAATAGATCCAAGGGATTAAATAGCACTATGGAGTCTTTCACCAGGGAAATGAAAAATACAAAATATCAGATATTATTTCTATAATGAAAAATGAAGTTAATAGTTCAATGATGGTTTTAATAGTAAATTAGGCACAGCTGAAGAAAGGATGAGTAAACTAGAAAAAAGATTAGAACAAAATACGCAAATTAGAGCATGGAAAGAAAAATAGATATTTTACAAAGAATAAGAGCTGTATGGGATATGGTTTAAAATCTAAATTGCAGTGCTTGCTTCGGCAGCACATATACTAAAATCTAAATTGCATGTTACTAAAGCCCTGAAAGGAGTAGAGAGAGGTTGTGAAAGATGCAATATTTGAAGACATAAGGACCAACAATTTCCACAATTAACAAAAAACAGTTTCCTGATTCAGGAAACTTTACAAATCTTAGGTCAGAATAACTACAAGAGAATCTATACCTAGACAGATGCATCATAGTAAAACTACTGAAAATTTTTTTAAAAAAGAAAAAAGAATCTTTCAGATGTAAAGAATGACTTACTATGTGTTCTATTTGGTGCTTTTTCTCAGCCATTAAGTCACTTTTTCTATTTTTACGTTCCCTGAAAACATTTTCACACTTGACTTTGATTTTTTTTTAAGGTAAGCATTATTGACTTACAATCGTGATCAGAAATCTTTGTGGACTCTCTCTGTGGTGTGTTGTTTCAGCTGCTACCTATTCAGTGACCCTTCTGTGCTTGTAATTACATTACTTTGGGTTGCTCATTGTCTTTGTTTCATATCCAATAAGCCTCTTTGAGAAATAGATGAAGAAGCCATCCTCCTGAGAAGGAATTTAATTAATTAAGTTTGTTTTCCAAACCATCTAAATCTTTTTCTGACTTTTGTCTGTTTCTTCTAATTTTTGTATGTTTATCTTAGAGAGATATATTAACCTATTTAACCATGATTGTGGCTCTTAGCATTCTGGTACGTATAGTGAGGTTCTTTCGACCATCCAGGTGTTGGGGATTTAGGCTTCAAATCAAGAAGCCAATTTACAAAAGCCGACTTATGAGTACAAGTCTCAGGGAAACTGGTTTTCTGGCTCAGGAACAGCTCAGCTTCCTTTGTATTTGCCTGAGGAACATTTACTTCTGATTCAGCCGAACAGTGAAGGACTCCTCTTATAAGCTTCTATCTTCAGGAAAAGGTACTTTAAAAATTTTCTGTCCTGTTTACCTCACAAATCCATTAAAACTGAAGTTCAGCTGTGCCTGGTTCAAGGTAAAAGTGATTTCAATGTTCCTCTCATTTCTCTGGGTTTTGGCTTTCTCCCCATTTCTTCCAAAATGGCTATTACGCTTTGACATTCCAAACAACAAAGTATGAGAGTTTCCTGTTGCTCCACGTCTTCAGCAGTATGTGGTATTGTCAGTGTTCTGGATTTGGGCCATTCAAATGGGTGTTTAATGGTATCTCATTATTTTAATTTGAATTTCCCTGATGACATGATTTGGAGTATATTTTCATATGCTTATTTGTCATGTGTATATTTTCTTTGGTGAGGTGTCTGTTAAGTGTTTGCCCCATTTTTAAATTGGGTTGTTTTCATATTGTTGAGTTTTAAGAGTTCTTGGAATATTTTGAATAACAGTCCTTTCTCAGTTGTGTCTTTTGCAAATAGTTTATCCCTGCCTATGGCTTCTCATTCTGTTGATACTGTATTTCACAGAGTAGCAGTTTTCAATTTTAATGAAGTCCCACTTAACAATTATTTATTTCAAGTACCATACCTTTGGTGTTGTATATAAATGGGTAGTGGTATACTGACGGTCATCTAGGTTTTCTCCTGTGTTATCTTCCAAGAATTTTATAGTTTTGTGTTTTCCATGTAGATCTGTGATCTGTTTTGAATTAATTTTTGTGAGGGGTATAAAATCTGTGTCCAGATTTTCTTTCTTTCTTTTTTTTGCATGCAGATGTCCAGTTGTTCAAGTCATTTTGTTGAAAAGATTACCTTTCCCATTTTATTGTCTTTACTCCTTTGAAAAAATCAGTTGGCTATATTCACGTGGGTCCACTATGATTTTTTGGTACATTTTTCTTCATGATTTTGTCAATTTTTTCTTAATGTTAGAAGACTACATTCTTGGGCATATAAGCATTCATGATGGTGGTACTTCTAGTGCATTATATATATATATATATATATATATATATATATTTTTTTTTTTTTTTTTGCGGTACGTGGGCCTCTCACTTCTGTAGCCTCTCCCGTTGTGGAGCACAGGCTGCGAACGCGCAGGCTCAGCGGCCATGGCTCACGGACCCAGCCACTCCGCGGCATGTGGGATCTTCCCGGACCAAGGCACGAACCCGTGTCCCCTGCATCGGCAGGCAGACTCTCAACCACTGCGCCACCAGGGAAGCCCTATATATTTTTTTAACATCTTTATTGGAGTGTAACTGCTTTACAATTGTGTGTTAGTTTCTGCTCTATAACAAAGTGAATCAGCTATACATTTACATATATCCCTATATCTGTTCCCTCTTGCGTTTTCCTTCCACCCTCCTTATCCACCCCTCTAGGTGGTCACAAAGCACCTAGCTGATCTCCCTGTGCTATGCGACTGCTTCCCACCAGCTATCTATTTTACATTTGGTAGTGCATATATGTCAATGTCACTCTCTCACTTCGTCCCAGCTTACCCTTATGGCTCCCTGTGTCCTCAAGTCCACTCTCTATGTCTGCATCTTTATTCCTGTCCTGCCCCTAGGTTCTTCAGAACCTTTTTTAATTTTTTTTTTTAGATTCCATATGTATGTGTTAGCATATGGTATTTGTTTTTCTTTTTCTGACTTACTTAACTCTGTATGACAGACTCTAGGTTCATCCACTTCACTACAAACAACAACATTCCTTTTATGGCTCAGTAATATTCCATTGTATATATATGCCACATCTTCTTTATCTATTCATCGGTCAATGGACGCTTAGTTTGTTTCCATGTCCTGGCTATTGTAAATAGCGCTGCAATGAACATTGTGGTACATGTCTCTTTTTGAATTATGGCTTTCTCAGGGTATATGCCCAGTAGTGGAATTGCTGGATCATATGGTAGTTCTATTTTTTATTTTTTAAGGAACCTCCCTACTGTTCTCAATAGTGGCTGTATCAAGTTACATTCCCACCAACAGTGCAAGAGGGTTCCCTTCTCTCCACACCCTCTCCAGCATTATTGTTTGTAGATTTTGTGATGATGGCTATTCTGACTGGTGTGCAGTGATACGTCATTGTAGTTTTGATTTGCATTTCTCTAATGATTTGTGCTGTTGAGCATCCTTTCATGTGTCTGTTGTCAATCTGTATATCTTCTTTGGAGAAATGTCTATTTAGGTCTTCTGCCCATTTTTGGATCGGGTGTTTGACTTTTTGATATTGAGCTGTACGAGCTGTTTGTATATTTTGGAGATTAATCCTCTGTCAGTTGCTTCATTTGCAAGTAATTTCTCCCATTCTGAGGGTTGTCTTTTCATCTTGTTTATGGTTTCCTTTGCTGGGAAAATGCTTTTAAGTTTCATTAGTTCCCATTTGTTTATTTTTGTTTTTATTTCCATTTCTCTAGGAGGTGGGTCAAAAAGGATCTTGCTATGATTTATGTCATAGAGTGCTCTGCCTATGTTTTCCTCTAAGAGTTTTATAGTGTCGGCCTAACATTTAGGTCTTTAATCAATTTTGAGTTTATTTTGTGTATGGTGTTAGGCAGTGTTCCAATTTCATTCTTCTACATGTAGCTGTCCAGTTTTCCTAGCACCACTTATTGAAGAGGCAGTCTTTTCTCCATTGTATATTCTTGCCTCCTTTATCAAAGATAAGGTGACCATAGGTGCATGAGTTTATATCTGGGCTTTCTATCCGGTTCCATTGATCTATATTTCTGTTTTTGTGCCAGTACCATACTGTCTTGATTATTGTACCTTTGTAGTATAGTCTGAAGTCAGGAAGCCTGATTCCTCCAGCTCAATTTTTCTTTCTCAAGATCGCTTTGGCTATACAGTGTTTTTTGTGTTTCCATACAAATTGTGAAATTTTTTCTTCTAGTTCTGTGAAAAATGCCATTGATAGTTTGATAGGGACTGCATTGGATCTGTAGGTTGCTTTGGGTAGTATAGTCATTTTCACAATGTGGATTCTTCCAATCCAAGAACATGTTATATCTCTCTATCTGTTTGTATCATCTTTAATTTCTTTCATCAGTGTCTTATAGTTTTCTGCATACAGGTCTTTTGTGTCCTTAGGATTATTCCTAGGTATTTTATTCTTTTTGTAGCAGTGGTAAATGGGAGTGTTTCCTTAATTTCTCTTTCAGATTTTTCATCATTAGTGTATAGGAATGCCAAAGATTTCTGTGCATTAATTTTGTATCCTGCTACTTTACCAGATTCATTGTTTACCTCTAGTAGTTTTCTGATAACATCGATAGGATTCTCTATGTATAGTATCATGTCATCTGCAAACAGTGACAGCTTTACTTCTTCTTTTCTGATTTTTATTCCTTTTATTTCTTTTTATTCTCTGATTGCTGTGGCTAAAACTTCCAAAACTATGTTGAATAATAATGGTGATAGTGAGCAACCTTGTCTTTTTCCTGATCTTAGTGAAAATAGTTTCAGTTTTTCACCATTGAGTATGATGTTGGCTGTGGGTTTGTCATATATGGCCTTTATTATGTTGAGGTAAGTTCCCTCTATGCCTACTTTCTGGAGGTTTTTTTCATAAATGGGTGTTGAATTTTGTCACAAGCTTTTTCTTCATCTATTGAGATGATCATATGGTTTTTCTCCTTCAATTTGTTAATATGGTGTATCACATTGATTGATTTGCGTATATTGAAGAATCCTTGCATCCCTGGGATAAATCCCCCTTGATCATGGTGTATGATCTTTTTAATATGCTGCTGGATTCTGTTTGCTAGTATTTTGTTGAGGATTTTTGCATCTATGTTCATCAGTGATATTGGTCTGTAGTTTTTTTGTGACATCTTTGTCTCATTTTGGTATCATGGTGATGGTAGCCTTGTAGAATGAGTTTGGGTGTGTTCTTCCCTCTGCTATATTTTGGAATAGTTTGAGAAGGATAGGTATTAGGTTGTTAGGTCTTCTCTGAATATTTGATAGAATTCGCCTGTGAAGCCATCTGGTCCTGGGCTTTTGTTGTTGGAAGATTTTAATAACGGTGTCAATTTCAGTGCTTGTGATTGGCCTGTTTATATTTTCTAATTCTTCCTGGTTCAGTCTCAGAAGGTTGTGCTTTTCTAAGAATTTCTTCCAGGTTGTCCATTTTATTGGCATATATTTCCTTGTCATTATACCTCATGATCCTTTTTATTTCTGCCGTGTCAGTTGTTACTTCTCCTTTTTCATTCTATAGATTTCAGTATTTTCCCTTTTTTTCTTGATGAGTCTGGCTAATGGTTTATCAGTTGTGTTTATCTTCTCAAAGAACCAGCTTTTAGTTTTATTGATCTTTGCTGTTGTTTCCTTTATTTCTTTTTCATTTATTTCTGATTTGATTTTTATGATTTCTTTCCTTCTGCTAACTTTGAGGTTTTATTTTTGTTGTTGTTCTTCTTTCTCTAATTGCTTTAGTTGTAAGGTTAGGTTATTTATTTGAGATGTTTCTTGTTTCTTGAGGTAGGGTTTTATTGCTATAAAATTTCCTCTTAGAACTGCTTTTGCTACATGTCATAGGTTTGGGTCATCGTGTTTTCATTGTCATTAATTTCTAGGTATTTTTTGATTTCCTCTTTGATTTCTTCAGTGATCTCTTGGTTATTTAGTAGCATGTTGTTTAACCTCCATGTGTTTGTATTTTTTACAGTTTTTTTTTCATAATTGATATCTAGTCTCAGAGTGTTGTGGTAGGAGAAGATACTTGATACGATTTCAATTTTCTTAAATTTACCAAGGCTTCATTTGTGACCCAAGATATGATGTCTTGGAGAATGTTCCATGAGCACTTGAGAAGAAAGTGTATTCTGTTGTTTTTGGATGGAATGTCTGATAAATATCAATTAAGTCCGTGTTGTTTAATGTGTCATTTAAAGCTTGTGTTTCCTTATTTATTTCCATTTTGGATGAGCTGTCCATTGGTTCAAGTGGGGTGTTGAAGTCCCCTACTCTGATTGTGTTGCTTTCAGTTTCCCCTTTTATGGCTGTTAGCATTTGCCTTATGTATTGAGGTGCTCCTATGTCGGGTGCATAAATATTTACAATTGTTATATCTTCTTCTTGGATTGATCCCTTCATCATTTTATAGTGTCTTTCTTTGTCTCTTGTAATAGTCTTTATTTTAAAGTGTATTTTGTCTGATATGAGAATTGCTACTCCAGATTTCTTTTGATTTCCATTTGCATGGAATATCTTTTTCCATCCCTTCACTATCAGTCTGTATGTGTCCCTAGGTCTGAAGTGGATCTCTTGTAGACAGCGTATATACAGGTCTTGTTTTTGTATCCATTCTGCTAGTCTATGTCTTTTGGTTGGAGCATTTAATCCGTTTACATTTAAGGTAATTATTGATATGTATGTATGTTCCTATTACCTATTTTCTTAGTTGTTTTGGGTTTGGTTTTGTATGTCTTTTCCTTCTCTTGTGTTTCCTGCCTAGAGAAGTTCCTTTAGCATTTGTGGTAAAGATGGTTTGGTGGTGCTGATTTCTCTTAGCTTTTGCTTTTCTGTAAAGGTTTTAATTTCTCCTTCGAATCTGAATGAAATCCTTGATGGCTAGAGTAATCTTTGTTGTAGGTTTTTCCCTTTCAGCACTTTAAATATGTCCTGCCACTCCCTTCTGGTTTGCAGTTTCTCCTGAAAGATCAACTGTTAACTTTATAGGGATTCCCTTGTATGTTATTTGTTTCTTTTCACTTGCTGCTTTTAATATTTTTTCTTTGTATTTAATTTTTGGTAATTTGATTAGTATATGTCTTGGCGTGTTTCTCCTTGGATTTATCCTGTATGGGACTCTCTGTGCTTCCTGGACTTGATTGACTATTTCCTTTCCCATAGTTGGGACGTTTTCAACTATAATCTCTTCAAATATTTTCTCAGTCCGCTTCTTTTTCTCTTCTTCTTCTGGGACCCCTATAATTCGAATGTTGTTGTGTTTAATGTTGTTCCAGAGATCTCTGAGACTGTCCTCAATTCTTTTCATTCTTTTTTCTTTTTTCTGCTCTGTGGTAGGTATTTCCACTCTTTTATCTTCCAGGTCACTTATCCTTTCTTCTGTCTCAGTTATTCTGCTATTGATTCCTTCTAGAGAATTTTTAATTTCATTTATTGTGTTGTTCATCATTGTTTGTTTGCTATTTAGTTCTTCTAGGTCCTTGTTAAACATTTCTTATATTTTCTCCACATTCTTTCCTCAGATTTTGGATCATCTTTTCTATCATTACTCTGAATTATTTTTTCAGGTAGACTGCCTATTTCCTCTTCATTTGTTTGGTCTGGTGTGTTTTTACTTTGTTCCTTCATCCACTGTGTATTTCTCTGTCTTCTCATTTTGCTTAACTTACTGTGTTTGGAGTCTCCTTTTCTTAAGCTGCAGGTTCATAGTTCCCGTTGTTTTTGGCATCTGCCCCCAGTGGGTAATGTTTTTGGTTCAGTGGGTTGTGTAGGCTTCCTTGTGGAGGGGACTGGTGCTTGTGTTCTGCTGGATGAGGCTGGATCTTGTCTTTCTGGTGAGCAGGACCACATCTGGTGGTGTGTTTTGGGGTTTCTGTGAATTAATTATGAATTTAGGCAGCCTCTCTGCTAATGTGTAGGGTTGTGTTCCTGTCTTGCTAGTTGTTTGTCATGGGGTGTCCAGCACTGGAGTTTGCTGGTCATTGATTGGAGCTGGGTCTTAACGTTGAGACAGAGATCTCTGGGAGAGTTCTCGTCGATTGATATTACATGGCACTGGCAGGTCTCTGGTGGTCCATTGTCTTGAACTCGGCTCTCCCACCTCAGAGGCTCAGGCCTGACACCTGGCCAGAGCACCAAGACCCTCTCAGCCACACAGCTGGAGGATGGCCAAGTCAGAAAGGAATCAGATTTCTGGCCCTTGGATGGTGGCCGACTTGGGATTAGGGCTCCATAGCTCCACCTCAGCAGTTCGTGTAGCCACCCCAGGAGCTTTGGAGTGTTGGTTTTGTAGGGGGCCGTGTGCAGAGGCTTTGCACCTGGCACATCGGATTGGCTTTCCCAGCTCAGAACTGCAGTGGGGACACACCTTGGCACCTGTGTGGAGAAGCACTGTGCACACCACCACAACCCAAGATGACGGTAGCCGGCTGTGTGGTGGATTATTTCTTTATTCCTCATGTATGTAGTGACATGCTTAATACTTATTTATGCTTTACACCTGGTAACGTTTTTGTTCCTTACTCATTGGTACGCCTGCTTCCAACTCTTGAGATGTCTGTCATTTCCTTATATCTCCAGATAATATTTAACCTTTCTATGTCCTTTGTTTGAAATATATGTCTTCCTTTTAAATCATGTGTAGCTAAAATTTTGAAAAAAATGCAATTTAAATCTTAGTGTTTTAATGTATTATTAGTATTTTGTTTTGTGTTCCAATTAATTGTTTTTCTTTCTTGGCTTTCTTCCTCCTTCCAAGGTTACTTTTATTTAATAGCTCCTCTTTGGTGGTGGTGGTCTTGTTTTTTCTCAACCCTCCTTTCTTAACTTGGATGTATAATTTGAATTTTCAGTTCCTGTTAAATTCACCCACGAATATAACTTTTAAAAATTCTAACAAAATTTGATGTTATTAAGTTTCTTTCACTTCTGAAAGGATAAGACCTTACCATTAAGGTGTTCATTATTCACTGTGGTCCCTCACATCACCTGTATTATTTTTGTTGAAGTTGAGTTTGTAATTTTTCATCATGAAAATATGAGTATTACTTTTAACAATCTGTAGTTAATTAGATCCAAGAATATATTTTTCCAACCCCTTTGGCTTTTATTTTCTTCTTGCTGATTTATATCCATTACTCATATTTCTTTCCCAGAAGGTCTTTGAGTGGTAAACTTTTTTAGCACTTTATAATAAAAATATTATTTTATTCTCAGTGTTGAAAAATATATTTGGCTATATTACATCAGTTTGACAGTTGTTTATTTGTAGCACTTTAAAGATACCAGTTTGTCATCTTCTTCCAACTATTATAGCTGCTGAGAAGTGGGCTGTCAGTCTTATTCTTCCCTTGTAAGATATATGTACTTTCCTGTACCTAAGATTCTTGATATTCTGTCATTTCATTATGATCTGTCTTGTTGTGGAGCTATCATGTTTTACTTATCCTTTTCAGCAATTTTTGTGTAGACATTCTGAGATCTTACTACTTTCCTCAATTAGGAAAATGTTTGATCTGTCTCTTCAGATTGTATTTTTCTGTTGTCTTTTAGCATGGCTTGCAATTATTGTCAAAAGCTGGACATTATGTATCAGGTAATAAAAAGTGAGGTAAACTCTTGTTCAGTGTGAGATTTTATGTTAATCTGCTAGGAGTTGGGCAGTGTTTAATGTTTGCTGAAGCTGTAGGTGCTGGAGACTTCAAATTCCTCTAGTGCCCTTTCTTTCTCTACTATTGCCATTGGGTCTTTGTAAGTACTCCTCAGACAGTCTGCATCTGCAACTCTTTAATCTGTAATCCACTATTGATATAATGGTGTGGTAGTAAGGTCTGGGAAAGCAGGGAAAGCAGGTGCATTCTATTGAATATAATTTAATTTTACAGTGAAATTTTACAGTGAAATCTTAAATTGAATATAATTTAATTCTACAGTGAAATTTTCTTGGGTCTGTGTTTCTGGCATGTACTCTTCACAACTGTTATTTTATTTCATTTTTGGCTCCCCATCCCCTTAGGTAAAAACAAGGAAGCTAGAGGAGGATGGAGTGGGAATAATGTGCTTCCCTCTGGTGGGATAATGTTCTGGTACATTATTTTATCCTGAGTGTAAACCTTTGTTATGTAGAATGTTCTGAGAATATTTCAGAATGACTGCTTCTTCCTCCCTCTGTCTAAGCCACAAGGAGTCTGTCTTGGTTTTTCACCATGAGAATCTGATGGAGATTCTATAGATAAAACCCAAGAAGGTTTGGAGGTCCCTAGGACTGCAATCCCTAGGTGCTACTCACTATCATGCTGGTCCATGCTCAGACTTCAGCAATTCATCTAAATTACGATTTAAGTGTCCCCACCTGTTTATGGCTCCTACAGCTTCTGCTCCAGCAAGTCAGATTTTGGTTGTAACTCTGGATTTTCCTGTTTTTTGAAATTTAGCGCCAGTTTGCTTTGTGACCTCTTTTCTGATGTGTCCTAGAAAAGTCACTGATTGTCCATACGTTTAGCTTTTTCTTGTTGTAAGAATAGGAGTAATGACTTCTGTTTTGAACATTAAGAGTTGTTTTGATTAATCAATACTTTTACATGGTTCAAACATTAAAACCAGCATAAAGAGATCCAATGTAAGATATCCCTCATTTCTTTATTACTCATGTCTAAGTTTGTATAATTTCTAATAGGTAACTATTGTTGTTATTTTACTCTTCCAGATATTTTGTACAACTACAGACGTATATTACTTTCCATTTTTAAAAACAGAAGTACTTGTAAAATATATTTTCTCTTTCTTGTTATATTTGTTACTAATTCCAAACCAATTTATTCAAAGAATTGTCTTGATTTTCATTGGAGTAACATTCCATTATATGGATATGCCTTAGTTTTATAAACAATTCATTACTGGTGTATAATTTCATAATTATTCATTAATTCAATAATTCATTACTGGTGTTCAAACTTTTGCTGTTACAAAAGCTCTTGATTAATTAATTGTGTATATGGAACATTTTCCATATGCATGATGATATGTGTGAGACAAATTCCTAGAAGCAGAATACCTGGAACAAGACGCATATTCATTTGCAGTTTTGAAAAGTATTGAAATAAGGGTTGAACAATTTACACCATCTTTGAAAATGAATAAGTTCCTTTTTAAACTATGTCACTAATGTAATGTGTGATAAAATTTCATGTATTTGCCAGTGTGGTAAGTGAAAGTTATATTTCGTTGCAGCTTAAATTTGCATTTATCTTATTTTAAGATAATTTAATATCGTTAAGGCTATTTTTATATCACTTGCCCAGTTTTTAATTAGGCTGTTTCTGTCTTTCTCACTGATATTCATGAAAATCGGCATTTTCACTATGTGTTATGAATTGCAAATATTATTACCCATTTTATAATTCCTCTTTCATCTTTTGAGTGTATGTGTTTTGCATGCAGAAATATTTTTTTATTTTGCGGTACATGGGACTCTTACTGTTGTGGCCTCTCCCATTGCGGAGCACAGGCTCTGGACACGCAGGCTCAGCGGCCATGGCTCACGGGCCCAGCCGCATCGCAGCATGTGGGATCTTCCCGGACCGGGGCATGAACCCGTGTCCCCTGCATCTGTAGGCGGACTCTCAACCACTGCACCACCAGGGAAGCCCTGCATGCAGAAATATTTTTAAGATATATTTAATTTTTTTAAATGTTTATGGCTTCAGGAATTTTTGGCATGGTGAGATATTTCTTCATAATTATGGAGTGATATAATTTCTCATCTTTCATTATTTACACTTAAATCATTGATATATTTGGAATTTATCCTAGTGTAAACTGTGTATAGTTATGGTGATATAGATTAATTTTTTTCTAGTTTTACTTTTTTCTTCCAAATTTTTAGATTTTTTTATTAATATCACTATATTTTCTCTTCTTAATAATGTTGCATTGTATTTATACTAAAAATTTTATGTGGTGGGAGCATACTTTATTGTTGTTTGTTTTTTGTCTTTTTGGTTAAAATTACTATTTCTCATATATAATACTGGCTTCTGGAATGTAACATGTCAAGAAAGTTTTGATTCTGTAGCACTGGTTTATCTTGAGTTGTTGAATTTTGCTAAATGCCTTTCAGCATACATGTATATAGTAGTATGACTTTTTCTTTAATTTTTAACAAACAATTTCCTAAAAATTAAACTCTGTTCTCATTTCTGGAATAAACCCTATTTGGTAATGAACTGTTACTTTAAAAATTTTCTGGATTGCAATTGCTAATACTTGATTTAGTTAGGTTGCTTTCATATTCAGATGAGAGATTTGCCTGGTTTTATTTGTGAGCAATATTTTCCTATTTTTTGGTATCATCGTTATGTTCAATTAAAAATATCCGAAAACAATATTTCCTTTTATATGTTTTTAAATGGTTAAATATAATTTTTCATCAGATTATTATGAAAAATGTCAAATTTATGGAAAAGTTAAAAAATGTGAAGTGAATCAGTAAATATCACTACCACCAAAATTCTGTAGTTAACATTGTGCTATACTTTCTTCAACACACACACACACAGACACACATGCCTATTCCTGTATCTGCTATTTCTTGAATGCATTTCAAAGTAAGTCTCGGATTTTATTCAGTTAAGCTTTGCTCTTCATAATCTTTAACAATATAATCCAGGTATAATTGACATGTAATAACCGGCATGTATTTAAGATGTAGAATTTAATAAGTTTTGGATAAAGTCACCGCTGTAATCTAGATAATGAACGTAACAATACAACAAAGGAATCCCTCTCTCTGAACCCCACCGCTACCCTCCTTCCCCAGGCAAACACTGATCTCCTTTCTCTCACTGTACATTAATTTCCTAAAATTTTACATTATGATTCTTACAGCATATACTTTTTTTTCTTGTTTTTTTTTCATTCAGCGTGATTTTTGAGATTGTATTATAGGGCATATCAGTCATCTATTTCTATATGGATATATTGTAGTTTATCCATTTACATGTTGATGGGGGTTTAGGTTGTTTCCAGTTGGCTATTGCAAATAAAGATGCTATGAATGATTTTCTACAAATCTTTCTACGAGCATATGCCTTCTTTCTCTTGTATAAATACTTAGTAATGTAGTGCCTGGATCCTATGGTGGTATATATTTAAATTTTCAAGAAACTGCGAACTATTTTCCAAAGTATTTGTACAACTACAGTGTAAGAGAGTTCCATGTATACACATTTGTACACATTCTTCCAGACACTTGATGTGTTCAGTCTTTTTCATTTTAGTCATTCTAATTAGGTTTGTAGTGGCATTTCCTTTGATTTTAATTTGCATTACACTGATGACTAATGATGTTGAGCATCTTTTTAGGTGGTTGTTTTTGCCATTTATATATTTTTCATGGTGAAGCGTCTGTTCAAATTTTTGACCATTTTTAAACTGAATCATTTTCTTTTGAGTTTTGAGAGTTTTAAAAATATATATTATAGATTTAAGTGCTTTATCAGATAAATAATTTACAAATATTTTCTCCCAGTCTGTGACTAAGAGACATAGTCTGTGTCTACTGCATGCCGAGATGTTGAAACAATCTCTTTTCCACTGGTAAAAAATAAAGCAGTGGCCTAAGATTGTTCAGTTTTTCTCTTGGGAGCCAGAGAACTGAGGTTTGTGAGCGAATGATTTATTAACATTCAATTTTAAAACTTTATAATTCTATAGAATTCAATATTAACAACATAAAAATCAGTATACCATATTTTTTAAAAGGTAGTGTTACTCTTACAAGTCAAATAAGAAAAGCAAAAGAGATTCTGATCTTTCCAGTGTCACACAAAGATGGGGCAGAATATACTTTCAGTATTGGCAGTTAACCAAATCAACGTAAGTGGTATAATCTAGCAGAGGCCATTTTTTAGATACTTAATATTTGATTGAGATAATTTAGTTAGTTATTAAAATCAGTTTCACTTATTCATAATAGTAAAAAAAGGACATTATGGCTATTTTAAGTTTGCAGTATTAGGCACGTAAGTGTAAGGAAATTGAAAGTTCAAGATCTCTCCAGCAATGTTATCTTGCCCATCTACATTTATTATGTTTAAATAACTTATAGGTAACTTTCAAATAATCAATCTCATTGAACATAAATTAGTCATTAATTAAAATAAGTAGCATATTCCCATATAGAACTTGATCAGGTTGCTTTAGGAATTCTCTGTTTAATTGAAATACTCCAACCTAATATTTAATTGAGGAAAAAACATTGATATTTTTCACTCCGCATCACACAAAGTATGCAAAATGATTAAAGACAAGTTGAATTGACGTCTGGAAACGTTATCTCTGACCTTGAGTCATTCCTCCGTTCTAAATGGTGGATTTGTTGCTATGGCTCATCACAGAATCCCATCTTACTCCTTCTCCACACTCTAGCACTTCTGCATTTGAGTCAGCAATACTTTTCCAAGTCCTTCACTTATTCATGGACTTTCTGAATTCTGTACTCTGTCTATAAATAAAGGAATTTTCTGTATTCTCCTATCTTCACTAACGTCTTTTTATCTTACATCCATTAAGGTTCCTTTTCATTCAATTGGCTTGAATTATTTTAAGAGGGAACTCATTTCCTGCTTAAAAATATTTTTTAAAAAATGATGTGTTCATATGAGTATTTAATTTCATTTCCTTTGGTAGGAATCATGCGATTAAGGAAATCAAAGATTTTCACTTCTCATACAATAATAGTTTAGTCTAAAAGAAGAAAGCATTTCATTCCTATAAGTTCTCATTTTAGTTCTCAAACTGCGTCTCTATTATTTTCACAATGATATTCATATCGATTTTTCTCACTGTTCCTTAAAATATTGTGCTTTCATGCTTTTCTACATCACTCCATTTACCTGGCATATTCAGTAGTTAAATCCAGTTCCACTAATCTTTCATCTCCATTATCTCTCCTCTTAAATTTGATGTTTATATTTATCTAAACATTTAGAGTACCTACTTAAAACTTTCAATAATATAATACAACTTTTATTTCTTGCTCTTTTCCCAATATGTTGAGTTCCTATTATTGAAATAAAGAAATAAAAACGCATAGCTTCCTCTTGACTCATTCTTTTTGACTTTCTATATCTTAACATCTGCTAATTATATTTAAAATGATATTTCAAAATTGAATATATTTACTTTTATTTGTATCTGAAAACCACAGTCTGTTTTCTGTCTACAGGTTGTTCTAAAAGCCAAATCCACTGTTTGCATTATTATAATCTTGTAGCTACTTTTCACTGAAAAACTAATTAGTATGCTGGTATTATAATACTTCCAATGTGGGTCTAGTGTCACAATTCCTGTGCTACCCAGGAAAGAACAGTATTTTGTCAATATCAAATAGATTCTCTCTTCTTATACACCATCAGTAGCTTCATGGCACATTTCAATTTGCCTTAAATTTGTACATTACTTTCTGAAAAAGATTTATCTTATGAGCTTTTTGTTCACACTTGTCCTGATTATCCTTAGGCCAGAGAGAAAAGATTCATTTACTTTGGACTTCTTACGTAAGTCCAGTATTTCTTTTATCCCACATTCATCTTCTGTGGTTGTAAACTTTGTTTTGTGTAAATATAACCCCACATAACCTTCTCCAAAATGGTATATGGGAGGTACATTTTCTGATTTGAATTTCTCAAAAGGCTTTATTTTGCCATTTCTATCAATTTATAGCTTGGCTGGACATAAAATTTTAAGTCAAAATATTATTGCCTCAGAATTTTGAAATAATTTTTACCATTTTTATTATCCAAAATTGCTAATTTAAAAGTATGAAATAATTATGACATTAATTGCTTCAGTGAATACTAAGAAAAAAAGTATGCTGGATACTTTTGGGACGCTCTTTTAATACTTGGTCTTCTGAAACATCTCAGTGATGTGCCTTTGAATTAATATTTATTTATTGAGGTCAGATGTTAGCAGGTTTTGTTAAATCTGGAGACAGGTCTCTTGTTCTGGGAGTTTTTCTTATTTAGTAATTTTTCCCTATTTTTCCATTAATGTTCCCGTTTTGAAACTCCTGTTTATTAGATAACAAGCTATCTAGATTAATAGTCTTGACCAATTTATTTTCTGTTATAGGCTTTCTCTTTTTATGTTTTCATATATATGTGTTGAAAGGATACCTCAAGTTTATCTTCTAATCCTCCTATTGATTTTTATTTTTACTTTGTCAATATATTTTTAATTTCCAAAGGTTCTTTTTTGAGAGTTATTTTTCATTCAATCCTATTCATGACTCTTGTTTTGTAGAAGCATCATCTAGAACTCTTCTAAAGATATTATACTTTAAAACATTTTCTTCTACCTTGAATGATCTGTTTCCTCCTGGGGTCACCTTTCTTTTGTATTTGACTTTTTTTCTCATTTCATGCTGTTGATTTGCTTTGTAAATCTAGTAATCCTTAGTTTTTCATTCTAATCAAGGAGTAAATGATCAGATTAGTTAGTGCAGTTAGTAACTACATGTCTTTTCTCCTCAGCTGTTGGGTATGCAGGCTAGAATTTTTCACTCGCATTGTCTTTTGAATAAGATGTTTAATAAGGTGGTACAGGAGCAGAGCTTGTTGACTGGCAAACTTTCCTTCATACTGAAATGGTGGAAAGCTATATTTCAAATGGGAGGCCCAGAAATTCAGAATTAGAAGCACTTTATTATGAAATAATAACTTACATTCTAACAGGGTTATTTTTTTCTAAGGTGTTCATTTAACTGTTTTGGAAATATACCCACAATTCAAAACATTTCTTTCTCTCTCTCTCGTGTGTGTGGGTCTGTGTAGGATGAACTTAAATGGCTTCACCTTGTATTTCACCACATTTTTCACTCCTGTTATTATACCTGCTCAATCTAAGCAGAAAGACTTTCTGAGCTTCATCTGTGCAATTCAGACTCCCTTATTTTTGCATTTCTCATCTACCATAATCTGGAATTTGGGAGTTATGTGCTCCTTCAGAATGACCTGTATGATTCCATCTGCTTTTACTTTAACAAAAAATATAGAACCCCCAATATGTTAACCCTCCACCATTTTGTTCTTTCTACATTTATGGGTTTATCCTCAATTGAATCATTTGCAAATCCGTAGTGTCTTTAGAGGATGGAGGCCCTCTAAAGTGTCTACACTTTATACAATACATTTGCTTAATCTACCATATTTCTCTGAAACTATAAAGTATGTTATTCTCTGCTATAAATTGGTACAGAAGGGGAACTTGTAAGTTACTTATCAAGATAATTAAAACTGCAAATGTCTCTTGAATTTTCAATTTTATTTTAGCAATTTATGTTAGAGATTAACTTTTTGTCCTGATATATAATTACAAAGATGATCAGTGGAGAGTTGTTATAAAAGTTAAAATTAAGGAAAAGCCCTACATATTTAACAGAGGGCGATTATCAATAAAATATGGCACATAAAATTTTAAGCTGCCTTTTATAAGCATACTCAGTATTCTTGGAGTAACTTTTAATTGTTTTTATTTTGTCATAAAATTTTTTTACAACTTTATTTGATTATATTTACACTTATTCATTTAGTTTAAATTTATTAACATAAGAATTTGAGGGAGTCTAACAGAACAACTAAAATGAAAACATGGCTAACTATAATAAATTGAAAAACACAAAGCTCATCTTATAGAAGAAGAGAGGATAGATATTAGTAAGAATGTGAAATGCACTTATTTATAAAATTATGGTCAGAGTTTGGCTCAACAATAAATAGAATGTAAGACAAAAACAAAGCTGGATAAACTTTTGCTTGAAACTAAACTCAAGCAGGAATTTATCGTGTGATTGAAACTAAAAAATGTATTATTGTATGAGTGGTCTAAACTGACATGATGGTAGCAGTCTTAGAACAATGACTTTAAAAGCAGTACACTAAAAAAATTTCTTTTCCCCTAAAGAGAGTGTCCCCTGTTTAAGGACAAAGATAATTCCAAGAAGTGATAACTCATTGAAGGAGTGTCTTCAACTCTACAACAATGCCATCTATATACTTTATTTTTTGAGGATCTTACAGCTCTTTGGGTTGAGTCCCACATGTTCTGCGATTTTTTTTTTTTTTCCTGTACGCGGGCCTCTCACTGTTGTGGCCTCTCCCATTGCGGAGCGCAGGCTCTGGACGCGCAGGCTCAGCGGCCATGGCTCACGGGCCCATCCGCTTTGTGGCATGTGGGATCCTCCCGGACCAGGGCATGAACCCGTGTCCCCTGCATCGGCAGGCGGACTCTCAACCACTGTGCCACTAGGGAAGGGAAGCCCCTCATATGTTCTGCTATTCTTAAAGTACAAACGCCATGTTAGGGTTGCCATTTCTGGAAAGGCTTTCAGAGTAGGAAAAACCCTGTGTCAGGTCTTCATCTCTCCCATAGATTTGTAAACCCAGTTGCTGAATCCCAGTTCACAAGGCCAGATTTCTCCATTCTTTGTGAACTGAGTTTCCATTATGTTCATTTAGGATTTTTTTGTTTGTTTGTTTTTTGCCTTCCCTGATCAACCTTAATTAAAAGCACTCTGGTCTTCCCCAACTTATTTCTTTATCAATGTTCAAATTCTAAGTTAAAGTCTAAATCCCTTGAATTCCTTAAGAGCCCAAGTTCCTTGTAAAAGTTGATTCAATATTCATTCAGATTTCTTTTACTGAAAAGCACCTTCAATAAGTTACTATTGGGTTGTCCAGAAGTTTATTGGATTAATAAATACGTTGTTCAATAAAGTTCTTGGTGAAAATGAAAAATGTGTGTTTTATTTTTACTTAAAACTTAATGAACTTTTTGGCCAACCCAATATTTTAGAGTTTTGAGAATTCTATGTATACTTATATTCAGCCAAAATACGGAGAAGGTGAAGGAAGAAAAATTACGTTTTAAGGTATTCAATGATTGTGGAAATGTTAATTATTATATGATATATATATAATGTGACATTATCTACCATGCCCTTTTCCTTTATTGTAATGATTATGTATATAAGCAAAAGGGAAATGTTAAGAAAGAGAGAGATGTGATCCAGATAAAGTAAATGCAACATGAATCCACTTAAAAAGCAAGTTATATGGCTGGATTTGAAAAAAAATCTAAAAGGATATCTAATTAAATATAGTAATCATTTTTTCACAAAGTTGCTGAGTAAAAGGACAATATAAAAGCAATCATTTGAATTTCTATATAATACCTTCAAGTTAAGAAATTAAAGTTGTGAAACTTTATAATAACTACAGCATCATTGAATATATATTAATATATTAAAATCAATAACCATAAAATATACTGACTATATAGAAATGATCCTAAAATTATTCAATACCTCTTCACTGAAAATTATAAAACAAATTTAAAGAAGAATTAAGTAAATGGAAATATTATGTCTCAATTAGAGATTAGAAGACAATATTTTAAAGATGGCAATTCTCCCTAAACTGATTAGTAAATTCAATTCAACCCAGTAAAAACTCCCCCAATAGTGTAAGACTATGTATTTGAGTATTTGTAGAAATTGATAAGCCTATTCTAAATTTTAAGTGGAAATGTAAATGGACAACCATCTGTAAGGTGAGAGGCCTTGCTCTAATTATAATGAAGTTACAATAATCAAGACAATGTGAGAATAGTACAAGAACAAACAAAAGCAACAGAATAGAGAGTCTACAGACAGAACCTAACACATATGGACACTTGATTTATAATAAACGTAGCACTATATAGCTGTGGGCAAAGTTTTGGGGAAAAATGGAACTTGTATCATATGTCAAACTACTTTACGTAATTGCAGGTCAATTGTACATCTAACCATGAGAGGCAAAAAAATAAATGATCTAGAAAATAACATGGGAACTTATTTTCATTATCTTGGGGTAGGCAAAATTTCTTGAACTTACTTTAACCTAATGTTTCCAAAACTGATTTAACCACAGACTCGTGTGTGTGTGTGTGTGTGTGTGTGTGTGTGTGTGTGTGTTTAACCCATTGAGGAAATGATTTTTTTCCTGAAACTCTTTGAGAAAGGCTACTTTGGGTTCTCCCTTTTCTTATCAAATTAGCAAAGGCCAGTCACTGAACAGGGTAATAATTATGAACTGAAATAAACTTACAGAACAATTCAAGAGATAGAGCTGGACCCTGGTCTTGGAAAAAAAGAATCAAGGCAGGAATCTGCCCTTTTTCACAAGTTTATAAAGTTGGATTTATTTTTGGCTGTATGTCTAGACCCATTTCTAGTGTGACAGTAAAAGGATAACTAGACTCAAATAAGTATATATGTAGCAATTTTTCACTGAGAAGTATTAAGCAGAGAATTAAAAGAAGTTGTTAAACTTTTCTTTAAATTTATTTAAAAAGTGATTTAAAAGATATATTTGTATCATTTATGCATGTATTCTTAAACATTTTCTACAATTAAAGTAGCTAAAGTTCACCCTATTTAAAGTAGATCATATTAAAGGCATTTTTGGTGCCAGCCTCTGTTTATATCTACTACTTATTTTTTTCTGAAAGGTGCTTAATGGTTCTAAGACTCACATGTCTACTCTATAAACTGAGGATAATATTACCTGTCCTTAATTAAATGATAGAGCTATGTATTTCCTTATAGAAACTATATCCTTTAATGTAGTAAGAAGTATACACAACAGGAAGAATAATTATCTAAATGTGCAGGCACAATGGGAACTTCCTTTGTAGAGGGGTTTGCAGCATGGAACAATCTATCATAGATCCCAATCAAGGGTAAGTAGTCAAACTTATATGACACAAATTGGGTACTTAGTGCAGGTTCCGAATCTTTCAACTGACTAGAGAATTCTAAGAATCAGGTAGTTGGCCTGTAACACAGAGAGACTTCTTAAAAGGGAAGGAGTTGTTCACCCATCCTGGTGCTAATAACAAGACTAATCTGTATGGCTGTCTGTTATCACCAGCCATGGATTTGAAAGGGTGCCCATTTCCCTTCCATTCACACTCAATTCTCTGCAATGGACTCTACCCCCTTCTCTAGATTAAAAGTAACTTATTTTCCTCTTCCATTTCTCCTTATGTTCATTTGGCCACATTTAGTGTAATAGGCACAGAAGATGCATGATATACTATGGATTTTATGTCTCATTTTGATATTAATAATGATGAGAGGTTTTGAAAGTATGTGAATGTACCTAAAAGAGTGCCTAGTAAAGATTATGATGAAAGCTAAATTTATTAAGCATTTATTATGTGCTGGATATTGTGCTAACTGCTTAACATGTATAGCTTCACTTGATCCAATTTTGGCCAGCATAATATTTACTTTAATTTTAACAATTAAAATACGAGATCCATAGAAATTGAATATGGTGCCCAGAGTCATACAGCTTTTAAAGAAAGCCAGACTTTATACTCAATTTTGTCTCAATCCAGATATCAAGTTCATTGTGCTTGACCATTAGATCACACAGTAACCTTTAGACCATACAGTAAACATGGACTTTACAAGACTATGTGCATGAAAATTATAAAACAAATTGGGACAATCTCAAACTGTTCTTCATATGATGCTATTATTTTAATAGGTTGCTGGGAAGCATATTTTTTAATTTCAAATTTGACTTCAAATTTGACTTCAAAATGATTCTAGATTCCATCAATAAGACAGTACAGCTGATAAACGAGGAGTGAAAAGATTGAGAGCATAATCTCAGACCACATAGTCTCATGTGAACTTGGACAGCTTGATAAATTAGTCTATTAGGTTTAAAACTTACTATGCTTGTAAAAAGTTATCTTTTGTGTAGTAGAGTGATTGAAAGTTGATAGATAAATAGATCAGATAGACAGATAGAATCTATTTTAAAACATGATATAATAACATACTTCTAGAATGTGGCATTATATTTATATATAATTCAAATAAATTAACACGAACATATGCTTATGTCAATATTCTTAATAAGTTTCAGTCTTCTTGATATTAAAAATAGATTTTGTGTTAATGCTTGAAAATTAGATTTCTATGAACTGTGGCCATATCCATCATTTTATAAGTAAAAAATCTTTTGGAGGAGAAGCATAATCATTACCCTTGGTTGTGTATGTATGTGTGTGTGTGTGTGTATATATATATATATATATATATATAATGACATTTATGTACAAACATCATAAAATTATGCATATTTTTGGTGACTACCATTGTTTGAATATTTTGAGATATAGTTTATTTTCTTATACTAGTGTTTTAAGGACTTGTATATATGGTTGAAGCCATTAGTGGGCCAGAGGCTACTAATTCAAAGTATTACCTAGATATAATTATCTAGATATAATTTAGATGCTACGAAAAGGGCTTTTAGTACCTGAATATATCTAAAATAGGTTTAAAATTACAGGAATAGTAATGTATCACTTGACCCCCAGACACTTAGAGGTTGCTAAAGACTTCTAAACATTTCTTCCCTCAGTTTTCAAATATGTTTAAAAATGCATTGTTTATGGAATTATTCCAATTATTTGGAAAATCTAAAAGCAAGTATAATTCAGTCAGCATTTTGTCTCATTGTTATATATACTCATACTATAAAGGTATAGACTTTTTAAAGGTCTTAATATAGTTAAAATTCTGACATTGGAGATATTTTATAAAACATTTAATTTACTTACACATTTTACAGAAATTATTTCTTTATTATACTTTTTAATTGAGGTATAGTTGGTTTACAGTAGTATATTAGTTTCACGTGTACAACATAGTGATTCAAAATTTTTATAGTTTATACTCCATTCATACTTGTCATAAAATATTGGCTATATTCCCTGAGCAATCTTAAAACAGACGTTTTCACTAGTAAAACACACTTGACAAAATTTTAGTCAAATTAAAATCCACCAAGGATTTTAAATACTTACTATGTTTCAGGAACATAGAAAATACAGTTAAGGCATATGTTCTTATGTCAAGGAGTTCATGGTCTGGTGAGATAAACTAATAAATGGAGTAAGTGACATGACAGGAATACAAAGCATGATGATATCACAGATTAAAAAGTAGCAACTAACCCATACTAAGCATAAGGTGTCTAGGATGGGTTTTGAAATAATGGTGTATTATCATAAACTCATCCAGCTGAAGACTCCAATCAGCTTCTATCTTAGATGCTGTGACTTTTCTAGGGGATATAAAGACAGTCCCTGGTATCTTGTCATCAACTAATCATCTAATGAATGATTTTAACTCATTACCTGTAAATATAGACAAGAAGACCCATTTGAGTTCACTTAGAAAAGGAAAAATAAGAGTTGTGTTTGCTTTCCTCAGGGATATATCAAGTCCCCTGCTCTCTTTCAAAAAGTAATAAGTAAGGATCTCCCTGATTTTATCATCTCACAAGACATCATCTTGGTCCACTCTATTAATGATACCATCCTGATATACTGAATGCCATAGAAATCTGAATGAGATACATACCTGCTTAAGTATGGAAAACAAAATCCCCTGAAAATTCAGGCTCTGACCCTCTAAGTTTCAAGGTTTTCTTTGCTTTGGGCCATGAAAAGATAACCGCAATAAGGCAAATGGCAAGAGGCTATATCTGGAAACTACTGCCACCAAGAAAACAGCACAATGCCTTTTGGATTTTAGAAGCAACACGTAACAAATACATAACAGCATGTTGCTGCAATACACTTACCAAATAACCTCAAGCTTATTTTTTTGACTGGGATCAGAACAATAGAAGGCTCTAGAATTCTGAAGCAAGTTGCCCCACCAGTTGCATATGAAACAGGAAATTTATTGGCACTTAAAATGTTGGTGACAGTTTGTTTCAGCAGCATTCCATCATTAAGTGGAAGAGGTATATATGATACTGGGCTTGAACAGATCCTGAAGGCACAATTATTTACAGAAGCAGGGGGCTTAGACTCATGCATCTATTTCAGTACTTTGAAGGACTGCCTACTCTCTACAAAGGCACACTGTGGCTTTATGAAGCATTTCCTAGGACAAGCTGTCTGAAGAAGAAGAAACCTATGTTTGGGTTGCAGGTGGTCCCACATGATACATTAGGAACACCTAAAATGAGTGACTATAGCATCATCCCCACTCGGGCATGATACAGAAGAACAAAGTTGGAGGGAAATCTTCCAAGGAGTAGAACTTGGAGGAAATATACCTGCTTATTTACTTTTCCTGGAAAAAATGTCGGATTCACTCTGAGTTTTGAGCAGTGGCTAATGTTTTGGCTGAGTGGCCACAGACTCGGGAAGAAAAATATTGGAAAACTGGTGACAAAGATGTTTGGGGCAGACCTCATGGAATGGGCACAAAGTGTGAAAATGTTTTTGTACTGTATGAATGTTCACCAAGGCAACCACAGCTGACCAGGCTCTCAAATTTCATGTGGACAAGATGGTCCATTACGTGGATGCCAGTGAATTTCTGTGCTCAGACATTCCAGTCATTGCTGAAAAGGCCTGAGGGACCAAATGGCCATGGAAGCAGGCATGGCGATTATCTGTGGACTCAACAACATGGACTTCTACTTACTGTGATGTGATTGTAACTATTAATGATGTCAACAACAACATGTCAACAACAGAGAGTGTCATTGAGCCACCAATATGGTAATGTCTCCCAAATGAACAAGCCAGCCACCTGGTAACAATTTGATTGCATTTGATCACTTCCATCATCAAAAGGAAAACAATTTGTTCTTTTTGGAATAGACACTGATTCTGGAGATACATTTGCTTTCACTGCCATGTAATGACCCTGATAAAAACACCCTTCATGATTTTAAGGATTGCTTTACTCACTGTCAACAAATTCTCTGTAGTTATTTCTTCTGAACAAGGAAATGATAGTGGAGCAAATGAAGTATAACAGTTGGCCCATGGAATGAATTCATCGTTCCTACCATAGATCCCATATCCTGTCTTGTAGAATGGTAGAATGGGCTCCTGATGCCTCAGTCTTTGCAAGTATCTCAGGTTATATCCCATAGGTAGAAGTTTATCTCTCAATCTTATATACCAATATGTGCTTCTATTTCTCCCATAGCTAGGATCTGAATCCAGGATCTAAGGGATAGAAACGAGTCATTCCTCTTCATGTACAGAGAAACGTTTCTAATAACAAATGATAGAAATGATTCCTGACAGTATAGTCTTCAAGAGTTATCCTCTTATTATTAAACCTAATGAAATACAACTTTGGTCTCTGATGGTCCAGAGGACTTTGTTCCTTAAGAAATGTTCTCCATAAGGACACACAGGGACAATGCTGAGGGGAAGCTGGAAACTCTTTTTCCCAGAATCCCTTTTCCCTAGTGTTAAAATTTGCCAAGGAGAGGAACTTGCCAGAGATTCTGAAGGCAGGAAAGGAACAGAATCTATTATTCTATGGAGGCGTTTGTACCCAGATAAGAGTATTTATTTATTTTGAGTTCCTAAATTCCTCGGTTTACTAATGTTTGTTTAAATCCAGTATCCAATATACTGTAACATTTTATGTGACCACATTCTGGTATTTCACATTTCTATGGTTTGTTGATTTGTTTCACTGAATGATTAGGATTCAAAATTCTGAGATCCACATACTAGCAGTCTAGTTCCTTATTTCCAATGACTTTGGCTATCTCTGCAAAAAGAAATATTACCCCTTACCTAAAATAATATGTCAAAATCTAAAATTATCATCTTCCATTGAGAACCACTCATTTTCTCTGCCTTCAGCAGTACTTATAATCCAGTATAATTTAAAATATACATTGCTTAGTTCAAATTCCACCTCTTTCATGAAAACTTTCCCTACCATGAACTTTCTTTTGATCCCTTATACTTAGTCCACATCCTATATTACACAATACAGCATCTACATTTTCCCAGAAAAATCTGGAGTGTAGATGACATGATTGGAAGGCTAGCTATATCCAATGTTGCCTGTGAGAGAGAGGCACTCGGGAGAAAGTTTGAGAACTTCTTAACATCCATTTTATTCTCCATATTGATAAATTTCTGGGGAAAAAAGCAACAAAGATTGACTAGCAGAAAAGTGATTTCTAGTTGGACCCTCTATTTGGTTATCTTCTTTGGAGAGACTGAGCAAGAATTGAGTGCATCGGGATCAGGGAAGTCCAAAGCTAGCTCACTAAATTTAGGATCGTGAGAGAGAGAGAGAGAGAGAGAGAGAGAGAGAGAGAGTCACGGCATTACTCTGTCCCCTTTACATTCTACTGGACTCTGTGGCATCTGAGTGAATCAAGCGAGAGGTATTCTCTAAATGAGAATGAATATGTAGTGTCTTCACTGGAGACCAGAGGATGCTTCCCCTGTATAGCAGTTGGAGCCCAGCCTCAGGCACAGGCAACAACCACAGAGACACTGAATTGGCCTGATAGAATAAAGTATGAGTCCCCTGACATCACCTATTTCTTGAGTTTTTGTCTCAGGCTGATCATCAACATTTATCTACAGATGACCCTTGAACAACACAGGGGTTGGGGTGCCAGCCCTCCTTAGAGTCAAAAATCTGAGTATGACTTTACAGTTGCCTTCAATATGGCAGTTCTGAACATATGGATCCAACCAACCGTGAATTCTATAGTAAGTATTTTGTGCAAAAAAACCCCAAAAAAACAAAAAAATGGGTGTAAGTGGACCAGCACAGTTCAAATCAGTGTTGTTCAAGGATCAACTGTATTTGTAAGTAGTAACGATTGAAAGATTTATCTTAAGAATTTCAACATTGTTTATAGTTCTTTGAGGAGGTTCAAATCTAAGAATTTTAGGGAAACCAGTCCATCCTTGAGGAGAGAAATTTCATTTCCATTTATTCCTAATATGCAGTTTTCAAAATTAAATAGAGTTCAGCCCAGAAACAACCAGAGGCCAATGAAAAGAAACAGCAGGCCGTGGTTATCAAAGAACACTTGCAGAGAGTTTGGCCAATTTTTTTTTTCTGGTTTTAGCAACACATCTTTGCTCCTTTCTTCAAACACCTTTCAGGCCTAGCAGATAAGTATTGGCCTATAGACAGCACGGCAACAAAAATTACTGTCATGGTTACGAAACAGCACTAAGAATAAGGGTTAGTTTGACTGTTAATAGAGCACAAAGTACCCAGAAAAACAGGTTTGTGTGGAGGGATGATCTAAAAGGAGGGAGGTGTCCAGCCCCACTGCAGTTTACCTCTTTCATAAATTTTTCATTTCCTGGGGCATAACCTTTTTGTGTGTGTGATATGACAGATAAGTGGAATCCTGTGAGGAAAGGCCCAGAACCAAGAGAATGCTTCTGGAAACAAGCTTTGGGTCAAGAAATTTAAAAAGGAAAAATAAATTACATAAACCAACAGCTAGTTGCAACAAAATCCAGTTTACCTTTTACAAGTTTCATCTTCACCACAGAGAAGACCACACTGAGAGTCATTTCAAAAAATTTACCTTTTATAAAATGTATCCAACTCAGACATAAATGCAAACCAGCACTAACTAGAATTATGCCAATGTTTATTCCAAAGAAGACTAGATGTGCACAGTTAATTAGTCTACAAACATTCATGTTTTAATAGTTGCAAACACTGTATTAGGTGAAAAGATGAAAACCTTGTGTTGGAGTATTATAGAATCTGATTAGGGTCTATAACTTTGAGATTTAAACCAAAGTCTTACAAATAGCTATTAGAAAATTTAACTTTTGTTTTTTTAAATGACATGTTAGTTTTTACTTGCTCTTGGTTTTCTTCCTTTCTTTCTTCTCTACTTCCTCCTCTGTGTCTCCCCTTCCTTTTTTCCTCTTTCTCTCCTCTTCTCTTTTCACCTCTGGTAGCTAATAGGGTGTCTTGCACCTTCTCTCTCCTTTTTTTTGGCTTTGCACTTGAGTAAACATGTTCAAATCAATTAATTTTCCAGGCTCAAAATAATTCATTGGGTTGAAACAAGATTACATGATAGATACAGAGATAGATAAATTGATGGATTGATAAAAACAAAGAAGTAAGAAAACAGAAGTGTGAAAGGCTGGGAGGCACTTTAAAATGTGTCCATATCATTATATCACACAGTGCAGTAACCTTCTGGAGTCTCATGTGTTTAAATCAAATACATTGAAAATAGGTGCCTTAATGTTGTCTCCCGTGTGATTAACTGGGCTAACAGCAAAAGTGACTTTAAAGAAAGCTCAGGTTAGAGACTACAGAATTAGAAACCAGGCTGTATGATTCATAGAGTTCTTTCTTATATCTATCATCTATTTGTCACTTCTTATCCTAAATCGCAGGCGTTCGTTAAATCCTTGAATCCATTCAATTTGTCCTCTTGCTTGAAATTTACTCTTACCTACTTTCTCCAAATCCTTACATCCTACTGTTAATTTATCTTAAATATGTTTTTAGAGAGCTCCTTACTGTCCCTTCTTATGCCTTTTCATCTTCTCAGTAAACTAGTCAATGTATTAACTGTCCAAGGTGGAAATTCCATATTTAATCCTTGGAAGGCACTTCTTAATCATGGCTTTGTTTAAAGCCACAGGTTCCCAGGCCTCTAAGAATTTTGCAACATAAAGTTGCTAACAGTGTGTAATGACTGAGCCTCTTGGGGTTGGAAGAAGATAGAGGACTGATTTAATACAGTAGGATCCAGGATCCAATGCAGGAAGGAAGATCAGTGTATATTAAATAAAAGCATTGTCACCTCACTTTTAAAAAGAAATAATTTCCTTTATAAATCTATATTCACCGTGTTGCTTGGTATTCACATAATGAGAAAAACATGGGTGTATATGTATGTTTGTAATCATTTTATCTTCTTGGTGAATGACCCTTCTGCCATTTACAATAGTGCTAAAAATAATACACTTAGGAAAAAACTTTAATAAGCAGGCAAAAGACTTTTACACTGAAAAGTACAAAACATTGATGAAAGAAAGAAGATACAATGAAATGGAAAGACATCCTGTGTTCATTGATTGGAAGACAATATTTAAATGCCCATACTACTGAAATCAATCTGCAAATTTAGTGTAAACTCTCAAAATTTTAATGGTATTTTTATACGAATAGAAAAAATAACTTCATATGGGACCACAAAAGACCACACATAGCCAACTAAATCTTCAGAAAGAACAAAGCTAGAGGCATCACAATTCCTGATTTAAAAATGTATCCCAAAACCACAGTAATTAAAACACTACGGTACTGGCATAATGACAGGCATATAGATCAATGGAACAGAATGGAGAACCTAGAAATAAATCTACACATATATGGCCAATTACTCTTTGACAAGGGTGCCAAGGATCCACAATAAGAAAAGGAAAGTCTTTTTAACAAATGGTGTTGGGAAAAGGGGATATCCATATGCAAAATAATGAAATTGGACTCTTATTTTACTTCACACACAAAAATCAAATCAAAATGGATTAAAAACTTCGTTTTAAGGCTGAAATTGTAAAACTCCTAGAAGAAAACATAGGTGAACAGCTTCATGTCATTGGTCTTCGTAACGATTTCATGGATATGG
The DNA here is from genome assembly GCF_005190385.1 of Monodon monoceros. Lineage (NCBI taxonomy): Eukaryota > Metazoa > Chordata > Mammalia > Artiodactyla > Monodontidae > Monodon > Monodon monoceros. Next base: position 95,348,262 of record NW_021703776.1, on the reverse strand, counting down.
CAACAAAAGCACAGGTAGCAAAAGCAAAATTAGAAAAGAGAGACCACATCAAACGAAAAAGTCTTGCACCACAAGAGAAACAATTGGCAGAGTGAAATGTCAACCTTAAGGAGTGGCAGAAAATACATGCAAACCATATATCTGGTAAGGTGTCAATTTCCAAAATATTTAAGAAACTCCTACAACTCAGTAGCAATGAAAATCCTAGTAACTGGGTTCAAAAATGGACTAAAGACTTGAATAGACAATTCTTCGAAGAAGATATACATATGGCCATCAGGTATGAGAAAAGATTCTCATTGTCACTGATCATCAGGGAAATGCAGATGAAAACCAGAATGAGACATCACCTCACATCTTTCAGTATGACAATTACCAAAAATATCAAAAGACGTGCTGGGGAGGATGTGGAGAAACTGGAACCTTTGTGCACAGCTGGTGGGAATGCAAACTGGAGTAACTGCTGTGGAAAACGGTGTGGGAGTTCCTAAAAAACTAAAAATAGGGCTACCTTATGATCCAGCAATCCCACTTCTGGGGATGTGTCAGAAGAATTGAAAGCAGGATTTTGAAGAGATATCCTCCTGTATTCATTACAGCACTATCCCAGTAGCCAAGACATGAAAGCAACCTAAACATCCACTGAGTGATGAATGGATAAAGAAAATGGTATGCACATACAATGGAAAATGATTCAACTTTTTAAAAGTTCCACATTGTGTAGCAACATGGATGAACCTGGAAGACATTATGCTCAGTGAAATAATCCAGTCACACGAAAGGATAAATACTGCATGATTTCACTTATATGAAGTATGTAAAATAGATTTATAGAATCAAAGACTGGAATGGTGGTTGCCAGGGCCTAGGGGAGGAGGAGTGAAGACTTGCTAATCAACGTGCATAAAGTTTCAGTTAAGCAAGATGAATACGTTCTAGAGATCTGCTGTATGGCATTGTGCTTACAGTTATGCTGTGGTGTACATGTACCAGATTAAGAGGAGATATCGCATGTTAAGTGTTCTTATCACAGTAAAATAAAGTTAAAAAACAATCCCCCCCAAAACACAAACAGAAAATGCACCTATAAAAATGTATCCCCCCATCTCACCAGACTGAGTCATTTTCCTTCTCTATTTTTAATTTTTTTATTTATTTTATTTTTTGCGGTATGTGGGCCTCTCACTGTTGTGGCCTCTCCTGTAGCGGAGCACAGGCTCCGGACGCGCAGGCTCAGCGGCCATGGCTCACGGGCGCAGCCGCTCCGCGGCATGTGGGATCCTCCCTGGCCGGGGCACGAACCCGCGTCCCCTGCATCGACAGGCGGACTCTCAACCACTGTGCCACCAGGGAAGCCCCTTATCTATTTTTTAAATGAATCTTTATTGGAGTAGAGTTGATTTACACTGTTGTGTTAGCTTCTGTTGTACAGCAAAGTGATTCAGTTATACATATACATATATCCGCTCCGTTTTAGATTCTTTCCCCGTACAGGTCATTACGGAGTATTGAGTAGAGTTCCCTGTGCTACACAGTAGGTCCTCATTAGTTATCTAACATTTTCCTTTTCTAATGGGAAGCTGTTAAGCCCGCATCATCAGTTTACCTCTGTAATGATCTTCAAATGAATTCATTTCACATTTTGTTCAGCTCTTCTATTTGCCCTCAAAGGGAGGAGGGCCAGTGGGTCTGCTGTATGGATAATCTTCCATCATCAAAATGGTTCATTTACTTTTAGTTTTTGCAAATTCTGGGGAGCTGTGGTGGTCTGTAAAACACTGTTCTCTCATAAATTTGTTTTCAGAATCACCCTTTGCCCTTAATGCCATATTAATCCCACCATAAAAATAAATAAGGTCTGTAGTAAACCGCAAGCCTCATAGTATGAACAGTCCTCTTTGTACAAAGATTATTTCCAAGCAGAAATAATCACTTAATCACTGTCACAGGAGGGAGCCACCAGCTTTTTCATGATGATTCATTATTTCCTATCTTCACCTCTGCTGTGAGCTACCATTTCAAGAACTTTCTATCCAGAAACATGTGGAATAAAATACCAAAGTTCCATAAGTTAACCAGTATATTTCTTCATACATATTGACATTTTAAAATTCTATTTACCAATCATAGCACATTTCATAATCAAATACCGAGGGCAACTCCAAAAGCGGAAATCACCAGACTTCAAAAGATGGTCAGACTATGATGACTGTTTCTCATATGTAAGACATTTCTTCCATGCTACCTGGACAGTCCTCCATTTTTCATTTTCCCTAGAGAACATAGGGAACAATGCTAGTTGGAAAATAAAGTTCGATCTCTTTTAAAAACCCTTAAATGAATTACATTGCCTCTGATTATTAATGTAACAATTTTGTGATGTCTCTGAAAACTAGGCCAGAGTGAACAAACCTAACAGCTAAGCCAAGATTTTAATTTCCTTCCTGATTTTCAGCCTCTACCAGATGTTTGATTGCCACCTTCCTAGCCTCTGCGCTTTGGACCCAAAACCAATGCCACATGTTTTTGGTTTTTATTTAAGTGTCACTCCACTTTTGGGGATGCTTACTCAGTTTTCTATTAGTGTGTAATAACTCCAGCAAAATTTAGTGCCTTATTATAAAACTGTTCTATTTTTTGCTTGTCCTCCTGCTGGTCTTACCTTATTTCACTCATGGAGTTGCAGGTATGGAGCTTACCCACTGGGGCTGGATAGTCTGTGGTGGCCTCATTCACATGTGTAGCAGTGGGTGTTGGCTGTTGGCTGAACTATATTGTGGCAATATTCAGTCATGGTAATGGTGCAAGACACAAACCTCTTAAGGCCTAGGCTTGGAAGTTGTACAATTTTATCTCATTCAATTAGTCAAAATTAGTCACAAAGCCAGGTGAACATTCAAGTTATAGGGACAAACAACCCCTCTTAAAGAGATGAGCTATAAATGATTTGTGGCCATTTTTAATCTACCTATGTCCCATTTACATTAGGTGATTTTATTCTCAGATCTCAGTTTCCCAGGATTCATAGGGTTGTGAGTTCATAAGGAATACCCACATTCTGGATAGAGTTGGTATTAAGTTCTCTCAGGTGCTCTCAATCTGTTTTGTACCAACTTATTTTTTCTTCTTACTCTTCCAAATTTCCTTTCATTTTAATGATCCCTAAAATTAACAATTTTAATTTATTTCCCAGAGTAAAAATTCTTGAAATCATATTTAATTCATCCTGTATTTTCTTTATCCTTCATTTTCTATATCTAATATATCTATATCTATATATATATATATCTAATATGACCATCCATTACAACTGTATGTCCATAACACAAGACCCTTACATCTGGCTTTCCTTTTACTAGTTTCTCTCCATTTTACCTATTTTATTTGATTATACACCCTAATCCACGGCTACTTTAATTATCCCCGTCTCTTGATCAGGATCCTTGCTCTCATTCATACAGCTAGATATTCTAAGAATTTCCAAACTTTTGAGTTTTTTTTTAATGATATGGTTCTACCTTATCCAATTTTACTATTAATCAACATGTATATATCTTTATTTCCAGGCTTTATTACCTCATATATTTTATATATGGCATATTCATCTCTCAATCTCTATATTTGCTATTCTATTCATTACAAACATGCAATAATTTTCTTTCATTTGTTTGCATATGTGAATATAGTATCAGTGTCCAATTTAATTAGGGTGTGCTCCTGTAAACTTTCCCGGACTCCTCAAACTAAAACAGGTATCTGACCTTCTTAAAATACTAGTTTATTTATACATTACAAGCATATAGCTTAACATCTAAACTTTTATGGTTTCTTTGTACTTCATAAGTTCATGAGTGATTTTATTTAGTTGCCTAAGTAATGACAGAAGGGAATGGGAACCAAGGTGAGGTTGGAATGCTAAGTGTTCGATAGCAAGAAGGACAGTGCCTGTATTTACTCAGGAGAAAATAAGGAGAGAGTGGATATAAAAAGAGGAAATCTTGCTGTAACTCTGTAGAGGGAGTTCTCATCTAATAATGCTTAACTAGTATTTATTAAGTATTATAGAATGTATAACATATGCCTTTGCTGCCCTCAGCTCTCACTGTGTAGTCATTACCTCCAATCTGTCCATAGATTTGGCAGAGTTATGTGCGGGCTTGGGTTCCATTCATACTGACAGTGTCTCAGATGGTCACTCTTCACTTTCCACTTGGACTCTCTGATAGCTATGGGCACAGGCTAGAGCCTGCTGGACAGCACCTTCACATCGATCAGTCTTGAAATGTGGGGTCATTAAAAAGCTCAAGGGAAATCCTTAGCCACTGTGGGTTGGGAAACAAAGAATAAATATTACCTTATTCAATCATAGGGTGGACAATTTTGAGAAGGTTGTAGGCAGGATCAAGTCTCAGTTGCCCACGGCAGTGAACTCTATAATGTACTCCTATTTGGGTTTTTCTTCGTTTCCTCATTTTTTCTGTTCCCCCTCTGTTATCTCTAAATGGACTATGTGCACATGTGCCTTGGTTTAGAAGTTTGCTTCAGGCTGAGGCAGTGAGCAAGTTCCTTTTTTAAAAAAATTTTATTAGAGTATAGTTGATTTACAATATTGTGTTAGTTTCACCGGTGTACAGCAAAGTGATTCAGTTATACACATATTCATTCTTTTTCAGATTCTTTTCTTATATAGGTTATCACAGAATATTGAGTGGAGTTCCCTGTGCTATAACAGTAGGTCCTTGTTGGTTGTCTGTCTTATGTAGGGTAGTGTGTGTGTGTTAATCCCGAGCTCCTGATTTATCCTTCCCCTCCGCGTTTCCCCTTTGGTAACCAGAAGCTTTTTTCTGATCCTTTTCTGTAAATGAGAATGTGTGCTGTAGTCAGAGTTAGGTTATCTCCCTAATGGTAAACTTATACTTAATAATTCTTGTGTTTCCTATAGCATGTTGCTGAGTACATGACATAATCATAGATACTTGTTGATTTTCTAATAAACTGATTCATTATGAATTGCTGTTTTTTGGTATGGACTTAAAATCCTATATATAGATACAGATTACATGCATATTTTATATACATATGTATATCAGTGTTACATATTCATTAAGGAAAGAACCTGTACCAGACATATACTATTAATCCAAAAGAATTTTTTTGAATATAAAATGATAGATTTGGAATTCTTACAATCTGTGGCTGTTATGATGACTACCATTTGAAACCTAGAAAAATGTAATTGTTAAAACTTCAGAAGATTGAACTGTTTTTACATTTTTTCTGTCATAAAGCAACTGATTTTGTTTAGTAATACTGTAAGTCAATGTGAGAGAAACGACAATAAGGCATTAATCAATGAAGCCCTCATACGAAGGCGTTCAGTGAAGAATTTCACTATGCCCAAAGAGCGATCATTTTTAGATTACATCAAAAATATTGTGAACCACATTTTTCCAGTGGTCAAAAATGTAGATATAGGGACAACTTCCAGAATGGTAGTCTGAGGAAGGAACTTCATGGACCTTATCCCCAGTAAGCAACCATAATCGGTGAAACTGATTTTAAAAAGTCAACTATTTAACGTCTGTGGAATTTTCCCAAAGAACATATAGTGAACAACAAAACATTTATTCAAGAAAATCGGCTAAATCTCTGTGAGAACAGTGCGAGTCTATGGCACTTGAACCAAGACACTCCTTCCAAACCCACCCACCTCAGCGTGACAGAAGTTCCAGTCTGAGTGAGTGTGGTCAAGAAGATAGGGCTCCTTCCCTCCAAATCTCCCCATCAAGTGCTATGGTTTCACCTTGGGAGGCACAGGTGGCCAACATTTTAAATTCTCTTCCCCTAGTTCCATGTTATAGAGGCTAATTATCAAGTGAGCGCAACTGAGAGGTCTGAGGATCATTTCCTCCACCCAGCCCCAATTTTGGGGAGAGGGCAAGGCCAAGAATATTGGGCCCTATTTACCTTTGCCCTACTTCACTTTTAGGGTGGATGTGCCGATCCAAGAGAGACAAACCAAGAGGACACAGGCTCTCACACTTCCGCATCCCTGCTCTGGAACAGTGGTGCAATATTGGTACATGGTACAACAGGATGAATCTTGAAAATATTACACTAAAGAAAGACGGCCATTATAGGATACAACATATTATATGATTCTATTTATATGAAATGTACAGAATGGGCAAATCTATACAAACAGAAAGTAGATCAATGGTTTCCTTCTAGAGTGATGGAATTGTTCTGAAATTGATTGCGGTGGTGGTCGACCAATTCGGCATTAAAACATACGATTGAAGAGCCTTTATTGTACTCATATGTGTCGTGAATCTCCAAGATGGAGCTATAATGACATTTTCCAAACACACAGCTTTTCATATTGCTTTTTTTATTTACATTTATATATACTTTGAAATGACTAATGTTCAAAAAACTGTATTTTGGAAAACTTAAGCTAAAAAGCTTTGAACAGTGATTTTGACTTTGGTTTAGTGAACTCCATCCATGGATGGGCTTTCAGAGATCCATAATCCTCCATACTGTGGTATTACCGTGCAATTTTTGTTCTTTTATTTTCTCTTGGATATTCGGTAACACATTATGGCTATTGAACCATACATAGCAAGCAGGACATAAAATGTACACATTACACGGAGGAAAGAGAAAAGATGAAGTGGACAAAATTTCTTTGAGAATTCCCTTTGTCAAAAAACAATTTTTTACTAGAGAAAACAAGAATCTCACTCATATTTCTTTAACTGAAATAAGGCACTTATAATCAGTTGTAATCAATGAATCACCCTCAAATAATATTAAGAAAATAATAATTGGCATATGACTGGAGGAGGTAATACATTTTTCCCCTTTGGTTCTGTCTGAGGTTCTTGTCTCAAAGTCTTGGTTGTGTCTGTTTTGAACATCATGGCAGCCTAGGACCATGGAATTTTGAGTCACAGATTTACTTTTAATAAAGAACTGGAAGAATTCCAGGTCATCTGTGAATGTTGTTTAGCAAGGGACAATTAAATGTTTTGGATTAATTTCTTTCTACTGGTATCTTGAAATGTTTACTTATTGCAATTAAAAGAATATGCAATATAGAGGCAACTTGAATTTACAAATCCTAAAATCCCTGACATTGTGTGCATAATTTTGCTCAGAGGTGTGCTTCTTCTGTTAGGAGGGGAATGACACTCAACAGATAATCACTCAGAAAAGGCTCAGAAACAGTGGGTTAGAGGCTCAGTGAAGATGAAACCGTCTCAAGAATGAACATATTATGGTGCTAAGAAATACAAGTGATCAAGTCAGTTAGATGATGTCAGTTCAGCTGAGCTGTGAGAGGGAGCCCAGCCATCAGGTGTCAGAGCTGTCAGTCAAAGCAACAGCCAAAAATTAGAGAGTCAAGCCTTTAATCACTTACTGCACTGGTATAAGCAAGTGTCTAAAATCAGAGAAGGTTTAGAAGTGCCCTATTCTATTTCCCCATGGATCAGCAACCAGTTAAGAGTCAAGTGGATCAACACAGACATGGGGGTCATCTCCCTATTGAGGGAGCCCAGAAAAAAAGGCACCGGCTGTTTCATGGAATTGTGGGGATGGCATGGGGCCTTGCTACTGGGAGAGAGGGACAGTCATCACTTGGTATCCAACGGGGATTGGTTCCAGGACTTCCACAGTTACTACCAATCAGATTTTAGAAAGAACTGTTCAAAGGTTTGTTTTCCAATACTATCTATTAATAGTGAATTATAATGAGACCCTTTCAGAACAATCTCAGATGAGTGTATTTAAGAATAAGGGCTTTATACCTATCCTAGGTTTCAATTAAGCATGACTGTAATTTTTGGAGGGGGAGGGGGGAGGATGGAGATACAGCACAGAGGAGTCAGAGCATAACAATTCCTCTATGTTTTGTTAAAAATTCTTAGATGTTGATATGCATGAAGATATGAATTTTCAGTTTTATGGAAATAGTCCAAACAGAATGGTTAAGAAGAAATTGAAATTGGATATTGTTGATCATGCAGTGTGAAAACATTTAAAAAATATATGATGCTGGCTAGAGAAGGAAAGTAAAGAGTAGACAATGGCGCTGATAATGTTCCATAATTGTAACACTAGACATAGTTTCATTAAATGACCAAATGAACCATTACTGGCATAGTTTAAAGTTTTTTAAAGAAAATAATAAACATGAAATATGGGTGGAATAGTTTAAATGTTGCAAAGACCTAATAAAAGTAAGTCATACCCTGTTAAAGCAAAGCCTTTATTTTGTTCAATGACAGAGTTTGTAAAGACGAAAACACTAAAATGAAGTAGCTGTAAAAGTGAAAACTTTGTTATATGCTTTAAAAATAGATTGAATCTTATCTTAGATTTTGATTTTACTATGTAGTTTAGTAACAATAAATAATAATAAATATTATACATAAAGGTTTTCATAGTTGCAGTCATGACCCTTAGGAAGGTGCTTAAAAATAAAATGAAAATCACATTACTTAAATACAAAGTAGGAAATCTTGATTTTGAAAAACTCCATCACCAAGATAAAAAGCACACTGAAACATTTGGTGGGGAAGAATCAGTTCACTTTCAATGAAGTATTTGCAATATTTATTCTTTTATATGGTAGTTAATTTCTTCCCAGTGCTGTTGGTTTTATTTTGCTTTAGTAGTCTGGAGCGAAGAAAACAGATATCTTCAGTTTTTAATAAGGAAGTTAAAATGCTTTGGGGAGTTCTTGGGCTCTTTTGAAGATTATCATGAAACTAGGAAGCATCCACTAAACCAGTGAAATGAAACTCCCTATTTTTCCTTGTATATTTCCCACTACTCTTATACTTTTTAGACTCCTCAGAGTATCTTGTTGTATTTTCTGCCTATTGAATATCTGTAATGTTGGCTTTATTCCTTTACTGATAATTATTTAGGCATGTTAAAACTGATAGTGTCCAGTTAGGGAACTGTAGAGATATAGTATTTAATCAACAGAGTGGAAACAGAATTCTAGCCTTAGGACTGTTGCTGTCTTCCTCTATGGTTTATGGGAGACTCCATATATCTCAAATTGACTATAAAATAGTGGTAATTGAATTCATACTGGTTGAAATATTGATGCCTATTGAAATATTGATGTCTATATTGGAGGGTATATAATAAGAAAAGAGTTTTATTTCTTTCATTTTTAGTGGAACACTCTCTGAGTACTCTTGTACTCTCCCATGTTATTGTCAAAATGCCTTTTTGGTAAGTTTCACATTGTGTCAATTGCATGCCCCAGTGGATTTTATTCACTGAATGTGGGGTATAAATTTATCACATATGAATATGAATCTGTTAAAGTAATTTATTTTAAAATTCTATCTGTTCAATTTGAGAGGATTCAGTATTTGCAATTTAGAAAGAAATATTGTTCTTTGATAGTTTGCAGTTGAACTTCTTTCAGCTGTAATATCTTTAATAGTAGTTTAAGTGCATTGCAAAAAAAATTGTGTACTGAATATATTTTTTATTAAATTGTTTACAGAGTTCTTAGAAATGACATCCTACACTTGAAATATTTTGAAAATTAAAGTTGAAGAATATTCAATAGGATATTTATTTACTTGTTACTTATAAAATTATATCAGGGTAAAATCCCAGTTATATATCATCTATGAAGGTATTGCCTCAGTGACTGATATGTAACCCTTCATAAACTCTAAATAAATGATTTGCTGTGTACCACAAAGTATCAGGTGGTTGAACTGAACACACCTTTTTTTAATTGTTTATAATTGGGGTAAGTACAAATACTGGTGTATATATCTACCTACTAGAGATCTGACAATACATTTATGTTTTATAGGATACAAATGTGATGATGACATAGTCCTTTAAAGAATTTATACTTTAATAATTTACTTTTCCTATAAATTGTAAGTTTAAATCAACCCAGGAAAATTTATTTGGTTTTCTTTAAATATTTTGCAATTGTCAAGGGAAAACAAAAAGTAAAATGGTTAATTGAGTGATTTTAATGTCAGTGAATTTAAAGCAATGACAGAATATTCTAGTAACTGATGTTCACCTTAGAGATTCTTTATAATAACAAGTGTATAACTCTGTGAACATCAGCCAGTCACAAGTTACCATATGATTCAGCTTTAACGATTTTATCTTTCTGATCTTTGAACAAATCTCTTCAATCCCCTCCTCCAGAATATTAGATTCTTTCTTGAGATCTACTCTGTGGTATTTTGAGATCCATCTCTGCTAAGCAGCGAGTATTTTCATGCTCAAAGCATTTTGTCTTTTTTTTTTTTCTAACACCTTTTTGCCTTCAAATTTCTGATGTTTCCTGAATTTTCTTTCTGGGTAAATCTCCTTTAGTGAGTCTCTGGATTAGAAAAGATCAAACAATGAATGAAAAAGAACTCAGATGTTAACAAAAACTTAAACAATAGAAGTATTAGAATATGAGGCATAAAACATGCCTACTAAAATCTTGCAGAAAAGCAAAACAAGTTGCAAATGAATAAATGATAATCAAAATATTTTGAGTGCTGGAGAGCAGTGGAAAAATGTCTTTGACATTTTTACTGAAAGTAATTTTACCTTAGATTTCTAGGTAGTCAAATCCTAATAAATTGTGATAGCCAAATAAAAAGACAGTTTTAGACATACAAAAATCACAGAAAATTTATCTCCTATATGATTTAGTTTAGGATATGAATGGAGCTTATTCACCACCCAAGTTAGGAAGAAATCTGAGGAAAAGGAAGATATGAGTTCTGGAGAAAAGGGGATCTGGCTCAGGAAAACATTATCAATGATCAGCTTATTATAGTAAGAAAAAGGCTCTACTAGAAAGGGCTGTGAGAAATAAAGCAATGATACCAAGCCTTTGAACATTTGGAAAAAAATAAAGAATACTGAAAACACTGGTGACTGGTATATGGCTAGTTTGAACAATAGGTTTATAGAAATTTATTTATGGAGCTATGATTAAATTATTAACTCCTGGGGGAACATTACACAAGAAAATAATTGTTAACATAATAAACTAGTATCACAAGAAGCCATGTTTAGACAGTCAAAATAATGTAAATATTGATCAGTGTTTTATCTATAAGTTAGAATATACTTATATTAAGAGGATGTGGGGAAGGGATTTTAGCATTAAAATATTTGGTAATATTTGATTTTTTTAAACAGATACACATTTAAAAAATAAAGTCCAAAAGGACTTTATATTTCAATAATTCACAAACTTATATTACTCAAACCCTTTCATCATTCACTCAGTAGAGTTTTCCAACTTTTTTTTAAGTTATCAGCCTTCTTCCCAGAAGAATCCATTTTATTTCCAGATCTTATTTTAATCTCAGCAACGATTAACGCAAGCCTTAAGATACTTGAAACCTGTTTTGCATTTTCATTAATCTTTAGTCAGGTGGAAGCTATACCCCAATCACTTAAAATTTTTTCTTAGAAGGTATTTTACTCTACAGTTCAAAGCTATAATAAACATTTTTTGTAAGGCTGCGTTGAAATATAAAAAGCATTTTAGATGTTTTACACTTAATTTTTCCAAATAGAACTTCTTTTCCAAAAGTAGCTTAAACTGGAAATATTTTTATATATGTAAAAGCAAACCAATAATGAATCAACAGATTAAAAGTAATTATTAATATATTTACAAAAGAATAACAGAAACAAATTATTTTCTATGCTTTATAAATAGATACTTATTACATAAATGAAAGAGTTTTGGTAGAATTTTACTAAAACAATAAACATGTATACAGTGTGTTTTAAAAATTGTGTAGAAAATTGAATTGATCAGGTACATATTAGAAAATCTCTGTGGTGATGTTATACTTTAGTTTACAACTCTTAGTGATATTTCCTTCTCTGTTTTCTAAGTCATCGGTTCATTTCTGATGTAGCTAAAAAACAAATAAAAAGCAAGCAAGCTGACCAAATTTCCTTTTTAAGAATTAAATGCAAAGTAAGTGTAAAAAGTATCTTCCTGATTGATGGCTTAAGCCTTCTTCCCTGTGAAATTGGCATGAGTTGTAGCTAAGTTCATTATTATTCATAAATGTCTCAAGGTCAATTTCACTTTATTTCATTTTCTTTCATATCACTTGTGGTTAAACTTGTTGAAGAAATGACCTCTGAAGGACGTAAGAATTAGAATGAATATTCAGAGCCTGAAAATAAGGGCAGTGACATGCGTTTTATTTTAATATTTAGGGAAAGATCTTTTATGAACAAAGTAACGACTTTCTCTTTACTGGTTTTCAGGTGGGGTGTAATTGAAAGGATTTTTTGGTAAACTACCTACCCAGTACTCATCATGCTTTCCCTTTTGCTAATATAACTCTGGCGTTCTTTATATTGTACATATCCACTGGAACAGTCTTTCCCAACTCTGAGTGTATCTTGGATTCACCTAGGAAAATTTCATACCATAGGAATGCCTTTGCCCTTCCACAGAAATTCTGATTTCATTAATCCTAATGAATCCTAGGCATTGGTATTTTTAGAAGCAATACTACTGCTGATACTCCAGTTGATAACAGTATGTAGCCAGGATTGAAAAACAATACTAGAATTAGTCATGAGTTTAGATTTCAAGAGAAACCCATTCTACATGATTGAAACAGGGAAAGAAAATATTAAAGGATATGTAATATTAAAATATTAAAGGATATTTAGACAGGGAAAGAAAATATTAAAGGCTCTTCATCCAGAAGAGCCAAAGAATCAGGTTTGGGAGCAGAAGAGGCATAACATTGACCCTGTGTCACCACCTGACTACTCCAGGGCTAAGGTACCATGGTTACGATAGAGACTCCTGCCACTTCTGCCCCCTGTGTTATATTTTTATGCTGCCACCTTCTTAAGACTTGATTTCACCATCTACCTTTGTGAATAGCTCATGACTGAACTGCATTTAAGTAATTCTCATTCTGCATTTTGTGGGCTGATTGGGATTACATGCTTGTTGCTTAGGTGCATGGGATGCTGGGAAAATGTATTCTCAGGTAGTGTTAAGGGAACACTAAGAAAATTTAGGAAGGCTACAGTGGCCTGCTGGTATTGAGAGAGAGTAATAAGAGAGAGAAAAATTGGATCCCAAAAAACACTACTTAAGTTTTGAGGTTTTGTGAGGGGTATGGGAAATTAGGGGTGGGGGGAAATGGGTGAATATTCTTAGAAGGGTGGCTATGTTATGCATTGGATTTATTTTGATATCTTTAGCAAGAAAAAAGTGAAAAAAACGATACAATTAAGTCATTTGGGGACAGATATAATTATATTAATAACCTGAAAATTATCATTCTATAACACTTTTAGAAATCCTTAATCTATTACAACTAAATCTATAGAAAAGTAGAAGAAACTATACTTTCAGAAAGAAAACTGGGTAGAACAGTTCTTGTAAAATCAACCAAAATTTTGAATTAAAATTTTTATTGAAGTATAGTTGATCTACGATGTCATGTTAAATTTTTTTTCTTTTTAAACCCAATGGCAAGCAGGCATAAATGTAAGGAAAAGGGCCCAGAAATGGAACTAAATCAGGAACTTGAAATTAAGAGTATTCAAAGGCCTTCTCTCAATGGGCAATTCTGTCAAAACTTGAAGCAATTCAATAATTACTTTGAAGACTTTGTGGAATAAAGGGGGCAAAAAATAAACCCCAGAGCTCACAGAAAATAGGGAATCTGACAAAATGCTCTCTACAAAGCTGCTACCCCAAAGGCTACACCTGCAGTATAAGAGTGAAAACAAAATAATACTTTCACACAAAAAGGTAGAAGAAACAGCCGCGGGAGATCAGCTGGGTGCTTTGTGACCACCTAGAGGGGTGGGATAGGGAGGGTGGGAGGGAGGGAGGAAAGAGATATGGGGACATCTGTATATGTATAACTGATTCACTTTATTATAAAGCAGAAACTAACACACCATTGTAAAGCAATTATACTCCAATAAAGATGTTAAAAAAAAAACAAACAGAAACTTGTTTTCTTAACCCTTAAACTAGATGGGGACAAGAAAAAACATTCCATCTGAGAATTTATAAGCACCAGTGATCCCTTGCATAGTTTTGTAGTACATATTTGTGCTACCTGTGTGGCCCACGAAGACCTCAAAGAGAAAAATTAATACAAAGAAGTCTGGAATTGCAAGCACCCACAGGTGACAGGCAAACATAAATCCTTTCAACAGGAACTCAAAGTTAATCAGGGCCTTGGAAAATTTCCCATTGAAAGAAGGCATAAAATTCAGAAAGTAATAGAAAAGATATTGGTAAACATCTAGACCAATGTAAGCAAGGCTTGGCTGTATATTATAACCTACAAATGCCATTTAAGGGGCATAATAAAAGCAAGCTAAAATAGGGGAGAAATATGATATACAATAGAAGGAATTAATGGAGCTAAGCCTTGTACTCTTTGGAGCCCAGAGGTGTGTATGCAGGGGTGTTATTGAAGTTGATTAACTTTAGATATGCTTAAGCCTAGTAACAATTATTTTGGGTATTGTTAAAAATGATATATCAATAACCATTTGCAGAATGGATATAGAGAATAGCATTTAAAATAGTAAAAGGAGAAATATGGAGTAAAGAAAACTTTATCAATCAAATTTAAGAAAAGTACAAGTAGGCAAAGCTGACACTGACTGTAATAACAACCCCCAAATCGGTCTCTTAGCACAATTAAGTTTTGTTTTTCTCTCAAGTCAGTCTAATGCATTTCCAGGATGGAGCTGGGCAGTGTGGGCAGGGTGATCTTCCACAAACTCTTAGCCCAGCAGATGGTTCTGCTACTTTTAGGACCTCAGCATCCTCCCCTTGATCCTTTGCAGAGCCACTTTCCAAGGAATTGTTCACAGGAAAATGTCTCAAGAGCAGAATTCAGATATCACTTCTTCTCTGAAATTATTAACAATATCCCTAAATACTGATGGTCCCCTCACTGGAGACCCGTTTCACATTGCACATATGTCTTTAAGGGACCTGCACCCCACATTTTTACCAAAATATAACCACTTTTTCTAGCAAGTGTTTATATTAAGATGTTCCTGGATCTGAAGGATTTCTAAAAGGCTTCTGCTGAGCGACTGTTTAGTAAGCCGAGTGACATAAACTTGGGATCAGAATAAACAAGTCATTTTTGCCTGTTCACATCAGACTAGAGGAACCCTTGCACCACACTCTTGTTCTTCATTTAGTGGTGGATTGAGACTGGACTAATGTTTTTGGCACAAGGCTCATGATAGAACCAGAGATGTTCTTCTGTTTTCTTGTCCTACCCTTGGCATTAAGCAGTCCATGAGTCTGGGCCTTGGGGAAGGATATTTCTCAGAAATCATAGGCCTCTTCCCCTGTAATAACAAAACTGCAGTCTTCTATTTCTTCAAACACTAAAAAAAAAAAAACCCTTAACATTTGAATTTCTTTGTGATTTTAAAGTGTTTGTTGTTTTTGCTTGTTCTTAAAGTATCTCGTTTTGCTTGGGTTTGGTAATCTTACTGTGAGCTCATCTATATTGAATTTTTTAAAGGTTTTATTCTTTTTCTTTCTAAAGGTTTGACATTTTTGTGTTTCAACTTTTGTCATATGTTGTCTTTTTTTTTTTTGCATTTTCATCAAAGATTATGGTCTGAATGGTTTAAATTTTTTACAATTAAAAATTTCCCGGACTAGTATCTGATTAAATTTTGCCAATTTCCCATGAGTAATTAAATATCGTATTAGCCTTTGACTCTTAAAGAGTCCTGGAGAGGCTGAACTGGCTAAAATATTTCAAATTTGCATCTGATTCTTAGCTCAATCTGCTTGTCAGTGAGGTGTTGACTGCTCAAGCCAAGGTTGTCCATTTGAAATCCACTCCTTTACAGGACCATTGCAAGGCTCCAAATTCTGTGACACTGAAGGTTTAACCACACCTAGTAAATAAATGTATGGGGAATTCTGCCACGTGCCAGGGCACTGTGCAAGAACAAGGCATACATGACTCCTGAAGGAGAGCAGCTTTATTTGGTTTGATATAATAACAAATGGATTCAATTTTGACAGTGTGAGCTGATTTCTCAATCCATAGTCATCACCTTTTCCTGATTCTCTGGGCTCTGCCATTTGGGTTGGAGGATGTGCCTGCTCATCTTGTGGGCTTCCTCTCCTAAGATGGGATCGAATGGCATCTGCTCGGCAGCCATGTCAGGTGGCACAGCAAGGGTTGCCATGAGGATTGCCAATCTCTACTCTTCTAGTTACACACTATTGGGTGATCTTTCTGACCTTAATCTCTTTCACCTCCAAGATCCAGTTCAGTGTACCCCCAAAAAAGGTTTTTAAAATTCCTCCTAAACCTAGTTTCTTGTGGAAACAGGATAGCCTTCATTCCCTTCCATTTCATCAAGAGCTCCAAAACAGCCCTTCCTTTTGCCTGACAAGTAGTAGATTCCCTTGGTGGTTATTGGCGGCCATAAAATGTTCATCTTTCTCACAAGAAAAGAGGAAAAAGAAGCATTTGTACCTCCCTCAAGTGAGTGTGATTATTTCTGAAATGTTCCTTCTCAATCACTTGATAAGGGTATTCCAAATTTTGATAGAGATTCATGTCACAGTTTCTCTGCACGTGTCTTGGCCATCACATCCTCAGCAGACTTGGAAGGATACCTGTTTTGCCCATGTTTGTACCTACTTCATAGGGTTGTTGCATGGATTAAATGAGGTGATGAATGTAAAAACGATTAGAAAGTGTCTGGCACAGTATAAGTTCCATATAGGCCTTTCCTATTATCATCTGTAGTATTATTGCTTTTAAGAGTATCCATTCACCACATGCCCTGAGCATAGATGCCTAAACTAATCCTGTTGAAATCCAACAAAGTAAAAATCAGATTCTGGTCTACTAGATTAATTCCCAATTTGTTTTAGGTCCAGGCTGGAACTATCCTTGTGGCTGGCCTCTTTGACTCACGGAGACTCTTTGTCACTTGTTCTTACTCCTCTGTCTTCATCACCTTCAGTAGTTGGAAAAAGTGAAAACAAAATCAAGTGTGGTTAGAATGAGCCTGAATTGGAGTACCATTCAGTGTTTACTTTCCACGTACCTACTGTACTAGTTCAGGTCCATGCTTCTTGGATTTCAATATCCCCTAGCCAGGGGATATTGGTACGTTCTGTACCAGTTTTCCAGAGTAGATAAAAATTCAATCCCCCTGGAAGAAATTCACAAGGCTAATCTATAAATCTTTCTCTTTGATTTTTTTTTTATTCTTCCTGAAGTCTTTTCTTTGAGATGTAACTCAGCTAGAATGAATGCAAGAACTCAAGGAGGACAGTCAGCCATTTCTTCAAGTTTTAATCTTCTCAACATCAAAACAATACTATTACTGAGGCAGCTTGGTATAGTGTCTTAGCTGCTGCTCAAATGCCTATGACTTGAGTATCTAATTTTTGGAAAGAATCTTCCGTATATGACAATTATTTGTTTCACTTTTTGGAAGGCACACAACCTTCCCCAGAGCCTGCCTCAATATTATAGACCAAGTCTTATGTCATGTAATCAGACTGAGTCAGATAGGATTATATTAGCTGCACTGTATTCTTTTCTCTACAAGGAGAGATTTAGTTTATTTTAGAAAATCAGAGACTGAAATAGGAAATTTCCCCCTTCTCAGGTAATCTGGTTTGTCTGAAAAGTTGATTTTTTTAAAAAATTTCTGTCAAGTTTCCCCTAGGAAGAAGAAATATTACCTTTTGGGATAATAGACTTAAAACTGGGCAGAGGCGATTTTTTGCAGTACACAAAAACATTCCAAGGAGTACACAGTTGGTCCAAGGATAACATGGGTGTTAGAGCCACTGACCCTCCACACAGTCAAAAATCTGTGTATAGTTTTATAGTTAGCCTTTGTATTCCTGGTTTCTTCATATCCAAGGTTCCACATTTGAGGATCAACTACAGAAGATATAGCACTGTAGTACATGCTTAGTGAAAGAATATACATATACATGGACCCCGGCAGTTCAAACCCATACTGCTCGAAGGGCAAAGAGTATTTTCAGTAAATCATATCCTAGAAATTCAAATTCCATACCTGTTCTTTCCTAAGATTTATCAGCCTGAGATTGTGCCATCGAAAGAGGATTTGCTAGGGCGTAAAACAAAGCGACGGTTTGAAATAAGAATTCTTTTCCAGAAGGACACCCTTTAACTAAGGCAGCCTTATTTGTCCTGTGTCATGTACATTTCTGTTTCTAAAGTGGCCTTAGAAACAGATAGTTTGTTGGGATTTATATATATATATATATTTTAGAGCAGGACAGTAGAGAAACAATGACAGTTTTCATTTGGAGAACTTCCCTCTCTCATTCACCAACTATCGTGAAAGAATTAATTACTCCTGAGAGAGTCCTGCGAAAGAAGAAGCAAGGGAGCTTCTGTAAGAAATATTGAAGGTGGCAGAAGCACACTATTTCACCCATCCAAGATATTCATGGGAAGACTCTGTCTTATCTATCTTAGAACTAGAATTCAGAAACAAGCTGGTTGTCATGGGAATGCATATTAATATGTTTATTTGAATTGAAAAATGAAGTCAGACTTTCTCTGACAGAAAGAATGCTGATCTGGCTGATCAGTTGGAAAATATTGACTGGTTTTTTCCAATTAGCTTATATGGCTGGCATTTTCCAAATTGGATAAGGTAAATCTGTATGTCCAGGTTTTGACAAACATATATCATAAAGACTGTGATGAGATTAAAACATTTTATCCAAAACATTTATTGGCAAAGACATATTGAAATGAACAGTATTTCAATCTTCCCAAACCTTTCTGAATATATTGAGTTAATCAAGGTGTGTTGAGGTCAAAGACTAACAGTATAATTAAAAGGCATTTGATAAGGCTCAGTAAGATTTTTTGTTTGTGGGTTTTTTCTTTTTCATTTTCCCATAGTCTCAAGAAATTGAGAACTGAATGAGTCGACAGAGTAATACATTCATTTGCAGTATTCACAAATTATGTCCAACATAATTTAACCTTAAATGGACACTTATATGGACAGGTTTATTTAAACCATTTATTTTTATTAAAAGCTAAAAATATAGCGTAAGTGTTTAAACTGGTGATGAATAATTTCAGATTCCAACCTAAAATAATGTGTGAGAGAGGATACAATGCAATTTTTAAAGTACAAGCTAATTAAAATATTTCAAAAATTCACTATTCTGGAAAATAGAGACTGGGTTATTGTCCATGGCTGTGAGTGTGGAGCAGGAAAGAGGTGCAGGGAAATTGACTAATATATTTTTCATTCTTTTGTGATGAACCTATAGCAAAAAATAAGGTATATATATTTTATTAATCAGATTATTCTGCTATAGTGTGTTTCTTGGAGCAAGTTTTGTGACTTTTTTATTATTTTTGTTCTTATTCATCCATATAAAATGATTCCTATTCCTTTTAATTCTTTTCAGATTTGGCTAGGACCATGTTTTCGTAGCACTTAATTCTACAAAAAAAAAAAATGTGATTTTTTAAAAACCTGGGTTTGACTATCCTAAGAAAAGAATCTTGTTTATAATAGTAAAGCAGGACTTATCAAACCCAGGTATCTCTATATTGTGAAATATGTAACTCATATATGAAAGGGCTAACCCTAGTAGAATACACCCAGCAAACAGCTCTATCAAACATACTTTATTTACCACATTTGCTTCTTCTACCACTTGGTGACATCTAGCTAGGAGAGATCCGATTGATTTCTGTTCTATTTGAACCATAAGAAGATTACACAGATTTAGGTATTTAAAGTAAAACAAAACATACCTGAATTTAAGGTTAAAAAAAACACAAAACGATAAGCTAAGTCAAATGACAAGGGACAAATAGAGAAAATATTTGTCAATCATACTGTAAAGGACCAAACTTACTGCACATACAGCATCTAGAAACTGAGAAGAAACTACTATCAAACCAAAGGAAAAATGTACAAAGGTATTAACAGAGAATCCTCTGAAACACAGGAGCCTTAAACTATAAAGAGGAATAATCTCAGACTTAACTGGAGAAAGGCAAATATAAAGGACACTAAGATATAATTTCTTCTTTCTCAGATTGGGAAAAATCCAAAAGTTTAACATGATCAGTTGCAGAGTCTGTTGAGAAATAGATATACTGATAAGTTGTTGCAGTGCAAAATGGTACTATTGCTATGGAGTGAAATTTGGCAATACTTATCAAAATAAAAATTGCATTTACCCTTTGACCAGAAGTCTCAGTTCTGGAAATTTAGCCTCACTCTGCTAGTTCAGTTTTTGTGGCAGCAATAAGCAACACGGAAATCTCGGTGGCTTGCAACAAAAGCATTTAATTACTGCTTGAATTACATGAGGGCAGCAGGTCAGCTTCTGATCTGTCTGGGACCTTCTCATTCCTGGACCAGGGCTGAAGTATCTCCTGCTATCGGGTTCATGCTGTTCTTAATGCAGGGGCAGAAGCTAAAGGGGCTTAGTGGAAACACAGTGGACTTCGAGTCTCTGCTTGAAATTAGCACTCTCTTACTTCTGCCCACATTCTATTGGGCAAAGATGTCACATGACTAAGTCTAAAGTCATCGGGACAATGAAATACACTCCACCTATGGGGAAGCATTGCAAAGGCTCATGGGGAGGACTGTGAATGCCGAATCCTATTACAGACAGGAAGCAAGGACCTGGAAGCCCTGCCTGCCTGTCCATGGAAGATAAGAAATGCGTACAAGGTTATTCATTGCTACATTGTTAGTAATAATAAGAGCATTGATTTGTAAACATTTATGGAGAGGTATCAGACAGACTGTCTCTCTCAGTACATCTATCCTTTCTCTTAGAAAAGTGTATGGTTGACAGTAATGCTCTCTGTGTTAAAAATTCCTATTTCCAGCAGCCATTGTGCTTGAGTTTTTTTCAAGGTGCAAAGTGATCTTTCCTGGACTACAGATCTTACATCATTTAAAACATGAACTTGTGCTTCCAATTCATTCATTCAATAAATATTTATGGAGGGCCTGGTATGGTTCAGGCTGACTTATATTGAAGAAGTCTGATGGATTAGGGCTGTAGGAAAGGCATAATTAACCCTGCAGAGAACAAAATTCAGTATCTCTCAATCCTGGTTTTTCTTACTTGGCTGCCTCTGCCAATGTCCTAGCCCAGCTTATTGGTACAGGGGTTTGAGAGAAATGAAGGACGGGTAGACTTTTGACACTAGGAGCTAGGAGTCTATGACAAGAAATTCTTTGGAAGAAAATTAGGTCAACTTAAAAAATGTGCTTGAGGGTGTTTGTTTGGGCCTAATATTACTGCAGAAATGTCTGTGGAAGGTCCCAGTCACCAGTCACCAGTGCATAGCCAGTGAATGCTTTTAAAAGGTTTGTTTGTTTGTTTGTTTTTTGAGGATTTCTGGCCTGAGAAGGCTCTGAAGGAACATTCTAACTTGGGAAGGCAGGTAGTATTTTACAGGGCTTTAAAAGTAGGGAAGCAAGCAAAACATAGCTTGTTTTGGACATAATTGATTAAGGATGTTTCTCAAAAAAGAGAAAAACTATACTATGGATTAGAAGCCACTGTTTGGGCATTTTTAGAAGGACAATTAGGAGAATGTGTGAATAAGCCATTTCAGACAAGAATGCAGGAGGGCTGCAGTGAAGTGTTCTCAGTTCTCCAGTGTCATGTGCACTTTACTGGTAAGAAATATTTAAGTTCCATTGGTAATATTAAGAACTGGAGATTTCGGGTGTCTGCCAGAAGCAAATTCTTGGGATTTTTTTTGATACATGGTATTGTTACCAAGAGAAGCTTTTTGAGCAGGAGTTGGCAGACTACAGCTTCAGCCTGTTTCTCTAAATAAAGTTTTATTGAAACACAGCTATACCTGTTTATTTACATATTATCTACGACTGCCTTCACAGTATAACAGCAGAGTTGAGTAGCTGACACATTTTCTTATGACCCACAAAGCTGAAAACAAAAGTTTTTCTCTTTGTAGAAAAACCTTGTAGATACTTGTTCTAGTAGTAGGTTGGTGGTTATATTTGTCGGCTAGGGCTGCCATAACAAAGTACCACAGTCTAGGTGACTTAAGCAAGAGAGTGTTTCTCACAGTTTTGGAGACTGGAAATCTAAGACCTAAGTGCCCTCAGGTTTGGTGGTTGGGCATGCATTTCTTCTTGGCTTTTAGATGGTCACCTTCTTGCTATAGCCGCACAGGGCCTTTCCTCTGTGTGTGTACAGATAGAGAGCAAGAGCTCTGGTCTGTCCTTCTTATCAGACTAGGGCCTCACCCTTATGACCTCATTTAATTGAAGTTACCCTGTCTGCAAATGCAGTCACATTGGGGGTTAGGGTTTTGGCATTCAGATTTTGAGGGAACAAAATTCAGTGCATACAGTGCCTCTAACCTTGATTCAGGGAGCAAATGGGAGGGTGATCTCTATGAGCATGTTGAAAATTGGGACTGAGCTAAATGTTTCCCAAATATTCAAATAGCTAAAACATTTGATTATTATAGATTAAAGCAGAACCAAAAAAGGCAGGTCAGTAGCATTTGTCAAAGTTTCTTTTCAGGCTAAAATTGTGTTATGTTTATCTGACATGTCCCTATTCTGAGGGACCCGGTTTTAAAGGATTATATAATTCAGGCTGTTCCTAATTTCCTTCTTTCTCAGGAAATACAGTATTTGGTGTTCTAGGGCCTCCTAAGAGCAAGTGTTTAAATGTCTTATGGAATTGGGTATACACTGAGTGGCTAAATATTAGTTTTCTAAATATTGCAAAAGCTATTTTACTTAATGGTATTTATAGTACTCTTCTGCAAAACAAAAACACAAAAAACAATAACTGTGTCTCACAGATTTGTGTGATATTGAAAATAAATTTTTAAATACTTGAAAATTGTGTTGCTTAAAAGAATAGTTTCCTTTTTTTCCAGAACAGTCCCCATTATATTTCTTTTTTTTTCTTTTTTTTTTTTTTTGCGGTACACGGGCCTCTCACTGTTGTGGCCTCTCCCATTGCAGAGCACAGGCTCTGGACGCGCAGGCTCAGCGGCCATGGCTCACGGGCCCAGCCGCTCCGCAGCATGTGGGATCTTCCTGGACCGGGGCACGAACCCGTGTCCCCTGCATCGGCAGGCAGACTCTCAACCACTGCGCCACCAGGGAAGCCCATATTTCTTTTTTTTGTTTGTTTTTTAACCAATCAATAGACTTTAAAAGTCCTACTAAATGATACACTACACTTTGATATTTAAAGTGATTAAGAATATTGTTTCAAGAGAAATGGTTATAGTCTCCACCTTACTATAACCACCAAATTCTTTCAACCCTCTGGCAACCACTTGAGAACTTAGAAATGGCTTTAGTCTCTTCAGATGCTTCCTTCCAACTCCTGGGATTTGATGAGCTCATTTAATCATTTTCAAAATATGTTATCATCATGTTTTCTCTTGTCCTTAATTAAATTAATACAAGTTCCCAGTTATATTCATCCCTCAATGCTTTTTACTTTCAGTCTTTCTTTGTCTTCAGGTGTCTCTTTGGATCCATTTATTGTTTTACTCAAGTCCTTTCTCAAGTATGGAAATATGGAACGTGGGTAGACACATTTTCTAAATTTGTGCATAGGCACAAGTATCTTTCTAATCACCCAGAGAGATGGATTAGTTCTTGGGATTCTTAGATTTTGAACACTGTCTCATGAGCCATTCTATGAACTATTCTCTCTCAAACTTTTCCATTGCTTCCTAGTTCCCTGTGTTACATATGAAAAATCTCAACCGAGTTTCATTCATCTCCACATTTAGTCTAGAAATCTGTAAGATTCTTTTTCTTTATTCTTCCACGTCTGGAATTCTTCCATACTCTTCCAACCAGAGTATGTTGACATATGTGTAAGCTTTGTTATGAATTCTGTTTGTGACTCAGGGATCTCTTTCAGTCTTATAAGGCAAACCATTCCACAGCTGAGGGGAGTATTCATCTATTGTGTTAATCATTACCCTATAAGCTCTCTTCATTTTCTTTTGTTCCCTTTTGCAGAATTTTTAAGAATGCCCCATTGAAAATTCTTTTTATATCTATCTTGATCTGTTTGAGATTTTTATCAGGTTTCATAATTTTTCCCTCATGATTCCTGTTTGTCTCTGTCTCTCTTTCCAATCCACCACTAATTATATTCTCAATGATAACTCTTTTTACAGTTCATCTATAGAAACTTTATTTTAAACAAAAAAATTCTGTAAAGTCTTTCTTCTGGGCTCTAATTACATAACCCCAAGAATTATTATATTTTAAATTTTGTTTGGACTCTTTTCCTTCAGTTCTAATTAAAAGGCAACCCCTTCTTCTAGATGTTCAGCTTGATTTTTATCCTTTAGGCTTTGATTCCCTTAGATGTGGGGTTTTAGTTTAGTTTAGCTAGTTTGTTTCTTTTGCCATCTTGTATCATTTTACTAGAGCCTCTTGACCGGAGTCTGGCTAGTTTGGTAAGGGCACAATATTTTTTTTTTCTTGAGGGTTATCAGTAATAGATGGGCTTTGCTGAATTGAGTTTTCCTGCCATCGTCAGAAATTGAAAGAAATCTAGACATCCAGGGTAGTTCCCTATTCCATGGGTGGTGGAATTGGAGAGTCAGTTTAGAAGCACCAGCATTAAAGTGACTCTTGAAAGTCTGTCCTCAGGGCATTTACAAGGTTCTGCCACCTGCCTCTGCAGGGAACCTGGAAAGCATAAACTCTGCCTCAAGCAGTGGTTCTCTAAGTTGGATGCAGATTTTTAAAAAAACCAGGGATTCTGGGTTATTCACAGTGCTCAGGTCACATCCAAGACCTACTCAGTTAGAATTTCTAGGATTGAAACCCCAGCATCAGTACTTTTCATAGTTCCTCACTTGATTCTAGCAAGTAACCAACACAGACTTAAGGGCTCCAGGAAACGCAGACCCTCTCTTTTATCACTGATAACCTCGGCTCTCCCCCTGGACCAACACTTATTCTACTAGTAGACTTCACCTGTTTTGGTTCTTGTGCTACTCCAGATAGATAGGGAGGATGGGATGGAACTGTGTTTGTTACCTTCCCAGAATTCGACATGTGGGAGATGTTCTCTCTCTTTTGAATTATTTATTTATTTATTTATTTATATTTTTATTTTTTGCGGTACGCGGGCCTCTCACTGTTGTGGCCTCTCCCCTTGCGGAGCACAGGCTCTGGACGCGCAGGCTCAGCGGCAATGGCTCACGGGCCCAGGCGCTCCGCGGCACGTGGGATCCTCCCGGACCGGGGCACGAACCCGTGTCCCCTACATCGGCAGGCGGACTCCCAACCACTGCGCCACCAGGGAAGCCCTGAATTTTTTAAATTAATTGTTTGTAAACGATCACACCACATAATCACTTGATTAAAATTAATCTTTTCAGCATTAGCTTCTCTCAGGAAGAGAATTTACCTTCTTTTCTCTTTAACAGTAAAAGTGGGAGATCACTCCCACTGGTCATATTCTTTGATTCAGTGTTTTCATTCCCTCAGCACTTGGACAGTTTTTTGTTCTTATGAGATGCTTTTTCAACCTCACAAAAGTTGAAGAGAAAGCCTTATAATTTATATTCTAAATGCCTAGTATTACAATTATTTTTCAAGTTCTGGCCTAGTATTCTCTTTAACTTAGTATGTTTATTTATCTAAATGAATAAAAGGAAATGATTTCTCAAAATGACAATGTGACACATTCCCACCAATTTTTATTTCTCGAAATATATTTATATCATTTAGCTAGTCATGGAAGCACATCAAATAGTTTTTCTCCATCCTCAAAATATCGAACACTGTTCCTTTAAAAATATTCTCTGATGTTTAATGAACCATATGCTATGGCTTAAGAATCTGGGAATCTTATTATTTAGTTTTTAATTCGGTTTCACTCTAGATACTTTCAGCCTTTATACTATTAATTGACCTTAAATATTTAGTCTTTAAGAATAGATCAAATGAGATTTAATCAGCTTCATGAGAAGCCGTTCTCTTTTAAATAATTATATTGCTTTAAAACTAAGAAAAAAAATCAGTATGATAGATTTTTCACTGATAATATGAAAAAAAAGTCACAACAGACATTTTCTTGTTTTATCCTGCTGCAAAGAAATAGACGAGTCTTAATTTGGGGAGAATTTACAAGGTAAAAACTTAGAAAATATAACAGGACGAATCCATCTGTTTCTCAAGAATTGTCCATTTTATGAACACGTATAGTATTTTAGAAACCCAACAGGGCATATTTCTTGAAACTCATATTGAAAAAGGCATATCCGTAGGCAGCAGAAGTGTTAACAGGAGGGGGCCAGCAAACTTAATGCTACTATACATATGTATTATTTGCTCTTTTCATACCCTGCACACTTTCTCCGACACATGTATTGCTGGTTTGTCAGTTGATTTGTTAAACTATGGAATAATTCAATATACAAATAGCTAAATAATAGTAGCCATATTTCTTCACTTATTTTTCTTGAATTTAACTTGTCTTATTTTCAAAAATTCTTGTTAAAATTCTGGCTTCCTGCCCTCTTATAAGAAGTTGGTCTTTGTAATAAAAATATAGTACAATAATTTCTAGCAGGATTTTGAAGAGCCTAGAAGACGTATTAAATTTTTATTTTGAGAACTCCTTATTCAAGGAGAAATTATTCTGAAAACTCAAGGGCACATTTTTGTTATCATATTTGTGACATATTTATCATATTTATGTTCATTTGAAGATAAGTTCTCTATCATTGATAAATACAGATTTTTTTCTATGTATATAAACTCAGCTTTGAAAGGTTTTTTAATAAATCTACTCTAATTGCAATAGACTCCTATTTATATGTTCCCAAAGTTAATAACAGAGTCAGGGAGTGGCCAATATCTTCCATTGCTGCTTTTCCTATATTCTTTCTTAGTACCGATTGTGATGTGCAGCCCTGGGCTTGTCTGGGAGGAGCCTATGGCAGCTTCCAGCATCCACTTAGCTCAGGAAATACAGTGTGATACTGCATCTGATCTTAACTTTATCTCTAAATGTGGTCCCATAAGCTACTGAGTTCTCACTTGCACTAGCAAAATTGGCACCATAACGTAGGGCAGAAAGATTGAGATTCCATCTCCTCCGTTTCCCTTTTGGACAAACATGGAAATAAATAATTGTAGCCAACACACATTACCATGAAGAGAAAAGGAAAACCATTTTTCTTTTCTATGACTTCTACTGAGATCGAAAACTATTTAAAAAAGAGTGTAGTTAACATTTACATCTCACACGAGTTTTTTTTTTTTCCAGCTTCTTTCTCTAGATGACCCCCAAAGAAGGTTATCTTAGTTATATAGGGAAATTTTCACTTGAGCAGTCATTTTCTGAAGGATATTTCATACTGAAAAGTCTTTGAAATACCATTTTTCATCTACCCACTAAACCTATTGAAAATGTCTCCACAGTACCTGAAACATTTTCTCTGTTGAAATATATCATTTTACATTACTCAGATGTTCTGAAAATTCATAAAGTGGCAATCATAATTTATTGAAATTTCTTTCTGCCAGTCAGAAATGAATAAAACTATATAGTGCATTCAAGCGGAAAAAGAAAAGAAAAATGAAGAGAGTAACTCGGTACTTTTGGTTTAGAAGTAACAGAAGATTGTTCTGAGTACATAAACATAATTTCAGCAGTTCTCTATAATTCTTATTATTTATTTATTTCAAGCTTGTGAAAAACTGAGCCTAAAATCGTGTGGCAAACTTTACACTGTAGATCTCTAATAAGATTGTTCTTTTACTGACATCAGTAATTATTCAATATTTTTCTGTGGGATTCCAACAATTTAGCCTTGTTTCCTTTATGCCTCAGCTGTCTTTTACTTATTTACTTTCTAGAAGATGGCTGAAGGGCCCCTGCTGCCCATTCCTTTTGTAGGTTCCGAGCCTGGGGAATGTCTAGGTTTGTTCTTATCTCTGCTGATTTTGAACTTTTTTCCTGCACTTCCATCTGCTTTTGTTTCTCTAGCTATACACGTCCATCTGATGAATGCAAAAATGATGTTGTATTGAATGGCTCATTTTCTTACTTTACAGGAGAGTTAAGGATACAAGGTACCAACAACAGAGGATTGGTATAAGGATTATATGAATTAATAATGGTAATCATTACATGAGCCTGGCATAGCTCAACATATGCTCTTAGTATTTTTGTTATTATTACATGTTCTGTCATTTCAGAAAAAAAGAAAATAGAATTGCTTCAAATTACTTACCTTACTTTTTCAATGTGTGGTATCTGTGTATGCTGTAAACTATATAAATTTTAGCAAGAAAATTTCTCAAAAATACAATTGGATAGATATCTGGAAGTGACTTCATTCCTCAATTAAACTTGAGCCATCTTTGAGGAAACATATATTTTTGAATGGCTTCACCATGATTTGTTTATTCCCCTGTGGTAGACATTATGTTTTTAAATACATTTTTTTGCTGTTATATACAACTCACAGTAATGAACTTGTGTCTATTTCTTTGCAAACTTCTTTATGTGTATCTGTAAGGTTAAAACCAAGAAGTAGACTTGCTAAGCTAAAGGACGTGAGACACTTTAATTTAGATCCATATCATGAAACTGCTCTCTGAAGTCGATGCTGATCAACATTAGCTCTAAGAATGAATGCGTGTTCCTGGTCCCCATGTTTTTCTAACACTGCTAAATATGTACTTTCAGTATCAACAATTTAAGAAGTGAGAAGTGGCATCTAGTTCTACTTAAGATTTCTCCAATTATGACTGAAATCTGGCATGATCTCATATGTTATTGGTTATTTTTAAGGGGAGAAAGGCATCTGCCTTATCTGTTCTTCATTTTTATCCTAAAGATCCCAGGCATTACTCTTGCTCTGAAATTACTTTTGTGTTTGTTGTATATCCTGCCTCTTTTTTTCTTTCATTCCATCTGCTTTAGGTTCTCATTTAATACAATCCCATCTCTTTTCCTCACAATTTCAAGTATATTGACTGTTACCATTTCTTGTTTATAGCACATTTAAAAACACATGTCTCTGTTACACTGAGTTGTTGTGAGGACTAGATGAGCTAATACAGGCAAAGGTTTGAAATGGTGCATGGTACACAAGCGCAGGTCAAAGCCTGGCATGAAATTTTTCTTCTTTGCACTTTTAAAAAATTAACATCTTACAATAAGTTGATTATCATATTATACAAAATTAAGGTTACTTTTTATTTATAAGAGCTCTTTTTATTAAGACAATATTGTCTTATATGTTGCCTTTTACATTTTTCTGGGTTTTTTTCCCCTGGAAAAACGAATGTTTATGTACATTTATTTTCTGTGTGGTTTTCACTATGGGATTATTTTAAGTGGATATTGCTTATAAATAAATGAAATCAAATAATGAGAAGGAAAATAGGGAAATTATAAGGGGGAAATTAAAGTGAAAAATAATACAGGTAAGAATAAAAACTAAAAATTTGGCCGAGCTCAAATATAAATAGGTACAAAAATTAAGAAATTAGGAAACAAAAATGAAAAAAAAAGTTAATATAAAAATTAGGCAAGGGCTTCCCTGGTGGCGTAGTGGTTGAGAGTCCACCTGCCAATGCAGGGGGCACGGGTTTGTGTCCCGGTCCAGGAAGATCCCACATGCCGCGGGGCGGCTGGGCCCGTGAGCCATGGCCGCTGAGCCTGCACGTCCGGAGCCTGTGCTCTGCAACAGGGGAGGCCGGAACAGTGAGAGGCCCACGTACCGCAAAAAAAAAAAAAAAAAAAAAAAAAAAAAAAATTAGGCAAGATGAGGAAACAAGAAAACAAATGAAAAAATATTATGCTAAAATTAAATGTGATTCAAGAAGAGAAATTAACAGAAAAAAAGTATGTTGCTCCTTCCTAGCCATTAGAAACAATTTCTTTTTTCCAAATATGTAGCATAACTGTTATCAATACACCATGTAGATATCCTACTTTGTTGCTCCTCATTGAAACTAGAAACATATCCACATTTAGGGTCCAAAATAAGAAGGCCTAAATTCAAGTGCTGGCAACTGGGGAAATTACCTTCGGCTAATTCTTTGAAGTTGCTAAAACCATAGACATCGATTTCAGAGTTTCTCCAACTCAACTAAGAGAGTGTTAACACTCAAATCTATATATTTATTTACACTATGAAGTTAAATTGAGATCCCTTCTCTCCCCTAACCAATAACATAAATATATGGTAAAGAATAATTTATTGTTTTACTGTAGAATTTGTTGTAATATTTTGGGGGATAAAGAAAATATCTGGGACACCATTATTATTTTATGTTGTCAGTTGTATAACGTTGGACAAGGTGATTAATATCAAAGTACCTTACTTTTTGAATCTAAAAGTAGCTCTTAGGGGCACAAGGATAAAAATAGAAAATAGATATTAAATATGTATTCAATATGCTTACTATGATATAACCTAACAGTGGCTATTATTGTAAAACAATACAATTTATAGAGTCAATGCAATTCCACTCATAATCCCAGCAATTTTTTTGGTGGAGTTGGCAGGCCAATTTTATAATTAATTTGGAAATGCAAAAGACCTAGGAAAATCAAGGCTATCCTGAAAAAACTTAAAAACAAGCAAACTCACATTATCAGATTTCAAGAGTTATAACGTGAAAGTAATCAAGACAGTATGATATTGGGACAAGTACAGTCTTGAAGTATAATGGAACACAATGGCATAGAATAAACATTCCAAAAGTAGACCTCATATGCGAAGACCTGATTTAGTACAAAGACGCCATGGCAATTTGGTCAGAATGAATGGCATTTCAATAAATGGTGGCAGATTAACGGATATCTGTATGGTAAAAACAAACAAACAAACAAAACCCCCTGAAACTTGAACGTTTATAACTTACACAGAAATGAATTCAAGTTGTATTAGGAACCTAGAGGCAAAAAGAAAACAAAAAAGCTTCCAGATGAAAACAGGGCAATATTTTCATGACCTTGGGTAGGAAAAATTTCTTTTTTTTCCCCACACTTTATTATGAAAAATTTGAAAGACATTTGTTGTAAGTACCTGTATATACATACCCTAAGTTACACTGTTAACAATTTACCCTACTTGTTTTATCATATTAAATTATATCAACTTTCTTTTCTCCAAGGATGAAATCTTAGATTCTCCTAGGAACAAATTCCATAATTACCCATTTTTTTCACTTCATGAGATACAGACAACAGTTATAGACTAACAATACCAATATCAACACAAATTAGGTTTCTAACCAAATGATTTCAATGTGATTTAGGGTTCCTATTCTTTTTAGTTGGTATCCCACTAGCGATGTAAAGATAATTATGTTTTAAATTCACTTGAAATATTTTTCTATCTTTGATTATACCAGCAATTCATTATACAAGTCAATTCATTTGCTTCACGTTACTATGATTTTTTTAGGGATTGCTTATTTAGAGTTTGATTTTTACCTAGAATTTACGTGGTCTTAAACTCAGGTTGATGGAAATAATATATTAAAAGAAGTGTAACTTCTATCCCTGTATATGCCACCTTGTTTTCTCCCACCTCTCCATAAACAATCATTATCTAAAATTAATTTTGTTTTAAACTACCATTGTTTTATTTTAACACAATGAAAATGTTCTCCTCTTGCTTTGTTCATTTGTTCTTGTTTTTAATAGCCTTTATTGTTTTAGGGAAGTTTTATATTCACAAAAATATTGAGCAGAAGATACAGAGATTTCCTGTATAGCCCCTACCCTAACACATGCACAGCCTCATCCTTATCACCATACCCCACCTGAGTGGTAAAGGCGCTACAGTTGATGAACCTACATGTCACATCAGTGTTATTCAAAGTCCCTACTTTACATTAGGATTCACTCAATTCATCCATCCCTCCCCCCAACTGCTAGCAACCACTAATCTTTTTACTGCCTCCATAGATTTTTTTCTTTTCCAGAATATCATGTAGTTGAAATCATACATTATGTAGTGTTTTCATTGGCTTCTTTCACTTAGTAATATTCATTTTAAATTTCCTCCATATCTTTTCATGGTTTGATAGCTCATTTCTTTTTAGTGCAAAATAATATTTAATTGTCTGGTTGTACCACAGTTTATGTACCCATTCACCTACTGAAAGACATCTTGGTTACTTCCAAGTTTTGACAGTTATAAATCAAGCTGCTATAAACATCCTTGTGCAGGCTTTTATGTGGACATTCAACTCCTTACGGTAAATACCAAGGAATGCAATTGTTGGATCATATGGTAAGAATATGTTTAGTTAGGTCAGAAACAGCCAAACTGTTTTCCAAAGTCATTGTACCATTTTTCATTCTTAGCACAATGTTTGAGAGTTCATGTTGCCCCACATCCTTGCCAGGTTTTTCTGTTGTCAGTGTTCTGGATTTTAGCCATGGTGAGATGTGTGTAGCGGTATAGCCTTGTTGTTACAGTTTGCATCTCCCTGATGACATATGATGTGGAGCATCTTTTCATATGCTTATTTGCCTTCTGTATGTCTCTGGTGAGGTGTCTAGTAAACTCTTTGGTGCACTTTTTAATTGGGTTGTTTTTGCTTATTATTGAATTTTAAGAATTTTTTGGATTACAGTCATTTACGGATGTGTCTTTTGCCAGTCTTTTCTCCCAGTCTATGGCTTGTTTTTTCATTTTCTTGACAGTGTTCTGTAATTGATTTTCACTTGATTTTAATGAAGCCCAGCATATCCTTTCTTTCCTTCATGGATTGTGTTTTGGTGTCATTTCTAAAAAGCCACTGCCACACCCAAGGTCTTCTAGCTTTTCTCCTATGGTATCTTCTAGAAGTTTTATAATTCTGCATTTTACATTTAGGTCTGTAGTCAACTTTGAGTTATTTTATGCAGGATATAATATCTGTATCTAGACTCATTTCTTTGCATGTGGATGTCCAGTTGTTTTGAAACTTGTTGAAGAAACTATCTTTGCTCTATTATATACCCTTTGCTTCTTTGTCAAAGATCAGTTGATTATATTTATGGGGGTCTATTTTGGGGCTCTCTCTTCTGTTCCATTGATCTATTTGTCTATTTTTTGCCTTCCTCCTGTCCTTTTCTGGATCTGTACTTTGGTGTCTGACATTAATTTGGGGAAATTCTTAGTCATTGTTGTTTCAAATATTTCTTCTGTTCCTTTTTCTCTTTCTTCTCTTGGTATTCCCATTAAACATATATTATACCTTTTGTATTTGTCCCACAGTTTGGGGATGTTCTGGGAATTTTTTTTCAGTCTTTTTTCAGTTTTTTTTTTTTTTTTTTTTGAGCTTTGGGGATTTCTATTGAGATATCCTCAGACTCAGATTCTTTCCTTAGTTGTATCCCATGTAATAATAAGCCCAATACATTCTTATTACTGCTAACAGTATTTTTGATTTGTAATATTTCTTTTTTTGGCAAGTATTTTATTCTATTTTATTTAAATTTTATTTATTTTTGGCTGCATTGGGTCTTCGTTGCTGCGTGTGGGCTTTCTCTAGTTGCGGCGAGCAGGGGCTACTCTTGATTGTGGTGTGTGGGCTTCTCACCACGGTGGCTTCTCTTGTTGTGGAGCATGGGCTCTAGGTGCCTGGGCTCAGTAGTTGTGGCTCGCAGGCTCTAGAGCACAGGCTCAGTGGTTGTGGCGCACGGGCTTAGTTGCTCCGCAGCATGTGGGATCTTCCCAGGCCAGGGATCGAAACTGTGTCCCTTGCATTGGCAGGAGGATTCTTTTTTTTTTTTTATTTATTGATGTATTTATTAGTCAAGTACTAATAGTGATTATACAGTTTTTACTCTTCTTTGTACGCGGGCCTCTCACTGTTGTGGCCTCTCCCGTTGTGGAGCACAGGCTCCGGACATGCAGGCTCAGTGGCCATGGCTCATGGGCCTAGCCAATCTGCGGCATGTGGGATCTTCCCGGACCGGGGCACGAACCCATGTCCCCTGCATCGGCAGGCAGACTCTCACCAACTGCACCACCAGGGAAGCCCGGCAGGAGGATTCTTAACCACTGAGCCAAAAGGGGAAGTCTCACGTAGTATTTCTTTTTGTTTTTTCTTTAAGATTTCAACTCTTTACTTACATCTACTTCCATCTATTCTTTCATGCTATCTACTTTTCTTCCATTAATGCCATTAGCATATTAATCATAGTTGATTTATATTCCAACTTCCTTGCCATACCTGTGTCTGTTCTGATGCTTACTCTGCCTATTCAAGCTCTATCCTTTGCTTTTTTGCATGTAATATACATTTTTGGTAGCCAGGCCTGATATACTGGGTAAGAAAAACAAACTGCTGTAAATAGGCCTTCAGTAATATGATGAGGTGGGGCTGGGGGAAGAGAAGCCTCCTATTGTCCTATGATTATGTTTCAGTCTTTCAGTAGCTTGTGCCCTGGTGTGTGAACTTCACAAGTGTTTCTCATTTTGTTCTCCCTGCTCAGGTGGATCAGGTTGGCAATCTGGGCTGTAGTTTGTTATTTTCCTTCCTTCTAGTGGAAGCCTTGGCAGCTGAGATTGGGTGTTTCCCTTCCTCCCACTCATTTAGGCTCTGATAAAAGCCCCGCCGGTTAAGCTCCGGTTAGTTTTTCTGGAGGGCAGGCTGTGTTAAGAAGGACGAAATGCTCTGGCGTATTTCAGAGTGGTTCATTTTCCCTTCCTCCTGCTTGAAGCACAAGGGGATTTTTCTCAGTCACTGTGAGAAACTGGTAGAACCCCAGGAGACTGAAAAACTCAAAAGTCTGGAGGCCCTCATCCCCCATCTCAGATGACTGGATTCCCCTGGAGTTTTTATCACTCAGACTTGTCTACACTGAGCCACAAGCATCTTGTCATTTCAAATGCCTGTTTTCCTACCTTGGCACTGCTTCCTGCAGATGTTTCAGGTCCCTGGGTGTCTGTTCTGGTAAGTTATTCTTCTCTGTATTTGCCTGTCTCTCCAATTTTGGGGGGAAGCGTTATACCCGGAAATCTCATTCCTCTTACAGTTCTAAGAGCTGATGATTTTTCAGTTTGTTTAGCATTTACTTCTTAGTACAGAGTGGTGACTTCTAAGCTTCTTTGATACTGGATCACAATCTGGAAATCTCTCCTCTTTGTTTTTTGAATAAACAATCCAAGGTAGAGTGATCTCCTTAACTGTATATAGAGGTATATTTTATTCATTTTGAAATCCTCATGGTAACGGTTGTTCTATTTTTTATTAATTCTACAGTTTACAAATATATTCAATTAATTTCCTATTGATAGACATTGATAGACATTTCCTATTGATAGACATTGGGTTGCCTCTCAGTTTTGCTAGTACAAACAGCGCCACAACGAATAGTCTGTGCCTGTGACATTTTATGGTTTTACCACTGTATCTTTAGGGTAGATGTCTTGAAGTAGGAGTTCTGGATCAAAGGGTCAATATGTATTTAATTTTGCTAATATTGCCAAACTCCTCTGCTTAGAGACTGTATTACTTTGCAACCCCGCCAGCACTCTGAGAATGAGGCCTAGTCACAGCTTTATGCAATTGTGTGTTTTGTCAAATGTACGCATTTATGCTAATCTGACAGGTGATAATGGCCTCAGGGTGTTTTGATTTACATTTCTCTAATTGTAACGAGGTTAACTATTTTATCATAAATGTAATGGGCATTTGAATTTATTTTGAACCTATGTACTTGTGTAATGAATTTATCTCCTGCTCATTTGGGTTAGAGTATTGATTTACTTTTTTTCTTTGATATTTTTAGGAGCAAAGAAAATTCCTTTCTGTATTAGGAATATTAACGTTTTCAGTGATGAAAGTTGCAAATAGACAAAACTTTTAAACAGTGATTTTATTTAAATAATAGCGTGAAGTGTGCTATTTACAGTCTACCTCTATATTTCTGAACTTTCCACGTTTTGAAAATAGGCAAAATCAAGAATTGTGGAGTAAATGATATGCTTATTTTCCTTTATTAATAGACATTTTTCTTCTAACTCTAATTCTTCACAGACTTCGTTTCCTACACAGAAAGAAATTTAGACTCTAATTTTCTTTAAATTTGTCTATTAAAAGTTTGACTAACCAAGAATTCATAACTAGAGTCATATATTTCTGAGTGTAGGGAAATGCTTTCCCATTTAAAAAAATCCAGCCTCCTTGCTTGACACTGTAGTAATTGTGACCCAGAGAGATGACTTTGATCCCCCTAGAGCCCCAAACTGAGTAGCAGTTCATGGATCCCTGAGTTCCTTGTGCCAGGGAGTGTGGCCTCAGCAGTATCAGCAGTAGTAGTGATGTGCCAGGTGATAGGAAGACTGCAGGGCATGAAGAGAAAACTCTACATTTTCTTCTCTTGTTTTGCTTAAAATCTAGTGGAAAAGTAGGGCATTCAGATATATAAAATCACATCCCTGGGCTCCACCACAGATTCTGCTTGAGTTGATCTTAAAAGTAGGAGGAATGTGGTGATAGATGCTCTAAGATGTGACAACAGCTAAGTTCAGTATCAGGGGTCCTACCCCATCTTCCCACAGTATGAATTTCAGTGCTTTCAAAGAAGTAAATGTTGCTGATTTATCATTTTATTTTAACCACTACTAATCATACTGAGCATTAGGCAATCACTCTAATTTCATTAGACTTTTTGTCTGTAATTTTCAGATTAATTTTGTAATCATTACTCAGAAGATAAGAATGGAGGTGATTATTTGTACCCTGAGAGAGAAATTTACAGAGAGAAGTTAAGCAAATGTTTCCATTAGACGTAGATAACACACTGAATTTTATATGTGACTTCAATTATGTTATGTTCTAGAGATAGAAAAGTTTTTTTTAACCTGGGAATATTTATGGACATATAATGCAAACTATGACACAAACTTATTCTCCTTGAAGTTATTCATTTAGGGTACTCAGAGGAGAGAATATCTGATACGACAAGCTTGTTACGTTTGTTACTGCATTTTAATGAGTTTTTGACATAAACCCTACCAAAAAAAGATAACTGTAGTAAATGACAAGTAATAAAAGACTGTAATTTGATGCAGATAAATTTGTTATTTTTGTTAGGTGGTGAATCAGACTGCTTAAGGCATTCAAATACTGTCTTCCGTTTCTAACAAGTCTTTTTTTCATTTTAATAAAAAGTATTTCCTGACGTTCTGGAAAGGTGTTTCTTGAAAGAAATAGGAACTGAGCATTGTTCTTAATAAGCGTAATTAAAAAATAAAATATGTAAGCCGGCATTTTAAAATATGATACTCATTTAATTTCCATGTTTTCCAGATACTTATCATGATACCATAATTTTCCCCTTTGTTAGGTGTAGAATTTAGTGAAAAGGCAGGATGACAGATTTAACCATATGTTTTAACCTGGGAAACATGTTGTGGATTTTAATAAAACTGAATTTCAATTAAATTGAAGTTTCCCATACTCTGTGATAGAGAATAATTTAAAAAATCTTTAATATGTAGCTCAAGTCCCTTTTCTGTCTCTTTTTGTCTTTCCTCTCTCCTTCCCATTTTCCTTTCTTCAAGAGATTTTCATCTCTATTTATATTCTAACTGCTTCCAAATATATGCCTGGAGCTCAGACCTCTCCCCTGTGTTCTAAGCTCAGACCTCTCCCCTGTGTTCTAAGCTCAGACCTCTCCCCTGTGTTCATCTATACTTAACTTCCTGCCAGGCAATCCTAAATGAATGTGGCCAAGAAATTTCAAACACAACATATACAACATTAAACATATACATTTTCTTTTCAAACATCCCCTCCTACTCTCTTTCTATCTGTTGTTCACCAATCAACTAGTATAAAACTGCGACTCTCCTTCCCTCTAACTTATACTAAATAATTGATTAGTTTTCTTCCTCCAATTTATTTCTTAAATAGCATTATTATCCCTTTGATAAAGGACTACATTCAGGTATTTATTCATAACTACATAACATGTTCTAATGTGTCATCCCCATTTCTGTTACTGAAGTTTTTTTTTTTTTTTTTTACAAGATCTATCACCTTATTCTCCTGTACCTAGATCTTGTGACTGTCCACTGTGTACAAAATAAAGGACAAACTCTTCTTCATAACACTCAAGAACCTTCATGTTTTGCTCCCGTTCAATCTGAATCTTAGTCTCCCTCATATTACCTTATAAATTAGCATTTCCGGGGTGTGGCTGGTGCAGGCATGAGCATGGCCTTTCACATTCTGCTGCTCCTATTAAAATCTGCTTATCATCAGTTACTGACTCTTCCTCCCTTTCGGCACTACTGTACTGATAAAGCCTCTGTGAAGTTATCTAAGATACCACCTCCATTCTCCAGATGAAACTAACACCTGTTTAAAGTGGTGCTTCAAGCATAAAACAATTTACATACATAAAACAAGGATCACACTTTACCCTACTCATTTGTAAATAAGCTCACCCTCTAAACTGTGGGCATTTTGTGTGCAGGATCATTTTGGTATCCCTAGCATAGCGCTCACCTTCTAGTAGCTACTTATGATCTATTAATTCATAAAGAGAGGCTGATTGAAAGCCAAGACACTCATTCCGTTTTTGCCTCTTATCACATGACCGTGTTCAAGCCTCAGTTTCTTCGAGCTTCAGTGTTTGTGGCTGTCAGGTAAGGAGGTTTGATTAGATTTTAATGTTCTTTCAACTGGCTGATTTTTCTGAGTTGTTTCTTTGATCTTTGGTAATATTTGTTGTTTATTCTATACAGACAGATTTCTAAAATTGTAATTACTAAAGAATAGATGCATCAGCCTAGGTGAATATTAACACATCTGCTTCATTTGGAAGCATTTGCTTTTGTTTATTAAGAAGACACAGTTTAAAGAATAGTACATGATTTTTCGTTAGAACTGAAGTTAGAAAAGATTTTAAAACTGCTTGTTACTGAAATCTGGGACAGATCACTGGCAATATTTCATATATTCTATGTATGAAACATAGTCTTTCAAGGAGCTCAGATTATTTTCCAAATATGATTTTATTAATCTTTCAATCCAGCTATGGAATTGCAACAGATGGGTCAGCTCTTTTGTAGTATTTACGCTCTGCGAATTGTAAAGAAATTGAGGTAAAGCAATATCATATTTTTTATAAGGTTCTTTCAGCATAGTTACCCAGCATGAGGTAGCACACAGGGAGAGTCTGTCCTCAATAACATCAAGTCTGTTCATCAAACACAATGAGCTGTGTGCACAGATTTTCTTCCTTTCCTCTCCTCATCCTTCTTCTTCTTTTCACAAATATGTTTTCAAGTGATGCGTAGAATAATTTTCAGGGACTTATTTGAAGTAACTATATTTCTCTCTATTGGTATTATATAGTACCTGCTTGTCTTTAAAGATAAATTTTTATTTCATTTTATATTAGTTTAGTTGGGCTACAGTGCTTCCAAGAATTTCACTAGGTAAATTGTGGCCAGAAATTGCAATATATTGAAGTTATTAAATAATTTTTTATATTTTGACATTTACTTATGTATGTTACTCATACTTATGCATGTTACTCATTCCCATGTTCAAGAAAAGTTTTATTTTTGAGAATATTCTTTCTAAATTTTGTTAATTTATTGTGTTCTAAATATTAATCCTAGTGATGATGTTGAGATAAATGAAATGTCTGTTTTCAGTGACTAAAGATGACTTATAGGAAATTTTTGGATAGAACTGTCCCCGTTGATTTCAGTGAATGTTTTTTACAGTAAGTAAAATAGTTTTAATAAGAAGTGTTAAGGATTCGTGTGTGTGTGTGTGCGTGTGTGCACGCACACTTCTTTTTTTGATACTTGTGTATTTAGGAATGATAAATGAAGAAATCTATGTTTTGAGGTATATGTTTTTACATGATCTATTACAAATATATGTGGCAGGAACAGAGATCATGTTCAGTCTGACTTTCTTTTGAAAAGAAAGGAAATTCTAAGAAAGAAGGTGAAGCATAAAAAGCTATTATCTCTGCACATTCTTATAATATTTTTGAGATAAAAAAATATTGAGGAAACAACACATACACAAAGAAAACCCTGAAAAATTACCAAGAGGAATTGAAAATGAGAGATTGCTATCTCCCTAGAGAATTAAAAGTTCACTTTCTTCATGATGGAGAATTCCTCCCCTCAAAAAAGAATGAATAAATAAAATGAAATGATACGTTAATTAAAATATTGAGAACACTAAGTAAATCAGTATTCCTATGGATAATCATGATGTTAGAGGCATGAAATATGAAAGAAAAAGATTCAAAATCTATTGAGGTTCCTTTCTAAGCCTGAAATAAGATATAACAGGTATACCCTAAGGAAAAGTACTAACATTGTCACGGTGCAAATAAACCTTATGTTTACAAACATATTTTAAGTAGGAGGGAACATTTTGAGAGCAGTGCAGTCTAACCAAGGCCCAAGTTTTTCTAAGTCTTGATTCTTTATGAGCATTCAGGGAAGATACTTAGAAATGCTTAGAACAATGTTATGGAACAGACTGACTATATATTATTTACTCTTTCCTCAATTTTATATTTGAAATCTTTCAAAAATGGAGAAAAAAAGGAAAGGCTAGTACACTAAAAACCTGTATCCCTTCCCATCTAGGTTTAAGAAGTATTAACATTTTTCTACATTTACTTTTCATCTCTCTCACATTCTCTCTATAAATATGTAGAGAACCATTTTTAAAATAATTTGCAGACATTATGAAACTTTCACTCTAAATGCTTCGGCATGCATTTACTACAAATATTATATTCTCTGACAAAATTGGAACACTTTCTCCTCATCTGTATCTGTATAAGTAAAAAATAGTGGTAAAGTGACAGTAATTTAACAATATTATCTAATAGTCAATCAGTTTTCAAATTTCTCAAATAACCCCCAATGACTTTTATTGTCATCATCCCCAGCAAGGATTCACATTGCATTTGGTTGCTGCAAATTTCAAATCTAAGAGCATTCCTATGCTTTAACAATTTTTTGAATAACATTGATGTTTCTGAAGAGTGTGGTTCAGTTTTCTTATAACAAATGTTGAATGTATCTGCTTGTTTCTTTATTTTTCTCATTGAACTTGTTCTGTTATCCCCTGTATTTCCTGTCAACTGGAAGTTGAGTCTACAGGCTTGATTAGATTCAGATTATATCTTGGGCAAGAACAATTTACAAATGATGCTGCATCATATCTGCAGGCCCAGTAAGAACTCCTTCATGCTGACCTCTGTTTCCTATAACATAACCCAGTTAGGCTTTACACAGTTCCTTGCTTCTAGCCACTACCAGAGGGCCTGATTTGATCTGCCCCAGATCTAGAACTTCTCAAGTGGGAGGAATGTGAAAATTTGTGAGCAAGAGG
This sequence comes from Monodon monoceros, assembly GCF_005190385.1. NCBI lineage: Eukaryota > Metazoa > Chordata > Mammalia > Artiodactyla > Monodontidae > Monodon > Monodon monoceros. The sequence goes on along the minus strand of NW_021703776.1, from coordinate 95,306,799 downwards.
GCATATTTTGATAAACTGAAGTACTACTCAGTAAATATCCATTCATCTCTCTCTCTCTCTCCCTCCCTCTTCCCCTCCCCCTCCCTCTCTCCTTCTTTTGCCTTGGGGCAGAGGATACTTCCCTTGCTCTGTTACTTTGGGGCTAGCCCTATGATTTGCTGTGGTCAATAGAATGTGAGTCGATATGAAAGCAGAAGCTTTAAATGTACTTAGTTGTTTTGTCTATCATGATTTGTTGATTCACCATGAGAATATGCCTTGGATAGGTTCTAGGTAAAGGAGAATGAGGCATCCACAGAGCAGAACTAAACTCAATCCACAGCCTGGATATAAACAACTTAAAAAAGAACAGCCACAGCCAATGCTGAGGTAAAAAATAATAACAATATTCTCATTTCAGTTGCTAAATTTTGCATTCTTTTCTTATGCAGTATTGTTGTGATAATAGCTGACTGATGCATAGGTCAGAGTATATGCATAAGTAATCCTGCTCCATATTGCCAAATTTCCATCCCAATAAGAAAATACCACTTTTACTACCAAAAGCAATGTAAAAGAGTTAGTGTTTTTACCCAGACTTGTCAACAAAATGTATCATCAAACTTTTGAATTTTACTCAAGCTGGTGAAAAATACTATGTAATGTGCATTTTTTATTGTGGTAAAAGTGAGCATATTTGATGTGTTTAAGGGCATTTCACATACACCCTTCTTCTGAGACTATCTATTCATATCCTTATTTTTAACAAGTTGCTGTTTTTTACTTCTTGATTTTCAATATTTCTTTATATTTAAGGACGTTAATGCTTTGTCTGCTATGTAAGTTAAAAATATTTTTGCAGTTTGATTTCCTATATGGTATATTTTGTCAAGAAATATTGTACATAGTTTGAGAAATTATATTTCTAAGTTAGCTAGAAAGACCTTACTCCCATGTTTTAAAGAAATTTAGTCATATGCATTTCTGGTCCTTGTATGGTTAACTTGTAACACAATGCATGTGTGCACCCACACGCACACACACACACACACTTAACAATCACAACAAATGAGAAAATAAGCCTCTATAAATAAGAGTAAGTAGACCTAACAAAGAACTAAATTAGTCCTAAAATATATCAGATACCAGAATATTCAGATGAAAAATGCAAAACCAGTATTTTAATTACGTCTAAGTAAACAAAAGAGACATATTAGATGAACAAGGCATGACAGGCAAGTCAATATTTTAAAAGATTCAAACAGTACTTAAAGCAAGATCAAATGTTTGACATTAAAATTTCAGTGAGTGGATAAAACATCAGTTTAAAGCCATCTGGGAAAGAATGATTGCTGTGGCTAGTAGATGTCAAGAAATTACTTAAAGTGAATCACAGAGAAGCGTGAGATTGAAAATGTGGCAGAATGTCTAAGAGTCTAAAGAGCATGAAGTAAAGCATCTAATAATTGAGCAAATGAAAGTTGAAAAAAAGAAAGGAAAATGAGGATTAAAATGAAGGAAGCTCAAGAATAGTGTGGTTCAGAACATTCTAGAATTTATAAAATCATGAATTCTCAGGTTGAGAATAAAATAAATCTGAAAAAGGATCATATGAAGTTACACATACCTAGATACTTCACAGTGAAACTTTAGATAAGCAAAAACAAAAAGAAGGTCCAAGTGTCTAGGGAGAAATCTAGATTTACTACGGAGAACTGACAATTATAGACAGACAGCAGATTTTTCAGTGGAAGCAAACGAAGCTGCAAAGAAATGAAATGTTTTCTACACAGTGTATTGACAGAATAAGTATGAAATAATATTCTAAAATACTGTATACAACAAAACTTATAGTTTTACATTTAGAGACTTACTAATTAAAATTCCAAAATAAAAGTACTTTGAGAAGAAGAAAAAAAAGATTTCAAAAAGAAATGTGAAGTAAAATATGACAAGATAAGGAAAAAGAAAATGGTGGATAAACCTAAAAAGTGACTATATAAAATAACAATGACAATATCTAATTGAAATATAAGGAAATAATAATACATAGGTGAACACATTTCAAAAACTGGGTATCATTCAAATCAGTGTTTCTGAAAAAAAAGTAAGTGGATTAGAAACATAACGTTAGAGATGGTAATATCAACAAGACATAAATACATGGAAGAACATTTTTAGAGTGTAGCTTAATTACCTAAGTTTCAAAGATTAAAATGGCCTTATAGAATTACTAAAACTGAATGTAAATAATATGAAAATATGAACATTCATTTATTATTAATAATTATGTTATATATGTTCCTTAGTTTATGATGCATTTAAAAATTTTTAAAGTACAATTCAGGTATTGTATAAAAGATGTGTGAGAAAATAAAAGTGTGTATCTACATGTGCCTATACCTGTGTACATGCATTTAGTTTTGGAATTTCTACTTTGCATGTTATGAAAAATGTTTTACTTTATTGTATGAAGTTTAAACACTTTACTTAGACAACCCACTTTCTGCTTTCTATGTATTTACCCAGCTATAGCTTAATTTAGATTCTGAGATATAGAAAAACATTAAAACTGTGAGGAGATACATGCCTAGAATGTGAACAGCTCTGATATTTTTCTGCTAGTTCATATTTGGAAATTCTTCAGCAATGTTCAAATAATATTCATTACTGTAGACTCTCAAAGTAGAATTTTGCTAATTAACATATTTCTTTTATATATCCAAGTATTAAAATTTTTAAGAGCAAAGTGAGTAGTATAAAAAAGCCAAACTTCTCATTGTCTGCATTTCTTCATAGAATTTAGATTTTAGAAAGAATATTTACAATTATACATATCAACTTCTTTTAGAAGAGTGAATAAAAACCCATATTTAAAGAAAAAGTACTAATAAAGTTAGAAATGGCTAACACAACCTTAGCCCTAATATGTTCCAAATATTTTGAAGATTCTTACATATATTAATTGATTGAATCCTTAAAATACTATTATTTCTGTTTGCAAGTGAGAAAAGGACATCTTAGTGAATTAAAATAATGAGGAACACGTAGAATGTGGTAGTGTTAGAAGTGAAGCAGGTGATTTAACAACATAGCCTGTGCTTCTTATACCATTACACAAAGAGTCAAAAATTACACATTGCCCTACCCTGAAACTGGACAGAGGAGAAAAATGATGGAGAAAATGAATGGGACCAAGAGAAGGTGTATTTGAATATAGTACAACTTGACCTATTTTTAAAATTCAGTGACACAATTCAGGCCCTTACAGTAGAACAGAACCATAGAACAATGCAACGAAGATGTCCTTAAGTCTGAAGAACCAAAAATGAAAGTGTTGTGCTTAGAAGGAGGAGAGTTAATGAGGAAAGGAGGATGGAGGTACAGGCGCATGATTCTGAGGAAAAAGAGCAGCTGACGTAACCCATATTCGAATACACCTTGTTACCTTAAAGTAAGTTTGAGTGAGTGGGATTGACAGGGAAGATACAGAGCTTATGTGAGTGGCAGCAATGCAAAATTAGCAAGAAACAATAACACTGTAAGGTATGCAAACTAATATATTGATGGAGAACAGAGAGATAAGTTAGACATTAGTTGGTATAAACATATGTTGGAGTGCTTGGAGCCATTGGATTCATTATAATAGCACATTTTTCAGAGCTCAGGAGACCAAAGCAGGCAAGAAATAGGAGCAAGTAGATTAACCAGGGTTTAAGGATTGGAAAGACTGATGCAGAAAAGAGAAGATGCAAGGCTTTAATCATTTAAAAGTCCATCCTCAAAGAGATCTAAGTAATAAACTGTGTAGGGCCAGAAATTGTAAAATCGTTTTCCTCTTATTTACTGCCAGAGAGTATTTGATGATGGAACAGCTTCAAATTATCACACATCTGCACATGACATTATTTTATGTGAATTATAGAAAACATCTGGTGATTAAAAGCCAACCAAAGCAATGAATCTAAGGAATAAATATATAATTGGACCACTTTCACGCAATTTGGAAAATGAGAATTCTATCTGTGTATTGTTTTTACCCTGGCCAATAAATATATTTAGGAGTTTTAGGACTCAGCATGGTTCAAGAAAAAGTGTAGTTGTGGTCTAAATGGAATATAGACCAGAGTGGACCAGACACTTTGGAGCATGGAGACTTAGCTGGCAGCATCAATCTGCCTCATCTACTCAAGTTCCTTCTGCTTATCTTCCACCACAGATAACAGAGGACCATGTATTACGTTGGAAGGGATTGGACTTGTTATAAGGCTGCTTAGAGAGTTATTTTTATTTTGGAGTAAAGACATCTTTGTTTTTGCTGACTCAGCTTTGTGTGAGACAAGATTTGTATTCTGTAGTGTCAAAGGCAACCGTGTGGTCTTTAAAAATCTCCCAATGTTCTTTTCACAAATTCTATCTTAATTATGCACACACCCAATTTTTTATCACCTTTGTTGGAGTTAGAATATAAATAATTGGTATTGGAAAGCATAAAAGAGAATACAATTAAAAGAGGAAAACATTTTGGCCTAGTTAGAGTAGAGGTGATGTTTCTGATCATCCAGGTCAGGCTGGATAGAGAAGCATGTGAATCTTGGAAAAAGCTGATGGAGGAAGAAATTGGAGGTGGTGTCAAGAAAAATGAAGGCACAATGAATGGGAAGGAATCATGTTATCATCTCAGAGAAGTAGAAAATTTTCAATGCATGGGATTTTCACTGAAGTTTTCAGAATGAGACCATGGCATCAGGGTATATTCCAGTAGAAATGCCCTTAACTTCTAGTCCCTTAACAATGTTTTAGAAAATTGTCTCTAAACAAATGACCATCTAAAATTTATTAACACATCAATGGATGGGAACAACTGATAGGAAAGGTTATCTCACAGGTATTTAATCCTAATTTTAAGGACCTAGTTCCTTCTTATATTAAGCGATATTTCTTTTCCTATAACTTGCATTCGTGGAATCCAATTTTATCTTCTGGGACAACCTAGACAATTTTCTACATTGCTCTTTTCCTCATATTAAAAAGATTTAAGTATTTTTAGGGCTTTTTTGTTTCCTTCAAGTCTTCTGTTTTCAAGATAAGTATTTTCCATTTCTTCAGCTAATTTTTAATTGTATCATTTCAAGCAGTCTCACCTATTCTCTTCTAGATCTTTTGTATTTGCCAACAGCTCCTAACAGGTATGGCCTACAAGCCTAAGTGAACTATCTAAAATACAATTCCAAGTCCAAAGGAGAGTGACTATTATTTCCCTTCTTATGTACATTATAATCTTTAAAGTGGTCTAAGCTCTATGTTTATCATTTCCCTAATATTTTGATTCTTCATTTCATACGCAGAGAACTAAATTCCCTACCTTTTGTTTCCCATACATCATGCTGTTAGTCAGGCTTTACCATCTTGCCCTTGACATTTACATTCATGTCCCCATTAAATGTCATCTTCTTTCAATCTATATTGGATTTTTATTTTTTGCTATCCTTCCCACATTCATGCTATTTAAAAATTAGTTACGTGCACAATCAATGTTAGCCTTGAAAGACTTAGATAAAAATGATTGAAATTATATGACTGCAGGACATGGTAAAGATAAAATCACTAGAATGTATATAATGACAAGAGGAAGAGGTAAATGGGGGAAAAAGATTGGGAAGAAAGAAGAATCGTATTGAACTACAATCCTGCTAGCAAACAGGGTGTTCTTCAGATATAATTAACTTTGCGGGGAGGGAGCTAAAACAAAGATATTTGCACCCGCAGGATCCAACATGTTGGCACTTCAATATGGACAGATTTCCAGGAGGGATGGAGAGAGGGAAGGAGGTGGGGGAACCTATATACCATATATTCATTTCGTTTAGGCTTACTTCTGGTGGGTGATTTTTCTTTTCCAAGCTAAAGCTTATTCTTTTTCTTATGGAGAAATATTATATATTTGAATCAAGGCAGTGCCTGGACTAAGTGGTGTGATAAAACCCAAAACTGACATTAGATAATATAACAGAAATGAAGTATAAATCAAAAGAGCTCCTTTCCTAAATAATTGAATTCATAACCCATGTCTTTGAATTTCAGATTTTACTCATTCATTTTATAATGGCTTTCTAAATTGGCTTTCTCCAGCTGATACGCCGAAAACACTTGATAGCCCAAATTTTCCCATTATAGAACTACTTTGATAAACTAACGTTGAAGTCACTTGGATCATTACAGGCAAAAAGAAATGCAATGCTTGCAAATTTAGGTCAATATAAAGAGATCTTCTTAAAGACGATTTTGTAGTTGGATGCAGACATTTTCATGTCAAGGTGCTAAGTATTAAGAAGGATACAAATAATTAAAGTTTCAGAGCTTACCCTTAGTGTGTTCGAAATCTCATAAGGTAGAAAATAAATGTAATATTTATTCTTTCATCATTTATTTAACAAATATTGACAAAATAAATTCCATGTGCCAGACACATCTAGGCATTTGGGATACATTAATTAAAACATTTTTGCCTTCATGAAGCTTGTATTGGAGCCATCAGAGAGACAATAAACAGTACAGGAATTAAATAAGTAAATTAAATGATATGCCAAAATGTGATATTGCTATATATAGCATAAGAACATGAAAAGGAGTTATTTAGGCTTTAGAGGTGGGGGAAGGATGCTGTTTTATACTGAGTCCTCATTGAGAAGGAAAGATAAGAAAATATTTGAATGAAGTGATGGAGTTAGCCTTGGAAGAAAACTATTACAAACAGAAGGAGAGCAGAGAAAAAACCCTATAGGGACATGCTTGGTGTGTTTAAGGAATTAGTGAGGGGCCACAGTGACTGGGGCAGAGTATCAGTGGGGATAGAATAGGAGATGAGGAAAGAAAGGGATAGGTTGAGAGATTATAAATGATGTGGTAGGTAGCTTCTAACCTGGCCCCAATGATTCCCCACCTCCTGGTGGTCATAACCTCTGTCATCCTCTACCCTTGAGTGTGGGATGAACATAGTTAATTTTTTCTAGCCAGTAGAATATGGCAAAAGTGATAGAGTATCACGTCCATGATTAGGTTACAAAAGATAGTGACTTTCATCTTGCTGGTACTCTCTTTCTTCCTGAAACTCTTTCTTGCTCTCTTCCTTACTCATTCTGATAAAAAGCCAGCTGCTTTGTTGTGAGATGCTCTGGGGAGAGGTCTACATGGTAAGGAATTGAAAGACACCTCTGACCAACAGCTCACAAGAACCGAAGTCCTTAAATTCTACTACCAATCTTGTGAGTGATTTAGAAAACAGTACCTTCCCTGTTGAACCTTGAAGTGGTTGAAGTCTCTCAGAGTTGCCACATAAATGTATGCTCAGTTAAATCTGAAGTTCGGATAAACAGTAAAATTTGTTGTGTGTGTAAGTATACAATATTTTGGACAGAAGCTAAGATTGTTGTTTATCTGAAATAAAAATTTAATTGGTCTTCCTATATATTATCTGCTAAAACCAGCAACGCTACTTGTGAATGACCCAGAACCAGAGGAATGATCTAATCTTCTCCCTGATTCCTGACCCACAGAATAATAAATGTGTGTTTATTGCTGTTAGGTTTCAGGGCCATTTGTTATGCAGCAATAAATAAAGAAGTAGCTAAAAATAAAAAAGCTAGCTAAAAATAAAAAAGCTAGCTAAAATAAGATAGTTTTGATAAAAATGAAATGAGAAAAGTGCTAACCCAAGTTTGAATGAAGACCCAGGAGGTATTGAGGAAGAAAGTAGGGCTTGTACTATGTTTTAATTAATTGGTAAGAATGCTAAGGTGGATTAGAATATACATAGAACTTTAAGCTTCTCCGTTCTTCTTTTACATTAGCCTAGAGGATATCACAACTCTTCTATTCACTAATTTACACATCCATAATAATCATAAATTGTCTCTTTGAACATATTCCTGAAGTAGCTTCATTGTATTAACTTTGCAAAAAATTAAAATATTTTATGATATGTTTTTGCTGTATCTCCATGCTATAACAATAGCAAATATATATGTATATAGCACTACCTATGTGACAGTTACTGTTCTAAATGCTTTCTGCATATTAGTTTAATTGCCATAATAACTAAATAAATAATGTTATTATTTATATAGATGATGAAGTTGAGATGCAGATGTAATTTGCCTAAGATTATAGAGATGGTAAGAGACAGACCAATACACACTCAGTGGACACCAAATTTTTTGATTTTAACGAACATAAACTCCTTTTTTTCTGTTGTCATCTGGCACAAACTCTAGATTCATCTTTATTTAGATGACTAATATTTTATCATAAGAATATACATTTAATCTCTTAGAAGCTTCATTATTATCTTTTCCATGAAATCCATCCCTTGCAAATCCAAATTGTCACAGTCAGCTCGATGTTACACATGAGGCTTACTTTCATGTGATATGTTTATCCCCTCTGGCAGGTACTCAATCAACCTGGGTATAAATCCTGGTTCTGTTCCAAGTGAACTTCAAAACCTTTAGCAATTAAAAAAATTCCTCTTAGTCTCAGTTTTTCTCAACTATGAAATGGGAATAATAATAACTATTATAATAAGACATGGAGAAGATTTTAAAATATATTTTACATAAAGTGCCTATATAGCACCTGAGTTAAGAAATGCATACCAAACACTAATTTCATGTCACCTCACATTTTTCATTGTGCCTAACCTCCAATCACTACCATCTAATCCCCTGAAATCTGGCCAGAACTCACAGCTAACACTGAAATATTCTCTTCGGACACATCAGTGATTCGTTTCTGTCCAAAAGCAGAAGCATTTCCTTCGTCCTAATTCCCCTTGTTGTCTTTAGAGTTTTTGACACTTTTATTGCCCCTTTGATTTAAAAATTTATTGCTCCCTGACTTGTTGCATCACCTTACTAGAATCTTACCATTCTCTTTGACCCTTTCTTTTTGTGTGATTCTGCTACTAATAAGGAGATGACTCTGTCAGTCGCCAAGTGTTACTAAGCCTGTCCCATGTGATCTGTAGATTGGGCTTCTCAAGATCTACATCCTTACACATTTACTCAATTTCTTCTAATTGTATTAGTTTATTCCTGAAGTTCTTATGGTTAGTCACCTAATTCTTCCTTATGCCAGGTATTGATTTGTGGCCTCTCAACTCCCAGTCTACCCGTATTTACCTTGCTTTATGACTTATGAATATTTCTTTTTGGTCAGCTGATGTTAAGTTTGTCAGTAAAGGATGCTGGAGAGATACTGTGGAGGAAGTGGATTCTCCTCCTGGTTCTGGTGCACTTTTCTCTCTCTTGCTGTGGCTGCCAGCATTGTACACACCAAGACAGTGTTTGCCCTTCAGCAGGTTTGCTTGCCCATCCTGTCACATGGTGTCCTGCCCACCAGCCTCAGCCTCCCAGCAGTCTGGCAGGAAGCTTCCTGCTCATCAGGATTTATCTGCTAGCTGTGGGCCGGCTCTACCAGGGGACAATGTTGGCACCATCTTCACCATTTAGTTGGTTTCTTACTTCTCAGCCTTGTCTCCACAGTGGGACTTAATGTCCTTGCAACTCAGGAACTTGGTCAAGCATCAGTGGGTTATGGCCACACCCTCTCCAAGAAGGCTTGAATCTCAGCCTTGGGGAGGAAGCCTCTTCTCTAGTTGGTTTCTTCCTTGCCTAGTTCTCTCAGCCCTAGGCTATTCTATAAAATTCGATTTTATTTTCCCTTGGTAGGTTTTCCCCTGTTTGTAATTAATACTTTTTTTAAAGTCTTTATTGAATTTGTTACAATATTGCTTCTGTTTTATGTTTTGGTTTTTTGGCCGCAAGGCATGTGGGATCTTAGCTCCCCGACCAGGGATCGAACATGCACCCCCTGCATTAGAAGGCGAAGTCTTAACCACCGGACCGCCAGGAAAGTCCCTATTAATATGTTTTTAATATTACTTTTTAAGTATTCAAACTACCGGTATGGTTTATGTGTCCTAACTGAATTCTAACTGTTACAGGATAGGTATGTGAAAGGTCCTTGGAAAGGTCCAAGGAGGTAAATCCTAAAAGATGGTATTGTGGAATTTAGTTTAATCATGTTTGTGGTTAGGACCATAGTGCTGGGCTCCTTGCCAATGGGGAGTGAGATGCTAATAAACCATATGAATGCATCTGACTAAGTATGTTAGGCCAGGTAATTCTCCAAAACGGCTGTACATATTTACACTTTGACCAACAGTGTATTTGAGCTCCCGTTACTTTATATCCCTGTGAATACTTGCCATGTGTATCTTCTTGGCTTTAGCCATATTGGCAGCTGTGTAGTGCTATCCATTTATGGTTTTAATTACTTTTTATTAAGATTAATGAGGTTGAGTACCTTTTCATATGCTTACTGTCCATGTGAATATCCTTTTAACCATTTCCTGTTTGGATATCTTGCCCATTTTTTCCATTGGCTCAGCTACTTTTTACTTATTGATTTATAGGAGTTCTTGATATATTCCATAAAACATAACTTTTATTAGTTGCATGTATTGCAAATACTTTTTTTCAGTCTATGGAGATACCGTTTAGAATAATAAGAACATGTAAATGCTAAAGAATAAATCTTAAAGTAAATTTACAAGACACCACTATAAAACTGTAAGTTGAAGAAATAATATGATCTACACAAGATGTGCTATGTTTATGGATAGTAAACCTATAAAATGTAGAGATAAGGATTCTACCAGTCCTATCTATAAAATCAAAAAATCCTCAAGCAAAATCTAAGCTAGTCTGATTGGAAATTGGAAAAACTGATTGCAAAATTCATACAGAAACATGACAAGCTTGAAGATTTACTCTACCAGATATCAAGACCTGCTCTAAAGCATCACTAATTTATAGTGTGAATATGGCACAAATATGCATATATTTGTATTTATATATATAAAGCAATGAAAAACAACAGTTTAGTAACAGAACCAGCACTCTTTTCCTCAGAGTTGTGTGCATGGTGCCTAGCGATGATTGATTTGCAAGTCTTTGGCCTCTATTTATATCAAAATATTTGCTCTCCAGGTTTCTTCCAAATCCTATACTGTATTGGCATCTTATATTACTTCCTCTTTAATTTTCCCTAAATAGGATTCATGAGGAAAGTTTTGAATACTTCTTTGCATATATCTCTTGCACACAGCAAGGGATTTCCCTTGGAAGTCTACCGTGTAATGTTTATTTCCACAGAAATTTTCATATGTTTTATTTCTTAAATTATTTCAAGATAGTATTTAGCATGTCAATTTCCAAATTACCTTATATTTCCTCTACTCTCCTGTGAGTAAATTAATTCCCTTTTAGAAGTTACTGTGATACTTTATCAGAGATTAAATTTAGCATCTCTCTTTAAATTTAGAGACATAATTGTGGTGGTTGGGTGGGAGGGGAAGGCCGTTTCATCTGATCAGCATTGTTCCCAATGAAAAACATCGTGTTGTGACAGACTTGTGTGTTTTCAATGAAGAATATTTAATTTCCAAGGGCTAGTTTTATAGAGAATATTATTGCCCATTCATAGAAAACAGCAAGAGCCAGTGATAACAACATGCTTACCTTTGAAGATACTGTTCTGCTTTTGAGCTTCCTTGAAAAGATCCTGCCGGTTTGGGATGGCATATTCCCAATAGGAAAAAATTGAAAACTCTATTACAACCATCACTAACATACATGTCAAGTTTGAGCTCGCTTTCTTCCCTGCTGATTCAGGTAATTACTCTTAAAAATAGTTTCACATTTTTTCCCCCTGCAATTAAAGGCAAGGTACTGCTCAAACGATCAGTACAGTACAAATGATTAGCTATTTTTTCCTCAGTCTTTCACCTTTTCCTTGTTGATATTAATTTAAAATAGTTGCATTTTGAAAAAAATAATAGAAAATTTATCTTTCAAAGGATGAGTAGAGGAGACTAAAGACATCTAAAGGAAGGATGAGCTATTCTGAACTGCTTCATAAAAGAAAATTTTATGAATGTTATTGAAAAATGTACTTAATAGATTCTTTGTTTACAAATAAAAGATGAAAATTTATGGAAATATTTTATATTTATATTAAGACAGCTGTGAGAAGGGAGAGGGTAGGTGACATCCTCCAGCTGTTAACTTAGGTTTTGCCTCAGCTGTACAAACAGAGATCTCGTTTTGCTTAGGACACTCCCAGTACCTAAGCAAGGCAGGGGTAGTTGAGGATGTGCTTTTCAGGGTGGATGGTGGCCACTGTCTGAGCAAAGCCATTGTGAAAGGTCCTAGACATTTGCACCCCCTGTGGGACTCCCTTATTTGGCAGGATTTACTCTGAAGCTCACCTTTGATTTGAGAGAGACTCTAATGACAGGTCTTCATCATGGTCTGATCAGTCCCCTGCCCAATCCTGCTTCTCCCCATGATGGTTCACAAGTGTTCCTTCCTGATAAACCTTTTCCACACCTATCTCCATCTCGGCATCTACTTCCCAGAGAACTGGACTTATGCCAGGGAAGTTTTTAAATATAAATATAGAGTCTTGTTAGAAATCAGAGACAAAAGGAGACAGAGACAAAGCAGAGACATAAAGTTAAACCAAATAGTGCCGGACTTTTTATCTACTAAAATAAATTGGCTTAAAGCTTCATAGTTAAAGCGATTTACTATGGATTATTTTAAGCATCTTTGAAATGCTTTCTGTAAGAGTAGTAGAAAAGAGAAGAAAATTCTTCAAAGTAAAAACAGGTACATGCTGACTGAACAATTTGGTATCAAATAATGACTGCTATGATGGTGAGACCATTGTTAAAAATTACTTTCATGTTGTTAATTGCTTTTTTTTTTCCCTAAGTAAATGCTCTTTTGGAGAAAAGTAAGTTGATATCTTAATATCAGTGGAAAAGTAGACAAGTTCATTAGTATGTTTCAGGAATGATGACTATTATTAGCAGGGAAGAATACTTGTCAAATACTCTGATTTTTAAAACTTAAAAAAAAACCTAAAAAATTTTTGCTTATAGTTTTGCTCTACTTTTGCTCAGTAACAACTATTACTTTGGAACTACATTTTAACTACACAAGCATATTTGAATTTAATGATCTTTATTTTAGTTAAAAGAAACCAAATTCAGAAGTTAAATTGATATCTACCTCTACAGTATTATAATTGAACTATATACATGATGTTAGTTAATGTAATTGTGGATTGCCCTGTTTAATATGGACCAGAATTTGGCCTTTAGATATAGCATTTTCAGAGATGTTCAAATACATGTAATAATATTTGAGATGCACATATATCCTTATCAAAACATTGCTAACATAAAGCTCTTCCTTTCTTTTGTTTTGAGGGAGTTGAAGAGAGTCCCTGTTTAGATGCTGGGGTTATGCCCTACAAACACTACCACTGTTCTACTTTCCTGTAGTCTGAATTCCATAATATCAGTACAGAGGAGTCATACCAGGAAGGGATAGAAACTTGATGCTTTAAATAAGGTTTCAAAAAGTTTGGGCTGTTGGAGAGATTGTTTCTTCTCACAGCTAGCCATATTTATCTTCTCTTTTCTTGGCATGTAAGATTTACAACTCTGTCTCAAGTTTTTAAGTTCCTTAATGATAACCATATTTTCCTAACTGTTTCAAGAGGCTTCCTCCTAGGACACTGGGTAGCATTTATCTACCTGTCTCCTAGCTATTCTTAGGTGTTATTATTTATATGACTTATTTTAGCATTTGACTATATTCAACTTAGCACTTTCTTGCTATATTCTTAGATTATCCCCTACTTTTGAAAGTACCTAATATGTCACTTTTTCCCCCAATACTATCACTTTTAGGGATGAACTATGTCAAGTATTTGTTTGGTATCCATTTTTTCCCCACAGTATTCCAACTTCTATTAGGGGTGAACCATGTCATCTATTTAAACATCCATGAGAATATTTAAAGTTTAATAAATCTTTTATTGAATGGAACTGACAGTAAGTCTCCTGTGGATAATGCTGTGCTTAGTGTTATCTTCAGTTAATGTGGCTCAATGAATGGAGTGAGCCGTTCGTGGATAGTGAATTTCAGAGGTACATGTTTTCCACGAATAAAATTCAGTATCTATGAGAATCACTCGTTGAGGGATCTGAAGACTAAATAATCAAGGAAAACATATTTATTTTCTCTTATAGTATTTTCTCTTATAGTATGGGATTTAGTTGTAGCCACATGTGAGAAAATATTACAATGTGTAGTTTTCTTTAACTCAGATATGATTCGCTTCTTTGTCCTTGGTCTCTCTTCCTTCACCTCTCTAAATTCCACTGGTGATGTAAACAGAATGTCCCGCACTGCCACCTTGGCTTCTTTTCTGTCAGACTGAAGAAGCAAGGCTTATTTGTGTGGCCTTAAGTGAAATACAGATGGGCCTAATTTATATGGTTGCATCCTACCTTTGCAGAATCTACTTAATGGGTCTTAAAAACTTTTTTTTTTTTTTTGCGGTACGCGCGCCTCTCACTGCTGTGGCCTCTCCCGTTGCGGAGCACAGGCTCCGGACGCGCAGGCTCAGCGGCCATGGCTCACGGGCCCAACCGGTCCGCGGCATGTGGGATCTTCCCGGACTGGGGCACGAACCCGCGTCCCCTGCATCGGCAGGCAGACTCCCAACCACTGTGCCACCAGGGAAGCCCCTCTTAAAAACTTTTGAGATTGTTTCAAGAGTTAATAGACACAGGGGAATTTAAGACTAGAGGTACTTTTCCAAAGTCACTCAATGATATATTTATAATATATGATTCAAATGAAAAATATATAATTATATACATACTTTTATATAATTAAGAGTCAGTGTTGTTTAGCATTCTCTTCAACATTATGTTTTGTATATTTTATTTGTGTGTAGGAGATGTATAATACAGATATAATTTAATAAAAAAACAATTTTCATTCCATACATGCTTTTACTCTGTGTATATTCATATATTCATTAAACAAATATTAAGTTCTCAATATATTTCAGTTATTGTTCCAAACTCTTGGAATAAGGAGGTAAAGAAGAAAGTAAATCTCTGTTTCCAAGGACTTCATTTGCTGAGTTCTTGAGAATCTAAATTGTTTCAGACTCTTGCATATATGATGAGCAGTTTTTATGTTATAATTCCAGGTGAAATTTACCTGTCTGAGCAAACTTGTTAGACTGCTAAAACCTTGTCAGTCTTATGTGTGAATTATTTATCATCATGTAGACATGTTTAATAGTTTAAAATCCACCTGCTAATAATTGCTGTCTTTACCTCATGCCTAGTATTTGTGGGTAACACAGGTAAGAACTTTTGTACATAGTCAAGAATACTGTAGCACTCCATAAGAGCATCTACACCATATAAAAATCCCAAGATGTTCAAGGAAACATATAATAGATTCCATAGTCACAGACACATAGACACAAGTGCATATGAACACCTGTGTGTGTATGTGCTGTATGTGTCCCACAAGCTGATTGTATAGGTGCAGAAATTAGAGAGTAAGTAACTATCACTGTTTTTGGGGACCACTCATCTCCACACAAGAATGCTGTCCTAAAGCAGAGCATTTCAAGAGAGCTGTAATTCCATTCCTTCAGGGCAGATATATGACAGATGCAATGAAAAAAAATGGATTCAATACAAATACTTCAAGAAGGTTGTCAGCTTTTTTTACTTTTTGCTGAGCCGCCTCGGGGGGGGGAAAAGGAGACATTACCAATTAAGATAGGGTTGTGGGAATCAACACAAAGGAAACAGAGAGGATCCTGCTACTACAATATCACTCCATCTAAACAACTGCATTAGCAAGAAAATAGAGTGCTCAATTACTAGCGTGGCAGTGCATTTTTTGGGAGATAATTTTTGCATTTAGATTTTTAAGTAGCTAAAGGGTTCAGTTCCATTCCCTAAAAATAAAACAAAAATAATAGACTAATTGAACTATCAAAAAGAAGTGTTTAAGGAATTTGAGGCCAGATGATAATCCATTATGGAAAGAAATTTAACGTTCTCTAGCTCTGTTGAAAAAGTTGATAAAAGATCAACTAGCAATGAAATATACCAGTCAATATTCTAGTTTATTTTACATTGTCTTAGGGTCAATTGATATTCTGCTGCTTCTTTTTAACATACATAGTATTCGGAGTCCACCTATATTTAGATGTGTCTAATTAATTCAATATTTTTCATGAGAAAGCCTTGTTAGTAATTTGAAAACTGCAAACTAGTTTAGGTTTTGACTGCCAGCCTGAGAAGAATGGTCAGTATAAAATTTCTAGATGATAACAAAGCCACAGAAATGTGTTTTGAGCTCTCGAGCATGATGAAATGGAAAGAGTTTAGGAATTTCAGAGCTCAAAGATAACCTGTGCTACATTTACTGGTCATGCGATGCTGTACAATGCTATTTCAATATTTTTAAAAATGGAAATAGTCATACCTACTTTGGAATATTTTCTTTTTAAGGACTTCTAATTAAAGTATAACATTTATGCAGAAGTAGACCTATCATTAGTATACAGCTGGAAGCATTTCACAAATTGACTCTTAAAACCCGTACCCAATTCAAGGAACAGAGGATTCACACCTGAGAATCCCTTCTTATGCTCCCCTCCAGTCTCTACTGCCTCCCAAGTTTAGCAACTATTAATTTTTTCCACTTTAAAAAATTGAGGTGAAATCTGTATTACATAAAATTAACCATCGCAAAATATATCATTCAGTGGTGACTAGTACATTCACAAATATTTTGCAACCATCACTTTTATCAAATGCCAAGACGTTATCATCTCCCCGATGATAATGTGTATGGGAAACCCCATACACATTAAGTAATCACTTCTCATTCTCCCTTCCCTTGAGCTCCTGGTAACCACCAAACGCCTTTCTGTCCCTATGGATTTGCCTCTTCTGGATGTTTCTTATAAATGTAATTATACAATACATGGCCTTTTGTGTATGTCTTCACTTAGCATGAAATTTTTGAGGTCCAACCATGTTGGAGTATGTGTCAGTACTTCGTTCCTTTTTACAGCTAAATAATATTCCATTGTATGTATATGTGTGTGTGTGTGTGTATCTTACAACTCAACACAAAAAACTCAATTAAAAATAGCCAAAAACTTGAACAGACATTTCTCCAAAGAAGATATACAAAGGACAAACAAGAATATTAGGTCATATTAGTCATTAGGGAAATGGAAATCAAAACCACAAGGTAGTATTTTATACCCACTAGGATGGTTATAATAAAAAATATGGAAAATAACAAGTGTTGGTGAGGAGGCAGGGAAATTCAAACCCTCATACGTTGTTTGTGAGAACCACAAACATGGAAAACATTTTGGTGGTTCTTCAAAAACTTAAACAGAGAATTGCCATATGACCCAGCAATTCCACTTCTGGGTATAAACCCCAAAGAACTGATAACATGTATTCAAACAAATACTTGTTCAGTAATGTTCATTGCTGATATGAATAAGTATCTTGACACAGGGAGATTAGACTGGGCCCTAAATGTAATCACAAGTGTCCTTGTAAGAGTTAGGCAGAGGTAGATTTGATGAAAGTAGATGTGACCACAGACACAGACAGTTGGTGTAATGTGGGGAAAGGGTCATGAACCAAGGAATTCAGGTGGCCTCCAGGAGTTAAAAAAAAAGGCAAGTAAACAGAGTGTCCCCTAGAATCTCCAGAAGGAAGTAGCTCTGTCAACACTTTGACTTCAGCTTAGTTAAACTAATTTTAGACTTCTGGCCTCCAGAATTGTAAGAGAATAAATTTGCGTTGTCTGTACCTACCGAGTACCTAGGAATTCATTACAGGAGTCATAGGAAACTGATACAGGGTCAATTATTTTTTTTTTATTCCACATGGCTAGCCAAATGATCTGGATTATTTATTAACAATCCATATTTTATCCCCTGTACTACAGTATCATCTTGTCATAAATCAGGTGGCCATATATTTATAAATCCATTTCTAGATTCTCTTCAATTCCCTGGTAGATTTGTTTGTCCCTGCATCAATACCACACCATTTGAGTTTCTATAGGTAAATAATAAATCATGATTTATGGTAGAATAAATCCACCAGCTTTATTTTTCTATTTAGGTTTGTCTTGGTTATTTTTCATATTTTACATTTCCAAAAAACCTTTAAAATTAGGTTTGCATTTTAGATAAAGTATTTACTAGATTTCGGGGGGGGAATTGCTTTACATCTATAGATCAATTGGGGAAGAACTAACACAACACTGAGCCTTTCAATCTATGAAGATTTTATATCTCTCAATGTATTTAGGGTTTATTTAATTTTTCCTTCTAATTTTTTTCTGTATTGAGGTTGGACACATCTTTCTTTTTTAAAAAAATATATTTATATTTCATGCTTTTAAAGCTACTTGGAATCTGTTAACATTTTAATTTACTGTTTGTTGCTGGCATAGAGTCTAATTTTGTGTGTTATGTGTATGATGATTTGTATCCAGTGGCCTTGATAAATTTTCTTATTAATTGTAATAGTTTGTAGAGTCTTTGTTTTGTCTATGTACATTATATTTTTATTTGGAAATAAGAATGCTTTTATTTCTTTCCAATATTTTTGGTTTTTCTTCAATTATGTTACTTTCTAAGATGTCCAGTTCAATGCTGAATAGAAATGGTGGTGAGAATCTTTGTGTCATTTTTAGTCACCAAGGACAAAGATTTTAATATTTCATCATTAATTATAGTGTTTTATATATTCAGTTCTATGGATAGTATTTTCTTTTTTTTTTTTTTTTTGCGGTACGCGGGCCTCTCACTGTTGTGGCCTCTCCCGTTGTGGAGCACAGGCTTCGGACGCGCAGGCTCAGCGGCCATGGCTCACGGGCCCAGCCACTCCTCGGCATGCGGGATCTTCCCGGACCGGGGCATGAACCCGTGTCCCCTGCATCGGCAGGTGGACTCTCAACCACTGCACCACCAGGGAAGCCCTATGGATAGTATTTTTACGATGAAAGGACTTTCCTTCTATTTCTAATTGGCTGAGAGTTGTTTATCAGGAATTATATTGAATATTTTCTGCATAATTTATTGCTGAGGTGTTTTTTGTAAACCTCTTATAAGAATAGGAATTTTCCTTCTATTTCTAATTTCCAGAAATTATTTAACAAGAATGGATGAACTATTTTTAAATCCTGTTTTTAAAATCTATTATCATGATACTATGGTTTTTAATTCCTGTTTTAAAATCTTTTCCTATTCCATCTTTTCTTTATCCTTTGCTTCTTTTTTCATGACTTTCAGTGGATAATGTATTTTTGTTTTACCAATTTTTACTATAGCACTTAGTATTCTCTTCAGTGTTTACAATTTGCATTCTTAACATTACAATCCATTCTGAGTTACTGTTCTATGACATCAAACAAGCTATAAAACATCACATTATAATTCTATTTAACACCATCTGCATGTAGTCATTATATATTTTATCTTTACATTTAAGACCTATAATACATTATTATTGTTGTTTCAAAAAATCAGTAGTCTTTACATATAAAAATAATTTTCAACATGTGTCTTAGGGATGGGAGATGGGGGTTGGGGATGAAGTTTTAGACGTTTCCCCTTGGCTTTTCCCAACAGAGAAATTTGAGGAAATAATAAAAATCTCATTAAAATAGAACCAGACTGGGCAGGGTAAAAATTGATGCTAAAACATAGTTAAATACTGAGAGTACAGGGAAAACTAGGAGATTAAAGGTCAAATTGGGAGCAAAGAAGGTAGGTAAGGAAATTCTAATTTCACTGGAAGTGAGGATATTCTCTGATTATTTTATTGATTAGTTCATTTATTTAACATAAGTGACGTGTTACTTAGAGGCATAAAATTGTTAACTATACTAAAAACCAGATATAAATAAGCAAATTCCAAACTAAATAAGTACATAAATAAGAATGTGACAGATGCCATCATTGAGTAAGTATAGGGATTCTCCCAGCACATAGCAACAGGACATATGTTTGTCCAGTAAGGTTTAAGAAAAATCCCACAGGTTTTACATCTGAGATGCTACTTGAAATATAAATATAATATTGGCTGGAAAAGGGAGAGGAATAAGAAAAAGCACATAAGAGTTAGTATGGTCGTGGAGGCAAGGCATGGAGACTGGAGCAATTCTGGGCACCCTATGTAACTGATTCTGAAAATTATCCAGGACTTATTTAGTTATAGACACCAGAATTTCTAATTTTCAACATTCAGAATTGGTTTCTTGGAAATATACATTGTAAAAGGTCCACAAGTTTTCTGATTAGTCTCCCAAGCAGTGCATAGAACCCTACTCTGGAAGTTCCACCATACAGAGAGTAACAATTTAGGGTCAGTTTACCAAGCATAAACTGAGTCAAGTTGAGATAAACAGGAGGAGATATAAAGGCATTCAGTCTAGAACTTTGAGCTGCCAAAGCATAGGAAGGTGAACAGAGCAGAAGTAAGGAAGAAAGGCCTAGAAGAATCTTCAATACTGAGTTTCAGCCTTGGGCAGCTTTGTGTAAAGTGCTTGCTCTCACTGGTTTCAAGAGTATGGCCTGCCTAATAGATTAAATAGATTTTTGGGAAAAGACTTTCAATTTGTGTGTCTTAAGTGAATATATCTAGAGACTATTTCAGATAAACAGAGTCATATATGAAGTAAAAATAGAAAAATTCACAATGGGCAAGGATGTAGTTTAGACTTTGAAGTTTTGAGCTGATATGGATAAGATTGGATCTGTTCATGATGAAAACAGTGGAGAGGCAAATGTAACTTACACAGATGAGTGAAGTAAAAGTCTGTTTGAAATTAGTAAGAGGGGATAGGGGAATTGAATTGACTAAACTGATACTGCCACTGGAATGTCGGCGTTAAGTGTAGCTTTAACAATCTCACATGTGGTGGAATTAACCTGATGTGATTCTGAAGATGGGTTATGTTGACCCTTGACCCAGGTCCACCTCTACTTGGAGTTTTTCAATAGTAAATGGTATAGTACAACACAGGGATATATAATCATGAAAGTGGAAGAACCGCCGATACTGACTATAAATTATACGTGGATTTGCCACTGCATGGAGGGTTGTCTCCCCCAACCCCTTTGTTGTTGAAGGGTCAACTGTATTTCAGTCTTTTCATTTACACACTAAAAAATTCTTCATCAAAGCAAGTTCATGTTAGGAAAAACCTTCTTAGTCCTCAGCTGCAAGAGTAAATTGCTTTAGGGCTCAGTTTGCAAGTGAAAACTCTTACAGGTATTTTACCATTCGTTTACAGCAACTATTTTTACCAGGAATTTTCTTTCGGGTGGTTTAAATGTGTCTAAATACTGATATAGCAACTTAAAATATTCTCATATGAAATAACACTAAAATATCAATTCAGAGTTCTATATTTTGTTCTAAAAGTTTTATATTAAATTTATGATCCATTTTGAGTTATTGTATAAGTTATGAGGTTTAAGAAAAATTGTGGGTTTTTTGGCCTAAGGATATTCAGAATTATTTGGTGAAAGAAGTATCGTTTCTCATTTTGATTTGCTTTTGAACCTTTGTCAAATATCAGTTGCCTATACTTATGTGAACCTATTTCTGGGGTCTCTAATCTGTTACTTTGATCTATGTGTCTATCCCTCCAGGATAACCGAATAGTCTTGACTACCGTAGTTATGTAATACATAAGTTATGGAATCAGGTAGACTGATTCTTCCTGTTTTATTCTGCTTTAAAATTGTTTTAGCCATTCTAATTCCTTTGCATTTCCATATAAATTTTACACTAATTTTGGCTATACTTACCAAAATCCCCGTAATATTTTTTGTAGGAATTGCTTTGTACCTGTATATGAATTTGGAGAAAATTAATATCTTTACTGCCCTGAGTTTCAAATCTATGAGTGCCGTATGTCTCCAGTACTTATGTCTTCTTTGAATTCTTTCCTGAACATTCTCTAGTTTTCAGTATAAAAGTCATGTAAAGTCTTTTTTAGATTGCATCTAAGTATTTCATCTTTGGATGATTGTAAATGGTATTTGCTATTATATATAAATAAAATTGATTTTTGCATATTGATTTGTAAACTTGCTTAATGCATTTATAATTTCAGAAGGGTTTCTTGTAGATTTCTTGGAATTTTCTAGAAGTAGGTATAGTTATCTGCAAGTAGGTGTAGTCTTATTTCTTCCTTTCTGATCTCTTTGCCTTTTATTTCCTTTTTTTTTTCTTATATCACTGGCACTTATTCTTTCCATTAAGTATGCTGTTAACTGTAGGTTTATTGTAGATCTTTTTAATCAAGTTGAAGAAATTCCTCCTATTCTCATTTTCTAGGTTTTAAAAAATTTATGAATAGATATTGAATATTGTCAAATACTTTATCTGCATCAATTAGCATGATCTTTTCCTCTTTACACTGATAATACAGTGTATTACAATAATTATTTTCCAAATATTGAACTATCCTTGCATCTCTGGATCCCTGGAATAAGCCTCACTTGATATTATATATAATTATTTTTATAGATTGCTGAAATCTATTTGATAATATTTTGTTGAAGACTTTTGCATCTATATTCAAGAGGAATAGTGGTCGGTAGTTTTCTTTCATAAATGAGTTGGGAAGTGTTCTCCATTTTATTATTTGGAAAAAATTGTATAGAAGTATTAATTCTTGTTTAAATATATTGATAGAATTCTCTAGGGAAACTACCTGGACCTGGAAGTTTACTTTTCAGAAATTTTTAAATTATTAATTCAATTTCTTTAATAGTTATGCAGTAGTTCAAAATATCTGTTTCATATTGGGTTACTTGATACAGTTTTATTTTTTAGGAGTTAATTTCATCTAATTTGTCAAATTTATGTGTGTAGGGTTTTTTGTATTAATTCTGTATTATGTTTCTGATATATGCAAGTTGTGTAGTGATATCTGCTATTTCATTCTTGGTATTGTTCATTTCTATCTTCTTTTTTAATTTGCCAGTCTTGCTAGAGGTATATTTTATTGATCTTTACAAAGAACAAACTCTTTTTTTCGTTGATTTTATTACTTTTTGGTTTTCAATTTCATTGATTTAGGCTTTTATCATTATTATTCCCTTACTTCCTATTGTTTGAGGTTTATGCTCCTCTTCTTTTATTTGGTTTTTTAGACAAAAGTTCAGATTATAAATTAGAGACTTCTTTTTTTTATAACAAGAACAGTTTACATTTGGTGCTATGTTTCCATTGAAGTACTGTTTTTCTTGTGTTCTGCATATTTTGATAGTTGTATTTTCAATTTCATTCAGTTGAACACATTTAAAAAGTTTCCTTGGAGATTTCCTCTTTGTCCAATGAGTTATTTAGAAGAGTGTTAATTTCCAAGTGTTTGAGGGTTTTCCTGTTACATTTCTTTTATTGATTTCTAGTCTGATTTTGTTGTAATTAAACATACTCTGAATTATTTAATTATTTTGGATATATTAAGATTTGTTTATGATCCAGGATATGATATATTTTGGTATTTGTTGCACAGAAACTAGTAAATAATGTACATTCTGATGTCGTTGGGTGGAGTTTTCTATAATGTTCATTATATCCTGTTGGTTGATGATATTGTTGAGTTCGTCCATATCCTTACTGATTCTTCTAACAGTTCTTGTGAGAGGAGTGTTGAAATCTCCAGCTATAATTGTAGATTTTCTATTTCTCATTTCTGTTTATCAGCTAATGTGTCACATATTTTGCAACACCTTTGTTTGATGCATACATCTTTAGGGTTGCTATATCTTCTTGGTGAATTGATTATTTTTTCATTATGTAATGTCCCTCTCTGTCTCTAGAAATTTTCTTTGCTCTGAAGTGTACTTAATGTGATAATAATAGAGCCATCCCTCCTTCCTTTTGTTAATATTTTCGTGATCTATCTTTTCCCATATTTTTTACATGCAATCTCCTGTATAATTGTATTTGAAGTGAGTGTGTGATATAGACAACATTTAGTTGGGTCATGTTATTAACCACTCTGCATTCTCTCTTTCAGCCTGTGTATTTAGACCATCTACATTTAATGTAATTGCTGATAATTTTAGGAGTGGTCTACTATTTTATTATCTGTTTTGTTTCTTCTCTCCTTTTTTTCTTTCTCTGTTTTCTAATTCCTGACTTCCTGTGGGTTCCTTGAACAAATTTAGAATTATATTTTTACTTATCAATGCTGTTTTTGAGTGTATTTCTTTGTATAGCTTTTTTGGCGGTTGGTCTAGGTATTACACATACATATTTTACATATACAGTTACACCTATTTTTCCATTTTTTTTAATTTTTGAATTTTATTATATTTTTTTATACAGCAAGTCCTTATTAGTCATCAATTTTTTTTTTTTTTTTTGCGGTACACAGGCCTCTCACTGTTGTGGCCTCTCCCGTTACAGAGCACAGGCTCCGGACGTGCAGGCTTGGCGGCCATGGCTCACGGGCCCAGCCGCTCCACGGCATGTGGGATCTTCCCAGACAGGGGCACGAACCCAGGTCCCCTGCATCGGCAGGTGGACTCTCAACCACTGCGCCACCAGGGAAGCCCCCTGTAATTGATTTCTAATCTCTTAGCGTTGTGGTCGGAAAAGATGCTTGATATGATTTCAGTATTCTTAAATTTATTGTGGCTTGATTGGTGACCTAAGATGTGATCTACCCTGGAGAATGTTCCATGCGTACTTGAGAAGAAAGTGTAATCTGCACTTTCTGGATGGAATGTCCTATAAATATCAATTAAATCTATCTGGTCTATGGTGTCATTTAAAGCTTCTGTTTCCTTATTTATTTTCATTATGGATGATCTGTCCATTGGTGTAAGTGAGGTGTTAAAGTCCCCCAGTGTTGTGTTACTGTCGATTTCCTCTTTTATAGATGTTAGCAGTTGCCTTACGTATTGAGGTGCTCCTATGTTGGGTGCATATATATTTATAATTGTTATACCTTCTTCTTGGGTTGATCCCTTGATCATTATGTAGTGTCCTTCCTTGTCTCTTGGAACATTCTTTATTTTAAAGTCTTTTTTATCTGATATGAGTATTGCTACTCCAGCTTTCTTTTGATTTCCATTTGCATGGAATATCTTTTTCCATCCCCTCATTTTCAGCCTGTATGTGTCCCTAGGTCTGAAGGGGTCTCCTGTAGACAGCATATAGATGGGTCTTGTTTTTGTATCCATTCAGCAAGCCTGTATCTTGTGGGTGGAGCATTTAATCCATTCATGTTTAAAGTAATTATCGATATGTATGTTCCTATGACCATTTTCTTAATTGTTTTGGGTTTGTTTTTGTAGGTCTTTTTCTTCTCTTGTGTTTCCCACTTAGAGAAGTTCCTTTAGCATTTGTTGTAGAGCTGGTTTGGTGGTGTTGAATTCTCTTAGCTTTTGCTTGTCCGTAAAGCTTTTGATTTCTCCATCGAATCTGAATGAGATCCTTGCTGGGTAGAGTAATCTTGGTTGTTGGTTCTTCCTTTTCATCACTTTAAGTATATCATGCCACTCCCTTCTGTCTTTTAGTGTTTCTGCTGAGAAGTCAGCTGTTAACCTTATGGGAGTTCCCTTGTATGTTATTTGTCATTTTTCCCTTGCTGCTTTCAATAAGTTTTCTTGTCTTTAATTTTTGCTAGTTTGATTACTACGTGTCTCAGCGTGTTTCTCCTTGGGTTTATCCTGTATGGGACTCTCTGCGCTTCCTGGACTTGGGTGGCTATTTGCTTTCCCATGTTAGGGAAGTTTTCGACTATAATCTCTTCAAATATTTTCTCTGGTCCTTTCTCTCTCTCCTCTCCTTTTGGGACCCCTATAATGCGAATGTTGTTGTATTTAATGTTGGCCCAGAAGTCTCTTAGGCTACCTTCATTTCTTTTCATTCTTTTTTTCTTTATTCCATTCCACGGCAGTGAATGCCACCATTCTTCTTCCCCGTAACTTATCTGTTCTTCTGCCTCAGTTATTCTGCTATTGATTCCTTCTAGTTTATTTTTCATTTCAGTTATTGTATTATTCATCTCTGTTTGTTTGTTCTTTAATTCTTCAAACTCTTTGTTAAACATTTCTTGCAACTTCTCAGTCTTTGCCTCCATTCTTTTTCCAAGGTCCTGGATCATCTTCAGTATCATTATTCTGAATTCTTTTTCTGGAAGATTGCCTATCTCCACTTCATTTAGTTGTTTTTCTGGAGTTTTATCTTGTTCCTTCATCTGGTACATAGCCCTCTGCCTTTTCATCTTGTCTATCATTCTGTGAATGTGGTTTTGGTTCCACAAGCTGCAGGATTGTAGTTCTTCTTGCTTCTGCTGTCTGCCCTCTGGTGGATGAGTCTATCTAAGAGGCTTGTGCAAGTTCCCTGATGGTGGGGACTGGCTGTGTGTAGAGCTGGCTGTTGCTCTGGTGGGCAGAGATCAGTAAACCTTTAATTTGCTTGATTGCTGATTGGTGGGGCTGGGTTCTCTCCCTGTTGGTCATTTGGCCTGAGGCAACCCAACACTGGAGCTGAACTGGGCTCTTTGGTGGGGCTAATGGTGTACTCTGGCAGGGCTCACGCCAAGGAGTACTTCCAGTGTCTTCCTGTCGATGATTGTCCAGCAGCTAGTTGTGATTCTGGCGTTCTCGCAAGAGGGAGTGAGAGCACGTCCTTCTACTCCACCATCTTGGTTCCTCTCTTTCCATTTTTATATATAAAAATAATTTAGAAATATCGATAAGAGGTAGAAAGTCTATAGCATTTGTCCATATGTTTCTTTACCTGTTTTTTAATCTTTTTCTTCCGTTTTGATGTTACAAGTTTCCTTTTATTTATCACTTCCTTTCTGTTTAGAGAACTTTTGTTTAGCCGCTCAAAGTATATATTAATTTATTAAGTGACACATTCTTCTGGTTTTCCCTCATCTGATAATACGTTGATTTCCCCATCATTACTCAAAGATATTTTCACTGAATATAGGATTCTGAGTTGATAGCTTTTTATTTTCGTAATTTAAAAATTATGTTCCTCTTTTGTTTTGTCCTACAGTTCTTTCTTCTAATAACTTATTGTCACTAGAATCAATTTTCCCCTCTCTAGGTAACATGTTGTTTAACCTCTGTCTGCTTTCAAGTTTTGTTTTTTAGCTTTAATTTTCAGAAGTTTAATTATGATTTGTCTTGACATGGGTACCTTTTTTTGGAGTTTGCTCTACTTCTTAAATATGTAGATTATGTCCTTTGCCAAATTTAAGAAGTTTTCAGCCCTTATTTTATTGAACTGCTTTTTGAGCTCATTTTCTTTCAGGTCTCCTTCTGGGATTTTAAATCTTTTGTTATAGTTCCGCAGGTCCCTCAGGCTCTGTTGTTTTGTTTTGTTTTTTTTCCAGGGTATTTTCTCTCTGTTGTTCAGATTGGGTCATTTATATTGTTCTTTCTTCTGGTTCAAAGATTCTTTCCTCTGTTCCATTCATTCTTCTGTTCTTAAATTTCCACTTGGTTCTTCTTTATATCTCCTATTTCTTTACTGAGGCTTTCTACTCCTTTTATGAGATATTCTAATTAAAAAAAAACTTGTTCCAAGAAGGATAAAACTGTCTACTAGTTTTAGGTGTGAATGGAAGTTTAGGTTTCCCACTCAGCCTCCATTGATATTCTGGGATGGGGTTCAGAAGGGTCATCATTACTGGGTAGGAGGAATTGTTCAGCCACCCTCCCCACCCCTCTCTGGAGACCACCTTGGCTATGAAGGGGGGATGTCCTTTGTCATTGTTCCTGATATTGCCTCCACTGATGCTGTGTGAGTTGGGATCATTATTGCTGAAGGTGGGGAAAGTCTCAGATGTTCACTCAGCCTCCTTGATTTCACACCAGCTGGGAAGAAGGTGATGCCTTGTTTCTGCTGAGTGAGGCTAGTGTTCAGGCTCCTCATGTGACTCAAGTGACAGGATGGGGTTTGTTTTGTCTGTGCTTTTGTGTTTTTTTTTTTCTCCCATGTTTCCAACTTCTCTAATACCCAGTCTGGTTTATATATGTCATAATGAAAGCCCAGGGAAATTATCACATATCATTTTTCAGAAGTCAGGATCCTTACCCTTTCTGCTTTCTCCCCGCACTTCAAATTCTTCTTGTGTTTGCTTTATATTTAAAATTCATATAAACCCAGAAAAGTACAAATAATATCTAGGATTTTAGCATAGATCATAACTACCTTACTAAAGAGCACCCCGTGGGCAAAATATATAAAGTTTTTAACTTTATTTTGGATAACTTAAATAATTTGGTGGTGGTCCAGCTAATAAAGTACTGTAAGGATGAGTATAGATAATTGTTTGCATTTAACTATATTTTATAAGGTCTTATTATTTTTCAAATTTTCTTTCCAAAGCTTTCTTTGCCTTCCTTTAATAAGGTTCTGTCTCGATGACAATATTTTGCTGACAATATTGGAGTTTTTAAAGACCAGATGTTGTTAAACCAAAATTGCCACTACTCTCATGCACCGTGGTCTACAACATTTCTAATTCAGATCATCCAAGTAAAGACCGATATAACTCATATCGTATGCCATACTTCACCCTTTGGGAATAATTGGGGAGAAAAAAGCTCTATGATGAATTTGTGGTGCCTTAACTAATCATCAGAGGAGGGCTTCTCCAAAATACGTTTTTAATCATTTATTTAGTGTCATGGAGGTATTTTTATTTGCTGAAAAAATGAGAAATTCACAAAGGATAATATATATTTGTGTGTGTGTGTGTGCGCACGTGTGCATGCATGTGTGTGATTTAATGACAGAGGAGTTGTAGTTAAAGGGGAAATGAGAAAAGAAATTCCGTATAATGCTAGAAAATAATGTATTTGGAAATTCAGGATCTTGAGCTTTATGTAACTTAAATAGTATCTAATTCCTATACCTTAATATCACCCCAATATTACACATCTTGCTGGAAGAACACAATTTAAGCAGGCTACAGTTTTTCACTAGTAGAAATAAAGTTGCAATAGGCACCTTCTGCATTTCTCTATGTGAGCATATGTGAAAAATTTCTCTTGGGAGCAACCTAGAAATAAGATTGTTGACTAACAGGAAACAACATCTTCAACATTGTTACATATTCTCAAATTAGATTCCAACATAATTGTAACAATTTAGTTTCCAAAATATTGTATTAAATTTTCCTTTGTTTGATATCCAGTCTGTTTTATATCAGCAGCCCTCAATTTTGGTGAATATGATAGGCATGAAATAGGATATCACTTTTTAAAAAAGTTACCTTTCTCTATTTATTTTTGAGATTGAGCATTTTTTCATATATATTTAAAACTTTGTAGTTTCTTATGTAATTCTCTTTTTAATTAATTTTCTTCTGTTGGATTTACTTTTTCTTACTGATTTGTAAATAGTTCTCTATATTTGTTGTATAGTGATTATTGAATAATACTTTTAATTAATGTAGATTTAAATTATTTTCTTGAGTGTGTAATTTGTTTTTCCGTGTTGAATATAAAAGTTATTTTTGTGAGATTTTTAATGTAGCACATTTATTAGTGTTTTTTTTTCTTTGTGTTTTCTAATCTTTCTCTTTAAAATATCCTTTTTTGATCTGAGATCATATTTTCCCATACTGCTTTCTGAGAATTCTGGAGCTTTGTTTTTCACCTTAGATTTTTAATCTTTTTAGAGTTTTCTTTTTTCATATGTGGTATGAACCTGAGGCCTTAGGAGTGGTGTTAGTTTTCTATTTTTGCATGACAAGTTACCACAAACTTAGCAGCTTAAAGTATCACCCATTTAGTATCTCCCAGTTCTGTAGGTCAGAAGTCTGAGTGGGCATAGCTGGGCTGTCTCATGTCTCACAAGGTTGAGATCAAGTGTCCCTGGAGTAAAGCTCTTACTTAGAAGCTCCGGGGCAGAATCTTCTTTCAAGCTCCTTCAGGTTATTGGCAGAATCCAGTACACTCAGTTGTAGGGCTAGGTCCTTGGTTTCTTGTTGGATGTCAACTTGGATGATTCCTAGCTTCTAGAAACCAGTCAGGTCCTTTCCATATGACCTGTTCCATCTCTAGACCAGCAATGGAATCTCTCTTTCTCTCTCTCATAATATCCTTCTTGTACTTCAGTCTCTCTGGCTTACTCTTTTATTATCAACCAGAGAAGACAAAGGACAATTAGGTTTGATTAGGTTTAGTCTACCTGGAAAATCTGCTGATTGTATGGTCAACCCTAATCATTGATGCAGCAACAGACAGTGGGGGTCATGGGGTTATCTTAGAATTCTGCTTGCCACAGAGGTATTTGGTATGGGTTTGCTACTCAATTATTTGAGATTTCCTACATGCCTTCTGTTTGAATCTTTTCCTTAGACAGGTGAGAGAGAAAGAGATAGGCTTAAGCCACTTACTTCCTAAAATCATTTAAAACGGAATTAAAATAATCTTTATAGGGACTTCCCTGGTGGTACAGTAGTAAAGAATCCACCTTCCAATGCAGGGGATGCAGGTTCGATCCCTGGTTGGGGAGCTAAGATCCTACATGCCGCGGGCAGCAAAGCCCATGAGCCACAACTACTGAGCCCACGTGCTTCAACTAGAGAGCCCATGTGCCACAAACTACAGAGCCCATGTGCCCTGGAGCCCCAGCACCACAACTAGAGAAAATCCACACATCAGAACTAGAGAGAAATCCGCACACCACAACAAAAAACCCCGCATGACTCAACGAAGATCCCATGTACTGCAACTGAGACCCAGCGCAGCCAATAAATAAATAAATAATAATAATCTTTATAAAATTCTTATTTTAGATTTTAATATAGTCGAATAAAATGCAATATTTCTGTATTTTTTATACTAATTAAATTTAAAACTCTCATATATACATGTCTATTTTTAATGCATTTAACTTAATAATTAACAAAGAATAAAAGATACATACTACATCCTTAACTTCTGTTGAAAAAACTTTAGATCTCTTTTATTGAATATACATGCCATACTGAATTTAAGGTAGTAACTCAATTATGACCACATTGATAGGACAGGAAAAAGATAGGACAGATATATGTTTGTATTTAACATTCTCAGAAATTCAGGTTCTGCAAAAAGCTTTAGGCTTTTCTCATTTTTAATTGGGAACAAATGCAGTCAAGTGGATTGTTGTAATGGACCTGCGTTATCTCCTGGGGCTCTTACACTGTTGTTTCGATTTTACATAAAGTGAACATTGCATTGCAAAAGTGACCTTGGGATAATTGCCCTGACCATGGACCATGTATCCCAAATCCTTGATTTAATAGAAATAATTGAAATAAGTGAGCTGTGACTTACTTTCCAATTGAATTGTGTGGTTTTTCAATTGAATTATGTATATAATTCAAAAATAAAAAGGAATATACCATATTCTTTTTTATCTGCTTTTTTTCTTTGTTCTCAAGGCCTTTCTTTCTATAGACCTGTGCCCTAGAGGTCAACAAGGTAACATAACCATTTCAAATATGAAATCAGTGAAACCTATGAAGGTAAAATGACTTATCTGATTAAAATTGCATTGAGCTGAGTCCCAAATTCAGGCCATATGGCTCAGCCTGGTCTTCTGTGACATTATGCTAGGTCACCAAGTCACTCAGTTATATAGCACAAATTAGAGGTTATATATAAATATCATGTATTAAATTCTAGAATACTAAATGGGTTAATATTTGGGGCAAAATAATGTCATATTAGGAAAAACCATCCACTTGTTTTAACCTTATTTCTCTTTCACAAGAATGGAAGACAAATCTGTTTATGTCTAAGTTGTATTCCCTAGTTCATTTCTACTTTTCCTTTGGACATTTAATCCAAGTTCAGTTAAGTTTACATGGAATAAGGTGATGACACAACTCTACCATTTCCATCCTTGACCTTCCTTTTCATAGAACTGATATTTTTATCTCTCTGACATTTCAAGCAATGGGATGTTTTACATATTTTATTCCTAAATTCATTGCAAACAAATGTAATCCAACCTTTGTTGGAAGAATATACTATCTATTACTCTGAACCTGGGCACATTCCTTTTCTTTGGTTTCCCTGGAACATCATCTTATCCCCTTTGGGGCATCTCATCAACCTTCATTCTCTAACTCCATTTACCCTGTAAACTTCCCACACTGAGAGTATCCTCATCTTTACAATATCATCTCATAAATAAGGTCATAAATCAGGTTTCTCATTCCTTTTGCTGCTGCTTCAGTCAGCACTAAAAGTGGGTATTTTGGCTTAATAATATTGAGATAAAATACCATGCTGGTGCATGTTAACATGCAATTAGCCTCACATGGAGCATAGCTAAATTACTACCTAATTAGTATGGGACAGACAAGGAGGGCCTGATGCATGATGAGATTCAAGAGCAGCTCTAACCCCATCCACCACTTATTGATTTATCTGCTAGAACATTTTAATGGAGTAACTTACATTCACCACAATTAATGTGAAAGTGGTGTAAAATAGATTAGGTACTTTAAACTGGGAGGCTGCATGAAGGCTGTTACAATAAGGTTATATGGGATAAGAACGTGAGTCAAAGAATTAGAAATGAGAATTGAAAGACTGTTTTTAGAGGAAAAAATAAGTAAGATTTGATGGTTACATAGATACGAGGAACTAGTGAGACAGAAGAGCGAAAGAAACTATGCTGTTCTTTTCTTATGGGACCAGGGAGAACGAGAAAGCCATCACCAAACAGCAAACTCCAAGGCAAACTTGGTTTGGGAGAGTAGAACATAAGTTTAAGGTATATTAATCGGGAGACATGGTGGTATGAAAGAGAATCATAGTAAACCCTAATCATTTAAGGAAAAAATCAAAAATATGTTCTTTTAATAGAATGGTAGGTGTTTTAAGCTATATGGGCACACAAACTAAATTGAATATCAAATAATTTTAAAGAAAATATATGGCTTTGATTTATTTAAACTAAAATACATTTTCTGCAATATGTATTTTTGCAGAAATGGTTACTAAGGAGCTAAACGACTAAGAAAAAGATAACTGAAGATTAAGAAAGTCAGAGAAGGCCCTACATGATCCTACCTCTCTCACGCAACTCCAGTCACTTGATTATATCATGCTTGCTCTTGCCACAGGGCCTTTGCACTGCCTTTTCCCTATGTTTGGTATATTGTCCTAGACACCCACATGGCTAACACCCTGCTACTTACAAGTCTTTGCTCACATGAACCTTCTCGGGGATGTCTACATTGACTATCTTTTTAAAAATTGCTGCCTACCCTCTGTCCCAGTACTGAGCCCTCATACCCTACTCTACCTTAACTTTTTTTTTTTTTTCCGTAGAACTTGACACCTTTTAACTTTTGACATACAGCCTATCCTAGTAATTCTGTTTACTGGCCATTGTCTGCCTCATCTGTCAGAATTCAAACTTCATTCTTGAGGATCTTTGAGTTTTGGTCACTGACTCTTAAGCTGCTTTAAGCCCATGGTAGATACAATGTATATATGTCGAATAGTGACTGAAGAAATTATTCAGCTCATGATTAACTTGACTGTTGTCCTTTCTTAGTTAAACAAATTTTGTCTTTTGAAACCCTGTTTGTGTCTATAATACAAGCCTATACATAGCTTTGAATTGTCATTAAAATTGTAAAAGCTAACATAAAGCTAACATATATTGAATACTTTTATATGTGCCAGGCATTCATTTAAGAGGTTAGCAAGCAACACTTATTCCTCAAAACAAATATGTGTTAGGTATATCACATAACTTACTTTGCAGTTGAAGGGAGGGCTTCAATAACTTCCCTGGGGACATTTGGCAGAACAAGACTTTGAACCCTGCTCATAGCTCCTATGCAATATTGGGATACTGACTAGAGGGTCAGTGGTGAGTGTACTGAGTTCCTTAAAGGGGAATGGTGTCCAATACTTAAAAAAAAAAAAAATCTCATGTTTGTTTGATAGCAATATTTGGTTTTACACTGTATAGGCAGAAAGATAC
The DNA here is from genome assembly GCF_005190385.1 of Monodon monoceros. Classification (NCBI taxonomy): domain Eukaryota; kingdom Metazoa; phylum Chordata; class Mammalia; order Artiodactyla; family Monodontidae; genus Monodon; species Monodon monoceros. The sequence goes on along the minus strand of NW_021703776.1, from coordinate 95,272,823 downwards.
TTTCTCATTTTTCTTAAGTCCTAATCTACAGGCATTATTTGTTTCCTTGGTTTTGAGTTATGAGATATTCCAATAGAAATAGCTGTTGATTATCTGGAATTTTAACTCAAAGCTCAGTACTGATCTCACACGAAGTAAAGCTACTTATATTTCTATCAAACCATGATATATTTAAGAACACATCCTTTTATTTCTTTAAACGTTCACATTTATTCAGTAGGGATCTATTAAGTGTCTGTCATCTAGGCACTGGGACACACAATGAACTTATAATGACCAACAAAAATGAATATGATCTATCTCATCAAAATTTTATGGATAAAGGCATATTAGGCAAGTAGTCACAAAAATCTAATTTAAAATTACAGTTGTGAAAAGTGCTATGGAGAGGCACATGTTACTATGAGAAAAATATTAAATATAGCTAATTTTTTATGCATAACTTTAAAGAATATCTATTTTAGATATTATGTTAAGATGATCTGAACAGTGCAAATAGCAGATTAGCTTAATAGCTAAATCCCAAGATAATATTTTGTGTGTGGATATCGGTGTGTGTAAAATCTTTCAGTGCTTGATTCTTGTGCTTGGAAAGTTTTCTCTCTCCTGTTAAACTATTCCCTTGCTGCGAAACATACAAGTAGTACAAAAACTCTTAGTTATTGGTAGCAGAATGAAAAACTGGACATATAATTTGGCTTTATTTTATTTAATTCTAAATCAAATACTTTTAATGTAATACCCAAGGTCATTATTTTTTTCGTATAACTTGTCTCGCTTCATAAGTAGTTTATAGAAACATGAACTCAATTGCAGAAAATTATTTTCAGAATGTAACAAAGGGAGCTTTCCTGAGGTTAAGGTAAATTCTCTTTGGCTCATTCATTTTATTGGTGCATATAAGTAAACAACACAAGTTTCAAGTAACCATTTAAATTTTTTTTAATATTTGAATTTCATTTTAGTTATTATTTTATACAGCAGGTTCTTATTAGTTATCCACTTTATACATATTAGTGTATGTCAATCCCAACCTCCCAATTCATCCCACCACCACCACCCCACCCTCGGCCATTTTCCCCCCTTTGTGTCCATACATTTGTTCTCTACATCTGTGTCTCTATTTCTGCCCTACAAACTGGTTCATCTGTACCATTTTTCTAGGTTCCACATATATGCGTTAATATAGGCTATTTGTTTTATGCTTTCTGACTTACTTCACTCTGTATGACAGTCTCTAGGTCCATCCACGTCTCAACAAATGACCCAATTTCGCTACTTTTTATGTCTGAATAGTATTCCATTGTATATATGTATCACATCTTCTTCATCCATTTGTCTGTCGATGGGCATTTTGGTTGCTTCCATGACCTGGCTATTGTAAATAGTGCTGCAATGAACATTGGGGTGCAAGTGTCTTTTTGAATTATGGTTTTCTCTGGGTATATGCCCAGTAGTGGGATGCTGGGTCATATGGTAATTCTATTTTTAGTTTTTAAGGAAACTCCATACTGTTCTCCATAGTGGCTGTGTCAATTTACATTCCCACCAACAGTGCAAGAGGGTTCCCTTTTCTCCACACCCTCTGCAGCATTTGTTGTTTGTAGATTTTCTGATGTTGCCCATTCTAACTGGTGTGAGGTGGTACCTCATTGTAGTTTTGATTTGCATTTCTCTAATGATTAGTGATGTTGAGCAGCTTTTCATGTGCTTCTTGGCCATCTGTATGTCTTCTTTGGAGAAATGTCTATTTAAGACTTCTGCCCATTTTTGGACTGGGTTGTTTGTTTTTTTAATATTGAGCTGCATGAGCTATTTATATATTTTGGAAATTAATCCTTTGTTGGTTGATTCATTTTCAAATATTTTCTCCCATTCTGAGGGTTGTCTTTTCATCTTGTTTGTAGTTTCCTTTGCTTTGCAAAAGCTTTGAAGTTTCATTAGGTCCCATTTTTTTATTTTTGTTTTTATTTCCATTACTCTAGGAGGTGGATCAAAAAAGATTTGTTGTGATTAATGTCAAAGAGTGTTCTTCCTATGTTTTCCTCTAAGAGTTTTTTAGTGTCTGGTCTTACATTGAGGTCTCTAATCCATTTTGAGTTTATTTTTGTATATGGTGTTAGGGAGTGTTCTAATTTCATTCCTTTACATGTAACTGTCCAGTTTTCCCAGCACTAATTATTGAAGAGGCTGTGTTTTCTCCATTGTATATTCTTGCCTCCTTTATCAAAAATAAGGTGACCATATGTGCGTGGGTTTATCTCTGGGCTTTCTATCCTGTTCCATTGATCTATATATCTGTTTTTGTGTCAGTCCCATATTGTCTTGATTACTGTGGCTTTATAGTATAATCTGAAGTCAGGGAGTCTGATTCCTCCAACTCTGTTTTTTTTTCCCTCAGACTGCTTTGGCTATTTGGGGTCTTTTGTGTCTCCATACAAATTTTAAGATTTTTTATTCTAGTGCTGTAAAAATAATGCCACTGGTAATTTGATAGGGATTGCATTGAATCTGTAGATTGCTTTGGGTAGTATAGTCATTTTCACAATATTGATTCTTCCAATCCAAAAACATGGTATATCTCTCCATCTGTTTGTGTCATCTTTGATTTATTTCATCAGTGTCTTATAGTTTTCTGCATACAGGTCTTTTACCTCCTTAGGTAGGTTTATTCCTAGGTATTTTATTCTTTTTGTTGCAATGGTAAATGGGAGTGTTTCCTTAATTTCTCTTTCTGAGCTTTTGTTGTTAGTGTATAGGAATGCAGGAGATTTCTGTGCATTAACTTTGTATCCTTGTACTTTACCAAATTCATTGATTAGCTCTAGTAGTTTTCTGATGGCATCTTTAGGATTCTCTATGTATAGTACTATGTCATCTGCAGTGACAGTTTTACTTCCTTTTTTCTAATTTTTATTTCTTTTTCTTCTCTGATTGCTGTGGCTAGGACTTCCAATCCTATGTTGAATAATAGTGGTGAGAGTGGATATCCTTGTCTTGCTCCTGATCTTAGAGGAAATGCTTTCAGTTTTTCACCATTGAGAATGATGTTTGCTGTGGGTTTGTCATATATGGCCTTTATTATGTTGTGGTAGGTTCCTTCTATGTCCTCTTTCTGGAGAGTTTCTTTCATAAATGGGTGTTGAATTTTGTCAAAAGCTTTTCCTGCATCTATTGAGAAGATCATATGGTTTTTCTTCTTCATTTTGTTAATATGGTGTATCACATTGATTGATTTGCATATATTGAAGAATCCTTGCATCCCTGGGATAAATCCCGCTTGATCATGGTGTATGATCCTTTTAATGTGTTGTTGGATTCTGTTTGCTAGTATTTTGTTGAGGACTTTTGCGTCTGTATTCATCAGTGATATTGGTCTGTAATTTTCTTTTTTTGTAGTACCTTTTCTGGTTTTGGTATCAGGGTGATGGTGGCTTCATAGAATGAGTTTGGGAGTGTTCCTTCCTCTGCAATTTTTTGGAAGCGTTTGAGAAGGATGGGTCTTAGTTGTTCTCTAAATGTTTGATAGAGTTCGCCTGTGAAGCCATCTGGTCCTGGACTTTTTTTCTTTTGAATATTTTAAATCACAGTTTCAATTTTATTACTTGTGATTGGTCTCTTTATATTTTCTATTTCTTCCTCGTTCAGTCTTGGGAGGTTATACCTTTCTAAGAATTTGTCCATTTCTTCCAGGTTGTCCATTTTATTGGCATAGAGTTGCTTGTAATAGTCTCTTAGGATGCTTTGTATTTCTGTGGTGTCTTTTGTAACTTCTCCTTTTTCATTTCTAATTTTATTGATTTGAGTCCTCTCCCTTTTTCCTTGATGAGTCTGGCTAAAGGTTTATCCGTTTTGTTTATCTTCTCAAAGAACCAGCTTTTAGTTTTATTGATCGCTGCTATTGTTTTCTTTGTTTCTATTTCATTTATTTCTGCTCTGATCCTTATGATTTATTTCCTTCTACTAAGTTTTGCATTTTGTTTGTTCTTCTTCCTTTACTTCCCTTAGGTGTAATGTTAGATTGTTTATTTGAGATTTTTCTTGTTTCTTGAGGTAGGCTTGTATTGCTATAAACTTCCCTCCTAGAACTGCTTTTGCTGCATCCCATAGGTTTTGCATCGTCGTGTTTTTGTTGTAATTTGTCTCTAGGTATTTTTTGATTTCCTCTTTGATTTCTTCAGTGATCTCTTTGTTTTTAGTAACGTATTGTTTAGCCTCCATGTGTTTGTGTTTTTTACGTTTTTTTCCCTGTAATTGATTTCTAATCTCATAGCGTTGTGGTCGGAAAAAATGCTTGACATGATTTCAATTTTTAAATTTACTGAGGCTTGATTTGTGACCCAAGATGTGATCTATCCTGGAGAATGTTCCATGTGCACTTGCGAAGAAAGTGTAATCTGCTGTTTTTGGATGGAATGTCCTATAAATATCAATTAAATCTATCTTTTCTATTGTGTCATTTAAAGCCTGTGTTTCCTTATTAATTTTCTGTCTGGATGGACTGTAGCCATTCAAATTTGTTTCTCTATATGTGTTTCTCTATTTCTTTATGTACTATCACTATTATTTATTAATGCTATATTTTTTCATTTGCTATGCAAAACTCATTATTAAAATAGCTAAAATTAGAATAATTTTGCATAGGTAATGAATGCAAAATTAAATCTCCATTATTTTTAGATTAGAAATTTCATAATATTAAATGTATTTATATTCCATTTTTATGAGACAATAAATCACATTTTAAAATTTGTTTTCAAATGAGGTATAAGTCTACATTGATGGTGATAAACATCAAAAGTTGTTTTTGCATTTATTTTCTTCTTTGTTTTGTGCTATTAATTTTGTTTTATCAGTAGCAGAATGCTCAGTGCCAATTTAGATTTCATCATTAGCTTCAAGGACAAGATTAGTATATGGTTGGATCACACATTTGAGTGATCTGAAACAATAAAAACTAGGAAGAAAAAAAATAATAAATCCATCATTTTAAAAAATATAAAATATATTCATTAATTACTTTCTTCTAGTTCCCTGAAAAAACGTTTAGGATTTTCTAGCTTTTTTAAAGCTTTTTTTACAGTCTTCCTTTTGTGACTTTTTTTTTAAAGCTCTAACATATGCCTTATTCACATTATAGAGAAACACTTTTATGTTTTAAAAAGTTGATGAAAATAGTCAGTGTTTGTGGTACCAAAAAGTCATTTTTGAAAATCAAGAAATGTATAGGTTTTTAAAATTACATGGAGTTGAATAATAAATTGAAACTCCCCCCTTTCCATCCCAACAGAATTACTAACTGCCATTTCCTCTATGACTTTAAATATATTTGGTTTTATCGTGGCAATACTTGATTATATGAGCAACAAAATATTCTTCTGCTCAAAATTTGTTTGATTTACCCTAAAACTTAACTAACCAAAAAAATCAAATACTGTTCTTAATCCTCTTAAAAAGATTAACATCATATCATAATTTTAGGCAGAATCCAGATGAAAAGTACAGTCATAATTTGGTCAGCTTTTTACTGAATTTTATAGTCATACACTATTTTAAATTAAAAATCAGTGGGATATTTTCTGAATCTCAAAACATTTATTCTAAATGAATCTCAGATGGAAATAAAAGTGGTAAATTTGGTTAAAGGAGATAATTTACCCACATATCTTTTTGAAGTTTGAAAATTTATTTTTTGTTGTTTGTTTCCCAGTCTTTATTTTTATCTAACTTTAAGAATAGAATACTAAAGCTCAAACAGAATCTATTCCTGGACTTTTCTGATCTACCTCAAGCCAAAATGCATTTACAGTATCCTGAGAAGTTGTTTTCCCACAAAATGTTACTATATTTTCAAGACCAGAGAACTTCAGATATAGTGTTCAGCTCTGAGCCCCTTGTCTAAAAATATAATGCCAAAACTCAGTTGTACTTACTTGCTCCCCAAATCCAAAGAATTTATAGAAAACATGGTATACATTATTTTCCCAGTGCATAGCCTTTTTCTGTTCTAGCTATTTATATGTGAACTTGGTGGAGGGGGCTGTTTTTAAAGGGTATGCCTTCTAGTATAATTAAATCCCTATTTACCCCCTAAAAATCTGTTCTACAAGGTCTTTATATATGTGTGATTTCAAACAAAGGGCAATACAATTGATGACAGAATTTATAAGAAATAGACAGTTTCAGGAATATAGAGGGCAGGGCAATGTATAAAACAAATTATTTTAGACCAGTGTTAGAAAGATAGCTTATTGAATTATTACTCATATCAAGCCATATCCTTTTCACTGACATTGTTTTAGAAAATGTATTGAATTATTAAGAATATATAGGGTTTGGTTTTTTTTCTTTTGCAGGGGAGAAAGGATAGCTTTCTTTACTTAAATAGTAGAAATAGATTTAGAGATTATGCCCCATAAAAATAAGTATTTTATTTCTATTTTTCTCTTCCTTTCAAAAGAAAGGAGGAGAGAGAAACTTAAATACAACAAAAATATTAGATTTTCTAATGAGTACATTTATTTTCCAGTGCTGTGAATGACTTTAGCTCTGTGAAGACAATTACGTTTTAAAATGTGGTGTTACAGATATGTCTTATTTTGAGTTCTCCTAGATTACAGTATTAAGAAAAAAAAGACTTTAGTGATGGTAGTTTTATTTAGGGGGAGATCCCAGGAAGATGTGAGGTGTAGAGAAAGCAAAAGAAAATAAAACAGGACAGGAAGAAAAACCAGTAAAGGGTTACATTGAGGAGTGGGAAAAATGATGTAAGCAGTAGAGGCTGAAGCCTGTTGGAGTCCTCTAAGGAACTATGTCGAATTAGTCTCAGAATTGTCTTTCTGGATTTTACTTCCACAAAAGATACCGAAAGCTGGTATGGCCAGCCACTAACATCCTAATAACAAGAAAGAGTTGGATAAACTACAAAATCCTATGTTTTCTTTAAACCATCAGGCAGCTGAGGTTGCAGGGCAAGTAAGTAGCCTGAAATCTTTGGAAAGACTAGCTCCTCCAAACAGAAATGGAAGACAAACACTGGGTCACCTTGTCAGAACGTGAGCTAAAGGACACCAAGTATTATATGAGTGGATGAAAATAATTTAGCTGCAATACTTAAAAATGTACTAAAGGTTGAATGTGCGCTGGGGGCAAGTGTAACCTTCAGACACCAAGAGAGTTAGGACCTCTTTGCAGGCTTTTCTCCTTGGACCTCTACTGGATACTTAGAATGGACAGAGGTAAGGCAGTGACTGAAGAAAGCCTCCCTCACTGGTACAGACCTGAAGGATGAAGGATGAAAGTGCTGTCACTGAAGGAAAAGGCAAAATGGGCCAGAAGGACAATTAGTCTCTACTGAACAAAGACCTTAAGCCACTGGAGAAGGGCAGGACTCTCTGTGAGCGCATGTGAAGATCCTGAGTGGCTAGGGGATGGGAACTAAAGGCAAAACAAAACACAAAACATCTTTGCCACAGCCTGAGGGGCAGGAAATGATCCTGAGATGAGGACTTTATACAGCTAAACTTAGAGATTCCCTACTTCTGAAGGAAAGACAAGAAACCCTTTCCACAGAAGAACTGCCAAAAAGGCAGAGTTTGGCTTCCATGAGAGGAGGAATAGTATCACTGTTACCGACCAGGTTTCTTGGCCTCCTCAATCAATAGAAATTGATCAGAGGCCAGACAAGAAATTCAGGCAAGGCTTTATTGGGGCCCCTGCTGCAGCAAGGGGCAGAGAGAACAAACAACAGGTTCCCTTGCTCGCTCCCTTGCTGATGGTGGTGGGTAGCTTGTTCCTTATATGGGGTGAGTGTAGGGGGTGTGTCCTGGGGTCGGGGCCGGAGGGGTAGCTTAGGTGGTTTGCCCTCCCCTTTGGAGGTGTTGAGTGCAGGGGGCATGCACAGTACTCTGGTTTTGCTCCCGCCCTTGGGAAGTGGCAGCGGGCTTTTCAGTCTCTTTGTATCTTGTTGTCCAGAATTTACCCCAACTGCTCAAGCACACAGTTATTTTTAGTCCCTTATAGTTTCTTTGTATTTTGTTGCTGAGGAGATGTTTGTCCCATGTACGCATTGCAACACTGCAGCAAAGGGTCCCAGGTCCCAGCCTGTCTCATCACCAGGAAAGCCATATCCCTGAGGCCCAGGGCATATAAGGCATGCCAAAGATCCAAACTAGACTAGGACAACAGAAAACACCCCTAACTCCACTGGCATGGTAACAAACACTGACATAAGCAGTAGCAATCTGCCATTGCAGGAGGGGTATGTACATGGAGGCAACCAAGCCTCCATCCTAACCACAGGTAATGCTGGAAAAATTTGAACTGGAGGCATAGAAGTTAACCATATCGACAACAAACATCTAAACTAGCACATCTCTGGAAGAGATTGATTCAAAAACACACTCTAAAAATCTAGTGCAGGAAGAGGTATATTCAGGTATACCATTTTCAGGTACAAACGCTTTATAACCCAGTCTCTATGGTTTTTCACATAATGACCAGAATTTAATAAAAAATAATGAGGCAAACACAAAAAGCGAGAAAATAAGCACAACACACTGTCAAGCGGCAGACAATATACATATACTCAAAGAAAGAGCCAGATGCTGAATCTATCAGATAAGGATGTTAAAATAACAATGCTTAATACGTAAAGGAGTCTAGTGTAAAAGATGGGTGGGCAGGCTCTATTAATTTCAGGAATAAGATGGAAAGTACCAGAAAGAGTTAATGGAAATGCTAACACAACAACAACTACAACTACAGGTTGAAGTCCAAAGAGAATGACCTTGACAGGCTCATGAGTAGACTTGAAAAATCCTAGGAAAGAATCAATGTCCTAAGAGATAGCTTAATACAAATTATCCAAACTGAAACACAAAATGAGAAAAGAATTACCGGCAACAACAGCAGCAAGATTCCCAAGACATCCAAAAGCTGTTACTATCAAACTGGGCAACTCTTTTGGAGGGGAATTTGGAAATATCTAACAAAGCTACATATGCATTTATCTTTTGATAGTCCAGGACTGAACAAATACATTATATTTTAAATACTGAGAGCCACTGTCAGAGAAGTGTTACAAATAAGGAAAGGAGGGAAACTAAAATGAAGCTTGAGATGTTGAATTGGAATCGGAGTTGTCACTAAGAACTCATGAGGTGTGGGTATGTGTTTGTGTATGTAGATAGAGCACATCTAGTTCCCAGATATTTGTTTCTACGTACTATTTCTTGATAAAATTAACCAGGGCTCTGTAGCAAAATCACTTTCATTAGAAATTCCACTGGTTTTAGAAAGCGCATTTGATTTTTGTCCACAGTTGCTAGAAAGACAGGTGTTTTGGTGTTTAGATGGACATAAACAGGAAGTATTGACAAAGAAGAAAGAAATATTATGGAACATTGTCTCCATTTATTTATTTTTTAAATTTATGTGCCCAAGCTAGATGTAGCATTTTACAATAGATTTAATGCATTGAATTTTTGTCACAAACCTCAGCACATACTCTTCAAGCAATTTGAAGTTAACATAAGTTGTAAAATTCATCTTGTGAAAAATATGGAAACATGAGTTGAAACTGATCATTTGAAAATAATAAGAAATGAACCCTCCAGAGTAAAAATATATATATATATACTTGGTCACATTATTTTCTAGACTAAGTAACCAATCAGTTCCACAATAAAATCCAACACACACAAAATGCTTCTTTTCATAACCACCAAATCTAATAAAACCTTACTTTTTGAGAGTTGATTTCCATCCTCTATTTGCACGAGATTGTATTGGCGTCAGCAATTGTCATTGATGTAGCCACTGTCAAATTGTCATTGTCATTGTCATTGATGTAGCCACCAAAGTGCTAACCTCTATTCAGACTCTTTCAAAAACATTAGTTTCAGAGATCTGATTTTTTTGTGGAAGCTTAGACATAAATTTAACTATAATACTGTTTAAAATTTACTTATTTATTTGGTTGCACCAGATCTTTAGCTGTGGCACGTGGGCTCCTTAGTTGTGGCATGTGGGTTTCCCAGTTGTGGCATGCAAACACCCAGTTGCGGCATGCAAACACCCAGTTGTGGCATGCATGTGGGATCTAGTTCCCCAGCCAGGGATCAAACCCTGGCCCCCTGCCTTGGGAGCGCAGAGCCCTAACCACTGCACCACCAGGGAAGTCCCTAACTATAATATTTTAAAGCCATTCTTTCAAACCTAAAATTCATGACTGATACTGAGTGGAAATTAAAAATAGTATTTCTAGCTTGGTTTTGCATAGCAACTGAATTTTTAAAAAAACATATTTTAACATACTTTTCATGTCATATCTCTGCAAGCCAGATTATCACTCATTTCCATCAAAAATGTAGTCAGTGAGGCTGGTGTTAGACCTAAAACAAATGTCTTTATTTTTTCCTGGATTTACATCAATTTTATAAACACACGCTTGATGACAATCATATGGTGATTGAGCCAGGGCATAATTTGACATGGCATTAAAAGTATGTTTATACTTATTTAGTCTGGCTACCTCGTACATAGTATGCAATTCTATTTCCTTGAGTCCCAGGGATTCTAGACTCTTGAATATTAAACAGGGATCCTTCTACTTTCTAGACATTGCTACCATGAAAGAATATCACATGTGGTATGAAAATCTTTATTCTGCCAATGTCACCTGGGAGTTACAAGGCTTTAAGATACCCAACTAGATGAATGGGGAAATTTGGATATACAGGAAGGTTCGCATCAGAGGAAAGTGTATCATTATATACCAGGAACTGCAGAGGAGGTCCGTATAGTAGGAGGGATGAATTCTTGTGGATAATATACTATCTGTGACTGAAACCACAGGTCCTCTCAACCTAAACAGTATTTTACTACTCCCAGTTGTGATAATGGCCATCCTTCCTAAACCTTTTCTGACAGTTGTGTCTCAGCAGTGTTCCCAAAGAGCAGTCCTTTTGTACAGTGCCAGCCTAGCCTCGGTTGACCAGTATGCAAATGGACAAATACTAATGTTGGCTCTCTCTTGGGCACAGTCTTTCCACCAGGTGGAGGGAGAGAGAATAGTGAAGACATATACAGAAAAAATCCCAACATCTGATCCCTGGTTCTAGTAGTTCCTAAGGGACAAGTATCACTGACATTCCTGCAGCTTTCCTGATGTATCTCAGTAAGATTCCAGTAATTTCTCCCTTTTTCTTGGATTTTCACCTGAATCAGTCAGTTAACAAGCATAGCAAAACTTTTTGGCTTAAAATAACAATTTATTAGTGCTTAGGAGTTCATGAGTCAACTGGGCACGTCTGCTGGTCTGAAGTTAAGTGAGCACAACTGATGTTGGCTGCACTCCCACAGATGGTGGATGGCTTGTTTCTGCTCCATGTGGTCTCTTTTCCTCCAGAGAGCCAGTCCAGGCTTAATCAAATGGCAGCTGGGTAGGGTTCCAAGAGAAAGAAAGGAAGGGAACAAGGCCTTCTAAAGTCTAGGCTTGGAACTTATACACTGTTCTATTTGCCACCGTTTTGGCAAAGAAGTCCCAAGGCCAACCAGATTCAAAGGGTGAAGAAATAAACTCCATTTCTTGATGAAAAGAACTGCAAAATCACAATGTAAAAGAGCATTATCTGGGGAGTGGTGGACAATTATGGTCATTTTTACAATCTGCCACCCTATAAATCACAATCTAACTTCTCCTAACTAACAGAGTCCTCATTAAGAAGAGAATTCTGTTGCTAAAACAGAAGAATCTTGCAATGTGACTCAGGCTTGCTTCAGAACGCTTTTTATACAGCAGAGGGAATTTACTTAGCCTTTGTTTAATTAAATTATTGAATGACAATTTAAACTCTTGATAGCACTGCTCTACCATAGTAATATCAGAAATTTCGTTAAGATAAATGATTAAAAATGAATAATATGAATCAGAAACGAGGCTTAATGGTTATTACTGGCTAACGGAACTTTACCAAATTGTTTGGACTGTGAGAAAGGCAATTTTTGTCCCTCCTGTAGATGTAAGGAATAAAATTATTATCAGTATTGAGAGAACAATGTGAAACTTCTATTTAACAGGTTGCTTAAACTAAAATACACAGGGAAAGCAAGAACTGTTCAACTTTAAGGTATTAAATGCATGAGGCACAGATGGACTGAGTAGATGAGGGAATTCTAGAATTATTACATGATTAGTTAACTGGAGAGATAACAGTGAAGACATCTTCCACTTTATAATGTCCTATTACCATAAAGAGAAGATAATGTAGTAGATTTGAATCCTGTTTAGCTCGACTGTAGTACTGATTTTCATTTTGATGATATTGATGGAGGTAGGGGACCAAAGTGAGTTGATCTTTTAAAAAATCTAAAATTATCTTACATAGAATCTTTATTCTGTTTATAACAATGTGAAATGTAATTTTTGATATAAAATTTGACTGCAAAAATCTTAACAATCATTAATAAGAGACATTAATACGTTCTTACAGTGGACAGTTTGCTGGGTGTGCCAATCAAAAGGTCTTTAGACCTAACCAAGACCTAAGTGTTTCTGGAGGTTATACACTTACCTTCCTCACTTTGCCAACATGTCTGAAAGTTAGTTTATCTCTTTTGCCTCCTTCTGCTCTCCTGAGTAGTGGTGTAAGTTTTAATTAATTGGTTGATGCAAACTAATTGTTTCATCTCAGTTTCTGGGTAAGTAATGAATATGAGCAGTGCATCTATATAACAGTGCATCTATATAACAGAATCTATTTGTAGACATCTATTCCTATTGATATATAAAATACAATTTTAAGCAGGTCTTCATGAAAATATTACAGTTCAAAAACAAAATATACAGCTTGGACAAATGGCTGTGACAATATTACTACGTAATTTGTGCTATTGTGTTGGAGATGCAAAACATATAGGCTACTATGTCAACTCTAGGAACTTATTAAAGTTATGAATTCTTCTCAAAAGTGGGCTTTAGTGTAAAAATTTATAAAGAAGGAAACAAAACATTTTTTTTCTCCAATCAATTGTTATTTATTTCAAAGCTATGGGCAGAATGTTATAGAACAAGAGGAAAGTCAGAGGAGAACAATTTGAAGAATCAAGATAACTACTTTTTACTTGCTAGAATTTGATAGATTATATAAATTCTCTTTTATGCTGCAGTTTTGATTTTCAGGCTAAGACAAAATAGGCAATTTTGCCAAAATACAAACTATATTTGATATCTTTTCCATTTAATGGAAATGGAAATAATATTATTCATTGATGATATAGATTTGCATCATAGTAAGGTTTTGGGCTCTTTTATTTTCCCTATACTATTATGTCCAACAGTGAAGTCGTCACTTATCCTCACCATTTTTATTCTAATTTCCACTGTCTTAATTCAAGCTCCCATCTTATCTCACTGAGATATTGCCATATGCTTCTAACCTAGAGTCTTGAACTCTTCCATTCTATCTTCCATACCAATTCTAGAAAAAAAACTTTACTGACTGCTACAATAGACAGAATGGTTGCCCCAAACGCCCACATCCTAATCCCCAGAACCTATATATATGTTGTATGGAAAGAGGGGACTGAGGTTGCAGACGGAATTCAGGTTGCTAATCAGCTGACCTTGAGATGGGGAGGTTACCGTGGATCATCCAGGCAGACCCAATGTAATCATAAGGGTCCTTGTAAGTGTGGGAAGAGTCAGGAAAAGGTGTCAGAATGATGTGATATAAGAAATACTCTCGGGCTTCCCTGGTGGCACAGTGGTTGAGAGTCCGCCTGCCGATGCAGGGGACGCAGGTTCGCGCCGCGGTCCGGGAAGATCCCACATGCCGCGGAGTGGCTGGGCCCATGAGCCATGGCCGCTGAGCCTGCACGTCCGGAGCCTGTGCTCCGCAACGGGAGAGGCCACAACAGTGAGAGGCCCGTGTACCGCGAAAAAAAAAAAAAAAAGAAAGAAATACTCTGTAATCCTTGCTGCTTTTGAATAAGAAAGGGGACGAGAGCCAATAAATGTGGGCAGCTGAAAAAGGAAAGGAAACCAATTCTCTCTAGAGCTTCGAGAAGGAAAGCCCCACAGATATCTTGATTTTGGCCAACTGAAATCCATCTTGGACTTCTGACTTTGAGAACGGTATGATGACAATTGTGTTGTTTCAAGCCACTAAGTTTGTGGTAATTTGTTGCAGCAGCAATAGGAAACTCAAAGTCATGCCCTGATTTAAAATCTTTTAATGATTCTTCATTACGCGTGTGGTAAAGTCAGTAGTATGTCAGTAGATGCTTATCAACTAGATCTCTGGGATAAAAAGCCATAGTTTGTAGTGTTTGTCAATTTCCATGGTATAGTTACTCAAATTATGGCAAATTATGGCCTATTTCAAGCTACCAACCTGCCCTAACTGAAGGCCGAGTTGAAAGGACATACCCAAGCATCAAGTCGTACAAGCTGGTGTAAGCTTGGTGATGGATAAATTCTATCCCCCCGGTGACAGGACTTTTAAGATCATCCTTAATCTAACCCCTAAGTCTCTAGTTGTACTTCATACATCTTTGCTTGGTCTCTTTCATGTTTTTTGCTTATACTGGCCTTTTCCCTGGGCTACCTCCCCTGTATCTGTCTATTGGAATTCCACTAACTATTTACAAATAATCAAAGCCAATGCCTCTGTGAAGCCTTCCTCTACCCATGTACTCCAATGCAATTAAGTTCCCACACAGCACAGAGATCACGGATGCCCTGTTTTTCTGGTGGCAAAAGTACCTTGTAGCTTCTTTTATCGCAGAATTAATCCCAAATGGTTGTGATTTATTTATTTTCATTTTCTTCCCTTAGGCTGAGACTCTAGGAAGGGCAGACATTTCTGTTTTTTAAGTTCAATATGTAAAATACCTAACATAACATAGGCCCATAATAAAAATGTGAAAATGTTTGTTTGATAAAAAAAAAATAAGTTAATGTGTGTCAAGCTCATACTCAAATAAGAGAAATGCAGAAAAGATTAGTTTCATTTGAAAGAGAACCATTCACCATACAGAAGCTGTATTTCAGTTTTGTAAAGAAGATGAGAGGATGAAGGCATGTTGGGTATGAATGGAATAATTGTGGTAAATGAGCAAAGCTTAAGCTCACAATTGCTTGATCCTCTCCTTGATCCCTGACACTGTACTGGCCGAGCAGAGGTAATATCACCTGCCCTAGGCAGTCTGGAATGTTAACTATAAATCAGCTCTGTGAAAATGAGAAATTCTCAGATCAGATTTCAAAAGAAGAAAATAATTTTATGGTGTTTTCAAAGGCCAAATTAAAAAAAATAGATTAAAAGAATTAAGAGCAAAATTTTGGAATTTTCATAATTAGCAAATTAAAAAGCCAGTATAGTAATATTGGTATCATAATATGAAATCTACAGTGAAGAACTGTAATAAAGTAAAAGGATCACAACAGAAAATATTCAGGTAATCCCCAAAAAAATGATAAATCAGTCATGTACTTATAAGCAGTTCAACTAACAAAATAGAATCAACCTATACAAAGCAAAAAGTTCTGATTTTATGAGAATAGGATCATGACTAATTTGCAAAAGTTCAAAGCATCTATTTGACAATCGTATGTATCAAGAAGAAAAAGAAAAGGCAGAAAGAAAAATAAATTATTCCAATTCCAATTAATGCTTGAGATAGGTAGATGGATGTGTCTTCCACTGAAAACAACCAAAACTCCTAGTTAGAACAGTTAAAATGTAGTTTAAAAAACTTTTATAACTAGTAAAGATGTAAGGTCTCAGTCTTAATTGTACAATGTACTGAACGCGCACATGGGTATTGTATCAAGTACACAATAATATATACAATAATTGTTCATAATTTTATCATACCTTGTACACTGCTCATTTTTATCATTAATCAGTGCATGCTTAAGGGTCTACAGAGGTCACTATTATCCAGTTAGAACCTAGAGCTTCATGAAAATTAACATTAGAAAAAAAAATCTATTATGAGACTCACCTGTCCACAAAATCTATTTTGCTATCTCTTACGTCTTTTAAGTACCCAGATTTCCAGCGTTGAGATCAATTTTGTTGTTTAGATGACATGTATAACAACTGGTAATCCATGTATGTAGATTAAAGGAAGAAAACTTACTGGCCAAGATCCCTTTCAGTGGCCTATTTCTTTTCTTTTTTTTTTTCCCTGTGCTATGCGGCTGCTTCCCACTAGCTATCTACCTTACGTTTGGTAGTGTATATATGTCCATGCCTCTCTCTCGCTTTGTCACAGCTTACCCTTCCCCCTCCCCATATCCTCAAGTCCATTCTCTAGTAGGTCTGTGCCTTTATTACTGTCTTACCCCTAGGTTCTTCATGACATTTTTTTTCTTAAATTCCATATATATGTGTTAGCATACGGTATTTGTCTTTCTCTTTCTGACTTACTTCACTCTGTATGACAGACTCTAGGTCTATCCACCTCATTACAAATAGCTCAATTTCATTTCTTTTTATGGCTGAGTAATATTCCATTGTATATATGTGCCACATCTTCTTTATCCATTCATCAGATGATGGACACTTAGGTTGTTTCCA
The DNA here is from genome assembly GCF_005190385.1 of Monodon monoceros. Classification (NCBI taxonomy): domain Eukaryota; kingdom Metazoa; phylum Chordata; class Mammalia; order Artiodactyla; family Monodontidae; genus Monodon; species Monodon monoceros. Next base: position 95,256,234 of record NW_021703776.1, on the reverse strand, counting down.
TCTCCGGGCTATTGTAAATACAGCTGCAATGAACATTTTGGTACATGACTCTTTTTGAATTATGGTTTTCTCAGGGTATATGCCCAGTAGTGGGATTGCTGGATCATATGGTAGTTCTATTTGTAGTTTTTTAAGGAACCTCCATACTGTTCTCCATAGTGGCTGTACCAATTCACATTCCCACCAGCAGTGGAAGAGAGTTCCATTTTCTCCACACCCTCTCCAGCATTTATTGTTTCTAGATTTTTTGATGATGGCCATTCTGACTGGTGTGAGGTGATACCTCATTGTAGTTTTGATTTGCATTTCTCTAATGATTAATGATGTTGAGCATTCTTTCATGTGTTTGTTGGCAGTCTGCATATCTTCTTTGGAGAAATGTCTGTTTAGGTCTTCTGCCCATTTTTGGATTGGGTTGTTTGTTTTTTTCTTATTGAGCTGCATGAGCTGCTTGTAAATTTTGGAGATTAATCCTTTGTCAGTTGCTTCATTTGCAAATACTTTCTCCCATTCTGAGGGCTGTCTTTTGGTCTTGTTTATGGTTTCCTTTGCTGTGCAAAAGCTTTGAAGTTTTATTAGGTCCCATTTGTTTATTTTTGTTTTTATTTCCATTTCTCTAGGAGGTGCGTCAAAAAGGATTCTGCTGTGATTTATGTCACAGAGTGTTCTGCCTATGTTTTCCTCTAAGAGTTTGATAGGTTCTGGCCTTACATTTAGGTCTTTAATCCATTTTGAGCTTATTTTTGTGTATGGTGTTAGGGAGTGATCTAATCTCATACTTTTACATGTACCTGTCCAGTTTTCCCAGCACCACTTATTGAAGAGGCTGTCCTTTCTCCACTGTACATTCCTGCCTCCTTTATCAAAGATAAGGTGACCATATATGTGTGGGTTTATCTCTGGGCTTTCTATCCTGTTCCACTGATCTATCTTTCTGTTTTTGTGCCAGTACCATACTGTCTTGATTACTGTAGCTTTGTAGTATAGTCTGAACTCAGGGTGTCTGATTCCTTCAGCTCTGTTTTTCGTTCTCAAGATTGCTTTGGCTATTCGGGGGTCTTTTGTGTTTCCATACAAATTGTGAAACTTTTGTTCTAGTTCTGTGAAAAATGCCAGTGGTAGTTTGATAGGGATTGCATTGAATCTGTAGATTGCTTTGGGTAATAGTCTTTTTCACAATGTTGATTCTTCCAATCCAAGAACATGGTATATCTCTCCATCTATTTGTATCATCTTTAATTTCTTTCATCAGTGTCTTATAATTTTCTGCTTACAGGTCTTTTGTCTCTTTATGTAGGTTTATTCCTAGATATTTTATTCTTTTTGTTGCAGTGGTAAATGGGAGTGTTTTCTTGATTTCACTTTCAGATTTTTCATCATTAGTGTATAGGAATGCCAGAGATTTCTGTGCATTAATTTTGTATCCTGCTACTTTACCAAATTCATTGATTAGCTCTAGTAGCTTTCTGGTAGCATCTTTAGGATTCTCTATGTATAGTATCATGTCATTTGCAAACAGTGACAGCTTTACTTCTTTTCTGATTTGTATTCCTTTTATTTCCTTTTCGTCTCTGACTGCTGTGGCTAAAACTTCCAAAACTATGTTTAATAAGAGGGGTGAGAGTGGGCAACCTTGTCTTGTTCCTGATCTTAGTGGAAATGCTTTCAGTTTTTCACCATTGTAGACAATGTTAGTTGTGGGTTTGTCATATATGGCCTTTATTATGTTGAGGAAACTTCTCTCTATGCCTACTTTCTGCAGGGTTTTTATCATAAATGGGTGTTGTATTTTGTTGAAAGCTTTCTCTACATGTATTGAGATGATCATATGGTTTTTCTTCTTCAGTTTGTTAATATGGTTTATCACATTGATTGATTTGTGTATATTGAAGAATCCTTGCATTCCTGGAATAAACCCCTCAGTGACCTATTTCTAAATGATTGATGTATCAGATTTGAAAGAAGCATCAGTGTGGCAAAGGAAACTTACAAGATAGTGGCTGTGAGGTCTTCCACTATCTATCTATCTATTTGTCTATCTATTTATTGATTTATTTATAACTTTTCTGGAATCCTGGTCTCTGGTATATTCAGAGATAGAATTTTTTGAAAAATGGTTTTATGGTCCATCTCTGAATCTGTGGTTTCTAGCTCAAACAACATTCACACATACTTACAACTTACCAGGAACTCTTCTAAAAACTATACAAATGGGGAATCATTTGATACTCTTAATACCTTCCAATTATAGTACCCTCAATTGACAAATGAGAAACTGAGGTACAGATATCCCTGGGTCACACCACTAATAAATGCTAGAATGTGAATCCGTATATTCTATCTCTACAGTCTGTGCATTTACTTTCTATGCTGATTTATCAGTTCATTTTTCAGAGAACAGTGATGTTGATTGACTGCATGATAGAAAAGTTATATATTGTAGCTGGGACCTTTCCTTGGCCTATGTACCTTTTGTTGTGAGTACCAGAAGTCCACATTTACCACATAAAACAAGGAGAAAAATGTGTCACAGGGTCTAACAAAGTCTATCAGGTCCTGACTCATAATATCCAGTCAAGTCTCATGAGATACTGATTCCCACCTTTTCCCTTTCTCTCTAGGATAACCTGGTTTCTCATGTCTGCTTCTGTTGATTTCTGCTTCATTTAATTCTTTCTGTAAAAAATTTAAAAAACTCCCCAGGGTGACATTCCCCACCCCTCCCCACAAAGGCCTCACTTTTTTCTTGGATACTTAGATCATTGTCTTTTTTCTTTTTTTAAATTGGGGTATAGTTGCTTTACAATGTTGTATTAGTTTCTGCTGTACAATGAAGTGAATCAGGTATATGTATACATATATCCCCGCCATCTTGGACCTCCCTGCCGCCCACACCCTCATCCCACACACCTAGGTCACCACAGAGCACTGAGCTGAGCTCCCTGAACTATACAGCAGGTTCCCACTAGCTATCTGTTTTACACATGGTAGTGTATATGTGTCAATCCCAATCTCCCAATTCATCCCACCCCCCGCCCTGTGTCCACATGTCCATTCTGTACGTCTGTGTCTCTATCCCTGCCCTGCAAATAGGTTCATCTGTACCATTTTTGTAGATTCTGATTTCCCAATTAGTTTTACTCCCAAGTCTTTCTGGTGTGTAATTATCCAGTTTCATATTTGTGTCAGACATTTCCTAACTCTGGTGCTCCTAGAGTTATTACAACATACCAAAAAGAGAGCTAGACTCTTTGTAGTGGGCTGTGGTCACGTTGGCACTGTGACCACCACTTCCAATTTATGCCTGGGCACGCTCCTTTGTGTTGTTCTTGGTTAGGGATTTCCTATGATGGTGATTTGTTCAAGATTCAGAAGACAGAAGTGAAACCACATAATCACTGGGAGGTCATGAGTGTTATACCTAGAGGCTTCATCAGTTTGTCGACTTTGATATTTACATACGGCAAAAGCAGCAGCTTCTGGGACCCATGCCCTAGCTTCCAGTCTTCTTTTGTGGAGAGATTGAAGATTTCCTTGCAAATTCTTCTTTTCCAAAATGCACTCCTATCCTTCAGACCAAGGTCAACATGTGTGTGTATCCAACCTTGGGCAGCAACTACCCAGATCTTCAGAGGCATCTTTCTTGTCTTTCTTTCTTGAGCCCTTCTAAGAGTCATGTAAGATCATAATTTCTTTTAAACCCTTTTTAATAAGAATGAATAGATAAACTTGTTTTCCTGAATAATCCCATACTGGTATATACCCTTGTTATATCTTAAGAAATTTTTGTTTTTTATATGCAATGTTGATTCAAAATCATGGCCCAATAATTTAGTTTAAAATATATTGACTATTCTTAGGAGAATGGCAACATATCTAAGCTGTGTTTTTTCCTACTTTTATATACATTAGAAATTTAACAGCTTAAAATACCTACATTACTGTGTATGGATATAAGAGCACCTCTGCTTGAATGAGTTTTTGAGTAGCTCAATTACGGAAAATAGATAAGACCAATTCCCATGAAAGCACTAATGCCAGTATCCCCTGAAGTTAATACACACTGAATAGATTCACATTATTAAGAAAGACTCTAATTTTTTTTCTTACTAAATTTAAAATCTCCCTTCAGTCAGAAACAGAAAAAAAATGAGGGCATGACATTTTGGAACACTACTTGTTAAGGGAAACTCCACTCATTTAAGCTTATCTTTTCCATCCTAGATCTTTTTTTCTGAAATAAAACTTTCAACTTTTATGAAAATGCTCTCTATATAGAGGAAAAAGATAAGCCAGAAAGTAAAGTATACCTCATAGAGATGACAATAACAAGACCAAAAGAAGAAGGATGAGGGGAAAGACAAAAATCTGGAGCCCAATACGTTGGTTGCTGAAAATTGCTTCCCTTTCTCATCACTCTTCTTTTGTCTTTTCTGTTTTTTGACAGTGAGATATCCATCTGGAATTATCTTGTACATAGATGGAAGAATGGCACTGGAGTTTGTGGGAAGTTAGGAAACTGAAAATATCTGTCGTTATCAGTACTGACATGATAATGTCATCACTCTTCTAAAGAATCACATGCAGAGGAAATAAATATGAGGAAAAAATTAAGTCACTCAAATGAACCTGTATCAAAGAAAATAGATTTTACAATTAAAGTAGTTTTCTTAGTGTAATCACTATTTCCTATATTTAACAAGACAATTTTTCTAGCCTTGTAAAATAATTATAATGGTAAAATTCAATTCCATGTTTCTATATTTTATTTACAGAATTTCTAAGCAAATATTTGATAATATTGTTAAGACAGCTTCATGAGGTACTTCTTTAACTCTAGAAGTGGTGGAAAAGGTAATATTTACTGAATGATAGTTTGATCATACACGTGTGCAAGAAATGTTTTCAGGTTGTATCAGTTAGGGTTTTCCAAAGAGAGAGAGAGATTGATTTTCAGGAAATAGGTTACACGATTGTGGGAGGTGTAAGTCCAAAATTTGTGGGGCAGACCAGCAGGTAGGAAACTAAGAAAGGCTTTCTGTGTTACACTCTTGAGGCAGAATTCCTTTTTCTCCAGGAAATGTCCATTTTTTGCTTCAAGGGCCTTCAATGGATTGGATGAGGCCCACTCACATTATGAAAGGTGATCCAATTACTTAAAGTCAACTGGATTGTAACTATTAATCGTATCTACAAAATACCTTCACAGCAACATCTAGACTAATGTTTGACCAAACAACGCGGCACCAGAGTCTAGTTGAGTTGACACATAAAATCATCACATAAGCTTATCTGTCATAGATAGACAAAGATAGATCCAGAGGAGAAATAGAAGGTGACTGTAAAATTAAGGTGACCCATAAAACATAACTTGGGAAAATTTTTGAATACTAGAAGAAAACTCTCAGTGTGGCTGTCAACCTTTCCTATCTTATATTTCAATAAGTGGATAGATTGTGGGGCTGCAGTTGGGTGATCTACACAAGTATTGATAATTTAACTTCTCTGTGCCTCAGTTTCCTCATAGGTCAAATGGAGCTGAAAATAGTTTCATTTTCTATGAAGACTAAGTTATGAAAAACATATAAAGTACTTAGAAGAGTGCCTACTCATAGTTTGTGTTATTATTATTGTCATTATTAGAAATAAAAACCTTTTTATAAGAAAGTTATTTATATAATGGGAGGTGTTGTATTATTAATCATTTAAAATCATTTCTAAGTGAAAACAAGTTGCTATTGTATTTTTGAAATTACCACTACCACTGGAAATGAGTTTTATTTTAATTTTTTTTATTGAATATAGTTGATTTACAGTGTTGTGCCAGTCTCTGCTGTACAGCAAAGGGGCTCAGTTACACACATTCTTTTTTTATATTTATTCCTTCCATTATGGTATATCACAGGATACCAAATATAGTTCCCTGTGCTATACAGTAGGACCTTGTTGTTTATCCATCTTGTATATAATAGTTTGCATGCACTAATCCCAAACTCCTAATTCTTCCCTCCCCCACCCCCCTCCCCCTTGGCAACCACAAGTCTGTTCTCTATGTCTGTGAGTCTGTTTCTGATTTGTAGATAGGTTCATTTGTGCAGATGAGTTTTGAAATAATGAAAGAAAAGCACTTAACTAAACATGACAAAAGAGTTGTATTTAGTACGATTTTAATCAAAAATTTCAAAATTTAAAATAGGCTTGTGCAATTTAAATTGAGAAAGGGCTAGAAAATACAAGGCAAAAGCCTGGAATATTACAGTATTGGACCCACTGTCATATTTTCCAAAGAGTCACAATGTCTCTGAAAGGACTCCTTAAACAGCTGTGTTAATATTTAGGTATGAAAAAAGCAAACAGGAAAAATGAAGAAGAAGAAATAAAAAACACAACCTTTTGTTACTCCAAGGGAAGCTTTCTGTTGAATTAAGTCACTGAATAGCCGTAATTTACCAGATTAGTATATGGCAACATGATAGATTCTACCTTATCCTTCTACATCAGTTTTAACCTCCAGCACTCACTCAAACACTCATATAAGTATAAAAAGTTGTCTCTGAACATTTGCTATTTCTTTTATGAACGTAAATGTGGTAATGCACGCATATTGTTTGAGGCACAGGTAAGATACATGACACTGGTAGTTAAAAAGATAATATGTTAAATTTTATAATGTAAAACTTGAAGCAAGGGAACTGTAACATATTATTTAAGTAATCTCATGGATTTTAAATGTTATATAATAGTGGGTGAGAGTCATATCTTGGTAATTCCCATAATGTGAAATGTAATACTTTCTAATATGTTATAAAATGATATCATTAACTTTAAACATTAGTTTTACTCTATCTACAGAAATATTATTTAAAATAGCACTATGATTATTTTACTCATAAAGCTAGACATCTTCACAGATGTAGGTAAAAGTAACAAGTCATTTTATAGCTAGCACTGTCTTCTGGGTAAAAGAGAAGAGCTTATTGAATGGAATAAAATTCAATTTAATTTTAACATAAAACAGGATTTGTTATAAATATTAAAATGCCAAGTATTTTTATTATGTATGTATTGATTTTATATATTTATATTGTAATTCAGAAAATCGTTTCATTTTTTAAAAAACATTTGTGAGTTAAATTTACCAGGTGCATATCTAAATATGTGTATAGAGGGAAAACATGCACAATTTTAGCGCTCTAAAGATCATAAATGCCAAATCCTTAATTTTGCAAAAATGTAATTGAGGCCTTTGGTACTTGCCTCCTACTTCAAGATCCTGTATTTTCTTGTGTCACAGCGCCTCTGTTTCCAAGCAATAGTCCCCCTTATTCATTTGACTACGTGTACTGTATATGCATTCAACAGATACTAGTTAAGTTCTTACTATATCCTGGATATTGTTCTAGAACCAGGAAATACACAAATCAAAGAATCCTAGACTCTAAAGAGCTTAAATTTGAAAAGGGACAGATTTTGACACATTCATAAACAAGTGTCAAAATTGTCCTAAGTGTTCCAGCAGAAGCATACAGCCACTGAGTACTGCGTTTTTAATGATCTGAATGAGAATGGGGGTGGGAGGGGCAGGTAGGGAGTGTGAAACTTAAGCTGAGCATTGAAAAGTGAATAGGTATTTGCTAAGCAATATATAAAGATATTATGAATAATCAGAAGGGTTTGAGTAGACCAGAGAGAAGAATGGGAGAATGAAGTAAAGTGTATGAAGAGAGAGGCAGACGTGAAATCACAGGTGGCTTTTGTTGTTGTTGTTTTTTTTAAAGCAACGACGATTAAATGCTGATTTAACTTTGTTTCTTATCTTACAAACTCATAACACTATTTCCCCACTTCCAGTTGCAGCCAGCTCAGAAGGATCTGTGATAGGGAAGACCATTCTGCATTATTCCCCTTAAAAGCTCAATATTTATGCAGTAATTTCCATCCCTCATAGCTAGGCCATGCCAATGCAGGCATGCTCACCTCTCATTCGAATTAATAGAAACTTTCATAGTAGATTTGGACAATCACATTTGTTAGTCATCTGCCTGGCTTTCATTGCCTTACTTGACTGCCTTGTACTTTTTCTTGACACATGGAACTTGCAGGCCCCTCTAGTCTCAGTCAGACCATGATAAAATCCATCCTATTGTCAACCTACTATCCAGGTTAACAATAGATTTGGGTTTTATGAACTCTCCTCTTCTCTACCCAGTCTACTTCTGCTTTCAGAAGTAAACTTTTCTACTTACATATGAAAGAGATCTCTAAAATATCCTTAGGTCTTTCTTTAAATTTAGTTGGACAAGATTTTCTTTAAAATTTTTTGGTTACAAAAAAGTTTAGAGAGACCTGTTACCTTTATCCATCACTTTGTTTCAAAGCAGAAAAATCCTATTGTCAGTAAAAGTACTATGTTGGTAGTTTGTTTCCAAAAGGCAAAACCAAGCAACAAAAAACAAACAAAATCCTTAAAATAAAAAGCCATCAGGGAAGTGTTTAAATACAAACAGCTTAATCAAATATTTTGCTTCTGCTCATCATGGTAGATATAGTTAAGAAAAATAAAATGTTCTTTTCTTGCAGGACATACTATAATATTACATGTGTCTTATGTAGACACATTGCTAATGTCAACAGAGCAGATTAAAGTGACTTGGAATATAAGCAACTCCTTCAATTTTAATGTTAGTGTAGTTTCTGTGACATTTTCTTCAGATCCCAACTGTTCCATGAGAAAGTCTTAGTAACATTTTCACAGGCATTAATCTTCCTATGATATTTGATGAAATAGATTAAAAGAAACGCGCTTTTTCTTTTCAAATTAAAGCGTTGTTCACTAGTGATTGCTCACTGATGTATCTGTCAGTTGTTTCCCCATAGCTGATATGAGTAGTCTTGTCACCCCCAGACACACAGGTGGGACTTTTCAATTTTATATGATTCTTAGAGATTACACCTATTCCTCTAATAAGTAAGAACAGGCTCATGTAATATATAAACATTACATAGAGATGAGATATTGGAAATGTAGAAATTGAGACTGATGTAAAATTTTATGTCTGAGTAAATTAGAGTAGAAGATCTTCATTGGCTGAGATAGTTTTCGTATACATATTTTATAAATTACTGAAAGAGAGATATCGACGTCTCATACTATAATTATAGATATGTCTATTTCTCCTTTCCCTTCTCTCAGATTTTGCTGCATATATTTTGAAGATTTGTGAGTGGTCCATACACATTTAGAATATTTATGTTTCTTGGAGAGCTGACTCCTTTATCATTGTACACTATCTTTTTTTAGTCCTGGTAAATTCCTTGTACTGAAGTCTACTTTATCTGAAATTAATAGACCAGTTTTAGTTCTTTTTTTAAAATTAGAGTTTGCATGTTATATCTTTTATATTAGTATTTTTTGACCAATTTATTCCTTTATTTTCAAAGTGCACTTCTTGTAGATATTTTAAAGTTGGGTCTTACTTTTTCATCCCATTTGACAATCTCTGTATTTTAATTGGTACAAATAGATTTATTATATTTAATGTCATTATTGATAAGGCTGGATTAAAACACCATCTTGACAGCTGTTTCCTATTTTTTTTCCCTCTTTTTTCTGCCATTTTTGGTTAATAAGATTTTAAAATCAATTTTATCTACACTATTGACAAATTTATAGCTTGTAAATATTTTATATATTGTTCTAGGCCTTATAATGTACATCTTGAAATAACAGGAATCTATCTTCAAATAATACTGTTCCACTTCACATGTAGAGTTAAGGACCTTACTGTAGTGTGTTCCCAATGCTTCTTCCCGTTCCTTATACTGTTTTCGTCAAGTATTTTCCTTTTACTCCTGCTATAAACGCACAGTGCATTGCAACTCTTTTGCTCTAAGTAGTTTCCTTTTAGAACAATTAACATTAATGGAATATGTTTTATTTTTATTTATTTCGTTTCCATGATTTTGTATAGATCCTTTTTTCTATCAAGTATTATAATACATCTGCATGAAGATCTTCCTTAATATTTCTTTCATTGCAAATCTACTGGCAATTAATTCTCTCTTTTTTCATCTGTCTGAAAGAGTCTTTATTCCCACTACAATTCAGGAGGGTATTTCAGTGGGTTGCCAAAGAACAGTCTGGTACAGGAGTGAGAAAAGGCACAAGAGCAAATGTCAGTTTTTGGCTATGTCACACAAATTCTGTTTAACAAACAATAATCATGTCGTATTGAGCATTACTAATCCAAGCATTAGTAACTATTGTCTCAACAGATTAAAATAGTTGAGTTAATGAGAATTAGGAAGCTACTTTTTTTTCTTTTAACATCTTTATTGGAGTATAATTGCTTTACAATGGTGTGTTAGTTTCTGCTTTATAACAAAGTGAATCAGTTATACATATACATATATCCCCATATCTCTTCCCTCTTGCATCTCCCTCCCTCCCATCCTCCCTATCCCACCCCTCCAGGCGGTCACAAAGCACTGACCTGATATCCCTGTGCCATGCGGCTGCTTCCCACTAGCTATCTACCTTACGTTTGTTAGTGTGTATACGTCCATGCCTCTCTCTCGCCCTGTCACAGCTCACCCTTCCCCCTCCCCATATCCTCAAGTCCGTTCTCCAGTAGGTCTGTGTCTTTATTCCTGTCTTACCCCTAGGTTCTTCATGACATTTTTTTTTCTTAAATTCCATATATATGTGTTAGCATACGGTATTTGTCTTTCTCTTTCTGACTTACTTCACTCTGTATGACAGACTCTAGGTCTATCCACCTCATTACAAATAGCTCAATTTCATTTCTTTTTATGGCTGAGTAATATTCCATTGTATATATGTGCCACATCTTCTTTATCCTTTCATCCGATGATGGACACCTAGGTTGTTTCCATCTCCGGGCTATTGTAAATAGAGCTGCAATGAACATTTTGGTACATGACTCTTTTTGAATTATGGTTTTCTCAGGGTATATGCCCAGTAGTGGGATTGCTGGGTCATATGGTAGTTCTATTTGTAGTTTTTTAAGGAACCTCCATACTGTTCTCCATAGTGGCTGTACCAATTCACATTCCCACCAGCAGTGGAAGAGAGTTCCCTTTTCTCCACACCCTCTCCAGCATTTATTGTTTCTAGATTTTTTGATGATGGCCATTCTGACTGGTGTGAGATGATACCTCATTGTAGTTTTGATTTGCATTTCTCTAATGATTAATGATGTTGAGCATTCTTTTATGTGTTTGTTGGCAATCTGTATATCTTCTTTGGAGAAATGTCTATTTAGGTCTTCTGCCCATTTTTGGATTGGGTTGTTTGTTTTCTTTGATATTGAGCTGCATGAGTTGCTTGTATGTTCTGGAGATTAATCCTTTGTCAGTTGCTTCATTTGCAAATATTTTCTCCCATTCTGAGGGTTGTCTTGTTTACGGTTTCCTTTGCTGTGCAAAAGCTTTGAAGTTTCATTAGGTCCCATTTGTTTATTTTTGTTTTTATTTCCATTACTCTAGGAGGTGGATCAGAAAGGATCTTGCTGTGATTTATGTCATAGAGTGTTCTGCCTATGTTTTCCTCTAAGAGTTTGATAGGTTCTGGCCTTACATTTAGGTCTTTAATCCATTTTGAGCTTATTTTTGTGTGTGGTGTTAGGGAGTGATCTAATCTCATACTTTTACATGTATCTGTCCAGTTTTCCCAGCGCCACTTATTGAAGAGGCTGTCCTTTCTCCACTGTACATTCCTGCCACCTTTATCAAAGATAAGGTGTCCATATGTGCATGGGTTTACCTCTGGGTTTTCTATCCTCTTCCATTGATCTATCTTTCTTTTTTTGTGCCAGTACTTTTAATGACTTTGAACAAGGGTGTAAGTAAGCTCATATAAACGTAAAAGCACATCCCTTATGTTAAAAATCTTGGAGCAAAGGGATCAGTGAAGGGCAGGAGAAATGTTGAACAAGAATTGATTCCTGGTCTTGGAAGACTGCTGTTGTATCCTAGCCTGTGTGAATGCATTTACTGAGCCACAACTAAACTCCTTGGCTTCTGCCTCTGCCCAAGCAACCGAATATGGAATCCCAGTGATTAAGCCATGATCCAAAATGTGCCAATATCCACTGCCAACGACAATCATTAGAAAATTAAATGATTGCCCTGTTTTTTTGTTGTTGTTTTTTTTTTCCGGTACGCAGGCCTCTCACTGTTGTGGCCTCTCCCGTTGTGGAGCACAGGCTCCGGACACGCAGGCTCAGCGGTCCTGGCTCACGGGCCCAGCCGCTCCGCGGCATGTGGGATCCTCCTGGACCGGGGCACGAACCCGTGTCCCCTGCATCGGCAGGCGGACTCTCAACCACTGCGCCACTAGGGAAGCCCTGCCCTGGTTTTAAGAGTGGGAAACTAGGAGGAACAGAGAGTTGTTGCCACTATTTATTATTCTACTAATTCATCTAAAAATACGCATTTTGTTTTCTTTGGAGAGACAGGTGTTCATTTATCATTTTCCATATGTGAAGTTTAAGGAACAGTGGAATAAGGTCCATTACCCTGTCTTAAATTAACCTAGTCGATTTAGGGGACAAACGGGAAAAAAAATTAAGGAATTCTAAAACCCATATTTACCTACTTATCAAGTTCAAATACAAAGACATGACTTTCTACCCCTCCATGAGCAATGCAAATTAGATCATGTTTTATACTCTTCCATGTTTTTAGCAGATTTCCTATATCTATGATGGTTAGTTTACTCATAAGTAATATACTCCAAGAATTTTTAAAGTTCCAAAATTGCTATTTTGCTACTGAAAGGACAGCAGCTTACAGTGATACATAAAATGCAACTAAATAGATGAGTTTAAAAAAAGGGAAAGAAAAACAAGGGCAGGGCAGCGTGTGTGTGTGTGTCTGTATGTATGGGTGTGTTTGTGTGTGTATGGATGTATGTAGGGGGGTGTGATTTGGAGGATTTTAAAGAAAACTAAAAAGGTATAATTCCACTAATCTCTCAATCCTAAAGTCTCTTAGAATATATATTCAAAGTACTGTAGAATCCTACCTGAGTCATATTTTTTCATGTTACTACAGTCATCTTTTCTCCCTAGGTTCTTATTTTCTGGTTTTACTTCTCTGGTGATTGACAGTCTTTGCTGAGAGTCTCCTCTCTTCCCTCACAACTTGTGTTCCTCTCCCTGCCTTTGGCTCCCACTGACTCTAGGCAAACAGCCCTCTGGGTGGTTGAATCCTCTTGCTTACCTCAAAGAAATACAAAGCCAGATGTTGTTACTGTGAACTTTCCATTTCGACACAGTTTGTCAGTTTTTGTGAAAGCACTTTCTGTCAAAAGTCTGTCCTCTGATTTTATAAGGAAAAACAAAAGAAAACAAAATCTTTAAAAATGCCGAACACACACTTGAATAATTGAAGTCAGAATCAAAGAGATGAAATGAAATGACAACACTAATGAAACAACTACAATGATAATGTAATGGATTCGCTTGTCCAGTTAATATCTGAGGAAACTGCAGCTTAAAACAATTAACTGCCCTTGTTTGTGCCTTTATAAAAAAGCAGAACCAAAATTTGATTCCATCAATAACATCAATCTTATGTCCTTTCATCTACAAAACATTATTTGTCAATGCTAGAGCATGGTGACAGTTTCTCCATATTGTGAAAGATCTGGCATATCGTGGCCATCCATGGAACAGATATTTGAGGAAAGAAATTTGTGTGAAAACTTATAAATATATCTTAGTGTATAGAATATGTATCACCAATTTAAATATTATGGAAAATACTTTCAAAAATATTTTCAGAAAAGAAAAATAAGTTATTACATTTTAATGTATTAACATTTTATGATGGAAATATAATGGATTTTGTCCACAGTTACTCTCTCCCATAAAATGCAACAATGATTTCTAAGGAAAAAAAAATCCCATAACTAAACCCATAGATGCTTAAGAAGATTTGAAAGAGATTCAGTGTCTATTTTTGATTTAAAAAATCAGTCAAATAGACATAGATATTTACTTAACACCTATCTATCTCAGACATTATTCTTAATGTGGAAAAATTCACTTTAAAGTTCAGTGGTAAGAAAAATAGCCTCAGTCTCTTTGCCAAAACTGCTAAACATTGAACTGGAGATATTAGTCATTTAGTTAAACATAAGTAAAATGAAATTAAAAATGTGAAGAAATAAAGCATAACCTTTGCCAAAGATATGATTATTTTTATAGAAAACCCTAGAGAGTGAGAGATTTATCTTAAAAATACTACAAAGAGTAATTTAGTGGAATACAAATAGTGACATAAAAATATATATACAGATAGCAATTGATTTCATGTTTACTGCTAACGTGATAGAAAACATCATGGTTGATAAAAAAAATTTTACAGGGCTTCCCTGGTGGCGCAGTGGTCGAGAGTCCACCTGCCGATGCAGGGGACACAGGTTCGTGCCCCGGTCCAGGAAGATCCCACATGTCGCGGAGCGGCTGGGCCCATAAGCCATAGCTGCTGAGCCTGCGCGTCCGGAGCCTGTGCTCTGCAACAGGAGAGGCCACAGCAGTGAGAGGCCCGCGTACCACAAAAAAAAAAAAAAAAAAAAAAAATTTACAATAGCAAGTCAAAGTCACATTATGTGGGAGTAAATTAACAAATAATGTGCATGTCCTATGTAAGAAAATTTAAAACATAAAATTGGACTTAAAGGGAAAGACAAACCAAGATTATGAAAGGGAAAGACAAACCAAGATTATGTATACGAAGACTCAACATCATTAAGACATCAGTTCTCCCCGATTAATTTAGAAATTTACATGACATCTGTAAAATTTTCAAGTGTCTTACTTTACATATTGTATCTCAGAAAATAGATTCTAATATGCATTTGGAAAATCAAACAGAAAAGGTAAACACTGGAGGGAAAAATGATCAAGAATGGTGAAACTGTTCTACCAGGTATTAAAATATATTATTAAGCTTCAACAGTTAGAGCAATGTGAGACTAGAATCTGAATAGACAAGATAGAAAAATCAGTGGGGGGGAAATTCAGTCATCAACATGTATACAATAATATAGTATATGATAATGGCAGGCCTCTAATCAGTGGGGGAAAAAAAGTCTATTCACTAATAGTTTTTGAGACTCCAGGATAATATATGTATTTCTTTCTCTCTTTCACTTCACATTTTACACCATGTAACATGTTTTTCTTCTTTTTAAAAATTATTTATTTATTTATTTTTGGCTGTGTTGGGTCTTAGTTGCAGTGTGTGGGCTTCTTGCAGTGGCTTCTCTTGTTGCAGAGCACGGGCTCTGGGTGCACGGGCTTCAGTAGTTGTGGCATGTGGGCTCTAGAGTGCAGACTCAGTAGTTCCAGCGCATGGGCTCAGTTGCTCCGCGGCATGTGGGATCTTCCCAGACCAGGGAGCAAACCCATGTCTCCCACATTGGCAGGCAGATTCTTAACCACTCTGCCACCAGGGAAGTCCCTCTCCTTTTTTTTGGTAACGATATATTTGATATATAGCATTGTGCAAATTTAAAATGTACGTGTCAACTTGATTCATTTATAGCAATATTGTCACTGTCGCAATAAAATTAGCACTTCTATAATGTTTCAAAATTTCTTTTCTTTTTGGTGTTCCAAATCATTAAGTTCTAATCTCTTAGTAAATTTGAGATTATAATAAAATATTGTTGTCTATATTCACTATACTGTGCATTGGATCTCCAGGGCTTATTTACTGCTTGTTTCAAGTTTGTACCCTTAAACATCTTTACTATCCCCCATAATCCCCCCATCACCTAGTAACCACCATTTTACTTTGTTTTCATAAATTTGTTTTTTTTTATATTCTACATATAGTTATATCATACAGTATTTGTCTTTCTCTGACTGACTTATCTCACTTAAATAATAAGCTCAAGGTTCATCCATGTTGTTGCAAATGGTAGGATGCCCATCTTTCTCATGGGTGAATAATATTCCAATGTGTGTATCACATTCTCTTTAGCTACTTATCAATGGACACTTAGGTGTTTTCCTGTTTTGGCTATTGCAAATAATACTGCAAAACCATGGCGATGCATATATCTCTTCAGTATCCTGTTTTCATTTCTTTTCGGTATATACCCAGAAGTGGAATTGCTGGTGGATCATATGATAGATCTATTTTCAGTTTTTTGAGAAACCTCCCTATTGTTTTCCATAGTGGTTAAACCAATTTGTATTCCCACCAAACAGGTTTCCTATTTCTCCATGTCATCACCAACACTTATCTTGTCTTCTTGATGATAGCCATAATGGGTGGGAGGTGATATCTCATTGTGATTTTGATTTTCATTACCCTGGTATTAGTGATGTTGAGCATCTTTTCATGTACCTATTGGTCATGTGTATGTCTTCTTTTGAAAAATGTGTATTCAGTTTCTCTGCCCATGTTTAAATGATTTTTTTTTGCTTTTGAGTTGTATAAATTATTTATATATTTGGATATTAATCTTTTATCCATTATATGGTTTGTAAACATTTTCACCATTCTGCAGGTTGCCTTTTCAGTTGTTTCTTTTGCTATGCAGAAACTTTTAAGTTTGATGTAGTCCCATTTGTTGATTTTTGCTCTTGTTTGTGCTTTTGAGGTCATAATCAGAAAGTCATTGCCAAGACAATGTTGAGGAGCTTTTTTCTTATGTTTCGTTCTAGGAGTTTTATGGTATTGGGTCATATATTTAAATTTTTGATTCATTTTGAGTTAATTTTTGTAAATGGTGTAAGACAGGGATCCAATTTCATTGTTTTGCATGTGTTTATCCAGTTTTCCCAGCACCATATGTTGAAGAGACTATTTCTTCCCCATTGGGTGTTCTTGGCTCCCTTGTAGAATATTAATTGATTGTAAATGTGGGGTTTTAATTATGGGATTTCTATTCTATTCCCTTGGTCTATGTATTTATTTTTATGCTAGTAGTTTACTGTTTTTATTACTGCAACTATATGAAGATTGGTATACTGTTGGGGATTACATCGAGTCTATAGATGGCTTTGGGTAGTATGGATATTTTAACAATATCAATTCTTCCCATCCATGAACACAGATGTCTTTCCATTTGTTTGTGTCTTCTTTGCTTTCTTTCAGCAAAGTCTTGTAGTTTTTGTTGTACAGATCTTTCGCTTCCTTGGTTAAATTCATTCCTAGATATTTTATTGTTTTGATGCTGTTGTGAGTGGAATAGTTTCCTTTTTAGTTTTTCAGATATTTTATTATTAGTGTATAGAATTGCAACTGATTTCTCTATGTTGATTTTATATCCTGTATCTTTACTGAAATCTTTGATTAATTCCAAGTTTGTTGGTTGATTCTGAGATTTTCTGTATACAAAATCATGTCATTCATGTGGCAACAATTTAAAAAATCTAACTGGATTAAATATTTAAATACAAAAATGAAATCACAAAAGTCGTTCAAAGAGTGTGAAAATTTAAACCTTGGAGTGAGGAAGGGCATCCCAACTGAATCAAGATCCACAAACCATAAATTAAAAAATAACAAATATCACCTAAATATAAAAGAAATACTTTTGTTAATTAAAAAACCCACAAATCTCAAAT
This sequence comes from Monodon monoceros, assembly GCF_005190385.1. Classification (NCBI taxonomy): domain Eukaryota; kingdom Metazoa; phylum Chordata; class Mammalia; order Artiodactyla; family Monodontidae; genus Monodon; species Monodon monoceros. The sequence goes on along the minus strand of NW_021703776.1, from coordinate 95,238,622 downwards.
ATAAATGACATACTTGGAAACAAATATTTGCAACTCATGGCTATAATCTCCCTGATATATAAAGAGAAAATAATCCAAACCCCAGTCAAAAAATGATCAAAGGTTACGAACAAGATGAATACAAAATGGAAACTGTAAGTGGTTCTTCACCATGTACAGATGGTACAAATGTCTAAATGTCCAATTTCACTCATAATGAGAGAAGTGCAAACTAAAACTATGCTGATGTTAAAATAAATAAAACTATGCTGAGGCAAGGAGATGTATTTTAACCCTATCATATTGACAATAATCTAAAAGTTTAATCACACTGAGGTGTTAGTCCATGAATAATATGTACTCTCATAAACTGTGATGTAAATTGTGTGCAAACTGGTACTAAGCCCTTTAAGATGAAAACTTGGTAATTTGGCAAAATTATGAATGCAAAGATTCTACGAATTTAGCCTAGATACCCTTATGTGTGTATAAAACAACAAGAGCTATTTTATTCATTGTATCATTGCTTATAAAAGCATAAGACTGGAAACTAAAGGCAGTCAATAGGTGTGTTTAAATTAACTGGTACATTCATGCAATGGAATATGATATTGCCAAAAAAAGAATGGGTAAACTCTCACCATGATATAGAAAAATATCTCAATATACATTTTTATAAGCAAGAACTAATGGACAGAGGAGTATCTATGCAATGACATTTGTGTCTAAAAGAGAAAATACAAGTTATGTACCTATATTTATTTGGATATGCATAAAATTTGGAATGGTTCAGGAAAAATAATAAAACAAAAGTGCCTGATTTTGTAATGGATAAAAGAAATAAATCTTTAACTTTTAAAATACGAATGTTGTGATCTATATATCCAGAAAATTAAATCAATTAAATTAATTTAGTTATTTTATCATCCAGGACAGTGTTTGAATACTAATAAAAGCTTCTGAGGTTAAAACCTCAATAAAAGGATAAACACTTTTCTCCCACTAGAATGTAAGTTCTGTGAGAAAAGGGATTGTGTTTTGTTCACTAATATATTCCAAGCATTTAGAAAAATTCTTGGCACATAGTAGGTATTCAATACACATTGAATGAATGAATGAACAAATGAATGAAGCATATGTTAAGAATCATAGGGACTATAGGTATATACCCTCTGGTACAAGTTGAGTGAAAGAATTTGATTCAATAAGTATATGTTCTGACATGAACACACTTATAGCTTTTCCAGTGCCCTCCAAGGTCAATAATAAAAATATATTGTTGCTTTATCAAGCTGATAAAATTTAGAAAAACACTATGTCAGAGCAAAAATGAAGTACTATGTAAGGAAAAATGAAATACCCATATGACTAATTCCATTATCAATCATAACAAACCGGTAAATTTCTCTGCAGGAAAGAGAATAACAGAAACTAAGAGGAAGGACATTACAATCTGCTTAGTTTCAACCTTCCTAGGGTGGCAGTGAATCACTGCTAGTTATGCAGAGTCTATTTTATCTGAGTTTAAACTCAACTAGGAGAACTCAGACACCAGTAGTAATTCAGCTACATCAGAATTTTTCAAACCTTAAAGAAATTCAAAAATTTTTTTAATCCACTCTACTCGTCAGATCACTAGGGTCTTCAGACCAGATATCCTAGTTTTCCAGGGCAGTCTGGTTTATACATGTTGTTCCAAGTAATTACGAATAGCTCCCTCATTTCCTGTTCAGGATTGCTCCAGTTTGGAATGATAACGTATTTGGTTACCCTTTCTGAGTCTGTGCCTTCAAAAGCCATGACCAATAAGAGGCAAAGTGTTCTGCTGGAATGCTGCTCCACACAATTTTCAGTTCTCAGGTTTACATTTGGTAACATTGCAATATTCAAATAACTATATTGAAAAAAATTTTTTTCATTTCTCTCTTTCCTACAGACCAGAATTTTAATAAGCCAATATAAATATACTAACCCTGCCCCCATAGCTGAGGGCAGGAATAACTTTAGATCCACTTGGTAGCAGAAGGTCTCTGCAGAGAGCATATGTATAAAAGCTCTATCTGTTTTGCAGATTTTTTCTTAACAGCAAGATGTTACTCTTGCCATCAGGGACAGTGTTTCTAATAAATAACATGGTCTTTTGGTCTCAGGTTACCAATGGAGATTACCCTCATCTCAGGAAAACAATCTCAGGCCAGGGCAAAGGAAAGATCCCTGTTAATGCAGGTAGAGATCCTGAATAAGCCTGTCCGAAACCAAAGAGAACTTCTTTGCTGTGTATGCTGGGGTAGGCAGCGCTTGCTGAGGCAGTTGTGGTCAGAGAATCAGAATTTCCATGTGGTTGTCAATCTAAGGGTTAGTTCCTGTGCATCTGCCCTTTTGAACTGCACTGGGCTTCAATATGTCAGCAGGTATTTGAAGAAGTTTGGATGCTGGTAAGATGGGCTTGCTTCCACTAACTAGAAAAATAGAAAATGCTCAAATCCCAAAGATACACAAAAAGAAGAAAAACAAAGTAGGATTTTGCTAATAGCTACACAAATTCCCTAGGGATTTGCTCTCCAGGGAGAGGCTCAGTTGGAGAACAATGCTTAGGTTTCAGGCATAAATATTACTTCCCCATTCCCATATATTTTCACATACCTGTGGAAAAGTTTATATAAAATAGTAAACACTTGCAGCTTTAGGCCCACATATTTTCAGTGGTGAATTGTGTCAAACATGAAATAAAAAAATCAATACCATTCCTACCACAACTCTTAAGAAAGTTAAAGAGGTGGAAAAAATTGCCAAACCATTTTCAGAAGACAGAATAATTCTGATACCAAAATCTGACAGATATTTCAAGAAAATTGTAGGCTATGGATGTGAAACTCAACAAAATATTAACAAAACAAATTCAGCAATGTATAGAAAGGATAATATGTCATGACCAATTAGGATTATGATGCCAGGAATACTAGAGTGGATTAATATTTCAAAATAAATCAACTCACCCAATTGATAGAATAAAAGGGAAAAATTATATGGACATATAATGGAAAAAAATTTTTTTATTCTACCTCACACCAAATGCACAATTTCATAATGTGTTTTTTTATACTTTTATTTATTTTTAAAAATTTTTATTGAAATATAGTTGATTTACAATGTTGTGTTAGTTTCAGTTGTACAGCAAAGTAATTCAGTTTTATATATATATTCATATGCATACTCTTTTTTAGATTCTTTTCCATTATGGGTTATTGTAAGATACTGAGTATAGTTCCCTGTGCTATACAGTAGTTCCTTGTTTGTTATGGGTTGTTGGTTATCTATTTTATATATAGTAGTATGTATATTTTAATCCCAAACTCTTAAGTTATCCCTCACCCCACCCTTTCCCCTTTGGTAATCATAAATTTATTTTCTATGTCCGTGAGTCTACTTCTGTTTTGTAAATAAGTTCATCTGTATCATTTTTTTTAGATTCTGCATATAAGTGATAGCATTTGATATTTGTCTTTCTCTGTCTGACTTCATTTAGTATGATAATCTCTAGGTCCATCCATGTTGCTACACATGGGATTATTTTATTCTTTCATGGCTGAATAATATTTCATTATGTATATAGACCACATCTTCCTTATCCATTTTATTTCTATATATGTTGTAGAATACACATTATATTCTTATGATAGTTGCTTATATAGCCATTTAAAATAAATATAAAATATAAGAAACATATAATTTAACCATATAGGTGCCATTTCCAGGGATTTCTGTTCTTTTGTGAAGACTCATATTTCCATGTCGTATCATTTTTCTTCTCACTGAAGGACTTCTTTTTAAAATTTCTTGTAATGCAGATCTGCTAGTGATGAATTTTTTCAGCTTTCATATGTCTGAAAAACTTTCTGCTTTCATTTTCAACGTGTACTTTTTCTGGATGTAGAATTATATGTTGAGATTTGTTTTTTCTTTCAGTACTTTAAAGATTTTTACTGCACCACCTTCTCACTTGCATTGTTTCCAATGAGAAATCTGATGTTATTCTTATATTTGTTCTAGAGAAGTAGCATTCCTTTTTTCTCTGTCTGCTTTCAAGATCTTCTCTTTATCATGTGTTTTGAGAAATGCAATTACAATGTGTCTTGGTGTAGTTTTCTTCATATTGTGTTTAGAGTTAAGATTTTTGGATCTGTGAGATTGTATAGTTTGCATCACTTTCAAAATGTTTTGATGAATGACCTTCAAAATAATTTTTTGCCTTTCCCATTTTTTCTACCTGCATTCAGGAAATACTCTAAAAAACAGTGAGCTGGAGCAACAATAGAACTCACCTCATTTGTTTCCTATTTCTTAAGGATTAGTATTGTTATTCATTGCCTGATGTCCACTGTCTTAAAAAGTACTATTTCACATATTTTTGACTGGTTTTGTTGTTTTTAGACAGGAAGGTAAATTTGGTTTCTCTTATTACATCTTTGCTGGAAGCAGAATCCCAAAGTTCCAAGACACTCTTGAGAAGAAATTTTAAAGGATTAACTTAGCATGTGTGTATTTCAAAGCATTTTTTGAAATGCAGTTTATTTATTTTACACGTGACCTATGTAGAAAACTAATATGTATTTTTTATGTTTCTCTTTAAAAATCAGAAGTACATTAATTGCCATTAATGGCAATCAGTTTATTTTCCTAATTAGGTTAAAATATATTTTCAAAGAGAAATTATATTGATTTAACATGTGTTTTATATTATATATATAGTTGATATTATATGAAGAAAATTGAAATATGAATATTTGCTACCCTAAAAGTTTTTTTATGCACTTTAACCAAATGGATGCTTGTTCCAATTTCAAATATTACTGGCAAATTTAAGAAGTACAGCTAATACGTAGAAGTGGATATTTTACAAACAAAATACATATATATTTCAAAAATTAAGCCAGAACAAAAGGAACACAAAATAAATCTCCATATCTGTATATGTACTATTATAATTCTCAGCTCTTGCCCATTCAAGTTAATTTTGTAGAACTCTTCATTTTTCCAATTAGAATTGTTCCTGATGTGCTGATGAAATACATCTGGAGATTATTTTGTTTTTGTGCTCACTTGAAGATACAAATATCATTATGACTGCTCAGAACAAAAGTGAAGTAGTTTTTCTATCAATCCCTTTAGCAGAAGTCTACTCAGATAGCTGAAAAATTTTTTGATAATACCATGTACTTGCTTGTTTTCAATATAAGCAAACAAAACCTACTGTATATATTTCTGTACAAAGAAATAACAGTTGACTTGATTTCTGTAAAGAGTTTCAGGTAAATAGACATAAAATATAACCAATTTAATTTTACAAAAGGTTGTGATATTGTTTTACCATAAAGTAGATTTTTAAATTGATTCACTAATTTCAAGAAGAGGATTATTGTTAGGATAATTATAAGAACAACTACAGTGAAGCCGGATTATTGTTAGGATAATTATAAGAACAACTACAGTGAAGCCAACACTGAGAGCTTACACTGTGCCAGTTATAGAACCTAAATGTTTTGCATGTATTAACTAGTTTAATCCTTTCAAAAATGCAGACTATTTATTGTTATCCCATTTTACTGATATAAAAACTGAGGCACCGATTGGCTATGTAAATTTTCATGATCATACATTTAGTAAATAGTGAAGCTGGGATTCAAAACCAGGAACATGACTCGGATCTGGAACTCTTTAACTAGTTCTGCCTTACTTTTTATATATGCCTACCTTAGAAAATCAATAAATTAATGTATTTTTGATAAGTCACAGTTATCAAAATTAATCTCATCCACTCCATACTGCTTTTTTTAAAATGATGATTACTAATACAAAGATGAAATACGAAAATAGTGTAGGAGATATAAAGAGCAAAACAGTTCTTGCTGATACTCTCTGAGTTGACATCAGATATTCCTGGGCTTAGTAGGTGTTTATAGGTGACACTCTCATGGACTATTTTTGTCATTTTTTCAGGAGTCATCTTCTCTCATTTGGCATATTCTTTGAGATTCAACCATGTTGTAGCATGCTTTAGTATACATTTCTTTCTACCGCTGAGTAGTAATACATTGTAGGGATATACCACATGTTGTTTATTAGCCAGTTGACAGACATTTGGATTGTTTCCGTTTTTGGCTATTATGATTAATGGTGCTATGAACATTCAAGTACACATCTTTGTGAGAACATGTTTTCATCATTTTGGAAAGATTACAAAGAGTGGAATTTACCAAACCATATGTTAAATTTACATTTAATTGTTTGAGAAACTAACAAACTCTTTTCCAAAGTTCAGTGTCATTTTACATTCCCACCAGCAATATATGAGTGCTTCCATTCCTCCACATCATTGTCAACACTTGTTATTGTCTATCTTTTTGATTATAGCCTTGCTACTGGGTGTGAAGTGGAATCTTACTGTGGTTTTAATTTTCACTTTCCTAATATCAGTCACTCCATACTTCTAATTGCTATATTTTTCATAACTTCAAAATTCACCTTTCAGTCCAGAAATCTCTCCTGAGATCCCTCAAGCATCTCTACCTAATCTTCAACATCATCACGAATGAATGTCTTATCATCCCCCAAATATGATTGTCCTAATTTTTATATGCTGGTTGAAACTCCTTGAATGGGTATCTATACTCAATATTTCTAAATCCTTCCTATCACTTTAAAATTTTTATTTTGCATGAAAAAATCTTAACCACAAAGTTGCAGGTATGATACAAAGAACTGTTTTCCTGACCTATTTGATAGTAAGTTACTGATACAATGCACTATCCCCTTCAAATGTTACTTCAGTGTGCATCCTAAAAACAAGGACATTCTCATGTGTAACCACAGTACAACCATGAAAATCAAGACATTTGCTGTAGTGCGCTACTAATTTCTAATCCTCAGGTCTCATTCAAGTTCCACCAGTGGTCCCACAATGCCCATCATAGCAAATCATCTAATTCAGAATTGCAAGTACTGCTGAGTGTTCACGTCTCTGGTTACCTTCAATCTGGATCACTTATTCAGTCTTTCTTTGGCTTTCACTATCTGGACACTTGTGACTCTATAGACCAGTTATTTTACAGAATGTTCCTCAACCTGTGCTTGTCTGATGTTTCTCGTGATTAGTTTCAAGTTGTGCTTCTTTGATTATGAAAGTAATCCTCTTGTTTTTATCGTTGCATCCTATCAGGCGGCACATGACTTTGATTTGTTCCTTTACTGGTTATGTTAACTAATCACTTGTCAGACTTCTCAGCTGTCAGACTTCTTACAGACTTGTCAGTCAATAAATATTTCACAGGGAACTACACTGAGACTGTAAATACCTTGTAACTTACAAACTTTCAATGTACTCAATTCAATAGAGTATTCAAACTGACCGTGGTTTCCTATTTTTTTAAAATTGTTACTATAATTACTTGTTACCATCATTATTAATTTTTAACCTAAAATTGTCCAAGTTTAATCAGTGAGAGTCCATTCAAGTTGGCTTCTGTGACCTTTTAACATGCTCCCTTTTTTCTTTGAGCACGTCTTTTCTAGCACCTATTCCAGGCTCATTTTGTTTTTCACCTGCCCCTGCCCTGAAATCAACCATTTCTTCAAGGAGTCTTATTTTCCTTTTAGTAGAAAATAACACTTAGAAACCAATATCCAGGTGCTAGGTTTGCTAAAGGCTACAGAGGTGTCACTGCCGAGCCTTCTCAGCAGACAGAACTGAAGAAATGTTTGTATCTATCTATCTACCTACCTACCTACCTATCTACCTACCTACCTATCTATCTGTACCTTTTAATGCCTGTTTACTTCTATGTAGCTATATGTTGAAAACCATGTGTTCACACTAATACCTCCAAGTTCAGTCTAGTACCACAGAATTTAATCTACTGTTATTTCTTTTTCAAAACAAAATTCAATTTGTTTAAACAAAAACAAAAACAGTTCACCAACTCCTCCTACCTCCCCACCTCCCCTTCTCCCCACCTCCCTTGCCTCTGGCAACCAAATCCATTCCCTGTTTCTATGAGCGTGCACTGATTGATTGTTCTTTCTTCCTTCCTCTCTTTCTTCCTTCCTTCCTGACCTCCTCCCTCCCTCCCTCCCTCCCTCTCTCCCTCCCTTTCCTTCCTTTCATCCCTCCCTTCCTTCTTTTCTTCCTTCCTTTCCTCCTTCCCTCCCTCCTTCCTTTCCTTCCTTCTTTCCTTCTTTTCTTTTTGCCATATTTGTTACCCCTTTTTCTCATAGTGCAAAACCTGGTCCTCATAAACATCAAAATATCTTTCTCTTAATCTCCTTGTATGTATCTGATCATTGTCTCCTCTCCCGCCTATATGCTCTCCTCAGGCCACTTGGCTTTAACACCCTGCCTGGGCTATTTCCACTGTCACACACATGAAGGTTGTCCTCATCCTACCCAAGGTTAACACTCTATGCTGGCTACCTCTTCCAAAGCCTAACCACTCATGTGCTCCAATACCCTGAACCACAGAGCACCCCCATGTAACATCTTCTCCACCCTGGTTGGGATACCAACCTACTCTGGCCCATTGTGGCTCTCCTCCCACCAGTGCAGATTCTAACCTTGTCAAAACCCACTTAATGACTTTACATTTGAATTGTCCATGAAGGGAAAAGGAAACCTCTCATTCTCTCTTAAATCAGTAAGATTTTTCTCACACCACTGCACCAAATATGCACTGCCAAGGGGACAAGTGGCTTTCACCCTGCTACATCCAATTGTCAAGGTTCAGTCCTTCCCTAGTTTGATCTGTTCGCAGCATTTGACACAGCAGATCCCTCTTTCCCCCTTCGCATACATTCCCTAGTTGACTTCCAGGATACCACACTCTTGGTTCTCCTCCTGTCGCTGCACTTCACACTTATTTACTGGGTCTTTCTCTGATCCCTGACATCTCTGTTTTGGAGTGCGCATTGTCAGACCTTGGTTCTCTTCACATTTTGTGCACTTCTCTGGTAATGTCGTCCAGCCTCATCATCCAAATGCAAATGACCCTGAAATTTCTATCTGCAGTCCAGATTTCTATGGAACTCCCTGCACATATATTCAACTGACCATTAAGCATCTCTATTTACATGCCTAATGGATCTTTGAAACTTAACATGCCTCACACTGATGTTCTAACTCAAAGGGTACCATACTTGCAGCTTCATTGTGTTCAACTGAGGCAATTCCATGCATCCATTTGGACAGGACAAAAACCTGGTACTCATATTAGACTCTTCTTACTCCCGTACTCTCCATATCCAATCTTTAAGAAAATATTTCTGGTTTTATTTATTTTTTTTAAAGTTTGTACTTTCATAACTACATATGTGTTACAGATATGGACATGGATCCAGATGTAGACATGAATAACCCTATAAGTGAATGTACTTTGAGGGTTGTATTCTTGCTCTGCCAGGTAGTTATGAGTACTTTCATGACCTGATAACTGAGTTTTGTCTTTTTGATAGCAAAAGTAATAAAATGCTAGAAAATTTAGCCTAACATATTAAATTAAAAGTGATATTCCTATGATGTGTACTAAAAATTTAGGAAATTCATCTTTAAGTTTCCTCAAGCAAAGATAAAATTCACTCATTCACTTATCACATGATTATTTAGCACCCTCTATGCCCAGACGCAATTCCAGAATCTGGTAATACATCAGAAAACAAAACAAGTAAGGCTGGCATGCATGTTACTTACAGTCTATTCTATAGAATATCGCGAATAAAGCCATTATATCTCTATGAGCTAAAAAATTTACCTGTGTAATACAGAGGCACTTCAAAAGTATCAGAGCAGATTATTTGAAAGGGGTATGAACAAATGTTTAAAGATAGTTTCACCCATGACTTTGATACTCTCTCAGTATGTTGGTTTTAGTTTTCCTTCTATAAAATGATGCATGTAATTGGGCATAAGGATAGATGCACCTTTCTACTTTTGTATTCATCCTTACAATGTACTTGTCATGCTTAGTTTGTCTAGAAGAAATAAGGAGTAATTTTTCATTTATTTTCCGTTATCCTCACCCCAAGAGGACCCACTTAGTTTATGAAAATAAAACTGCACTCTTTTTCACATCTGTTTGCATGGGCATTTCATATTGCCACCACGAATCATTCCAGAATCAGATACAGTTTCCATTACTTCACATCTTTTGCTTATAATTTATGAAGCAGACAGGATTTTGTTTGATTTTCCTAAGCTTCACTGAATCCGTAGGTTTGAGAACAACATTTATTTTGACTGGAAAGCTGAATAAACACAATTTTACAGTTTAACGGGAAGCATTTATCAAATACGTTGAGTTAAAATAGTGGCATAATTCAACAGAATATTTATGTGTTTTCTTCTTTCTTTTAAAATTCATTGTGTCAATAACATTTCAGGGTATGGATTAGGCTACAGACACTAGACTACACAGAACAAAATGTGATTATCCATTGATTCTAAGATGTTCACATTTGTTTTAATCTGTGCTACTTATAAAGTATGTTTATGTTTCTAACCTCCATTCAATTTATTTGGATAATTTGATTTTGCCATGTATTCTTGAGTATTGTAGTCTGTATTTTGACCAAGTAGGTCAAAGAAGTAACTTGGGAGATTAGAATTTCAAAAAAAAAATTGGTAAACACCTGATTGTTGTTGAGTTAAGGTAAAAATTTTAGTGTTTTTTCAGAGAATTTTTTTATGACTGCAAGACTGCTTTAAACTTCTTAATTTACAGCTCTCAAAACTTGCACCATTCAAAAAAACAGTATGCCCTGTCTGGTAGTACGATGTAAAAAGATTACAAGTCAATTTCAACCAACTCTTTAAAATATAGATAGTCCATAAAAGGTTGATCATAATTCTTATTCCTATTTCCCTAGAACATTAGTTCCTTTGAGATGAATGAAATGTAATGACTGTTCTTTTAGATAAGACAGAAGCCCATGGTAAAACATGAAAATTTTTAGAGTATTTGCTTTTTGGCTTTCTTTTTAATCTTTGTGTCCTGTTCAAGGTGAGTTAATTTAGACACAGGATAAGTGTTAATTTGGGTAGAGGGTAAAGTTTGTTTTGGGTGAAATGATTAACATTCAGAAACTCCTAAAAGTTTATCTTAGGTAGATTTATACTTGCATTTAATATCAGTAAAAGCAAGTTTTGAGAACCACAATATGATATTAGTTTGGGACACTATTTGGATCCAGTAGCATTGGAAAACAAGAAAAACAAGGATTATGTATGTTTAGGGTAAGCTGAAGAAACAGGAGACGGACATGAAATTAGCTGGGCCTAAGGTAGACACCAAAATATTGGTGAAGACATGGTCAAGAGTATGAAGGATATCAACACATGACATGAATCATAGATTCATATTTTCACTAATCACAGAGTACCTCCTATATGTTAAGTCCTCTTCTAGAAACTGGCACACTGAGGTGACATACATGAGTAAGACTGGCTATCAAGAAACTGACATTTTATCAGCTAGAGAGATCTCCACCAGAAGAGGATAATAACCATGGGGCATAGCAAAATCTGACCATATCAAATATCACGATAAATATAGACACTAGTAAACAAATGCTCATTTAGTATCACACATTTTAAAATAAAAATAACATGGAATAGGGCTTCCCCTGGTGGTGCAGTGGTTGAGAGTCCGCCTGCTGATGCAGGGGACATGGGTTCGTGCCCCGGTCCGGGAAGATCCTACATGCCGCGGAGCGGCTGGGCCCGTGAGCCATGGCCGCTGAGCCTGCGTGTCTGGAGCCTGTGCTCCGCAACGGGAGAGACCACAACAGTGAGGGGCCTGCGTGCCGCAAAAACAAAACAAAACAAAACAAAAAACATGGAATAGACATGAAAAAAGTTCTTCTTTCTCAAAATATAAGTTTATTGTGTTAATATTAATAAATTTTCTTCCCATTTGCTTTGGGAAGAATTCTAGTTCATAGTTTATTCCTTCTGCATCTCCCCCAAAGTCCAAATTAACAGTGTCTCTTGATTTTTTTCTCTTTAATATCATTATATTCTGTTCAGTTTCTTTAATTAAATGCAACTAGATACTCTTCCTGCCTCTAGTCTTGTCCATTCTAGTTGATTCTAAAAATTGAAGCCAGACTTATCTTTTAAATGCACGTATCTGATCTAAAAAGACTGGAAGAAAATTTTGGCTAGAGACACACGTGAAAAAGAATTTGCATCCAGAATATATAAGGTTCTCCAAAAACCCAATGACAAGAAAAGCAAACAGCCAAATGAAATATGTGGAAGATGTGGAGACACTTCACCAAAAAGATATATGGATAGTATATAACGGCATCTGTATTAATAATGTTACTATCCAAACTATATATGGAAAATAATAAAAATACGGATGTTCAATATCATTAGTCATGAGGAAAATGCAAATTAAAACCACAATAATGTACCTCTACATACCTATTAGAATATCTAAAATCATAAACATATAAGATAGCATGGATGCAGGGAAACTAGAACTCTCATATATATTGCTGGTGCGAATACAAAATTGAACAGCCACTTCAGAAAATATTTTGGCAATTGCTAGTAAAGTTAAACCTATAATTGACATATGACCCAGCAGTCCCAATCTTAGATATCTTGTCAAGAGATATGAAAACTTATGTTCACACACATGTTTATAGTTATATCCATTGTATCACAGAAACAGGAAGCAAGCTAGTGCTTTTCAACTGGAATGGATTAACAATCTGTGGTAAATTGATAAAATTAAATATTACTTAGCAAGAAAAGGTGATAGACATAACATCAGGGATGAATCTCAAGTGTGTCATCCTGAGTAAAACAACCAATTATAAAGGCTACATAGTATATGAGTCCATTAATATGATATTTTGGAAAAGCCAAGATAATAGTGATAGAAAATGAGTCAATATTAAGACCTGGAGATGGGGGAGTGAACAGGGGATTTCTTGGGTGATGAAACTCTTCTATAATTTGACTATGGTGGTTTCTGACTCTATCCTTTTGTCAAAACTTATAAAACTCTACACTGAAAAGGGTGAATTGCTGTAAGTAAATTACATCTCAGTAAACCTGACTTAAATAATGTGGTTGATCGACTATTTAAAACCTTCAGTGATTCTACATTATCCGAAGAATGAAATCCACACTCTACCACATAAAAGACGTCTTTTATTTCATGATTTTCTCTGAAATTAGCCATGAGTTTCAAATTTGTATGTTACTATTCTGATGTGTAGCACTACAATTTTCTTATTTTTTTTCTATAATTGCAATCAACTTGCTCCTGAACTCTCATTTCCACTCAATAGAGGAAAATATATAATCTGGTCTCTTTAAGGAAATTCTGGGCCTTTCAAGGTAAAAGAGTCTCTTAAGGTTAATTTCTCCATCAGTGTTGCATATAAACTTAGTCAATTTAAAATTCAAACTTACTGTCAGAGATCTTGTCCCCTTGTCCTCTTCACAATCTTTCCTTCTGTCCCTCTCTGTGAACTGCAGGGGAAACGTTCATAACCTTGTGGCATTAGAAGGGGATGCAGAGTCCTGAATTGTCACCAAGGCCAGTTGTGGCCTCTAATGTATCTCCATCTGTCCAGTGTCTGGTTCATCTTCTCCCGCAGCTTCTGCTGCTGCTGTGGTTTGCTGTGTCTGTCCACTGAGAATGGGCCTATATCATTGTTGTCCTGTCCATGGTATTAGCAAGGACCTCTAGTTATAAGGTCCCAAATTTTGTATCCTCCTTGTCTAGACTGCAGGCATCTTTTGTATAATTCAGTGATGTATCTGTCTTCCACTGAGTCATGACTTACAGAAGATAACAAATTCAATCCTCTGGGCAGTGAATTTTACATTTAAGTTTTTAATAAAGAACCCACTTTAACTTTCAAGTGCCTGGGTCTTGTAATCTAAAAACCTACTTTTAAAAACAGTTTCTTTTGAATTGGGCTTCACTTTTTTAGAACCTCTTTTAGAATTTCGAAGCTGAAATAAAAGCTACTTTCATTCCAAGAGTCTAATCTTCCCCAATAAAATAATTGCCTCTAGATAAACAAAAAGCAGGAAGCACAAAGAAATAAGAAAAAAGTAATCAATTATCTTCCTATATATTCTGCACTGTTTGTCTTATATGTACTCCACTTCTTTCCCGAATAATTTCCACTCATCCTTGGGGCAGGTCTTGAAGTAATACTTGTCAGAAAATTCTGATCTCCAAAATGTTGATTACTGCTCCTATGTTTTCCCTTTGCAAATATTTTCCCCACTGTCAGTAATTATCACATTTTTTTGAAGACTCTCTTTAATTAAACATTTAGTTCTGATTTATTTTTCCATTTATGAGGTATTTAGAAGTGTGTTTTTACAGTTATCATTCAATATTCTTTTTTTCAAATTTATTTCTAATTTGATTGCATTTTATTGAGATGGTCTGACAACACTGATGAGTTGATATTGCGAAATGTATTGAGATTTGCTTGATGGGCTAATATACATGATAATTTTTTAGATATTCCATATATTCATTAAATTAATATTTAATATTTTCATATTGGGTACAGGGTTTTATATATTGCTCAGAAGAAATATGCAAAATATTTGATAACAATGTTGTGTTGGTCAAACCAGTTGGAAGGTATGTTCAATCACTCAGAACAGCTGGGGCCACATACGCCTTACCCAGAGATGGCAGCTGAAATTAGCTCTGAATATAGCGACTAGATAAAGCTTGTTAATTGTGTTGTTCATGTCTTATATATCTTCAGTATCTTTTTGTATGGTTAGCATATAATTATGACTGAGGGGATAGGTGTTGAAATTTCTGTGTAATGGTGAATTTGACAATTTCTCAAAGTCTTTGTATTCATTTTGTTTTAAATATTGTAAAGATTTTTTAAAACTTTGTATACGTTTCAAATGATTGTATTGTCCTCGTAAATGAGATCTTTTGTCATCATTTGGCAATCTCCTTAGCCTGAATAAGTTGGGTCTTTAAGTGTATTTTTTTCTGAAATTTATTGCCTGTATATGCTTTCTATCTTTTTGCAGCGTATTTTTTTGGCATTACTCATTTGTTATTCTTATAGATCAAAATTTTGTCAGAATTGTAATTAAATTATAGACAGCTAATATTTTACCACAATATCTGTCCAATTTTTCAAGTCTTTTTTAATTCATATTCTTGCTCATCGCTTTTTAATTTTTCTTAGTTATTACTTTTATAATGTGGTAGAAATCTTAAAAGATGCAATCTTTTATTTTGTTTTCTAACTGATATTGGTGTAGAGAGAATATATAGATTTTTATGCCTATTTTATCAATTTTACTATATTTCTAACATAATAGTACCACTAGATGATATTTTTATAAATCACTTTTTTCTTTTGTAAAATTTTCCTTTAAGTGATGACCATGATAAAGGGAATCCTTTTTCTTTTTACTGTGTCTTTTTTTTAATCTTTAACACTCTTTAAAAAATTTATATTTAGCATGGCACAGATAATATACAAATGATTTAAACATAAAATGTATCAATTTAAGCAAATGTTTAAAGACATTTTATAGCTGTACATCCCTCAAGTGAATTTAATGCTAATAAATTAGCATTAGATAGTTATTTTCTTCTGTGGTTAAATTGTTAAAGTATTTGAGGCCAAGAGGAATTGACTAAAAGTCAGTGCACAGTTATTTAAAAGGCATTTGTTTGTGTGTGTTGACCTGTAAACATAAGGCAAAATAGGACCCAACTAAGTCAAATACACTTGTTTCTCAGGGCAAGCTGGGTCCCCTCAAGAAAAAGATAAAACAAATTGAGTGCTTCAATGTGAACAGGGTCTATCAACCGGGGTTACAGGCATGTATGTCTAAGACAACTCAAGGTTACAAAACAAATTCCTAAAAGGTCAGGTTTATGGCTTCACAGTGAGTCACTGTAAAACCTTCTGAATCCCATAGGGAACCTTTTATCTCAAAGTCAATGTTGGAGTTGTTTGAAGAGACGAGAACCATCTCTGAACCAAAGTTCGGAAAGGATTACAGGTGTTGGAAGTAAACTTCTAAGGGGCTTTTCAAAAGTTGAAGAATGGATATCACAGCTACCTTTTACATAACGTCTGCCAGAAACACCATTGAGTTTATCTGTACATAACTAGTACATATTGTCATTAAGGATTTTTATGGACTTTGTGGGAAACCATTGCTGTTTGTTCAAAATAGAGAGTTAAATTTGTGATCTTTCAAGTAGACGCCCAAGAACACCATATATTCAGCAATTCTGATGCAGGCTTAGAAAAAGAAAGAGCCAGTTTGCATTTAGAATTTACAAAGTGTTTACAGATATTTATAGTGGGTGTATTTATACCTAGTTTGAAAAATAGTAATACATATAATCAAAATATTAACTCCAATTATATGCACAAGTTTGTGGTTTAATGTGGCACATAGAGATAATAAGATGTGATGTTTGTTCTCCAGAGACCACCCCCCAGTAAAGATGTTTAAGTTAGTTCTTATTTTGGATAACTTCTTAAATGATAGGTAAAGAGGTTGAACCCAGGCTAGAAGAATATTTATCTTAATTTTATTTTCTCCTCTCTTATACAATTGATTTAAAATATTCAATGAAATATTAAATATTTTAAAGTAATATGTGTAACATAGAGATGCTAGAAAGATTAACAATAATATAAACACTCAGGTATACATCACAAAGGGTCTCTTTTGTTTGTTTTTAATTTTTTGGCTTACACAACAGAAATTTATTGTCTCACATTTCTGGAGGCCAGAAGTCCTAGATCAAGGTGTTGGCAGGGTTGTTTTTTTCTGAGAGCTGTGAGGGAAGGATCTGCTGCAGGCTCCTCTCCTTGGCTTGTAGACGGCCTCCTTCCCCATGTGTCTCTTCACAGTGTCTTCCTTCTGTGTGTTTCTCTTGCCAAATTTTCTCTTCTAATGTGCTCCTTCTTCATCACTGTGGTGAGGGGGCTGCTTCAGTTTAACCCTAGTGTTCTAGGATTTTCACTCTGGTATTTTGTCAGTGGATAGTTACTAGTTGATCTCCTTGTGAGGGGTACTGAGATCAGGAACTACCTATGTCACCATCTTGATTTTACTCAACACAAAATTTTAAAAATAGAACATAACCCATGCTCTTTCTCCTTGACATGTCTCCTTGCTTTTCATTATGGTATAAACAGATATGAATTTAAGACTAAAGAATACATTGTTCATAATTCCCTGATTTTGAACTTTATATAAGTGGAATATTTGTAGATAGCTATATTTGCTTTCTTCCTTCAAAATTAAAAATCATAGGGTTAATTATGTTCACACGTTATTATGTAGTTTATTCATTTATTGCTGCTGGGTTTTCTTAGCTTATTTAAGGTATAATTGATACATAGGAATAGCATATATTTAAGGTGTACAATTTCATGTTTTGATATATGTTGATATTGTGAAATGATCACCAACATTAAGTTAATTAACACATTCATCACCTCTCATAGTTACCTTTTTCTTTCTTCCTTCCTTCCTCCTTCCTTTCTTTCCTTTCCTTCCCTCCTTCCTTCCCGCCCTCCTCCTTTCCCTCCCTCCTTCTTCCCTTCCTCCCTTCCTTCTTTCCTTC
Source organism: Monodon monoceros (assembly GCF_005190385.1). NCBI lineage: Eukaryota > Metazoa > Chordata > Mammalia > Artiodactyla > Monodontidae > Monodon > Monodon monoceros. The sequence goes on along the minus strand of NW_021703776.1, from coordinate 95,220,983 downwards.
TTTCTTTTTCTCTCTCCCTCTCCCCTTTCCTCCCTCTCTCTTCCTTTTCCTCTCTTTCTCTCCCCCTCCCTCCCCCTCCCTCCCTTTCTCTGTCCCTCCCTTTCTTTTATAGTGAAAACACTTAAGATTTATAAGTGTTTCTCGGGCCTCATGTTTACCCACATTTTTTTGTTGTTCTCCTGTATGTTGGTTGGTCTTTGCTGTATCCCAGGGCCCCAAGGAAGGTAGAAAAGGCTTGAAGTCACAGTGATCGATTGACATAAGTTAGGTGGATGACCAAAGAACCATGTGGTGGGATTGGAAACACAAAAGCAGAAGTTCAAATAAATATTTAGCAAAACACTAAAAATAAAGTTAAAAAAAAGGGGGGCTTCCCTGGTGACGCAGTGGTTAAGAATCTGCCTGCCAATGCAGGGGACACAGGTTTGAGCCCTAGTCCAGGAAGATCCCACATGCCATGGAGCAACTGGGCCTGTGTGCCACAACTACTGAGCCTACACTCTAGAGTCCATGAGCCACAACTACTGAAGCCTGCGTGCCTAGAGCCTGTGCTCCACAAAAAGAGAAGCCACCACAATGAGAAGCCTGCACACCACAACAAAGAGTAGTCCCCGCTTGCCGCAATTAGAGAAAGCCCATATGCAGCAACGAAGACCCAACACAGCCAAAAAAATAAAGAAATAATACATCTAAAAAAATAGCAAATTGCAGCTTATAATTCCATTACTTGAATACTTGAATGTACAGTTGGCCTTTGAACAATGAGAGCTTTAGGGGGACCCACCCACCCCCTTCCCCCAGGCAAAGTAAAAATCCATGCATTAACTTTACAGTCAGCCCTCCACATCCCCAGTTTCACATCCTCAGGCAGATTCAACCAACCACAAATCGTGTGGTACTATAGTGTGTATTTATTGAAAAAAAAACAGCCTATAAGTGGATCTGCACAGTTCAAACTCATGTTGTGCAAGGGTTAATTGTACTATAATTTATTTTTCTGTTAATGGACCTTAGTTTGTTTTCAGTATTGCTTTTCTTAAATGAATATTCTTATACATGTTTCTTGCTCCCTTGCTGCCTATATGCCAGGTATCTTTAGAGTGGATTGCTAAGTTGTAAGACACAAGAAAAGCTGAAATATTTTTCAAAGTAATTAAAAACATGTACATGTGAGTCACCATTGTTTCTAACCTTCATTACCACTTGTTTTTCTCAATTTTTAATTTTTGCCAATATCATGACTGAAATAGTTTTTATTGTGCTTTTAATTTTCATATTCTGATTAAAGTTAGCTTAGGCAAATTGTCAAATATTTATTAGCAACTTGTGTGTCCTCAATTATGTCACTCCTAATTTGCTGAAATTTTATAATTGATTTTTTATAAGTTTGTTATATGTTCTGAGTATGTTTTCCTTTGTTGGTTATATATAAATTGCACTTATTTTTCCCTAACTTGTGGTTTGTCATTTTCATTTGACTAGAAATTCATAAGTTTTTGTTTTCAAATGGCCAGTGTTTTCCTTAATTGACCTTTTTGTGCTTATATAAAACATTTTTTCCTTTCCTTAAGTTATAAAGATATTCTGCTTTTGTTTCTAAAAGATTATACATTGTGTTTTATATTTAATTCCTTGATTTGTGTGAGTTTCTTTTTCTAAATGGTCATGGTCTTAAATTTTAAGACCTTATAGGTTCCGTAGCTTAAAAAGCTATGTACTGCTTTGGGTGTTTACATTTGATATATGTAATATTTCAGCAAATGTAAACAGTTGCAAAAACTAAAATTTTTGGTAATTTGTAAATTTAGTCTTTCCAGCAGAGAACTTGTGTCACTTTTTAAAAAGTAGCCAGTGAATCAAAATACTGTGGCAATATGAAATCCATAATCATCCAGTTAAAAAAAATCAGTAGTAAGAGCTTATTTAACATTCAGAGTTTTTGCCTTGGTTTATGTGTTCAATATTGATATGCTTTATGATTACATTTTAATCACATTATATGTAACTGCAACAAAAATATAAATATGATCTGAAATAGTATTTTGAGAATTTTGGCATTTCCAAAGCTATCTAGAAGTTAAATTTTGTCAGGAATTTTTTCATTACATTTCAGTTAGCGTGAAGTGTGAGCACAAAAATGAGCAAAGTGACATAGATATTTATCTGAATAATTATTAAAGATAAGAAGTAAAAATGAGATGAAAGAGGCTTTTTTGTTTTTCCCAATTAGTTCGTATATGCCCAGATGATTATTATTTATTGTTAGAATGAGAATTTTTCCTGGTTTTCTTCATTATAGATGTAAATGATGAGACAATTTATCTACTTAATGGAGAGATACAAATGAAAGGAGTTCTGTAATAGCATTGTTACTCAATTTTTAAATTCTTTTCAAATTATATTCCAAATAACCTAGTGGTTTCTCATAAAACCTATTTTTAATATTATATCAGCTGACAACTTGATTACTTCCTCCTTCAGTTTTATTGATTGCAAGGAATGGAATGACCCAACTTTCAAAAAGATTTGTTACCTAGTCATGAAGATCAATCACAAACTCAGTTTCTAGGAATTATACCTAAAAGGCTTTATGAAGACTTTTCAAAAGACTATTAATTATTCCTTTTGATTATTTTTCAACATAGAGGAAACCTGTTTACCCTGATATACAAAACATTTATTAGAAGAAAATAGAAATAGAATTGATTTCAATATACCCTTGCCAGTGCAATACATATTTTAATGAATGCCCCTATCTTATCTCATGTTTTAAATATATTTGAGTGAGAATTCTGGAGCCACAGTTAACTTGTTTAGTTTATGGGAAATAATAGTCATATAACCTAATTGGCAAAGTCAATCCTTGTCAAGCAAATCAACCAAATGAGCTTTACTTTCTATTAGAAAGTAACAAAAATATGTTAATAAGCTCCTCCTTGACAATCATTGAAATTCTAAATTTCAACTCTACAATAGATAGATTCCTAGCATGATTTGTGAGTCTGGTTAAAATAAAGAGCTACACCATCAGCGTTTCTTAAATTCTCATTCAGTCTCATTCATCTCTCTCTCTTTCTCTCCCTCTCTCTCCCCACCCCCAGCTCTTTCTCTTTCTCATTTGTATCATTGGATTTCCCTCCAATAGTGATGCAATAAGTACTTGACAATTATTTGGGAATAATTTAGGACTTGATCACTCCTGTACTCCATTTGGAATAAATCTGGTGAATAACAGTTTGATATGCAATGAAATGTCACAGTCCTCATGCTAAGCTTTTTCCATGTAAGAGAGGGGAAATAAGACTAGTCTAGGGCAAGAATATGGCGTATAGGTCTATTGATGGAAGCATGTTGATTTCTCCCTTTATCAGGTACTTTGCCAGTTTTATACCACAGGATAATTCTGGATGAGTGAGAAGTATGGCCATCTTATGCAAATGTAGAGAAAGGCAAAAGTGAAAAGGGTCATAAAAAGAGGAGACCATAAATGATGCCTCCACTCAAATGTGTTCTCAGGCACATGAAAGAATAGACATTGAAGTTAAAGATCTAGAATTTTTTTCTCTTTAAACTATTTGTGTTTACATAAGACTTAATCAGTAGTTAAGCTCTTAATTTTTACGTAGGCCAAGTTGAAGGTGATTGGTATATGGTGGGTGAGAGGGATTTATTTATCTTCATTTTTCTATATTTACATCCAGCTGAGGTATCACCACATATTGAATAGGTACCAGTGGTATGCAATGGTAGCTGGTCAATGATCAGGATTCCATTTATTATCCAAGTGTATGCTTGAGGACCTTCTATACTGTTCTGATGTATTTCCCTGCATCAGTACCACAGTGTAATTAACATGGCTTTGTAAAAATACTTGCTATGTAATATTGCAAAGCAATAACTTTTATTCTCCTCTTAACGTTTTTCCTCCTCTTTTAGGAGTTGCTTAGCTATTTTTTTTTTTTTTTAAACTTCCAGTCAAAACTTATCATTACTTTGTGAGGGTCAACAAAAGCCCTGAGAATTTTTTTTTTTTTTTGCGGTACACGAGCCTCTCACTGTTGTGGCCTCTCCCACTGCGGAGCACAGGCTCCTGATGCGCAGGCTCAGCGGCCATGGCTCACGGGCCCAGCCGCTCTGCGTCATGCGGGATCTTCCCGGTCTGGGGCATGAACCCGTGTGCCCTGCATTGGCAGGTGGACTCTCAACCACTGCGCCACCAGGGAAGCCCCCTAATGAGAATTTTTTAATGAAATAAGTTTGAGTTTAATATCAATTGATATATTGTATTTATGATGTCAAATTTTCTGTTTGTGAACATGCCATGTCTCTCCATTTATTCAGTACCTTGTTATTGTTATAAATATTATATTTTCCCCATTAAGTTATTATCCTAGTTTTCAGGGTAATATGCCTAAGTACCATGCATTTCTATTACTATCTTTAATGGTATTTTGTTTGTAAGCACCTATTAATTGAGAAACTATGTGCCAGGTGTCTTTCATAAGTCTCAGCAAAACTGCATGATAATTTTCAGATTTTTAAATTTTATAATTGAAGTAGTTAATTCTCAGAGAAGTTAAGCAGCTGGTCAATATTAACTGAAGGGCAGAGATTGGTTTTGAACTTAGAACTAATTTCCAAGTGTCCTTGGCTAGACCTCACTTTCTAGAGAAACTTCAATGTATACAGAGGAGACCAAATGTGAACAAATTATAATGCAGTATATATAGTATCAAATGTGGGGTTATAAAAGTATAATTAGAACCCAGAGGAAGGACAATTAATAGTTTTTTCCTTGCTTACATTGGAAGATATTTTATATTAGATATATACAATTACATATTTATAATTATATAATTATAGATTGTGTCAATATAATTTATATAATATGCATTTATAAATTATGTCAATATAAGTTATATAATATAAATTATTATATCAATAGAATTTATATAATTATGTTAATATATACTAAACTATACTATACTAAATTTGCTTAGTATATTTAGTACTAAATACACTAACTTTAGTACTATAAATACTAAACTTGCTTCTGCCTACCTGAGGTTCCATCAGCCTTATCAGAAATTTTGCTTCCCTTTTTAATATACTAACTTGTCCTGTATTATTTATGAGCAAACTCAGAGGACATATCCACAGAAAATTCCTAAACAGCCTGCTGCCATTTCTTTTTAACTTTATGACTTCAACTTATTTACCTAGTCACTATGTGTGGGGACAACAGTCATAATTTTCAGTATTTGTTACAGCTTTGTTCTGAATCATCTTTTCAAGAATGTTTGTATAGCTGAATTTTTGGAAAATAAAGGTGGCATTTTTCTTTGGAGCAGAGGGCAGGTTTGTGTACTCCTCAATATAATAAAGACAATGTCTCCGTCCAAGGCAAAGGTTGAGCAAAGTTTTGTAAAGCCCATTTTAAAAAAAATTGGCGTTTCCCAAGCTTGGGGTTCCTCAGTTACGATGAAAACCCGCTCTTTATGCAGCATCCACCTGGGCTGCTCTGCATCACAAGCAGAGACAATGCAAATGTGAGTGAAGTCGCTTGTCTCTGACTCAAGAGTGTCATGTCGTTTGCTAACATCTATGAAACTGTTGAAGGCCTACTTTATAGCTTGCGTGCCAGGTAAAATCTCATGCCATTTACTGTTTTTAACAAGGCTCAGAGAAAATAGGTACACGTAGAAATACTACTGGGTATGAATGAGAGTTAATACTATTAATATTGTTTTGTATCGTTTTATTATAGATAATTTTTAATTTCTTAGAACTGTTTTTTTCTTAACTATTTTATATTCTTATATAGCTTTTGGTACTAAAAAATCTTCATAGTGCAAAAATTCTCTATTTACTCACTTAAAAATATTGCCTTGTCTCTAAATACTGAGTTAGCTATAGTTTAAAGGTTGAATGTTATATTTTACTTATCATGTTTGGTGATTAACTTTTTATAAAAATCTAAAATGGATGAAGACAAAAATAAAAATAAGCATGATAATTTCAAGTAGAGTTTTCCATATATTTTTATACAGCATTTTTTTTTTTTTTTTTTTGCAATACGTGGGCCTCTCACTGTTGTGGCCTCTCCCGTTGCAGAGCACAGGCTCCGGACACGCAGGCTCAGCGGCCATGGCTCACGGGCCCAGCCGCTCCGCGGCATGTGGGATCTTCCTGGACCGGGGCACGAACCCGTGTCCCCTGCATCGGCAGGCGGACTCTCAACCACTGCGCCACCAGGGAAGCCCTATACAGCCTTTTTTAAACACATATTTTGGTCATCTAACTGAGCTCATTCCTCAAATTTTATTATTAAAAATTCATTTATGCCATACCTTATTTCAGAAAATATGAGTTTAATAAGAACTCAGTGTCAGTTTTATATTAGGCTTTTCCGACTTGCTACCATACCATAAGTATTTTAGTATGCAATTTAAATGGTTATTAAAAGTTTTTTAGCTGGTGCACTTTATCAATTGGATACACAATAATTTATTTAGTATTTTCTTCTTATTGGAAATTTTATCTGTTCTATTTTTCACCCTATATACATAACATTGTCATGATCACTTTTATGCATAAATATTTATTCACAAATACAGCAAAATGAAAGAACAGATTCCCAGAAGTAAAACTGCCTGTTCAAATTTTGATTGTAGTTAAGAACTTTGGTTTATAGTTTAACATTTATTCAGAAACCTTGTGCCATTTGACTTTTGGTGTTAAAAGAAATCTCAATAATATGGCAGGTGAAATGTAGAGGTTACACTTGGCTTTATTTGGGTTTTCAGTTTGGGAGGTTAATCATGAAAAGTAGATTAGTCAGTCATTTATTTATATGTACAGTTTTTCAAATTGTCTGCCCAGGTTTTTCCAGCTGTAATACTATTCTATTTCTCTCCACTGTGGTCAATTTCTGTCCCATAGGACTCCATAAATTATTGAAGAGATAAAGGAATTGCATACTGAAAAAAATCCCATTTATTCATCCTTGTAGCCACATATCCCTGAAGAGCATTTTGTGTTTTTTATACATTTTATACATTTTTATACATTTTGTGTTCAGATACTTTTGCTCAGCATAGAGTTGGTGAGAATCATTCGTGTTATGGCACATTGTTGTCAGTGTTTTGTTACGTTTTACTGTTGATTAGTCTATTGTCTGTATATACATATTTTCAGTATTTATAAGCATAATAATATTAACATTATAATAATAACTAGCAATCGTAATATTTTGAAGTCCATTGTCATAATTGTGCTGTTCCAAAAAAAGGTAATTACTTTTAGTTCTATATTCCTTTAATTCCAGAACTTGGTTTTAGTCTTGAGTATTCATGTTGCATTCAGCAGAAATTTTTCTAACTCAATGTACACAGACAGTTCTGCTTTTAAACTTACTTTTGGGTAAATTGCCAAATCAAACATTTTAGGTAGATAATGTCTCCTTCTAATGCAAAGGTTGAGCAGGTTTTCTTAAAGCCCATCATAAAAAGTTGGAGTTTCCTAAGTTTGGATTCCTCAGTTATGATAAAAACCCAGATGGGCAGCATCTACCTGGGCTGCTCTGCATCACATGGGAGAAACAGTGTAAATATGAGTAATCAAGTCCTTTGTCTCTGACCCACAAGTATCATGTCATTTGCCACCATCTACGAAACTGTTGAAGGCTTACATGGAATTCTACACTGTTTGCTATGGACTGAATGTTTGTGCCTCCCTCCCCAAAATCACATGTTGAAACCTAATCCTCAGTGTGAGGGTGTTTGGATGTGGGGTCTTTGGGAGGTGATTAAGTCACTTCAGGAGATGATTAGAAATGGGATTAGTACCTTTATAAAAGACACCCCAGAGAGCAGCCTTGTCTCTTCTGCTATGTGAGGTTACAGCAAAAACGTGGCTATCTGTGAAACAGGAAGCAGGCTCTTACCAGACACTGAATCTACCAGTGCCTTAATCTTAGACTTCCCAGAGTCCAGAACTATGCAAAATCAATTTTTGCTGTTTATAAGCCACCCAGTCCATGGTATTCTGTTAGAGCAGCCTGAATGGACTAAGATACTGTTTAATCTTTACTAGCAAAATGGGCTCATGTAATTCTAAATGTTTCCAATTAGCATAGCCAATTAAAGCTGGGTAAAGGGCAGGTTTAGCAGATAACCCCTATAAAAGACAAACACACAATCCTTTCCCAGGTTGTAGCCATTCCAAATATGCATTCAGGTAAAGGTTACTTAGTCCCTGAAAAATCTCTCCAGTCACACTTTGCAGTTTGTAACTATACATTTGTTCCCTTTTGTATCACAGATCTAAACCCACACAGCTTCAAGTTATAATATTTTAGCACTGTTCTTATCTTTCATAATATTTACTGTCCATTGTACACCAGCATCTTAAAACTGTAAGAAGTTATGCATGTCACCTGTAGGCCACTTCACCCAAATCACTGCACATTTCCTGAGGTCCCCTGATGGTACCACTTATTTCTGTAATGCAACAGAATGGGTTGTGCTTCTGGTTTGCCATATTGCTAGAGTGAGGAAATTCCAGAGGTTTCCAGTAGGCATTCCTATTATTTTGGCTATTTCTCCATGGGTCAGAGAGCCAATATGGAAATTCTAAAAATTGTGAAATATGTCTATCTCAAGGATACATTCAGAAAGTAACCACATGATGGGTCACTACCTGATCTTACTGCAAGTTCAGTTTGGACCAAGACTCCATCTATCACCTGACACCAAAAATACACACTTTGCCTAATGAGCTGCAGTGACAATTTGGTGGTCAGGAATTAATGTCGATTCAGCACCAGTGTCTACTAATCTTTGAAAAGTCTCAGTATTTCTCCCCATTGCACAGTCATTCTAGTAAATTGTCTTAAGTCCTTTAAGGGGAAGGCTTAGAGGAAGACTTATGTTCTATACTGTGATAGTGCTGCAGGATCTTTCCTCATATGGACCTGGCTTCTCTTTTTATTTTTAATAGACTATTTTTTAACAGTTTTACGCTTACAGAAAAAATTACACAGATAGTACAGACAGTGCCCATATACCCTCCCATAGTTTCCCCTATTATTAACATATTAAGTAGTGTGGTTCCTTTGTTACAATTAATGAATTAGTATTGATACATATTTTTATGAACTAAAGTCCATACTCTATTCAGATTTCCTTTGTTTTTACTTTTCTGTTCCAGAATCCCATCCCAAATAACACATTACATTTAGCTCTGTATGTGTTTAAGTTCCTCTTGAGTGGGACAGTTTCTCAGAATTTCCTTGTATTTGATGACCTTGACAGTTTCTGGAGCACTAGTTGGGTATATTTAGGATATTTTATTGGAATTTGTCTGATGTCTTCTCATGGTTAGGATGAAGATATGGATTTGGGACAGAGATCACAGGAGAAACACCATTTTGTCACTCATATAAAGGGTACACACATCAACATGATTTATCTATGTTGATAGTGCCCTTGATTACCTGACTGAGGTAGTATTTGTCAGGTTTCTCCACTACAAAGTTACTACCTGCCCCATTTCATGCTACCCTCTTTAAGAGGAAGTAACTATGTATAGCCCACACTTAAGGAGTGGGGAGTTATACTACTCCTCAAGGATGGGATGGAATATCTATACAGGTTATTTAAAATTCATCTCCATGGGAGGTTTCTGTTTTCTCTCTTCTCCCATATGAACTCATGGATAATTATTTTATCCTTTGGGTTAGAATCCAATACTGCTTTATTAATTGTCGCTCAAATTGTTCTAGCTTTATCCACTGGAAACTCTTTCAGATGGCTTTCAGATGGCTTTCAGATGGCTCCTGTGTGCCTTTACCATACTCTAATCATTACAAATTTTTGAGCAATTCCCTACTTGAGAGCATTACAAGATGCTGCAGACTCATCTTGTATGTTTCCCACATCAGTCTTATCAGCCATTTCTCAAAGAAGCTCTAGGTGTGTGTGTTGCTGCTGAAGTATCGTAGCTTCTAGTCCTTTTTAGCACACAGAGCAAAGAAAGATATGCATGTATACTAACCTATATACAAAGATATGCATGTATATGTGCATAGACACATATCTGTAAATATTTATATATGAACCATATGTATCTATATTAAGTTAAACATGAGTTCTTACTGTCTCCAACTCTGACGTTTCACCTCATGGATCATTCTAACATCTTCTGCTTGCTTAACTATGAATTTGCACTCCAACAGTAAGGAACCTGGCTCTCACAATCCCCCATCCATTTACTTTGTTGGTCAATACCAGTATAACAACTGGTCTGTGTCCAGCGGTATCAGAATTGTTGTCTGTACCTCCATGGAGGACAATGTTTTCAAGTAACAGAGATTATGTGCAGCCCCTTTTGACTTTATTCTTATATACTCCATTCATATCCAAAGTTACTTCAATCAACACTTTTCCCCCAACTCCCTTTAATGTGGTTGTTTAATTCATGTGTAGTACAGGTAGATTCTCTTGTCCCAGTCTGCATTCTTTCTGGTGATCCCACAACACCCTAAATGTTCTTTTCTTTTAAATTATACACCCAAAGGTTCTCTTCACTATTAAGTTCTAAGGATGTGGACAAATGTTTCTTTCACTTAGCAATATATATTTAGAGGTCCTCCATGTCTTTTTATGGCTTGATAGCTCATTTCTTGTTATTGCTGAATAATATTCCATTGTATTGTAGTACCATAGTTTATCCATTTATCTTTTAAATAACATCCTGCTTGCTTCCAGTTTGGGGTGCTATCGACACTTTAAATACTTCATTCTTCTTTTTTATTTTTTGCATGGTTTCTGATGTGAAGTCCGATTATTTCTTAGCCTTATTTAACTATTGGTAAGGTGTGATTTTTTTCCTCTGCTTTTTTCAAGATTTTCTTACTGTCTTTGGTTTTCTGCAGCTTGAATATGATATGACTAGATGCAAAATTGTTGATATATATCCTACTTGGTGTTCTGTGAGCTTCCTGGATCTGTGGTTTGTTGTCTTTAATTAATTTTAGAAAATTCTGTGTCATTAGTACTTCAAATATTTCTTCTCCACATTTCTCTCTTTCTTCTTCTTCTGGTATTCCTGTTACATAAATATTACAGGCATACCTCATTTTATTGTTCTTGGCTTTATTGTGCTTCACAGATAATATGTTTTTTACAAATTGGCACTTTGTGGCAACACTGCATGGACCAAATCTATTGGCACCATTTTCCAAAAGCATTTGCTTACTTTATGTCTCTGTGTCACATTTTGGTAATTCTTGCAATATTTCAAACTGTATTATTATTATTTTTTTACCATCTTTATTGGAGCATAATTGCTTTACAATGGTGTGTTAGTTTCTGCTTTATAACAAAGTGAACCAGCTATACATATACATATATCCCCATATCCCCTCTCTCTTGCGTCTCCCTCCCTCCCCCCCCCCCTATCCCACCCCTCTAGGTGGTCACAAAGCACCAAGCTGATCTCCCTGTGCTATGCGGCTGCTTCCCACTAGCTCTCTATTTTACATCTGGTAGTGTATATATATATGTCCATGCCACTCTCTCACTCGTCCCAGCTTACTCTTCCCCTTCCCCCTGTCCTCAAGTCCATTCTCTACATCTGCGTCTTTATTCCTGTCCATTTGTTTTGGTGATCAGTGATGTTTGATGTTAGTACTATGAGTCGCTGAAGGCTCAGATGCTTGTTAGCATTTTTTAGCATGTATTTTTTAATTAAAGTATGTACAAATTTTAGATATAATGCTATTGTACACTTAATGCCTTTATAATTTTATATGCAATGGAAAACCTAAAAATTTGTGTGACTTGCTTTATTGCAATTCTTGCTTTATTGTGGTGGTCTGGAACCAAACCTGCAATATCACTGAGGTCTGCCTGTACACCTTTTGTAACTATCCCACTCCTCTTTCATTTTCCTTTATGTTTTTCTTTTCAATGTTTTTTCTCCCTGCATATCAGTCTAGGAAGTTTTAACTGATTTATGTTGAAGTTCACTGATTCTTATTTTGGCTATGTCCAGTCTATTGATGAGCCCAAAACAAATGCATTCTTTATTTATGTTCAAATGTGTTTGATTTCCAGCATTGCTTTTGATTCTTTCTTGGAGTTGCCATTTCTCTTTTATAACCCCCATCTATTCTTGCATGCATCCACTTGCATACCTTCATTAGAGTCCTTAACATATTAATCATAGTTACTACAATTAAGATTCCTGTCTGATAGTTCCAGTCTGTGTAATATTGGAGTTTGGTTCAGATGACCGTTTTGTCTCTTCAGACTATGTAGTTTTGGCTTTTAGCATTCCTTGTAATTTTTTATTGAAAACCACACATGAAATATCAGGTAATTGCAAATGAAGTAAATAAGCCTTAAGTGAGAGGCGTTTTGTTAATCTGGGTAGAGTTAGGCTCTGTTTAATGTTTGCTGTAGTTTTTGAAACCAGATGTATCAAAAACTTGGCTCCTTGTTGAATATTATTTGACTGTATATACAATGGTTTATTTCTGGTCTCTCACTTCTGTTCCATTTGGTCTATGTGTTTATCTTTATGCCAATACCATACTGATTTTATCACTATAGTTTTGTAATGTACTTTGAAAGGAAATGTGATGACTCCAGCTTTGTTTTCTTTTCTCAAGAATGCCTTGGCTATTCAGGGTCTTTTGTGGTTCCACATGAATTTTAGAATTTAGTTCTATGTCTGTGAAATATACCATAAAATTTTTGATAGGAATTACATTGAATCTATTGATGGCTTTGAGTAGTATGGGCATTTTAACCATATTCTCCTCTGTGAAAATCTTTCCATTTATTTGTGTTTTCAATTTCTTTCATCAAAGTCTCATAGTTTTCAGTGTATAGATCTTTCATCTCCTTGCTTAAATTTATTCCTAAGTGTTTTATTCTTTTGGATACTGGTGTGAGTGGGATTGTTTTCTTTATTTCTTTTTCAGGTATTTGTTGTTATTGTATAAAAACACAACTGATGTTTGTTGATTAGTTCCAACAGTTTTTTGGTGGGGTCTTTAAGATTTTTCTATATATAAGAGTCTATCATCTGCAGAGGTACTTTTATCTCCTCCTTTGTAATTTGGACGTCTTTTATTTCTTTCTCTTGCCTGATTGCTCTAGCTAGGAATTCCAATACTATATTGAATAGGGTTTGTGAGAGTGGGCACTCTTTTCTTGTTCCTGACCTTAGAGGAAACAGTTTCAAACTCACTATTGAAGTTTCTAGCAGTAAACCCCATGAATGGGTCAGGACATCACTAAGACTAGGCTCCCACTAGTTTCTTACTATAAAGCTAGTCTCCATTTAATCTCCAGCAACTTGTCAAAATTGCTACTTAAATGCTCCTACCAATTCTTGGCTGTAGCAGTTTGTACTCCAAGTGAGCTGATCTAAGCTCTGATTCTCTATATTTTCCTGTCCTTTCAAATTCGGGGTTGTCAATTTGACCTGTGACATCAGTTCTCTGATGGGCCTACAAAAAGTTGTTGATTTTCATTTGTTCAGCCTTTTTTTTTCTTGTTGTAAGAATCATACAAGATTTCTAAGCTTGATTAGATGTCATAACTGAAACTAGTAGACCTAGACAGATTTTTAAAAATAAGATAATACTCTGTCTTCCATTTTAGTCAAGGGGTTTTAGGCTTATTTTGTGACTTAAGTCTCAATGTTAGGTTAGATGTCATGATTCTCTATTCTGGCAACTTATGTGGGGATTTGGTCAGCAAACATCATTGCTGGTGATGATTTTTCAGTTATATAGATCAAGCAATATTATAGTATGTTGATCATCTCTTTTATTCCTTGGGACAATATGATCAATTAGCCAGCTCCAGAGATCCCAGAAAGCCAAAATATTCTGATTAATGGTATGATCCTACTGTTCTTCATGGTAAATAAACTCCTCCTTTTTGATGATTATGTGCTGCCACTTGGCTTCTGCTACAGTGTGATCCAATTATCCCAAACGAAATTAGGGAGCACATTTCAGGAGCAGCATCCCCTCATGGTCATTCCTGACCCACAAAGGAAAACAACCACAATTTTTTCAAGGATATAGGTGTTCCTCTCACTATGTGTGTCTCATGAGCATAGTTATGGGAGTGTCTTCTTGACATTCTTATGAGATGTAATTGAGGGTTGGTATGAGGGTTGCAGAAATTAAATACCTCCCAACCTTCATGTCTCCTGATGTTGTTTGACTCTTTTCTCCACATCATGCCTGGGAAGATCTATCATATCAATATCACTAAAGGTATGTTATCTTGAAGTCCAGGTTTCAGTCAACAAAGCAAGTAGTTGAAGCTACCTTCAGCTGCATAAGATAACACATTAAATCAAGAATCTCTACTAAGGGCATGTCCTAGTGTTTTATTCTAGCCTTCTCAGTCTAGCACCCTTAGAATCCGTTCTCACACCAGTTCCCAAGGTTTCTTTTGACATATATCTGCAAAATATTGGAACTGTTTTGTGTGTAAGCTATTTCCTCCTGCATCATAGTATGTGTCTGGCTTTCTGGATCATGATGACATTTGACTTTAGCTATGGGTCTCACGCCAACAGGCGGTGATGGTGGTAGGCTTAAGGAAAATTATTACCTCGTTATAAGATATATGCTCCAGGTAAGGTTAACAGAGTTTTCAGCAAAGAGAGGCAAGTCTCTTTAGACACAGATGGACAGCTACTTCCACTGGCAAGGAGGCTCAGGGTGACTGAATGCACAGATTCTCAGTGTCAGTGGAGCCCATCAGATGCCTTCATTCTAAAGGTCATGGCCCTTATGCTTCCCAATCAAAGCCCTAACTTTCATATGAGAAACTGAGCAAGACTATACATTAAATCAGCATTCTAATTCTGTAAGTAGCACACTTAAAATTTGTGTTTAATGGTAAAAAATTTGGCTCTGTGGCTGCAAAAAATAAGAGATTATTCTGCTTCTACAATGGAAGTTATCTGGTTCTGAAATCATGACTTGAGCTGATAATTTAATAATCAGAGCTCCCTAGGAACTTGCTTCCATTGTCATATCACAATAAACCACAAGTAAACATCTTGATTCATTTTGATGCCAGTATACACCATAGATTATTATTATCCCATTTTCCATAAACAAGATGTTCAGCAACACCATGACTAAACCAATCCAAAAATTCTGTAATTGAGAGACAGTCTCCTAGGACCGCTGGTGGTATCAGTCAGGGTCCTAACACAAGGCAAAAACTATCCTAATAGTTTAAACAGGCAGAGATTTACTAAAATATGACTTCCTTAGTGAAGCATTCTTTTAACACCCTATTTAAAAATGCAACCTCATGTACTGCCTAGATACCACTTGCTTTATTTTCCTCCAAAATTCTTACTGCCACGTTTTAAAATTGATATTTTATTGTTAAGTCTTATATGTGCTTTATTACACTAAAATGTAAGCTGCACAATTTCAGAGATGTTTATCTATTTTGTTCATTGTATTATTCCCGTCACCTAGAACTGTACCTGGGAAATGGCAATTCTTGGGAAACATTTGTCAAAGGAATTGAGCAAACTCCATTCAAAATGAAGAAAGAGTGCCTCCTATATAAAGGAGGGGGGGTTGTATTTCCTTTTCAGAATTAGGACAAATTATAATCCCAATATGTTTAAAAGACATAAGAGATATATATGTATTTTTAGAAGCCTGATAAGATGCTTTCATGAGAGGTTATTCTAAGAAAAATGATGTTACCTTTATGAATGATTTTTAGCTTTAAACATTAAAAGCACTTTTTGGGGCTACACAAAACTTTTCCTTTACCATTTGAGAAAAAGGAAGAGACTTTTTAAAAATCATTTTAAAATTATTCATATTAGTAATAAAATTGAAATGTGGTAAAGAGCTGATGATATAGCAATGAAGTTATACATTTAGGGAATGTTTATATGCTTTTAGCTTCACTAAACAAACTAATATTTCTGACATTGAAAATTAATATGTTCTTACATCTACTTGAGAAAAAGTATTCCATCTGCACATTGGTTATATTTGTCTTTTCCACTTATGTCCTGGCCTTCTTGCCCAGGGCAAAAGGAGTAAAAAGAGCTAGAAATGGTATTTATTACAAAGAGTAACCAACCATAAAGACTATAATTGAACCCACAAGTGTAGTCATTACATGATTAATTACTTTGGCAAATCAGCCTCCTACATATATCATAAAAATATTTGAAGGAGCTAGAAGAGAATGTACAAAAACCAGGTTTGTCATGAGCAAAATCCCTGCCATCCGTGGTTTGTTTTCAGTATTTCTTTGTTTTCACCACTGTTCCTCCCTCTAATCCTCTGTATTAATGACATTTTAAGATAAATGCTTTGATGATTAAGTAGTAGCAATACTAGAATAGGCTGAGGCGAACATATTTTCAAGTTTTTGTCATGCACACAAAAGATTAAACTCGACGGTTTATTTGGCAACTTACATGTCTATTGTTGTTTGATAGATTACTGCTCTCATTTCTAACATTTTTATAATGCTTCAGTTTAGTAGACAATATATCAAAATAGTTTCTTTCTTATGTTAAAAATATATTCAATACCATATACAAGGCTCTAGAAAAATAGTGTAGAGAATAGTCAGATGTGGTGAAAACTGAGATGTCTTCCTTTGCTCTGGTTGTTCTCATGCCTGGACATAAAGCCTAGAATTTCTGAAGCTGTCCTATAACCTTGAGAAGAATCAGCCTGGGGGTGTGGGGAACCATTATACTTAAGATGGCAGATCAGAGAGGTGAGAAGAACCCAGATCATGGATGATATCATTAAACTATTGGGACAAGTAAAGGTAGCATGTGTTCTGAATTTGAACATTGAGTCTCCTCAGGCTCATTCTCTTGCTCAAAAACCTGTAATGTCACTTAGGTTGCTTCCATGTCCTGGCTATTTTAAATAGAGCTGCAATGAACATTGTGGTACATGACTCTATTGGAATTATGGTTTTCTCAGGGTATATGCCCAGTAGTGGGATTGCTGGGTCGTATGGTAGTTCTATTTTTAGTTTTTAAGGAACCTCCATACTGTTCTCCATAGTGGCTGTATCAATTTACATTCCCAGCAATAGTGCAAGAGGGTTCCCTTTTCTCTGTACCCTCTCCAGCATTTATTGTTTGTAGGTATTTTGATGATGGCCGTTCTGACAGGTGTGAGATGATATCTCATTGTAGTTTTGATTTGCATTTCTCTAATGATTAATGATGTTGAGTATTCTTTCATGTGTTTGTTGGTAATCTGTATATCTTCTTTGGAGAGAAATGTCTATTTAGGTCTTCTGCCCAGTTTTAGATTGAGTTGTTTTTTTGATATTGAGCTGCATGAGCTGCTTGTAAATTTTGGAGATTCACTTTGTTATAAAGCAGAAACTAACACACCATTGTAAAGCAATTATACTCCAATAAAGATATTTGTAGGTTTTTTCATTTTTTTAATGTCCCTCATTACATCTGTACTGTTATTAAAATCATTTAACTTTACCATTATAAAAAAACAGGAAGGTAGTTTGGCCTTACTTTTCACAATATAACTCAGAGTGAATTTTATTTAGTCTCATCCTTCCAATCAAACTACTTATATTCATCTAAAATTGCACTGAAATGTATATTTGTGCTTTGATTGAAACACCCATTGGATGGTACACTATTCCTCTTATCTACTTGATAAGATTGTGAGTATCCACTTCAATAACACTCAGACCCCTTTCCAATGATGCTTACTCCAGGACTGGGGAGCTCCTTCAAGCTGGGTCATATAAGTTCCTCCCTGGATTTTAGAAATGACTTTAAAAAGTTCCACTCAATCTTATTATTCCAATAAATCACAAAAATATATCTTTGGAGCATTGGTGATGATGATTTCCTTTAGAAAGATTTAAGAAACTGTGGGCATTTGTGTTAACTGAAAGCAAGATAAATTAGCCCTGCAATGGGAAAATAATACAGCAATTTGAAAGAGAACATTACACATTACTGTCACATGTTGAAATCATGTTACACATTGAAAAAGAGAAAGCAGAAAAAATGTAAGGGCAATATGACTGAATATGAAACAATTTTTTATGTTTTTTAACTTTATTGAGGAATAATTGATATAAATTTGTACATATTTAAAGTGATTTGATATACATATACATTGCAAAATGATTACCAAGATCAAGATAATTAACACATATATCATCTTACATGGGTAACATATAGTTAAAATAGGTAATTCTTTTTTTGTGTAGTGAGAATGTTTAAGATCTACTCTCAACAACTTTCAAGTATACAATACTGTATTATTAACTATAGTCACTATGCTATACCATAGATCCTCTTCTTCTGACTGTAAATTTGTGTCATTTGACTTCCAACACCCTATTTCCCTCACCCCCCAGCCACTGGCAACCACCATTCTATGTTCTGTTTCTATGAAATCAGCTTTTTTTTCTGTATGATACCACATATAAGTGATACCATACAGTATTTGTCTTCTTCTTTCTGGATTATTTCAATTAGCATAATGTCATCTAGATACACCCAGGTTGGTGCAAATGGCAGAATTTCCTTTTTTATGACTCAATATCCCATTATATATACATATATATATATACACATAGATATACATATGTGTATATACTTATATGCACAGGTATGCACACACACACACATACCATTGAAGGACATTTAGTTTTTTCTATATCCTGGCTATTGTGAATAATGCTGCAGTAAACATGTACAGATAACTCTTCGAGATGCTAATTTCTATTCCTTCGGATATATACCCAGGAGTGAGATTACTGGATCATATGGCAGTTTGATTTTTAATTTTTTGATTAAAAAGTCCATTTTCCCTAATGGCTGTACCATTTTATGTTCCCAACAACATTGGATAAGAGTCCCATTTCTCTACATCCTTGCCAGCATTTGTTATCTCTTGTGTTTTTTATGATAGCCATCCTAACAGGTGTGAGGTGATATCTCATTGTGAGGTTTTGATTTGCATTTTCCTGATGATTAGTAATGCTGAACACCTTTTCATATACATCTTGGCCATTTGTATATCTTCTGTGGAAAAATACTTATTCAGGATCTTTGCCCATTTAACTTGGATTATTTGTGGTTTTGGATATTGAGTTTGTTATACATTTTGGATATTAACCTTTGCTCAGATATTAACAGGCACATAGGCTAGTGGAATAGAATAGAGAGCCCCGATATAAGCCCACACATTTATGGTCCACTAAGTTTTGACAAGGGTGCCAGGAACACACAATGAGGTAAGGGTAGTCTCTTCAATAAGTTGTGTTGAGAAAAATGGATATGCACATACAAAAATCAACAACAACAACACTGGACTTTTGTTTTACACCACTTACAAAAGTAAACTCGAAATGAATCAAAGACTTAAATATAAGACCTGAAACCATAAACTAGAGGAAAACTTAGGAAAAGAAAATCCTTGACATTAGCGTTAGCAATAAAATTTTTTGCATAAGATATCAAGAGAATGGGCAAAAAAACAAAACCCCCCAAAACCCTAAGATAAATGAGTGGGACTACATTAAACTAAAGAGCTTCTGCACAGTAAAGGAAAACATAAATAAATTGAAAAGGCAATCTACAGAATGAAAACAATTTTTAAATAAAGTCAAAACACACCTTCTAAAACAGAATATATTCATTACAAAAAGACAAACCTCAAAGGATTTGCCCAAGAGTTAATTAGGCATAACTATGAATAGAAATGACAGATTTTTGAGGAAATCACCAAAATGCAGCACAAAGACAAAAATATATGAAAATATCAAAGTGTCTTAAGAGAAAGCTAAAGAAAAAACAGGAATAAAGCAATAGGAGTTGAGGAAGAAGTAAATAGAGATTGGGGAAAAGTCAATATTTAAAGAGAAATTGGTATATGCATTATACAATGCTGAAAAAAACCAAACTTTTCAGATTGAAAAAACATATCAAGTCCTGAGCAAGACTAATAATGTGTTTGCCACTGGAAAAGAATAATGGTAAAACAGAAAATCAGTGGCAAATCTGAACAGCTAACACAGAGAAAATACAGATTACACTGAAGAAAATAAACTTGGGTTCACGATAGCCTTCAAATTATTAATAGAAGATGCCAAAAGGTCATGAAATATGTCCAAAGTGTTGTAAAAAATAATTTCTTACCTAAAATTTTACATCGGAGGAAAACAGAAACATTTAGATGAACAAATACACAAAAGGTGTAGTTTCCTGAGGATAATTTTGAAAGTACTAAATATACTCCAGTTAAAGTGAAATTAAACCCAGAAAGGACTGGAAAACTAAAACTATTAATGAATAAAAAAAATGCCTAACATATTGGAATGTATAAACTATAACTGACTGTAAAACCATAAAACTGGGTGTTCAGGGTTGAAAAAAAGTCAAAGATTTCAGCTTTTGTAAAATTATATTTTAGATATTGTGATTATTTCTCCTATAAAAGAGTACCTAAAATACCAGTTAAATTACTTTAAAAAATATTTTAAATTCATAGCTGAAATTGAAACAAAGGAAAAGAAATCTAAAGTGCCTAAAGAAACATCTGCAGTCTAGAAACTATTACATTTCTTAAAAATTTAGAACATGTTTACAATAAATAAAAAAGAGCAGAGCGAGATATAAAAAGCAGACATTTCTTTCTTCCTCTGTGATGATGTAGACTTCTGCCTGCTTTATCAGTGCAGTGAATACATCTCCAATCTTGTTAGAATTGTTGTAATTTAAAGTTTTTTATTTTATCATCTTTCCCCATGTTAATGAATTAGTTTTTAAAACTTTATTATATTTTGACCACCTAGAGGGGTGGGATAGGGAGGGTAGGAGGGAGATGCAAGAGGGAGGGGATATGGGGATATATGTATACATATAGCTGATTCATTTTGTTATACAGCAGAAACTAACACAACATTGTAAAGCAATTATACTCCAATAAAGATGTTAAAAAACTTTACTATATTTAATTTTTTTTCCTTTGCTGTGCTCATCATTGTTTTGAATAGTCTTTACATTCTTTCTGGGTTTTTTTGTAGCTGAAGTTCTTTCATTAATAGTTTTTTAAATAGTGGTTTACACATAGAATATTTTCTCAGTATTTGTTTTGAAAATGTTTTTATTTTGCTCACAGTCTTATAATTTTGATAGATATAAAATTTCTGGTAGAGTTATTGTTTAAAAAAATACTTTGAAGATACTCTGCCTTCTGGTACTTTCACTGTATTCACTAGAAATAAGTCTAAGATTAATCTAATCATTATCTCTGTGTAGATAATCTTTTAGTTAGCTGGTAGCTTTTAAGATTGTATCTATTCTTGATCATTTTTGCCTCATTATTAAGTATGTAGATGTGGATTTACTTTTTTTTCACTGCTTAGTAGTCAAAGATCATTTTAGATTTGCCACCAGTGGGATCATTCTAAGCCAAGTATTTTACAATGATTTCAAGGTTTACTTATGAAATTAAGCTGCTGTCATCCACTATGGCATGTAACTTAATAGCACGTCATTATTAGTTATTCTATCTTCCTTCCCTGTATTATTTTCCTTTGCCATCACCAGAATCTCCTTTATCTTACAAAGTAAGCTACTTATACCTGAATCCTCTTTCTGGGGAAACAGAGTCTAATAGACATGGTAATAAGTAACATTTTTTGCTAACTCACCTTTTCTATAACCACTTACTATGGAAGTTCCCCAGTTCTTTGTACATGGCTTCCTCCTTCCGCTATCTCCACTCATGTTCCTGGTTATCTTATCCGGTCCTTGGCTTTGAACACCATTTAAATTACCTCCAAAACCCAGATTTTTCCTGACCCCTAGACTCATATCCCAACTGCCTATATGATATTTCCACTTGGAAGGAAACACGTTAAGCTTAGCATGTCTAAAATTGAACTCCTGAATTCCTCCAACGAACAAAATCACTTTACCTCTCCTCCCTTTCCAGTTTCTGACCAGTCAGTCCTTCCAATTGCTCACACCAAAACTCTGGAGATATTCTTTTTTAAATTTTTATTTATTTTTTTAGTTAATTTTTATTGGCGTATAGTTGCTTTACAATGTGTTGGTTTCTTGCTGTACAGCAAAGTGAATCAGTCATATGTATACATATATCCACTCTTTTTTTGATTTCCTTCCCACTTAGGTCACCACAGAGCATTGAGTAGAATTCCCTGTGCTATACAGTAAGTTCTCATTAGTAATCTATTTTATGTCAGTCCCAATTTCCCAATTCATCCCACCCCCTCCTTCCCCCGTTGGTAACCATAAGTTTGTTGTCTACAACTGTGACTCTATTTCTGCTTTGCAAATAAGTTCATCTCTACCATTTTCTAGATTCCACATATAAGTGATTATTGCGTGATATTTGTTTTTCTCTTTCTGACTTACTTTACTCTGTATGACAATCTCTAGGTCCATCCACATCTCTGCAAATGGCACTATTCCATTCCTTTTTATGTCTGAGTAATATTCCATGGTGTATATGTACCACATCTTCTTTATCCGTTCCTCTGTCGATGAACATTTAGGTTGCTTCCATGTGCTGGCTATTGTAATCAGTGCTACAGTGAACATCGGGGTGCATGCATCCTTTCTGGAGATATTCTTAATACGTGTTCTCTTACCACTGCACTCAATGCTTTCTTCTCTACTTTAAAACTATATCCAGAATCTGACCACTTCTCCACAACTCCTAGTACCACCCTGATCCAAGCCACCATTTCTACTGCCTACATTCATACAAGAGTGTCCTAACTAGTCTCCATGCAACCATGCTTGTTCTATATTCCATTTCTTGAGAACCTACAGAAATCCTTTGAAGACATGAGTATGATCATATTAATTCACTGGACAAAATTCTTTACTGGCTTTTCACCTTACTCAAAAAAATCCAAAAACTATATAATATCCTGCAAGTCTCTACCAAATGAGGGCCTCCATCATCTCTCTGACCTCCCCTCCTGTACTCTCCCCTCTTATTCACTCTGCACTCATGGTGCTTTGGCCACAGTGTTTCTCCTTCCTGGAAAGCTCTGTTCCCAGATATCCTAATAGCTACCTCTCACCTCCTTCAAGCATTTTAACAAATATCACCTTTTTTTATGGATGACCCTAGATAAAATTGCCAACCACTTCCACCCTATTCACATGTATTTTATACCCCTTACCCTATGTTTGCTTTTTAAAGCACTTATTACCTATTAATATAATAGATCTTTAAATTATTTACTATATTTAATATATTGTGTCTCTCCACCAAATAGAATGTCACCTACCTTAGCCAGAGATTTTTGTGTTTTATTTATAATCTAACTCAAGCACCTAGAGGAGCTCATACCTAATGGATGATCAATAAATATTTGAATGTGTGTGTGTGTATGTGTGTGTGTGTGTATTTCCATGAAAATTTCTGAAAGGATAAATAAGTAGCTATTGGTGGATAAACTTAAGTGCATTTTATAGCAGGAGAATGAAGTCATAGAAAGAAGTATATGAACATCTAGGATGAAATAATAGGTTCCCTAATGTACTAGCAGAAGTGGGAAGGGATCACATGAAGTCCATTGACCCAAAATGATGAATTTTCAGGCAGAGACTGCCCAAGTTGAGTTTAGAGTGTATATAAATGTAATCATTAAAATACAGTGTCTGATACACAAGGGCCAGTCGATAAATGTCAGTTAAAATGAATAAAAAAAAAATCCTAATATCATAGTCTCATAAATTGTGGTACTGGGTTACAGGTTAAACCAAAAAAATAAAAGCAATAAAACTGTCAATTTCCTGATCACATGAAAGTGTGATGCCACAGTAGGTAAAAATATCAGACTAAGTTACGTAGTATTTAACGGCTTCAGTGAACATGGGTTTTGTTTTGTCATTTTAGAATCAGTTTATATTTGAGTCTAATTATTTTCAGCAAGTGATCTATAAGAACCATGTGGAACTATATCTAGTCCTAATCTGTTTTTATTCTTGTTATTTCAATTGAATTCTTTCTAAGGCACTGCTGATATTTCTTTGCACTCAGTTTTCATCCTGCGGATTTCCCCGTGATCACACTTGGCAGGAATTTCACATTGAGTAATGATCAGTATTAAAGTGCTCATTTGAATAGAAACAATAGTATGCATGTTACAGTTGATTAATTAAATATACAAATGATTCCCATCCAAGTTTTTATGATTATCTGGAATTTACCCCAGAAATTAATTAATCCCTTTTTTTAAATTAATCCCTTTTTATCATAACTAACTACATGATTCATGAAAGCTTGTGGAGATTAATTCTAAATTATTAGATTGTCAGTGAGAAGACTGTATGATGAAATTAAAATGTAAATGACAAAAGATATATCTCTAATTATTCTGAAATAATTATTTTGGTTATCATGATAATTGATTTTATTGTTTCTATGAAATTATTTCCTTCAGAAACCAGACAGGTGTTTTCAAGAAAAACTGCTAACTCTAGACTATTCAAAGATGACAGTGTCTCATTTACACAGAAGTCATTCATGCAACAAACTAACCTACCTAAAAAGAAAGCCAATAAACCTGAAATAAGTGAAAGAAAATGTTTCTGAGTAGCTGACAGTAGGTATAAACCAAGATTTAAAAATTATAGGGCCTCCCTGGTGGTGCAGTGGTTGAGAGTCCACCTGCCGATGCGGGGGACACGGGTTCGTGCCCCGGTCTGGGAAGATCCCACATGCCGCGGAGCGGCTGGGCCTGTGAGCCATGGCCTCGGAGCCTGCACGTCCGGAGCCCGTGTTCCGCAACAGGAGAGGCCACAACAGTGAGAGGCCTGCGTACCACCAAAAAAAAAAAGATATAAAAATTATATGTACTTATGGAAAAATGGGAACACATTTAGGACACCATAATAATACATATAAATGAATTATTATAGTTTAAAAGGTTATACATAAAAGAATATGTAATTATTTGTTCCTTATGGATATTTCCTTCAGTAATATATATCTGTTGTTTAGAATTAATTCCAGAGAAATTCAGTTTAAAATGGACTTGTAGATAACACTCAGCAAAATGTGTGTTGGCATGTCATCCTTTGACATGCAAGCCTTTGGCAACAGAAGACTTAGGTGTACATACATGTGTTCATTTTATATATGTGTGTTGTGTGTATATATATACACATATCTAAGAATGTAAGTTGGGATAGTATTTGGAACAAAAATAAAGAAATGATGATTTAATAATACTTATTTTTTTCTTTCAGTCTGCAGTCTGTTTTTTAATTTACTTAAATATGTTTATATTTTTAGAAGAGCAGAAATTTAAAACTTTTATGTCTAACTTACCAATTTTTTCTAAGAATCATGTTTTTGTTATATATAAACAACTTTGCCAAAACCAAATATCTTTTCTTGTATTTTTCTTCAAGAAACTGAAAGATTTTTAGCTGTATATTTAGGGCTATGATCTATTTGGAGCTAAATTTTGTAAGGATTTATTATTTTGCATAATGATATATAATTGTTTCACGATTTTTGATGACTCTTCTTTCTCTACCAAATTATTTTTGAAGTTTGAGAAAATCAACTGACCATATCTATATGGGTTTATTTCTGGACTTTCTGTACTATTTCACTGATCTATGTATCTATAGTTTCACAAATACTATGTAGTATTGATTACTGTAATTTATAGTAAATCATTCAATCATTCTCTAATGTTGTGCTTGTACAAAATTGGTTTTGCTATTGTAGTTCCATTGCTTTCCATAGAAATTTTAGACTCTATTTGTTGATTTCTACAAAAAAACACCCAGAAACACACAAATAAAAAATGCATGTTGGGACTTTGATTGGGATTATGTTGAATCTATAGATTAGAGGAAAACTGACATCCTACAAACGTTTCACTCATGAAACTAGGACATATTCCCAATATTTTAGGTTTACTTTGATTTCTGTCATCAGTATTTTACTGTTTTTAACAAATAAATATTATTAGCAGCAAACATATTTTGTTAGATTTATATGAAAGCTTTTTGTGCGTATTTTGTGTTTTTCTCATTTCTTGAGATGCAGTTGATATATGACTTTTTATTAGAGGTGTACGCCATAATGAATTGATATTTGTGTATATTGAGAAATGATTACCACAATTAGTTTAGTTAATCTTCATCACCTCACATAATCACATTTTTTTCTTATATGAGAACATTATTTTTAACACGTTATTAGAGTATAATTGTTTTACAATGGTGTGTTAGTTTCTGCTTTATAACAAAGTGAATCGGCTATTCATCATATATATCTATATATATCCTATTATCTCCTCCCTATTGCGTCTCCCTCCCACTCTCCATATGCCACCCCTCTAGGTGGTCACAAAGCACTGAACTGATCTCCCTGTGCTATGCGGCTGCTTCCCAATAGCTATCTGTTTTACATTTGGTAGTGTATATATGTCCATGCCACTCTCTCACTTCGTCCCAGATTACCCTTCCCACTCCCCGTGTCCTCAAGTCCATTCTCTACTTCTGTGTCTTTATTCCTGTCCTGCCCTTAGGTTCTTCAGAATCATCATTTTTTCTTTGGATTCCATATATATGTGTTAGCATATGGTATTTGTTTTTCTCTTTCTGACTTACTTTGTATGACAGACTCTAGGTCCATCCACCTCACTACAAATAACTCAATTTCATCTCTTTTTGATGGCTGAGTAAAATCCCATTGTATATACGTGCCACATCTTCTTTATCTATTCATCTGTCGATGGACACTTAGGTTGCTTCCATGTCCTGGCTATTGTAAACAGAGCTGCAATGAACATTGCGGTACATGACTCTGTGTGAATTATGGTTTTCTCAGGGTATATGCCCAGTAGTGGAATTGCTGGGTCATATGGTAGTTCTATTTGTAGTTTTTTAAGGAACCTCCATACTATTCTCCATAGTGGCTGTACCAATTCACATTCCCACCAGCAGTGCAAGAGGGTTCCCTTTTCTCCACACCCTCTCCAGCATTTATTGTTTCTAGATTTTTTGATGATGGCCATTCTGACTGGTGTGCGATGATATCTCATTGTAGTTTTGATTTGCATTTCTCTAATGATTAGTGATGTTGAGCATTCTTTCATGTGTTTGTTGGAAGTCTGTATATCTTCTTTGGAGAAATGTCTATTTAGGTCTTCTGCCCATTTTTGGATTGGGTTGTTTGTTTTTTTCTTATTGAGCTGCATGAGCTGCTTGTACATTTTGGAGATTAATCCTTTGTCAGTTGCTTCAGTTGCAAGTATTTTCTCACATTCTGGGGGTTGTCTTTTTTGTCTTGTTTATGGTTTCCTTTGCTGTGCAAAAGCTTTTAAGTTTCATTAGCTCTCATTTGTTTACTTTTGTTTTTATTTCCATTTCTCTAGGAGGTATGTCAAAAAGGATCTTGCTGTGATTTATGTCATAGAGTGTTCTGCCTATCTTTTCCTCTTAAGAGTTTTACAGTGTCTGGCCTTACATTTAGATCTTTAATCCATTTTGAGTTTATTTTTGTGTATGGTGTTAAGGAATGTTCTAATTTCATTCTTTTACATGTGGCTGTCCAGTTTTCCCAGCACCACTTATTGAAGACTCTGTCTTTTCTCCATTGTATATTCTTGCCTCCTTTATCAAACATAAGGTGATGATATGTGCATGGGTTTATCTCATGGCTTTCTATCCTGTTCCATTGATCTATATTTGTTTTTGTGCCAGAACCATACTTTCTTGATTACTGTAACTTTGTAGTATAGTCTGAAGTCTGGGGACCTGATTCCTCCAGCTCCATTTTTCTTTCTCAAGATTGCTTTGGCTATTCGAGGTCCTTTCTGTGTCCATACAAATTGCGAAATTTTTTGTTCTACTTCTGTGAGAAATGCCATTGGTAGTTTTTTTTTTTTTTTTTAACAACTTTACTGGAGTATAATTGCTTTACAGTGGTGTGTTAGTTTCTGCCTTATATCAAAGTGAATCAGTTATACATATACATATGTTCCAATATCTCTTCCCTCTTGCGTCTCCCTCCCTCCCACCCTCCCTATCCCACCCCTCTAGGTTGTCACAAAGCACCAAGCTGATATCCCTGTGCTATGCTGCTGCTTCCCACTGGGTATCTGTTTTAAGTTTGGTAGTGTATATATGCCAATGCCACTGTCTCACTTTGTCCCAGGTTACCCTTCCCACTCCCCATATCCTCAAGTCCATTTTCTAGTAGGTCGGCATCTTTATTCCCGTCTTGCCCCTAGGTTCTTCTGATCATTTTTTTTCTTTTTCTTTTCGTTTTTTTAGATTCCATATATATGTGTTAGCATACGGTATTTGTTTTCTCTTTCCGACTTACTTCACTCTGTATGACAGTCTCTAGGTCCATCCACCTCACTACAAATAACTCAGTTTTGTTCCTTTTTATGGCTGAGTAATATTCCATTGTATATATGTGCCACATCTTCTTTATCCATTCATCTGTTGATGGACACTTAGGTTGCTTCCACGTCCTGGCTATTGTAAACAGAGCTGCAATGAACATTTTGGTACATGACTCTTCTTGAATTATGGTTTTCTCAGGATATATGCTCAGTAGTGGGGTTGCTGGGTCTTATGGTAGTTCTAGTTTTAATTTTTTGAGGAGGCTTCGCATTGTTCTCCATAGTGGCTGTATCAATTTACATTCCCACCAACAGTGCAAGAGTGTTCCCTTTTCTCCACACCCTCTCCAGCATTTATTGTTTGTAGATTTTTTGATGATGGACATTCTGACTGGTGTGAGGTGATACCTCATTGTACTTTTGATTTGCATTTCTCTAATGCTTTGCAAATATTTTCTCCCATTCTGAGGGTTGTCTTTTTGTCTTATTTATGGTTTCCTTTGCTGTGCAAAAGCTTTTAATTTTAATTAGGTCCCATTTGTTTATTTTTGTTTTTATTTCCATTTCTCTAGGAGGTGGGTCAAAAAGGATCTTGCTGTGATTTATGTTTTCCCCTAAGAGTTTGATGGTGTCTGGGCTTACGTTTAGGTCTTCAATCCATTTTGAGTTTATTTTTGTGTATGGTATTAGGGAGTGTTCTAATTTCATTATTTTATGTGTAGCTGTCCAGCTTTCACAGCACCACTTATTGAAGAGGCTGGCTTTTCTCCACTGTATATTCTTGCCTCCTTTATCAAAAATAAGGTGAGCATATGTGTGGGGGTTTATCTCTGGGCTTTCTATCCTGTTCCATTGAACTATACTTCTGTTTTTATGCCAGTACCATACAGTCTTGATGAATGTAGCTTTGTAATATAGTCTGAAGTCAGGGAGCCTGATGCCTCCAGCTCCATTTTTCTTTCTCAAGATTGCTTTGTCTATTCGGAGTCTCTTGTGTTTCCATACAAATTGTTAATTTTTTTATTCTAGTTCTGTGAAAAATGCCAGTGGTAGTTTGATAGGGCTTGCATTGATCTGTAGATTGCTTTGGGTAGTAGAGTCATTTTCACAGTGTTAATTTTTCCAATCCAAGAACATGGTATATTCCTCCATCTTTTTGTATCATCTTTAAGTTCTTTCATCAGTGTCTTATAATTTTC
This sequence comes from Monodon monoceros, assembly GCF_005190385.1. NCBI lineage: Eukaryota > Metazoa > Chordata > Mammalia > Artiodactyla > Monodontidae > Monodon > Monodon monoceros. The sequence goes on along the minus strand of NW_021703776.1, from coordinate 95,191,330 downwards.
TGCATACAGATCTTTTGTCTCCTTAGGTAGGTTTATTCCTAGATATTTTATTTTTTTGTTGCAATGGTAAATAGGAGTGTTTTCTTAATTACACTTTCCGATTTTTCATCATTAGTGTATAGGAATGCCAGAGATTTCTGTGCATTAATTTTGTATCCTGCTACTTTACCAAATTCATTGATTAGCTCTAGTAGTTTTCTGGTAGCATCTTTAGGATTCTTTATGTATAGTATCATGTCATCTGCAAACAGTGACAGATTTACTTCTTCTTTTCTGATTTGTATTCCTTTTATTCTCTGACTGCTGTGGCTAAAACTTCCAAAACCATGTTGAATAATAGTGGTGAGATTGGGCAGCCTTCTCTTGTTCCTGATTTTAGAGGAAATGTTTTCAGTTTGTCACCATTGAGAACAATGTTGGCTGTGGGTTTGTCATATATGGCTTTTATTATATTGAGGTAGGTTCCCTCTATGCCTACTTTCTGGAGAATTTTTATCATAAATGGGTGTTGCATTCTGTCAAAAGCATTTTCGGCATCTACTGAGATGATCATATGGTTTTTCTCCTTCAGTTTGTTAATATGGTGTATCACATTGACTGATTTGCATATACTGAAGAAGCCTTGGATTCCTGAGATAAACCCCACTTGATCATAGTGTATGATCCTTTTAATGTGCTGTTGGATTCTGTTTGCTAGTATTTTGTTGAAGATATTTGTATCTATGTTCATTGGTGATATTGGTCTGTAGTTTTCGTTCTTTGTGACATCTTTGTCTGGTTTTGGTATCAGAGTGATGGTGGCCTTGTAGAATGAGTTTGGGAGTGTTCCTCCCTCTGCTATGTTTTGGAAGAGTTTGAGAAGGATAGGTGTTAGTTCTTCTCTAAATGTTTGATAGAATTCACCTGTGAAGCCATCTGGTCCTGGGCTTTTGTTTGTTGGAAGATTTTTAATCACAGTTTCAATTTCAGTGCTTGTAATTGGTCTGTTCATATTCTCTATTTCTTCCTGGTTCAGTCTTGGAAGGCTGTGCATTTCTAAAAATTTGTCCATTTCTTCCAGGTTGTCCATTTTATTGGCATAGAGTTGCTTGTAGTAGTCTCTTAGGATGCTTTGTATTTCTGTGGTGTCTTTTGTAACTTCTCCTTTTTCATTTCTAATTTTATTGATTTAAGTCTTCTCCCTCTTTTTCTTGATGAGTCTGGCTAAAGGTTTATCAATTTTGTTTATCTTCTCAAAGAACCAGCTTTGTTTTATTGATCTTTGCTATCGTTTCCTTCATTTCTTTTTGTTTTATTTCTGATCTGATCTTTATGATTTCTCTCCTTCTGCTAACTTTGGGTTTTGTTGTTGTTGTTCTTTCTCTAATTGCTTTAGGTGTAAGGTTTTGTTGTTTGAGATGTTTCCTGTTTCTTAAGGTAGGATTGTATTGCTATAAACTTCCCTCTTAGAACTGCTTTTGCTGCATCCCATAGGTTTTGGGTCGTGTGTTTTCATTGTCATTTGTTTCTAGGTATTTTTTGATTTCCTCTTTGATTTCTTCAGTGATCTCTTGGTTATTAAGTAGTGTGTTCTTTAGCCTCCATGTGTTTGTATTTCTTACAGATTTTTTCCTGTAATTGTTATCTAGTCTCATAGCTTTGTGGTCAGAAAAGATACTTCATATTATTTCAATTTTCTTAAATTTACCAAGGCTTGATTTGTGACCCAAGATAAGATCTATCCTGTAGAATGTTCCATGAGCATTTGAGAAGAATGTGTATTCTGTTGTTTTTGGATGGAATGTCCTATAAATATCAATCAGGTCCATCTTTTTTAATGTATCATTTAAAGCTTGTGTGTCCTTATTTATTTTCATTTTGGATGATCTGTCCATTGGTGAAAGTGAGGTGTTAAAGTCTCCTACTATGATTGTGTTACTGTCGATTTCCCCTTTTATGGCTTTTAGTATTTGCCTTATGTGTTGAGGTGCTCCTATGTTGGGTGGCGAAATACTTACAGTTGTTATGTCTTCTTGGATTGATCCCTTGATCATTATGTAGTGTCCTTCTTTGTCTCTAGCAGTAGTCTTTGTTTTAAAGTCTATTTTGTCTGATGTGAGAATAGCTATTCCAGCTTTCTTTTGATTTCCATTTGCATGGAATATCTTTTTCCATCCCCTCACTTTCAGTCTGTATGTGTCCCTAGGTCTGAAGTGGGTCTCTGGTAGATAGTATATATACAGGTCTTCTTTTTGTATCCATTCAGCCAATCTACGTGCTTTGGTGGGAGCATTTACTCCATTTACATTTAAGGTAATTATCGGTATGTATGTTCCTATTACCATTTTCTTAATTGTTTTGGGTTTATTATTGTAGGTCTTTTCCTTCTCTTGTGTTTCCTGCCTATAGACGTTCCTTTAGCATTTGTTGTAAACCTGGTTTGGTGGCGTTGAAGTCTCTTAGCTTTTGCTTTTCTGTAAAGGTCTTAATTTCTCTGTGAAATCTGAATGAGATCCTTGCTGGGTAGAGTAATCTTGGTTGTAGCTTTTTCTCCTTCATCACTTTAAATATGTCCTGCCACTCCCTTCTGGCTTGCAGCGTTTCTGCTGAAATATCAGTTGTTATCCTTATGGGGATTCCCTTATGTGTTATTTATTGTTTTTCCCTTGCTGCTTTTAATATTTGTTCTTTGAATTTAATTTTTGATAGTTTCATTAATATGTGCCTTGGTGTGTTTCTCCTTGGATTTATCCTGTATGGGACTCCCTGTGCTTCCTGCACTTCATTAACTATCTCCTTTTCCATATTAGGGAAGTTTTCAACTATAATCTCTTCAAATATTTTCTCAGTCCCTTTCTTTTTCTCTTCTTCTTCTGGAACCCCTACAATTCAAATGTTGGTGTGTTTAATGTTCTCTCAGAGGTCTCTGAGACTGTCCTCAATTCTTTTCATTCTTTTTGCTGCTCTGCAGTAGTTATTTCCACTATTTTATTTTCCAGGTCACTTATCCGTTCTTCTGTGTCATTTATTCTGCCATTAATCCCTTTTAGAGAGTTTTTAATTTCATATATTGTGTTTTTCATCACTGTTTGTTTGCTCTTTAGTTCTTCTAGGTCCTAAATAAAATAACATAAAAAATAATTATTAAGAAAAAAAATTTTTTAAGTAATTTAAAAAAAGCAAAAATGGACAGACAGAACCCTAGGACAAATGGTAAAAGCAAAGCTATACAGACATAATCACACACAGAAGCATACACATACACACTCACCAAAAGAGAAAAAGGAAAAAAAAAAAAATATATATCATTGCTCCCAAAGTCCACCTCCTCAATTTGGGATGATTTGTTGTCTATTCAGGTATTCCACAGATGCAGGGTGCATCAAGTTGATTGTGGAGATTTAATCCACTACTCCTGGGGCTGCTGGGAGAGATTTCCCTTTCTCTTCTTTGTTCGCACAGCTCCTGGGGTTCAGCTTTGGATTTGGCCCCGCCTCTGCATGTAGGTCGCCTGAGGGCATCTGTTCTTCACTCAGACAGGACGGGGTTAAAGGAGCAGCTGATTCGGGGGCTCTGCCTCACTCAGGCCCGTGGGAGGGAGGGGTACGGAATGCGGGGCAAGACTGCAGTGGCAGAGGCCGGCAGCACATTGCAGCAGCCTGAGGCACACCGTGCGTTGTCCTGGGGAAGTTGTCCCTGGATCATGGGACCCTGGCAGTGGCAGGCTGCACAGGCTCCCAGGAGGGGAGGTATGGATAGTGACCTGGGCTCGCACACAGGCTTCTTGGTGGCGGCAGCAGCAGCCTTAGCGTCTCATGCCCGTCTCTGGGGTCCACAGTGATAGCCGTGGCTCGCACCTGTCTCTGGAGCTCCTTTAAGTGGCACTCTGAATCCCCTCTCCTGGCGCACCAGGAAACAAAGAGGCAAGAAAGAGTCTCTTGCCTCTTTGGTAGCTCCAGACTTTTGCTCGGACACCCTCCCGGGTAGCTGTGGCACACTAGCCCCTTCAGGCTGTGTTCACGCTGCTAACCCCAGTCCTCTCCCTGGGATCTGACCTCCGAAGCCCGAGCCTCAGCTCCCAGCCCCTGCCCGCCCTGGCGGGTGAGCAGACAAGCCTCTCGGGCTGGTGAGTGCTGGTCTCACCGATCCTCCATGAGGGAATCTCTCTGTTTTGCCCTCCGCACCCCTGTGACTGCGCTCTCCTCCATGTCTCCGAAGCTCCCCCCCTCCACCACCCCCCAATTCCACCCGTAAAGGGGCTCCTAGTGTGTGGAAACCTTTCCTCCTTCACAGCTCCTTCCAACTAGTGCAGGTCCTGTCCCTATTATTTTGTCTCTGTTTTTTCTTTTGCCTTACCCAGGTACGTGGGGAGTTTCTTGCCTTTTGGGAGGTCTGAGGTCTTCTGTCAGCATTCAGTAGGTGTCCTGTAGGAGTTGTTCCACGTGTAGCTGTATTTCTGGTGTATCTGTGGGGAAGAAGGTGATCTCTGCGTCTTACTCTCCCACCATCTTGAAGGTCCTCTCTATCTGAAACCAAGTTTTTACATTAAAAACTAATGTATTTTAAAAGATAACACTGCCTGTCACTTCAAGAATAGTGTCCATTTAGTACTCATTTTTTGCACTATGTCAAGTTTTATCTTGCTATACTACTGGGGGAATATCATATGTAGCATATATACAAACCAGAATCAAATACAAAGGAATATTTTAAAAGTGTAAAAGTGGTGGATTTATATGTTAAATTCCATCAATTGTTGTCAATTGCACATACATCATTTTGTGTGTGTGTGTGTGTGTTTCTACTGTACCCTAACATTAGGAGTCAATATAATATTTGACACTTTTCAACTTTCCAAATTTCAAACAGAGAACAAATTCCATAAGTTACATATAAAAATAAACTCACAATTGGTCAGTTTTTTTCATAAGATCAATAGGGATTCAGGCAAATTTGTATTATATATATATCTTATATATCTCCTACCACAACTCTTATTATTCTGTGCAGCAAGGGTGTGTACATGTGTAGAATAAACACAAAAGATACTTACCTAGGGAAAATACACCAATGATCATAGCATTATTCACAGTAGCCAAAAGTGGAAGCAGGCCAAGGGTGCATTGACAGATAAATTTATAAACAAAATGTGGTAGATATGTATTATATAATGGAACATTATTCAGCTTTAAAAAGAAAAAATTCTGACTTGTGCTACATATGGATCAACCTTGAGGCCATTATGCTGAGTGAAGTTAAAAGAGTCACAAAAATGCAAAAACTGTATGATTTCACTTATATAATGTACTTAGAGTAATCAAATTCATAAAGACCAAAAGTAGCTGTAATTGAGCAGAGAGTATGGAACAAAGTTTACACCCTGAAGTAGTAGAGGATTTCCACTCCCTGTCAATTTTGTTAAGGAACCCAATTTCACATTGTAGACAAAGTACATGTGTAAGCCCATATACCTGGCCTGTATCTGATTTAATATGGTACATAAATGTGTAATTGTGTGTTCATGTGTCTGTGGTTTATTACTTGTATTTAATATAGAATATGAATTTATGCTTTCAAACTAGTAAACATGGGCCATGTGGTAGAATTTTTTTTCCTTATTCACCATCACTAATTCATTTTGTCCTCCTCTAGCTGTGAAGACTGTTGCAATGTTGATAAAGTCTTATGATTCATTCATCTCACAGAATGTTATTAATACATTGTTCAAATATTACAGTTAACAAATGTGTTAATGGAGCTAGGGAGATTAAAAAAAATACTAATTTAAAGAGATTTATTTCATGTTTTAAATCCTCAATTTAAGGGAATGGCCCACTTACTACAATGTATGTAAATTCCAGCATTTCATATTAAAATACCACAAATAAAATAAAAAATAAAAAGGGGAATATAAGAAAGAACATTTTATAAATTTGTTAATATACAAGTGCTTTACCATGTTTTAAATATAAATAATAAATTTTGTTTGTAACGATTTTTCTTTACCTGAAAGAAACTTTACAGTGATCAGATGAGTGAAATATTATTTAAATTAGGATACATATTTACTAATGTAATTTATATTTAAAACATCAAAAATATGGATACTAAAAGATACTTTGACACAGATAATATTTATAATTTAAATAATATTTCACTAGCAAAATTATGGAATTTATGAATATGAAATGAATACTTATATTCAACAACAGCATTAATATGAAAATATATTCAGAAATTTAGAGATTCTGAAATCTATGGCAAGATACGCCTTCTACTTCAGTCTTCAGATGTCTATTTTTATCTTAAAAGAATCTTTTAGCATGAAAAAAATTGCAGCAAGTTGAATTACAGAATTTACGAAAGAAATATAAATTGCCTGGTATATGTACATTTCAAAGATGTTCAAAGGAACATGATTATCCCATTTGCAATTCAGTTTTAAAATCTGAATACAACATACACAATTTTTGTCACAATTTCTCATTTAGAATTTTAGAAGCTGACAGCTCACACATTAAGTTCAGAGTCTTCAAAAAATATACTTATGGCACAAGATGAGCTAGAATAATAGAAGATAATAAACACTGAATTTTTATCTTTGAACTTTTGTTTTCATAATAATGCTACATTGTTACATCTATAAACATTGTATATTTACATCGTGTCTGGTGTTGGGCAGAAGAAGATACGTACAAAATCTGTTCAGTGAACGGTGAAGAATTTGATTTGGTTTGGTTGGTTTTGGCTGCTCGTATCACAAGGCTCATGTTACAAATTGGCAGATAAATGGATGTTAAGTACAGATTATTGCATACCATGTCATTAACACAATGTATAATCTTACGGCCTTTATTCTGGAAAACAATGGGTGCTATGACAGTTTTTAATCTTTTAATCAGAAGGTGAATATCATTAGCATTTTAGAAGTCTAATCCTGAAGAATGAAGAGACCCAAAGAGTTGGGGAATGGGCAGGGGGAGGACCAGTGTAAAGACATTTTAGTATTCTGGGTATAAAGTACTAAGATCCTGAACTGTACCAGTGGCAGTTTGATACAAAGAGAGGGATAAATTTAAGAAATTTTGAGGGGAAAAAAACGATGTTTTTAACTTATTTTTCTTGTCTAACAGCTCTATCTAGGACTTCCAGTACTATGTTGAATAGAAGTGGCAAGAATGGGCACCCTTGCCCTGTTCCAGATCTTGGAGGAAAATGATTTCAGTTTTTCACTGTTGGGTATGACATTAGTTGCCAGACTTTCACATATGGTCTCATTGCTTTGAGGTAAGTTCTTTCTATACGTAGTTTACTGAGAGCTTTTGGCGTGAATGAGTTTTGAATTTTATCAGATGATTTTTCTGTGTCTATTAAGATGATCATGTGATATTTATATTTTATTCTGTTATGTAGTGTATCGCATTTATTGATTTGCATATGTTGATCCTTGCTTGCATCCAGGGATTAATCCCTCTTTGCTATGGTGCATGATCTTTTAAATATGGTGCTGAATTTGATTTGCTAATGTTTGGTTGAGGAATTTTACATCCATGTTTATTAAGATATTGGCCTGTAGTTTTCTTTCCTTGCAGTGTCTTTGTCACAGTGATGCTGTCTTCATAAAATGAGTTTGGAAGTGTTTCCTTCTCTTCTACTTTTGAGTAGTTTAAAGAGGATTGATATTAATTATCTAATTGTTTGGTAAAATTCACCTGTGAAGTCATCTGGTCTTAGGCTTTCAGTTGTGGAGTGTTTTGATCACTGATTCAATCTCATTTGTTATTGGTCTGTTTTCTGTTTCGTTTTCATTGTCTTGGTGGGTTGTATGTTTTAGAAATTTATCCATTTTTCTAGGTTGTCCAATTTGTTGGTGTATAATTGTTTATAATAGCCCCTTATAGTCTTTTTATAATTTCTGTGGTGTCAGTTGTAATATCTCCTCTTTCATTTTTTATTATACCTGCTTTAGTTTTTCTTTTTTTCTTGGTTAGTCTAGCTAAGGGTTTGTCATTTTTATCTTTTTCAAAAACCATCTCTTAGTTTTGTTGATCAAAAAATTTTTTTTATATTCTCTATTTCACTTCTTTCTGCCATAATTTTAATTATTTCCTTTCTCCTGCTAACTTTGGGCTTAGTTTGTTCTCCAACTTCTTGAGGTATAAAGTTAGGTTCTTTGAATTCTTTTTTTTTTAATATAGGTGTTTGTCACCATAAATTTTCTGCTTAGTACTGCCTTTAATGTATCCCATAAGTTTTAGTATGTTGTAGATTTATTTCATTTGTATTGAAATATTTTCTAATTTCTCTTTTGATTTTCTCTTTGACCCAATGGCTGTTCAGTTGTGTGCTGTTTAATTTCCATGTTTTTGTGAGTTTTCCTATTGTTTTTATTGTTGCTGATTTCTAGAGAATTTTACAACATATTGGTCAATTTAATATTACACAGGAAAGGGGAGGGAGGAAGTATAAATTTATTTGTGATTTTTGCTTTAGGCATTAGAATGATACCACTAAGAAAAATGCAGAAATCAGTTTGGGACAAGAGGTGATGGGGTTGAAAGGAAGACTTATAATTAACTTAATTTTAGGATGAATATGGTTTTCAGGATGGATACAACATTTAACTGGAAATGGCCATAGAGATGGAAATAACACATAGAGATGTAATTGCTTCTGGAGAAAGAAATGTTTATGAAAATTATATTTTGGTGTAAGATCATGCCTCTCAATGTAAGGAAGTCTATGAATTTGGGTCGATTCTAGAGAGGATCATACAATTTTTTTTTTTGTCCTCACTGTTGGCATCATTGAAATATAAAGATGGTGATTTTAGGTTGTAAGTCATAGCTAAAATACTGTCTACCACTGAGCCCTTGCTCTTACTGTCCAGGTTACTATTCCTCAACTCAAGAATCCCTATAAAAGGATCTGGTCATCAGTTTTCTTCATAAACACTACACTAACTGTACCCAGCTATGAAAGTAATATCACAGAATGAGAAGCTTATGTCAGGATTATACATTCTAATATGAGCTGATTATGGATTTCTATCTTAACTTGGGGGCGTAGGTAAAATGTAGTGAAACTTTATTTTAGCCGTCTCCAAGAGACCCAGATTTTATTAAATCAAGCCATCTGGCTGATGTTTACCACTTTTGATTTAGAAGGTAAAGGAAATATTCATTATCTATAGTATATAAAAATATAGAACCACGTGTATCCTGAACTTTCACTGGTAACATGAATTCAGTTTGCACCAGTTTAAATAATTTTAGAGTTAACAAATAAAAATGTATTAGGTAGTGTCTCTTTATAGCCTGGGGACTGAGGCTGCAAAGAAAAAGGCAGAGAATGTTATCCAGGAAGACCAATGGAACTGCATTATAGCTCCTTAATTCCAAAGAAAATAAATCATTATTCATGATAAATTTATGTGAAAAATATTAACATAACTATGTTTTGGAAGCCTGGTCTGTCTTAAACTGGAAAAATTTGTTTCCCTCCAGGGCATATTTTATCATTTAAATATAAAAAAATGTGATGAATATAATGTTTGAAATACTAGAACCTGAAATATATCTTAAATGAGATTAGACTATACCATTGTTCCTAAAGGTATATGTCTTTTTTAAACAGCTGTTGGGAAAAGAATTTTTCATATCAACATCAATTTGGAAAAACCACTATATATCTTTTGAGATTAATTGGCTATTCAAAATTTCTCATCTGCATATTAAAAAAAAGCAAAGAGATGCTGGAGGTCTGTATCAGAGACAGTTAATGCAACTATGAAAACACATGTTCATGGATGCCTAAGGGATATTTAATAATCTCTGTATCCTTTTTAATAAAATTTTAGTTGGGTTTTCATGAGAGGTGATGGGGAAGCCTTGACTAAATACATAAATTATCTCATTTATCTGTATATTAATATAGATTTTAAAAATAAAACATCCACAGGGAAAATTCTGAGTGAGACAGACCTTGAATTACACATTTAGTATATTAATATTCATAGGGGATCCCTGCTTTAGGATAACTTCAGATTTCTTATTTAGCTTTTGATTTGCTAATAGAGTATTACAAGAGGCAGGTAGAATTCAGTGATTCCAAGACAAAGAAGTATATATGTGGTTAGCTCTGGAAAAGGAATTTTGTCCCCCAGATAATTCTTAAGGCTGCAGGGATTTACAGCCTCAGGACACAAAATAGGATTTAACCTTTTATCCTATGATTTTTTTATTTATAAAATGATTCAATGAAAGTTATTTTATAGGCTTGTATTTATGTTGAATAAGAGTATAAAATATTGTCTTGTAATTGTTGTAAATAATGTGACAAACCTTAAGATGTAACAGGTAATCATATGACTCATATTTGTATTCCGTTGCATGTGATGTAATATTGAACCCCATACAACAGTTCATTTGAATATAAACAAGAAAACATGCAACTAAAAATAATCCCTTCCATCTTTGGTCAGTTTTCTCTGATTTTAATGTTTCAACATTATTACTTTGGCCTATAAGTTTCCTTTCTGCAAAACATAATTGTCAATGAAAATTTAAGTGGTTATTTGGTGGCCACACTTTAGCTCTGCAGTATAAGTAAAGGAAAATCTGATTATAATTACAGCACATGATACTTAAAGAGGAAAGAGCAAAAATAGCAGGTGGTGAGAAGTGTTAGTGACAAGAAGTGATAAAAGGGGATTGAAGCCTAATGTTATCTCTTCACAAGCTTTCTTAATGCTGTCACTACTCAAAAGATACTAGTTTCCCTGTTTCTATATTATAAGTGGAGATAACTTCTTCATATCAGCAGGGGACAAGTACTTTCCAATTATTACTTTATTCTCATTTTGAAAAGCCAAATAAATATCAAACTAAAAATTATAGATATTACAAAAGTGCTATGTCTTTAAAATTTCTGGAATAGATTATCAGTTTCAGGTTTAAAAATATTTTAGCTTCCTGTCAGTTGCATATAACCTATTTACTTTGAAACAACAGTAGAAAGAAACAAGTTAAAATTTAAAGCTGTTCATAAAGTAAGATAACAAAAATAGATAAATGTAGTCATATATTATTAATGGCAGTTTCTTTTTGTAATAACTTTAGTTTCACCAAGGGACAATATTCCCTTATCTATTTTTAGCCTAGTCAATAAAAGGAAATAAAATCCATGATAACTCTAGGATATTTTTTCAGGTATAAGTTGAATTTACTCAGCTATCTTATATTTTATCATGGTTGGACTACAATATTTAAAGTATATTAAAAAAAATTCAAGAGTGAGAAATACTTTCTTTTCTCAAAGTCATTACTTTGAAGAGTGTCATATTCTGTTGATTAAAGTATATTTTGAGACAGTATGCTCTTGTTAATGGTATTTACATTCTGATTCTTTGTAGAAACCAATATATTTTAAAGCAAAATAGTTAAAAAAAAAAAAAAGAAACCTGTAAGAATGGTTCCAATAAGGATACAAAATAAAGGGGACTAGATTTACCCTACTGCCTGAAACAACCAAAAGATTAACCAAATTAATAGAACAATGGTTCTAAAGACACTAGATATCAGGCAATAAAGGACAACAATCCATGAGATTAAGTAACTAAATGAGGTGAACCCTAAGCTTACCCAAATGTACTACCTTGAATGAATTTTCAGATTCTGAAAAACAGAGAGAAAGAATCCAGGCAAAGCCCAGTTTTATCCTTAAGTTGAAGAAATGAAGCCGAGACCAAAGTGGCTAGAACTCACAGGACATGCTGCTGGAACGGAGAGAATTACACAGACACACAGCACTCTGAAGGTATCCAGAGTACAGATTAATACATGAATATAAAGAAACTACTTGAGGCTAGAGATATTAAAGATATCAGAAGTTCTTAGAGATAGAGTGCCTGAAATTCATGGGGTGGGGTGGGGCGGGGCGAAGGGTCCTAGCTGATAAATGTGGAATAACTAACCTTAAGCTGAGCACTGCTCTGATATTGCCTAATAAACCTTCAAAACAAGATCCCAAGGAATGAACTGATTCCAATTAATTTAACTAAATCCCAAACAAAGCTCAAGAACATTTATAGGAGTCCAGAAATATCCAGTACCAAAGAAAATGAAATTAGTGATTGCTAAAACATAAAAATTACTAAGCGTGCAAGAGGAAAATACATATAATGAAAAGATAAATCACAGAAACAGAGAAGTGAAATATATTTAGTGTTAACAGACAAGGACATTAAAAGGATTATTATGACTGCATTCAATACACTAAAAAATTAAGTGGAGACAAATGGAAGGTGCAAACAATGACCCAAATAAGACCCACAACGTGTGAGATGAAAAATTTACTGAATGGTATATTAATTGCAGATGAACCATTTATGAAGAAAACATTAGTGAACCTGAAGACACAGAAACAGAAAGTGTCTAAAATTAAACAAATGAAAGGGAAATTTTAAAAAAGTGAGTTTTAGGACAAATTCCTATAACCTAATATGTGTAAGTGGAGTCCACACAGAAGGAAACAGAACATAGAAATGAAATATGAAGAAATAATGGCCAAACATTTTCTAAATTTGATGAAATGCATAACTCACAGATCCAAGATCCTCAACAAAACAAAAGGAAGAGACATCTGAAAAACCTGCATCATGGTGCATGAAAATCAAATTTCTCAAAATCAGGGATAAAGAGAAAAATCTTAAAAGCAGCCAGAGAAATTTAGATATAGAGGCGTAAATATAAGGATATCAGCAAATTTCTTGTTGGAAGCAGTATAAGTGAGGAGAGAGTATAACAACATCTTTATAGCACTGGAAAAAAATAAAAAACTGTCAATGTAGAATGCTATACCCAGCAAAAATATCGTTTGACAATGAATGTTAAAGACTATTTTGTACATATACACATTGAAAGAATTCATCACCATGAGACCCACACTAAAAAAAAATGTAAAGAATTTCAAGTAGAAGGGATATGAAAGTAGATGGAAAGATGGCTCTATCAGAGGAAATTAAGAGCAACAGAGATGGTTATTATGTGAGTAAATAGATATGGTTTTTATTATTTAAATATTATTAACAGAATTGCCTGTTAAAAAGTAAAACAGGTTTTATCACATGTGACTAATAACACAGCAGCAATGTAAAATATAATAATGTATATGGAGTTAAAAAATATTTTAAAATTAAGTATATTATAATAATAATACATAGCAAGGGAGCTAAATGGAAACATACAATTATAACAGTTTTATACTACATAGGAAATGTCATAACACAACTTGAAAGTAGACTAAGGTAAGTTAAGAATTCAATCTGCAGCTGGTTGAATCTGTGGATGTGGAGCCCACAGATACAGAGCACTGTCTGTACTGTGCCACTTTATATAAGGGACTTGAGCATCCATGGACGTTGGTATCCATGGGAATCCTGGAACCAGTTCCTCAAGAGGATACAGAGGGATGACTGTATAATGTGAACCAAAAATCCTCCACGAAAATAACAGAGTTATAGATGTTAAGTCACTAAAGTAGATAAAATAAATTCATTAAAAAAAGATGCAGGAGTTGGGATTACTTTTCAGTGTGCGCGCTGAGTGCACACCAGACTCAGAGAGGGTGGAAGGCATGGGGATTCCTGGCACCCCCAGCACGCGCAGCATGACTAGCAGGTGCCATCCACAGTAGGAATTGGCTCATGTGGTTATGGAATCTGGATGCTGAGAAGGCCCAAGATCTGCAATGAGCAAGCTGGAGGCCCAAGAGAGCTAATGGTATAGCTTCCAGTCTGAATCCAAAGTCCTGAGAGCCAGGCCATCTTGAATCGCAGTGTCAGGAGCCTCTGTGCACTGTTCGGAGCTGAGGCGCTGGCCTAGCCTCTTCCGATGAGGAGCTCACAGGTGAAGGGCCTAATGTGGGGCCTCTGTGTGCAGTGCCCTGTGAGAAAGTGACAGAAAACTAAGCATAAAGGAAAAAATAAGAGCTGTGGGCTGACAGGGAGTTGGTGCTCTGGCAAAAGACCTGTATGCAGAAAACTGTAAGACACTGATGAAAGAAATTAAAGATGATACAAAAAGATGGAGAGATATACCATGTTCTTGGATTGCAAGAATCAACAGTGTAAAAATGACTCTACTACCTAAAGCAATCTACAGATTCAATGCAATCCCTATCAAACTACCAATGGCATTTTTCACAGAACTAGAACAAATAATTTCACAAGATATGTGGAAACACAAGAGACTCCGAATAGACAAAGCAATCTTGAGAAAGAAAAATGGAGCTGGAGGCATCAGGCTCCCTGACTTCAGACTATATTACAAAGCTACATTCATCAAGACTGTATGGTACTGGCATAAAAACAGAAGTATAGTTCAATGGAACAGGATAGAAAGCCCAGAGATAAACCCCCGCACATATGGTCACCTTATTTTTGATAAAGGAGGCAAGAATATACAATGGAGAAATGACAGCCTGTTCAATAAGTGGTGCTGGGACAAATGGACAGGTACATGTAAAAGAATGAAATTAGAACACTCCCTAACACCATACACAGAAATAAACTCAAAATGGATTAAAGACCTAAGTATAAGACCAGACACTGTAAAACTCTTAGAAGAAAACATAGGCAGAACACTCTATGACATAAATCACAGCAAGATCCTTTTTGACCCACCTCCTAGAGAAATGGAATTAAAAAGAAAAATAAACAAATGGGACCTAATGAAACTTAAAAGCTCTTGCACAGCAAAGGAAAACATAAGAGAATATGACAACTCTCAGAATGGCAGAAAATATTTGCAAATGAAGCAACTGGCAAAGGATTAATCTCCAAAATTTACAAGCAACTCATGCAGTTCAATATCAAAAAAACAAACAAAAAAATCAAAAAAACAAAAAACCCTGTCCTAAGGTGGGCAGAAGACCTAAATAGATATTTCTCCAAAGAAGATATACAGATAGCCAACAAAAATATGAAAGGATGCTCAACATCACTAATCACTTGAGAAATGCAAATCAAAACTACAATGAGGTATCGATAACCACACACCAGTTAGAATGGCCATAATCAAAAAATCTACAAACAATAAATGCTGGAGAGGGTGTGGAGAAAAGGGAACCCTCTTGCACTGTTGGTGGGAATGTAAATTGATACAGCCAGTATAGAGAACAGTATGGACGTTCCTTAAAAAACTAAAAATAGAACTACCATACGACCCAGCAATCCCACTACTGGGCATATACCCTGAGAAAACCATAATTCAAAAATAGTCATGTTCCAAAATGTTCATTGAAGCTCTATTTACAATAGCCAGGATGTAGAAGCAACCTCGGTGTCCATCAACAGATGAATGGATAAAGAAGATGTGGCACATATATACAATGGAATATTACTCAGCCATAAAAGGAAGAAATGAAATATGAGTTATTTGTAGTGAGGATGGACCTAGAGTCTGTCATACAGAGTGAAGTAAGTCAGAAAGAGAAAAACAAATACCGTATGCTAACACACACATATATATGGAATCTAAAAAACAACAACAAAAAAATGGTTTTGAAGAACCTAGGGGCAGGACAGAAATAACGACGCAGACGTAGAGAACGGACTTGAGGACACAGAGAGGGGGAAGGGTAAGCTGGGACGAACTGAGAGAATGGCATGGACATATATACACTACCAAATATAAAATAGATAGCTAGTGGGAAGCAGCCACATGGCACAGGTAGATCAGCTCAGTGCTTTGTGACCATCTAGAGGGGTGGGATAGGGAGGGTGGGTGGGTGATGCAAGAGGGAGGAGATATGGGGATATATATGTATGCATAGCTGATTCACTTTGTTATAAAGCAGAAACTAACACACCATTGTTAAGCACTTATACCCCAATAAAGATGTTTTTAAAAAAAAAAACACAGGCAATTAAAATGCCAGAAAAAAAAAAAACAGAAAAGAGTAACACAGACTAAGTAGGAGAAATAGAAAATTAATAGTAAGATAGATCTAATCTTAACCGTATCAAAATTTTAAAAATGTAAAATGATCTAAAGAGCCCAATTAATAGAGATAGTTGAATAAAAAAGCAAGACCTAACTATAAACTGCCTACAAAATTTCATTTCATGAATGAAAAAATGGAACATTCTGAAAGCAATCACCAAAGCTGGAATAGATCTCCTAAATTCAGATCAAGTGTATTTCGGAGCAAAAAAATATAGCTGGAGATAGTCATTCCCTAATTTTAAAGAGGTAAGTTAATCAAGAGTGTATAACAGGTCCTTAACCTTTATGTACTTAATAATAGTACTTCAAAAACATGAAAGGAAAACTTATAAAACCAGAAGGAGAATTAGACAAATCAACAATTATAGTGAGAAATTTCAGTACTCTCTCAACAGTTGATAGAACAGGTACACAATAAAGATGGGTTCTTCTGTCTTTATGGTTTTATTATTTCTTCACCTCTGTTTGATTTAAACTGCAGTGTCTTGATAAGAAATATATATATAGTTTCCACTTGATATCTATAGTTTTTCAATAACGTGCTTTATAAAATCAGATATATTAGCAATGAAATCCTTTCCTTGGGATATCTAAAATATATATAAATCTATACTCAAAATATAAATTATAGTGCTAGTAAATTAGAAAGATTGTTACTTGCTGACATAAATTTTTCTGACATTTAAGCATTTCATAAATCAATTTGATGTATGCAAATCAACATTATTGACTTAACATAAACTGTTAGATGTCACACAAAATATAACACAGTGCTAGAATTGGAATACGGAAAGAATTTTCCTCATCATTTAAATTTAGAAAAGTTAACTTAGAATAAATTACTTTAAAATTTCTTATACTATTTTTAGTGTTTGTGTAGTATTAAGTTGAAATCCTTTCTGAAGGACTGTAAGATGTCCCAAGAACAAATTAGCTTTTTTAATAATTAGGGAAAATGAGGAAATTAGTTTTGTAAATATTTAATCCTCTAAAATTTAAAACCAAACCATAATAAATGCTAATAAAATTATTATTTTAATGTCACAAAGTAAATATTTTAATAATTATTATATCAAATTGGAAATTATTATAAGTTTATTTGGGATTTTCTGTTGTTTTTATTGTTTTAAAGGTCTACACATGTTGTAGCAGAAATGGTCCATATGCTTGCTTTATAAGAAGTTGCTTAGATGAATTCAGCATGTTTCCTGATTGACTATTTATTTGCAAAATTTTCTAGACTCTTTAAAAGCTGTAAAGTTGAACAGAGTATATTTGTGTGCCCTCAATGAGCTCATATATCATGAAGGAAACAATATATGTATGTAAAAAACACAAAACAAATTATAAGTGCCTCCATGTTAATAAATCAGTACAGAAAAAATAATGTGCTAATTCATAGGTGGAGAAACAATATTAGACATTTTATCACATTATTTGTTACCTAAATAATAAATATGGAAAAGTCAATTAAATCTCAAATAAGAAAGAAAAATCTCCAATATGCACAGGTGTCTATGTTAATTGATACATGTGCAGTACTTTTCAATACCTTCCAGTGGTTTGATTTTTTTCACCATGAGATAATAGAGGACATTTTGCTTGTTTCTCAGCACCTCTCTGGTAGCAGCAGCAGAGTAAAAACACCAACATCTTTATGTCTTTTCTGAAAAAATGTGTATTCATGTCCTTTGTCCATTTTTAAAATCAAGTTGTTTGATTGTTGGTATTGAATTGTATAGGCTCCTTAGATATTTTGGATAACCTCTAATCAGATATATGATTTGAAAAGATTTCCTCTTGATTCTTAGGTTGCCTTTTCATTTTGTTAATTGTTGCTTTTATTGTGCAGAAACTTTTTCGTTTGATTTAGTCCCACTCATTTATTTTTGCTTTTGCTGCCTAAGCTTTTGGTGTCATACCCAAAAATTCGTTGCCAAGGTTAATGTCAAGGATATTTTCTTTATGCTTTCTTCTAGGAATAATTTTAGGTCTTACATTTAAATCTTTAATATATTTTGAGTTGGTTTTTGTATGCAGTGTAAGATAATGGTGCAGTTTCATTCTTTTGTGTGTGGATATCCAGTTTTTCCTGCACCATTTATTGAGGAGTCTATCCTTTCCATATCTATATATCCTTAACAACTCTAGCCTTTTCATCAAAGTGTTTATTTGAAATTCTCTCCCATGGGATATACTGACAGAAACCATTTCCAAAGCCAGATAAATTTGCGGATCTTTGCACATTCTTTAGAGATTTTAATTGCACATTTACATATTAAAACCCTTCTGAACCGTTGCAGTAAAGACACCTATGTTTTATCCCAGTCTCCCAAAGCTATTTGCTCATGGATTTTTAAAAAATCTTGTTAGAATGTATTTGCATCCCACAAAGCAGTGTTCTGTGGAACAAGTTTTTGGGTAAATCACTGATTTAATCCAAAAAAATAGCAACTGAGTAGGTATTTTTGGTTTGAGTTGTAACGGGTCTATTTCTGGAATCTCTTTTCTGGATATTTTTCTATCTTTTCATTCATTGTACATTGTCTCAATCACTGTAGCTTTATAGAAAATCTGGGCACAAAATAGTGTTGATCTTACACCTTTGTTGCTCTTTTAAAATACTGTTTTATCTACTTGAGATCTTTTGCATTTTTTATGTAAATTTTAGGAGGACGACAGTTTCTTCAAATGCTGCTGGAACTTTGATTGGGATGACACTGAATTTATA
Organism: Monodon monoceros; assembly: GCF_005190385.1. NCBI lineage: Eukaryota > Metazoa > Chordata > Mammalia > Artiodactyla > Monodontidae > Monodon > Monodon monoceros. The sequence continues at coordinate 95,172,613 of NW_021703776.1, read as the reverse complement.
TATCCATTTAGGGAAAGTGAATATCTTAAGAATATTGTCTATTCTAGCAAAATTTGTACTTGGTATATAACTCCACTCCTGTTGGTGTCCTTAATTTATCTCAAAAATGTTTTGTTGGTTTCAGGTATAGTTCTTCTACATCTTTTGTTGGATTTATTTGGAGATAATTTATGTTTTTTTTGATGTTATTGTAAATGACATTTTAAGTTTTTTCAAATTATTTGTTGTTAGCATATAGAAATACATTTAAAATTCTTTATATTGACTTTGTTTCCCACAAACTAACTTTACTTGCTAGTTCTAGGAGTTATGTTTGTCTTAGTTTGCTAGGGCTGCCGAAACAAAATATCACAAGCTAAGGGGTTTAAACAACAATATTGTCTCCCAGTTCTGGAGGCTAGATGTCCAAGATTAAGGTGTTGGCAGAGTCATGCTCCCTCTGAAGGTATTAGGGGAAGATCTGTTCCAGGCTTTCCCCCTAGCTTCTGGAAGATTCTTTGCTTGTTGGCAGTATAACTGCAATTTCACAAAATGTGCTTTCTAAATGTATGTCTGTGTCCAAATTTCCCTTTTTATGACATCAGTCATATGAGATTAGTGGCCTACCTTTCTCCAGTATGATCTCATCTAGTTACATCTGCAATGACCCTATTTCCAAATAAGTCACATTCTGAGGTACTTGGGGTTAAGATTTCAACATATGAATTTTTTTTTAAGTTCTCTTTATTATCAATTAGAAGGTCTTTAGGATTCCCTGGCATGTTTTTTTAATTAATTAATGAATTTATTTTTGCTGTGTTGGGTCTTCATTTCTGTGGGAGGGCTTTCTCTAATTGTGGCAAGCGGGGGCCACTCTTCATCGCGATGCGCGGGCCTCTCACTATCGCGGCCTCCCTTGTTGTGGAGCACAGGCTCCAGACGTGCAGGCTTAGTAGTTGTGGCTCACGGGCCCAGTTGCTCCACGGCATGTGGGGTCTTCCCAGACCAGGGCTCAAACCCGTGTCCCCTGCATCGGCAGGCAGACTCTCAACATATGAATTTTAAGAGACATAATTCAACCCATAAAAATGTTTATATATAGATTTCACAGGGTTTCTGTATGCACAATCATGTTTTCCTCCAACGATGAGAGTTTGACTTCCTCTACAATTCTGCCTTTTGTGTCTTTTTCTTATCTTATTGTCGCTAATATTTCCAGTACACTATGGAATAGAAGTGGTGAAAGTGCCTATAGTTGTCTTCTTCCTGTATTAGGACAAAACATTCAATATTTTACCATTAAGTTTGATGTTACACATAGGTTTTTCATAGATATCTTATGACAGATGATGGAAATACCATTCTATTCCTAATTCAGTAAGATTTTTAGATTGATTTTATTAAACTTTTTAAATCCTTATTCTTCATATGTTATAATGATCATACAATATTTCTACATTATTGTGCTGTACTGGTAATTTTCAACTACTGTACCAAGTTTGCTTTCCAGGGATAAATACACTGGGTTTTATATATGCCATTTATAGGATGTTGAATTTGATTTGCTAACTTGTAAAGGATTTTTGTGTGTATGTTCACAAAGATAATCAGTTTCTAATTTTACTTTCTTGTAATGTCTTTATCAGGCATTGGTATAGGGTGATAATGGGACATGAAGAATGAAATTAAAAGGGTTCTGGCCTCTTTTGCTTTATTAAAGATTTTGTGTGAAACTGGTATAATTTCTTCCTTTAATCATTGATAGAAATCACCATTGCAGACCTCTGGGTCTGGAACTTTGTTGGTGAGAAGATTTTTAATTAAAAGATTAGTCTTTAATTTATTCAAATTTTCTATTCAGTTTTCTATTTCAATTTTGTTTGCTTTATTTTTTTGGTAAATAGTCTTTTGATCAAGTGGGTATACTTATTGTTAGAAAGCTCTTCAAAATACTTCTTTACATTTCTTTTAATGACTGTTGGATTTATAATAATGTCCTATATCTTATTCAATGCATTCATCAATTCTGTATCTCTCTTTAGTTTTTTTTTCCCAATCAGTCTTACTACGTGTTTATAAATTTTATTAAAATCTCAAGGATGAGCTTTTGATTTGTTTTTCTTAATTATCTCTTTTCTATTTCATTACTCCCTTATTTTATTTATTGTGATTGTTTAATTTCTCCTTCTGTTTCTAGCTTCTGAAGTGAAAGCATAGATCACTAATTTTAACCGTTATCTTTTCTAAGTAGTCTCTTAACTGCAATGCATTTCCTTCTAATCACCGCTTTCGCTGCAATCTACAAATTTTAATATGATGTGTTTTCATTTTCAGCAGGCTTAAAATATTTCTATTTTTCTTTGATTCCTTCTTTGACTCTTTTGTTATTTAGATGTATGCTGTTTAAATTCCAAACGTTTTAGGATTTTACAGATATTGTATTCTTATTGATTTGTAATTTAACAGTTATTGTCAGAAAACTTATTCTGTATGATTTCAACACTTCGTAAAGTATTGAGATTTGTCTTTTGACCCAGCAAAGGACTATATTGGTTAACATTTTACATGCACTTGAAAAGCATGTGTATTCTGTTGTTGTTGGGTATAATGTTCTATAAATAACAATTATGTGGAAATAACCTAAGTGTTTGTCAGTGGATGAATGGATAAAGAAGATATGGTATAAACACACATACACACACACACACACACACACAGTGTGATATTATTCAGTCATGAGAGAGAAGGAAATCTTGCTATTTGTGAGAACATGGATGGAACTTGAGGACATTATGCTAAGTGAGACAAGTCAGAGAAAGACTAATATGTATGATAGCTACTTATATGTGGAATCTAAAAAATGCAAACTAATAAAAACAGGGAGTAAATGGTGGTTACTCAGGGTGGAGAATGGGGGAATAGGAGAAATGTTGTTTATAGTGCATAAACTTGCGATTAGTAGATAAATGCGTCCTGGAGATCTAATGCACTGTATAGTGAATATAGACAACAATATTGTATTATAATCATCAAACTTGCTAATTATTCCCAGGACAAAAATGAATCATAATTAGGTGAGGTACTAACTATTGTTATAGTGCCAGTCATATTACAATATACAAAGGTATCAAATCAACATGGTGTACACCTTAAATTTACACAATGTTATATGTCAAATAGATTTCAACGATCTGTAATAAATACATACACACACAATATCAATCTTGTCAAAAATTTTGGTGGTATAGTTTAAATCATATATCCTTACTAGCTTCTCCTGTTGGTTACTGAGGAAGAGGTGTTAAAATATTCAATTATGATTGTAGGTGTGTATACATTTTTCTTTGATTCTGTTACTATTTTTTAGATATATTTTAAAATTTTTGCTTTAGGTACATATTCATTTAGGCTTGTTAAATTTTCTTGATAAATTGATTATTATCATTATGAAATGTCCCTTTTCATTACAGGCATACTTCATTGTAGCGTACTTTGCAGATATAGCATTTTTCACAAATTGAAGGTTTGTGGCAACCCTGTGTCAAGTATATCAGTGCCATTTTTTTCAACATTTGCTCACTTTGTGTCTCTGTGTCACATTTTGGTAATTTTCAAAGTATTTCAAACTTTTTCATTATTATATTTTTTATGATAATCTGAGATCAGTGATCTTTGGTGTTACTATTGCAAAAAGATTACAACTCACTGAAGGCTCAAATGAGGGTTAGCCTTTTTAGCAATAAACTATTTTTTAATTAAGGTATGTACATTGTTTTTTTAGATGTAATGATTTTGTACACTTAACAGACTACAATATGGTGTAAACATAACTTTTATATGCACTGGGAAACTGAAAAACTTTTTATGACTTGCTTTATTGCAATATTCCCTTTATTTCAGTGGTCTGGAGCTGAACCCACAATAACTCTAAGGTACCTGTGTTGATAATACTCTGTCTTGAAACCTACATTATCAGATACTAATCTAGCTTGTTTTACGATTAGTGTGATGGTTAAATTGTTTTGTCAACTTGACTGTGCCATGCGGTGCCCAGACATTTTGTTAAACATTATTCTTGGTGTGTCCTTGAGGATTAGCATTTTAATCAATACAACGAGTAAAGCAAATTGTTCTCCCTAGTGTGGATGGGCCTCGTGTCCAATAAGTTAAGGCCTGAACAGAACAAAAATGCTGATGTTCCCCCTGCATAACTGCCTTTGAGCAGGGACATTGTTTTTTCCTGCCCTCAGAACTGAAATGATATTAACTCTTTGTAGGTCTTGAGTCTGCCTTCCTTCACACTGAAACTACATCACTGGCGCTCCCAGGCCTCCAGCTTCCCAACTGCAGACTTTAGGATTTATCAACTTCCATCGTCACGTAAGTCAATTCCTTAGAATATATATGTCAAAAATACACCAAACGGATGCGTGTTTGTCCTTTTGGTTCTATTTCTGTGGAGAACTCTTATGGCTTAGTCCATTTGGGCTGCCATAACAATAACATAGACTGGGTGGCTTAAACAACAATCATTTATTTCTCACAGTCCTGGAGGTTGGGAAGTCCAAATCAAGGTTCCAGCAGATTTGGTGTCTGGTGAGAGTCCACTTCCTGGTTCACAGATGGTCATTTTCTTAGAGTCTTCACGTGGTAGAAGTGGCAAGGGAACTCTCTAGGGTCTCATTCATATAGGTACTAATACTATTCATAAAGGCTCCTGCCTCATGATCTAGTTATATCCCAAATGCCCATCTCCTAATACTGTTACATTGAGGGTTAGGATTTCAACATTTGAATTTTGGTGAGACACAAACATTCAGTGTAGAGCACCTAAATAATACACTTAATGGTTAGTGTTGTAAGTACCATAATGGTCTATGTTTTTATACTTAAATATGTAAATTTGCAGTGTAAACAGTCTTGGTAATTGTTTTCTTTCCCTTTGTGACAATCTCTTCCTTTACAAATGAATGTTTAGTCATTTAAACTTAACCCAAACCATATCAGCCCTTTTTTAAGTCAACTATCTTGATATTTGTTTTGTATTTTTCCCATTTGTGCTTTTATTCCTGTTTCTGCCTTCTTGTAGATGTATTGAATAATTTTTTAGTATGCTATTTTACATCTTCTATTGTCAGCTATGTTACTTTGTTTAATCTTTAGAATAATCATTATTAAAACTATCTTGAGCTTAAAATTTAATTTCAAATATTATGAATAATAGTCTAATTTCACACCTCATTTATGTTTTATGGTTTTTTTCATTTGTTTGATGTATAAAACACTAGTATTTTGCCTAAAGTAGTAAGTTGCTTGTGAAAAAAATATGAAAATATGAAAATAATAATTTCATATACATATAATCACTCTTTATTCTATTCTGTAGTTTAAGGCCTCAGTGTGATATTATCACCCTTTGCCCTGAGGAACTTTTTATAATATATCTCTCCAAATACTGTTGGAGACAGTATTTCTCTTATTTATGTTTCTGAAAATATCTTTATTTTTCTTTCATTTAGAAGAGAAATTCTGCTATATGGGGAATTCTGGGCTAGCAGATTTTTTCTTGCGCTAGTTTAAAATATTTCAATCTTTTATCCTCTCTCATTTTGAATGAGAAGTCGCCCATCTGTCCTAAAGCTGTGTCCTTTTATGGACTATGACCCTCTTCAATCTATTTTTTAAAATTTCTCTTTCCTAGTACCAGTGTAACTACAATATGTCAAATTGTGGTTTTCTTGGCATTTATCCTGCCTGGGAGTCTCTGGGTTCGTGAATGTGCAGAGTGGTTAGTTTGTTCAATCTTGGAAAATTCCAGTCATTATCTTTTCTCTCTTTCTGGCATTTCAATTACATTTTATATTTCATTTCACATTGTCTGAAAGTCTTAGATTCTATGTTACATTTTCTTAATTTTCTTCTCTTTTAGTTTTAGTTTTGATAATTTTTACTGACTTTTCTATTAATCCATGGCTCCTTTCTTCTGTTGTGTTAAATCTATTGATAAAAACAACAAATATAGTATTTTTCATAGCTAGCATTTACATTTGGTTGTTTTTTGGGGGGAGGGGGGTTTCATTTATCTTTGTTGAAATTTCTCACCTGTTAGTTCATGCTTAACGTATTTAATATTTTTAATAGTTATTTTAATGTCTTACCTGGTAATCTGTGAGTCTGATTTTACTGACTGTTTTTCCCTTGATCATGTGTAACATTTTCTTTTTCCTTATCGTGCCTTGTATTTTTTTAAACTGCTTGACATTATTTTTAAAATAATAATAGGGACTTAAGTAATATTTATCCCCAGGAAGAGGCACATTGGTGTCATCATGTCACAGCTGTAGGCAGAGAACTAAGTAAAGTTAATCTGCAGTGAGTTGGATTTAAATTTGGTTGCAGGTTTGGTTATATTCATTTGCCCACTAGATGTGAATATTTTGAAGTTATGAATCACAACATTTTCTTTGTGGGGCTTGATATCTTAGAACAAATAAGACTCTAGAGATCTTTTAAGGCTATAGAGATCTCTTTTTGCTTTACAGCTCAGGTGCCAGCTTTGCAAATCATGGTGAATTCTTTATGATATACAATCTGGTTACCAGGTTTTGGATCACTGAGGACTTTTACTTTACTCTTTCTCCTTACTCCCAGCTCTCCACATCTTGATAGATCTCTTACCATTCTGCAGCACTACCTGCACAACTTGGAGATTCACTGCAATGCACTAAGTGGAGAGTCTCAAATATACATCTTTATTGCTCCTGTGCTCTACCACTGTCCTATTATCCAAGCATTTTATGATCTCTCCTGCCTGTCCCCTTCTCAACACTCCTCCCATACCTACTTCTATATCCTTCTAATGTGTATGTCAGGAATGCATAAATACATGTCTTTCCAAATTACAGAAAGCCCACTCATGCTTTTGCAACACCTCAAAGTTGCTGACTGTTACAGTCAAGTCCCCACGGTAGTATCACATTGAACACTTATGGGTCAAAGAGGAGGTTCAAGCATTACTCAAATCCCTCAAGCACTTAGCAAAGTTCAATTGCTTACACACAGCCACTCTTATATAAAGCAGCCTTTACACATTATCTAGCATCTGTAATTTGTGGGAGCTTCCAGTGCTCTGACTTGAAAATGACATTGTTGTTTGTTCTCATCCAAACTATCTTCACTCTTTTTATCCCATCACACTTTTCATTTTCTTCATAATGTGCAGAATCATGGAAAGTGCTGAGGTATTTCCCCTCTCCCCTGACAGATATCCCTTTTGAGAATTTGTATATTATTTTAATAGTTTTTCCTTTTGAGAATCTACTACAAAAATATAGTTTATTTTCTCTTTAGAGGATGGGGAAAGGTGAAATGCTTAACTGACACAGACTAAGAAGAAAGACGGAAAATTCACAGATGAATTTGTTTATCCTGCTATGCTACTATGCTTTTGTACATTCTGCCTTATATTTGGATTTTACTTTCTGCTATTATTTTCCCTTGGTATTTGAGTATATAATTACATGTAACTACTATCTATAATCATATATCTCCTGTTAAACTGTGTTATTGCACAAAGGACAGAGATAAAGGGATCGCCATAAGTAAGTCAACCCATTTCTCAGTGCTTCACACTTAGTAAGCAATGGGCACATGCTTGCTGAACAAAACTTCATCAAATTAGTTGTGTAAGTCGAACAGGCATAAACATAAAGGCAGAAAATATAAAATATCAGGTAGGTGTTAGCTATATGCTAAGTGCTTTATGTTGTACTTTCCCTTTTTGTTGTTGCTCTATAATTAGCATTTCCCCTAAAATTTCCAAATGTTATTCTTTAATGTGAGTATTCTTTCAGTTGAATATTATATATTATATTAGGTGATAGTGATTATATATGAAAGGAATTAGATAAGGAATTAGAGCTCTGAAAACACAGCAATATTCAGAAGCAAAAGGAAACACTGGGAACAAATCAATTGGTCTTTAACATCGTACTGTGCTGATGTGAACTGAATGTTAAATTCTACTTATATAGGATAAAAATTCCACTTAGAGGTTGTTAACCATTCCCATCTTTTATTACAATTATTGAAATTTAATTTTTGTACCCAAGAGCCCCTATGTATAGGAAACATCTCTTTATTGTACCTTTGACGTTTACCCGTACAGTTTAGTACCTGCTATTGTTCCTGGAATGACCCAAATGTAGGGGAAATATTCCAGGGGCATATTCTTCAGAGTGCTCTTTTACTGGTTCTGTCTGATAATTTGATATGTCGGTGCATTTAGCATAAAATGCTACTGCAAATTTAAGGAATTTCCCTGTAAATATGTTACATCCCCGAAGTGTTTGTTTTATAAAAGTGTGTGTGTACCTTGTCCAAACATTTTCATCCTTCAGGCCAATGCTAAGATACAGGTAAATATTGGGCTTTTTAAAACCTTATATTAATGGGAGTATTGAAAGACTGGAAAACAATATCTGGTGTTGGTCTGATACTTCCTGGATTACTTATGTCTAATATGTAGTACAATTTAATACTTGATAATCCAGGCTCTCAAAAAAATGTACTCTAATACTATTAAAAATGCATCCTATGGAACATATTGGCAGGAAGGGTATTCTGTGGGAAAGAAGTGGCGCATCCACTAAGGAAAAAAATCCCAATATTAATAGTGAAGGGTCAGGGAATAAACTGAGTTTTGAAATGAGACAGTGAAGTTTTGCATGCATGTTTTAGGGCCTGGTTGTTATTGTGCCTGAAATAGAAATTGAAATTGTGAAGATACTTGGAGAAGGCTAATGGTGGGGACTAAAGTGGACCCTATTATAAGGAGCTAAGTCAGAACTCTGACATCATGTTTGGACCTATAGACCCTAAAAGTAAGTATTTTTTTTTAAAGTAAGTATTTCTAATAGCAGTTTTTACATTCCTCTCTATTCTGAATTTTTCCCAATTTCAAAACATAAGGAAAGCTTTCTAAAAGTCACAGCCTGGACTCGAACTATACTATGTATAATTATGTAAAAGAATATACCCTCCCCAAGTCAGAACAAGGGCATCAGAAGAGGTCACTGCCAACAGGAAAATAAGTATGTCCAGTAAAGCATCAATATGCTGAGGGGTACTCACCATCAAGGACAGCCACGGGAAGGACAGGTAATTTAAGGATCTGGAGCCTTGTCCAGGGGCATATGGATGGGAATTTATGTTCACTAGTCTCATTTGCCCCAAACATGTGAATTTCTCACAGGTTGCTAGTGAGCTTCTATGCCATAATAACTTGTTTATATAAAAGAAATGTAATTTCATTTCAACAAGGCCAGTGACATATGAGGTAATTAAAAGAGAAATGATAGAGATAAAATAATAGATGCATAGCAAAGCAATGCATTTAAAGTGCTTTTAAATGTTTAGAAAAGGTAAGTAACATTCCCAAGGTCACTATAGCTAGTGACAGGAGGAACTGGGATTTGAACTCTTAAACCTGTGCTCCTATACTGTTGCCTTTGGCAGTAAGCTAGGTAAGGCTCATTCTCCATTTTGAGAATTAAAAAAAAATATTTTACAGCACCCTACTTTTCAGGTTCCTGGCTCTCATTCCATTCCAGTTTTTCATATTTTACGTAGTTCTAATGTAGAGACTTTTCTAATGTAGAGACTTTGAGGATAAATCCTATGCTAATTTTATCTTTAAAACCTTACAATTTAGCAGAATGGCCAGTACATTGTAACCATCAAATACATGTTTCAGGCATTTAAATCTGTAATGGAGCCTTTAAATGCAGTGAAAATTCAATGAGTTCTGGTTCAAGATGGCACCTTAGGAGGATCCTAAACTCACCTCTTCCCATGGACATAACCAAATCTATAGCTACATATGGAACAATTTCCTCTGGGAGAAAACCTAGCTGAGTAACTTCTATACATTGGGTGAACAAGAAAAAAAACTCACATTGAAGTAAGTAGGAGAGGCTGAGTCACAGTATCACCATAAACCCCATACCAGGAATGGCAACCCACCCTTGGAAGAGAACTCAAATCCTAAGTTTCTCACTGAGGAGCAGAGTTTGAACTCCTTATCTGGCACTCCAACTTTTAAGACCTGCACCTGAGAGATGAGCCCCCAAAACATCTAGCTTTGAAATCCAACATGTCTTGCATCCATGATACCCACAACACCATAGCAAATTGAGTTGAAGAGTTCAAGCTCTGCATACTTTAAAAGCTGCTGCCTGCAGTTCTGGCTTCTAATTAACCTAATCTAGGTGCTAAGATCCTCCCCTTGGGGACAGTGACAGTTGTTGGCACACCTCCAACTATTGGGACTCACACACAATAAAATCGGCTGCTTGGACAACCATGAAGATTTGAGAGACAATCTCAAAGAACTAGGGAAGAAATAAGGTACACCCCTTACATGAGACCATTCCAAGTCTCAGAGAGATGGGTGTTTATCTAATGCACAGAAACCAATACAGAGAGTAAAGGAAAATGAGGAAACAAAAGAATATGTTCCAAATGAAAGGATAAAATAATACCTCAGTAAAAGACTTTAATGAAAAGTGATTTACCTGATAAAGAGTTCAAAATAGTGGTCATAACAGTGCTCACCATGCTTAGGAGGAGAAGAATGTATTTAAAAAGTGAGAATTTCAACAAAGAGAAAATATAAGAAAGTACCAATAGGAGTCACAGAGCTGAAGAATAAACTGAATAATACAATAGCAGACTAGAAAAGCAGAAGAAAGGATCAGTTAACTTGAAGTCAGGGCAGAGAAGTCACCCAATCAAAGCAGAAAAATAAAACATTGAAGATAACTTAAGGGACTTATGGAACAACAACAAGTGGACGAACACTTACATCATAGGAGTCCCAGAAGGAAAAGAAAGGGGCAGAAAACTTACTTATTTGTAGAAGGAAAGGCTGAAAACTTCCCTACCTTGGTGAAGGAACACATCCAGATCCAGAAAGCTCAGCGAGTTCCTAATGAGATGAACCCAAAGAGACCTACATCAAGAAATATTATAATAGAAGTATTAGAAGTTAAAGACAAAGGGATAATCTTGAGGCAAGAGAAAAACACTTGCTACCTGCAAGGGGGCCCCCATTAGACTACCAGCAGAAACTCTGCAGGTCAGAAGGGAGTGGTAGGATATATTCAAAGGACTGAAATTTTAAAAAGTAACAACCAAGAATACTCTATCCAGCAAATTATTCTTCAAAATTGGAGGAGAAAGAGTTTTCCAGCAAAAGGTAAAGGAGTTCATCAACATTAGACTGGCCTTGAAAGAAATGTGACAGGGACTTCTTTAAGATGAAACAAAAGGGTGTGAATTAATAACAAAAACATAAGAAGGTATAAATCTCACTGGTAAAACTTAATATATAGTAAAGTTCAGAATAATCTAATGTTGTAAAGGTGTTGGGTTAATCATTTATAAATCCAGAATGAAGTTTAAAATACAAAAATAATTCAAATATAACTACAATAATTTGTTCATTGATACACAAGTTAAATGATGTAAATTGTGACATCAAATTGTCACTATTTGCAGGTAACATGATTTCATACAGAGAATACTCTAAAGACTTCAACAAAAAACTAATTTAAAAATTACAGTAATGTTGCAGGACACAAAATCAATATACAAAAATCTGATGCATTTCTATATACTAACAATGAAGTAGCAGTAAGAGAAATTAAGAAAACAGTCCCATTTAAAACTGTATTAAAAAAGAATAAAATACCTAGGAATAAATCTAACCAAGGAGGTGACAGACCTGTACACTGAAAACTGTAAGACATTAATGAAATAAATTGAAGAAGACACAAATAAATGGAAAGATATTACATGCTCATGAACTGGAAGAGTTAATATTGTTAAAATGTCCACACTACCCAAAGCAATCTACAGATTCAATGCAAGCTCTATCAAAATTCCAATGCCATTTTTCACAGAAATAGAACAATCCTAAAATTTGTATAGGACATGAAGACTGCAAATAGCCAAAGCAATTCTGAGAAATAAGAACAAACCTGGGGGCATCATGCTCCCTGATTTCAAACTATATTACCAAAGCAATAGTTATCAAAACTGCATGGCCTTGGTATAAAAACAGACACATAAATCAATGGAACAGAATAGAGAGCCCAGAAATAAACCTATGCATAAATGGTCAATTAATTTATGACAAAGGAGCCAAGAATATAGGAAGGGGAAATGACAGTCTCTTCAATAAATGGTGCTGGGAAAACTGGATAACCACATGCAAAAGAATAAAATTGGACCACTATCTTATACCATACACAAAAATTAATTCAAGATGGATTAAAAATATGAATGTAAAACCTGAAATCACAGAAGAAAACAAAGCAGTAAGCTCTGCGACATCAGTGTTGGAGGTTGATGTTCTTGCTTGTGACACCAAAAGCAAAGGCAACAAAAGCAAAAAGAAACAAATGGGATGACATCAAACTAAAACAAAACAAAACAAAACAAAAACTTCTGCACAGCAAAGGGAACGTCAACAACATGAAAAGGCAACCTATTGAATGGCAGAAAATATTTGAGAATCGTGCATCTAACAAGGGGTTAACATCCAAAATATGTCAACAATTCATACAACTCAATAGCACTTTTCTCTTTTGTCATTTCATTTAGAAACTTTTTGTGTTTGTATTTAGTAGAGTTAAATGAGTTTCCTTAAATGAAATATTGCATCCACAACACTATTAAAAACAGCACAGTCTACAAATAATACACTTTAAATACAAGGACACACATAAGGTGAATGTAAAGGGATGGAGAAAAATATCCCATGATAACACTAATAAACAGAAATCTTGAGTAGCTACATTATTTCCTGACAAAAATTTAGATGAAACTTAATTATCATAGATAAGGAAGGGCATAAAATAAGAATAAAAGAGTCAGTTCTCCAAGAAAATCCAAAATCTCTATGTACCTAACAACAGAATATCAAAATATAAAAGAAAAACAGAATTGAAAAGAGACACAGATAGATCCACTATTATAACTGTATATTTTGCTGTATTTTTTTTTTTAGTAATTGGGAGACCAAGCAGGCAGAAAACTACTAAGGATAAAATTGACCTGAAAAGCACTATTAATCAATTGACATTTAAAGAATCCTCTATCTCACAATAGCAGAATACACATTTTTCTAAGGCTCACATGGACTGTTGTATAGGACAGATCACATTAGCTAATTTAAAAGACCATAAATCATACAAAGTATGTTTGCAGGACACAACGGAATCAATAATTAATAACATTCCAAAGTAGAAAATAATAGGCTCTGTTGATTTCACTTGTGAATTCTATCAAACAATTAATGAAAAAATGATAGCAATCCTCCACAATCTCATCCAAAAGATAGAAACGGGGGGAACACTTTCTAATTCACTCTATGAGACCAGCATTATCTTAATAACAAATCCAGGTAAAGCTCTACAAGAAAGGAAAACTAAAACTATTTTCAAAAACATATCAGCCAATGGGATCCAACAATGTATAAAATAATTGTACAACGAAGTGAGATTTACTTCAAGTATGCGAGACTATTTCAACATTCAAAAGTCAATTAAGTTAATCTATCAAATCAAGAGACTAATAAGAAAATTCACATGATCAGATCAATTCATGCAGAAAAGCATTTCACAAAATCCAACATCCATTCATTATAAAACTCTCAACAAGGTAGAAGTAGAACTTCCTTAACCTGAAAAAAACTATCACTTCACAAAAGTTCAAAAATTGGGGTGCTATAGGGCAAGTAGAGTGAGCATATTTCCCTATTCATCCTCTGGTGGGTTATGGAGGGTAGATGTCAAGTTTTCTTATTGGTCATTGAAATTCTCACCTAGTTTTCCTTTGTTATCACTTCTAAGTATTATGAAACACTTCCATTTGTAATTATAGCTATCTATGGCTGATAATAATAATTACAATTAATGTAATAGCTAATATTTATTTAGCATTTATTGAGGGCTTATGTGTCAAACACCATGTTTAGCAGTTTACATGGATTATCTTATTTGGACTTCAAACAATTCTATGATTTACTTTTGATTCCTATTTATAGCTGAAGATTCTAAACTACAGAAAGCAATTTAACTTGTGCTAGAAACTTAGTGGAAGTCAGCATTCAAGTCTACACAATCAGGCTCCAAAAGCAACTCTCCTCTCCCATGTTGAACTGCCTCTCAGGCAGGTGAGTATAGTTAGAAAAATAAAACCTCTCAGTTAATTGTGGTGAAAGCCAAGGCCTTCTCTCTTTATCAGGAATTCCTGGAGTAGGTCTAAACTCTGCATCAGAGCATCCAAGAACCAATTATAGAATTTCAGCAACTTCTGCCTTTTCAGATAGTCTATTATCAAAATATAAAGATGGAATTTAACATACATTGAAACAATAGCTTTTTTCTCCATCCAATTCCATGTCATTTTTGATCACTGTTACCTTTCGCCACAGGCTGGCATTAGATTATTCTGGTCTCAATGTCTGAGGTTATTAAGTTTTTGTTTCTTTTGTTTTATTTCATCATACATGGAAAACAGAAATATTTCTTTAGGGGCAATTAGAAATGTGCCATTCTATCCAGATGCATAAAACTAGTTTTTAATTAGTTAAGGTAATAAATTTATCCCAAACTAAGGAGTAGGTCTTTCTGGGATTTTAATTTCCTGATTTTTTTCCCCTAATATTTCCAATGCCTCTAAAACAAAAAAGAGACATTAAGTATTTTGATTTCAGAAAGCATAAACACTTAAGAGCACTCAGTTTCATAGAGTTTATTTATTATTTTCTTGGTCTTCTCCATAAAAATATATTCCATATAGAGCAGTTAATAAAGATAAATTGATTGTTTGCTGAAGAAAAACACAGAGCACTAACCATAGAGTTACTATAATTAAATTACCAAGTAGATAAAAATATTGAAATGCCAAATAGAATTCCAAATTTTTTGTGCTTTATATAAATATATGACTTGCTAAAAACAATATAGTTCTATGTTTAATGGCAACTACATACTTTTCTGCAACTTTTATGGAAGAAATGTCCAGAATATAAAAAGAAAAATAAAAATGATAATAAATAAAAATACATACCCTGTAGGTGAATTTGAAGTTTTCCTTTGTTAAGGATTTATTTGTTAATGAAATTAAGTAGAATACACATTAAAATTAGACAAAAAATTCCAAGAGTGGAAACAAGCATATTTAGAAAAAGCTTCCAAATTAAGTGTCTTTTCTTCTAATGGCTTACCTTAAAAAAAATCACAGGGATTCCCTGGTGGCACAGTGGTTGAGAGTCCGCCTGCCAATGCAGGGGACACAGGTTCGTGCCCCAGTCCGGGAAGATCCCACATGCCGCAGAGCAGCTGCACCTGTGAGCCATGGCCGCTGAGCCTGCGCGTCCAGAGCCTGTGCTCCGCAACGGGAGAGGCCCACGTACTGCAAAAAAAAAAAAAAAAATCACGGCTTTTTTATCTCCCTTAGTCTCTTTCTGCATAAAATACCTGGGGAAAATATCCTTTAGTCTTTACATTTATATATAAGAAAACTGTACATGAACTATAGAGGAGTTGTACTGAGTTAGGTATGCTTTTTAAAGTTATCATAAACTACATGCCTATTTAACGGTAGAGTACAATCTATTACAACAGTGATTCTTGGGATTTATCATCTTTCAATCTTGAAAAAAATCCATGTTAAAAAACTCCTATTCTGCTTATGACTAAGATAAAGTAATAGCACACAAATTTACATTCCCAGTTCAAACAACCAAAAATCTGGACACAATATATAAATAACACTTCAAGGCATTGGAGATTATGCAGCTAAAGGCAGTATTCTCTGAAAGATGGTTAACAAACAAGGTGAGCTCTGTAATTTCTACAGTATACTGTCTGGAGAGAATTTCCAGTGTCACAGTGGGGTGAAACCCAGGCAGACGATGGTTCCCTCACTGAGTTGAGGAGTGGGAGGTGGAAGTCTGGGGTGGGACTAGAGGCTAGAGTAAGAAAGGCAGAATTCTGAGAGGAGAAAGCAATCTAGAGATGTTCAGATGGTCCGCCTTAAACTGAGTATTGATCAGTTTTTACGGTGAGGAAACCACCTGAGACTAAGGGAACAACCATCTAAAGTAGAGAAACAACCCTCAGTGCTCACATGAAAGCAAGTGTAGCTCCTATTCCCACAGACTGAGTGGAAAAGCTCATAATTCACAGGTCATTGGGTATAGACTACTCAGAAGGAATTTACCCCAGAATTGGGGAAAATTAGACCTAGACTAAAGCTGTTCTGGTCCTGCCTAACAAGACTTAAAACTTAAAATCAAGACAGGAAAATATACTATCTTCAGGTAACTTAACTGTGCCAGATAACAAAGCTCAACACTATTTAAAGGAAGGAAAATGTATACAGACACAAGAAGATGTTCATTTAAAAATTACCAGATATGCAAAAAAGCAGGAAAATATAACCCAAGATGAGAAAAATCAATCAAAATTAACCCCAAAAACATTCATTGTAGAATTAGTAACAATAACACTAAAACACTTATTCTAACAAACTAGAGGAAAAGACAGCATTTTAGTAAAACATAGAAATATCAAAGATGCAAATTTAATTCCAGATATGAAAACTACAGTGTCTGATAATACAACGCACTGGATAGGATTAATGGCAAATTAGGCACTGCAGCATACAAGATCAATGAACTTGAAGACATATCCATGGAAAGTAAATAAAAAATAATATTGTGTTGTGGACTTTGTAACATATATGACAATAGTAGCACTGGCTAATAAAGGAAAAATGAAAGCCTACTACTGTCAGGTTTTTATATTATGCATGAACTGGTATGATAACATTTCAAAGTAGATTATCATAAGTAAAAATGCATGATATAAACATAAGCAAACACTGAAACAAACAAAAAAAGAGTTATAGCCAATAATTCAACAAAGGAGATAAAATAGAATCATAAAATACACTAAATTAATCCAGAATAATGCATTACAGTGGAAATAAGTGGAGCAGGAACAAACAGGACAAATAGAAAACAAATAGCCAGTGGTAGATTTAGAACCAATCATGATAATGATCATATTAAATGATATAAACTAATTAATAGGCAGTGATTGTCAAAAGGGGTAAAAAGCAAGACCCAATTATATTCTGCTTACAAAATGCCCACTTTAAATATTAGATGCAATGAACAAATTAAAAGACAAAAGCTACCAAAGCTCATTCAAGAAGAAATATGTTACCTGAATAGCCTTAAATCAACAATTTGTACTTATCTTTCCCACAAAGTATGGGCCAACATGTCTCACTTTAGTAAATTAAATACAATAATACATAAAAGGTATAATCAAGCCTTGAATCACTTATAAAATTTACATAATATGGATCGTAGTCCTAAATATAAACACCAAACTTCTAGAAAATGTAGAGGAGAAAATACTTGTGGCAGCATTAGGCCAAGATTTCTTAGAAACATAATAAATAAATAATTGATAAATTGTGTTTTATAAGAAGTAAACACTGGACGATATCAAATAGCCAAATAGCCAAAGCAATCTTGAGAAAGAAAAACAGAGCTGGAGGAATCAGGCTCCCGGACTTCAGACTATACTACAAAGCTACAGTCATCAAAACAGTATGGTACTGGCACAAAAACAGATATATGGATCAATGGAACGGGATAGAAAGCCCAGAGGTAAACCCACACACTTATGGTCAATTAATCTATGACAAAGGAGGCAAGAATATGCAATGGAGAAAAGACAGTCTCTTCATAAGTGGTGCTGGGAAAAGTGGACAGCTACATGTAAAAGAATGTAATTAGAACATCGTCTAACACCATACACAAAAATAAACTCAAAATGGATCAAAGACCTAAATGTAAGGCTGGAAACTATAAAATTCTTAGAGGAAAATGTAGGCAGAACACTCTTTGACATAAACTGCAGCAATATCTTTTTTGATCCACCTCCTAGAGTAATGAAAATAAAAACAAAAATTAAAAAAATGGGACCTAATTAAACCTGAAAGCTTTTGCACAGCAAAGGAAACCATAAACAAAATGAAAAGACAACCCACAGAATGGGAGAAAATATTTGCAAATGAAGAGACCAACAAGGACTTAATCTCCAATATATACAGTTTATGCAGCTCTATGTCAAAAAAACACAAACCAATCAAAAAATGGGCAGAAGATCTAAATAGACATTTCTCTAAGGAAGACATACAGATGGCCAAAAAGCACATGGAAAGATGCTCAACATCACTAATTAACAGAGAAATGCAAATCAAATCTACAATGAGGTATCAACTCACACTGGTCAGAATGGCCATCAATAATAAATACTGGAGAGGGCATGGAGAAAAGGGAACTTTCTTACACTCTTGGTGGGAATGTAAATTGGTACAATCACTATGGAAAACAGTGTGGAGGTTCCTTAAAAAACAAAAAGTAGGAATCCCATATGATCCAGCAATCCCACTCCTCGGCATATATCCAGATAAAACCATACTTTGGAAAGATACATGCACCCCAATGTTCATGGCAGCACTATTTACAATAGCCAAGACATGACAGCAACCTAAATATCTATCGATAGAGGAATGGACAAAGAAGAAATGGTACATATATACAGTGGAATATTACTCTGCCATAAAAAAGAACAAAATAATGCCATTTGCAGCAATGTGGAGGAACCTAGAGATTATCATACTAAGTGAAGTAAATCAGAGAAAGACAAATATCATATGATATCGCTTACATGTGGACTCTAATTTAAAAATGATACAAATGATCTTATTTATAAAAAAGAAACAGACTCATAGATTTTGAAAACAAAATTATGGTTACCAAAGGGGAAACATGGTGGGGGGAGGGATAAATTAGGAGCTTGGGATTAACATACACACACTACTATATATAAAATAGCTAACCAACAAGGACCTACTGTACAGCATAGGGAACTCTACTGAATCACCTATGTTCTGTAATCACCTATGTGGGTAAAGAATCTGAAAAAGAATGAATATATGAATAACTGAATCACTTTGCTGCACACCTGAAACTAACGCAATATTATAAATCAACAATACTCCAATAAAAACTTTAAAAATGAACTGTAAAAAATAAAATGCATACTTTTGAAATTCTGAAAAAAAACATAAAAATATTAGTGGTGCTTCTTTCACAAAATTGAGAATATTTTAACTTCCTCACTTAAGTTTCTGTGTATTGATTAATATTTTTATAATGACTTTGTATTGTAAATATAGAGAGAAAATTATTAAGTGTATGAAACTATAGAGGAAAGTATAGGATATTTTTAAAAATTATATTGGGATGGAAAATATGTTAGGGAGTTCTTTTTTTTTTTTAGTCCAAGGCAGATTAGAACTCTACTTAAATGGGTATTTTAAAAATGTAACAACTTGAGAATTTATTCACTCACATAAATGAAGAGCCCAAGGGTAGCCCCAGCTTTTGGCACTGTTGATACTGGTACCCAAGCAGTATCATCAGCAATGTGTTTCTCTACATCTTTCTGCACTGCTTTCCTTAGTGTTGGATTTACTTGCATGCGAAGTTTACTGAAGGTTGACAAAATGGCCATAAAAATTCCTAGGCTTATATCCACAAGGGCTCCAGTGAATGAATAATTTCTTTTTATCCATTTAACAGCAGAAGTCCCAGGGTTGACATTTCCTTGCTTTTACATAGCCTTGGTCATGTGCCTCAACTCTGTGATCTTGGAATGCAGGTTACTCATTGGCCAAGTTTGCTACTTGTAAGAATCCATGGAGTCTCAGTGGAGCTTGTCTCACCTGATCCATTTAGTGTCAGAGTGATTTCCTTCAGGAAAACAGGATGCCAGTATCAGATGCACAGGGGTTGGGTAATAGTCCAAAGGACAAGAGAAGTTCACTACATTATGTTCTTCCTAAATGAGATAGAACATTTTAAAGGCATAAAGAAAAAGATAGATAAGACCACCTAAGTTTATATACTTTGTCTGTATGAAATTCATTATGAGCGTAGTTAAAAAAGAAATGGTTGAAAATACATATATTGCAGTAAAATGTTTAATATTTATGGATGAAGAGTCCCTGTAACTCATAAGACAAAAGAAGGTAACAATAGAAAAAATAATAAAGAACAAAAGCAGGAATTCTCAGTTTAAAAAAATGTTAATGGCCAAACAAGCTTATAAAATAACACTGTCATGAGTAATCAGTAATGCAAATAAATATGATAATAAGATTTCTGTTTTCATTAATTAGATTATGGAACTGGAAATGAGAATATGATAAATTACAATAGTAAAATAGACTACTAAAATTGGTACCCTCATACACAGTTGATGGAAGTGTAAATTGGTAGAGAATTTTGTTACCACTTTTAAGGCTGACAAGTTGACAGTGATCTGTCAAAATGAAAATGTGCATACTTACATCTATCCTAAAAAATAATCACAAATACACACAAATGCATACTTATAAGAATGGTATTGAACCATTGTTAAGTAATAGGAAAAATAGGAAACTAAATATCTATCAGTAGGATAATGACTAACAAAGTATAGGATATGTATATTTTTAATAATATGAAAGTCCATAAAAGTGTGAAATAGCTCTATATGAGCAGAAATGTACAGCTCACTAGATGCTGTATACATAATTTTATTAAAAGTAATTTTATATTTATGTACAATTACACATTATTCCTAACTATCCCTTATCTGTATCTATTTGTGTGTGTGTGTATGCACAGAGAAAGAGTAGAAGATAGGTATAAACTACTGATTACTATTATTACACAGAGGCTACTTCTGTGGAAGAGCAAAAGCATGGGGAGGAAAGAGAGATATTTCTGTGCTGCTAGAGGTTTTGTGACTATTTTTTAAAATATTTTTTCAGTTTTTGGTCACTTTGGGGTAAAAGTGCTTCAAATGCTGGAATAAAGAAATAATGTGTCCTATTTGCAGAAATAACAAAGATAATCTTTTGAAGTCTGTTTTTCAAAGAAACAGCTTGTCCGTGTGATTTACCACCAGTGTTGCATAGTGGTTATATCACTTACTGGTCTAAGTTATTATATATGTAATATATATACATATATTATATATGTATGAATATTGATAAATATCTTAATGTTTAAATAAGACATATATTATCTATGAAAAACAACTATTCACATCTGTGTACTGTCTCTTTAGACTAAAGATGCCCACATAAAACAAACTATTGGGAGTCTCCACAGGCAGTTTTGAAGGTGGGATAAGAGGTTGGATTGCAATAAAATATATGTTAGCTCAGTTTGGTTTGTGTCAGTAACTATATTAACTCACTATGGTAATAGTTTATCTCATCTCAATCAGCACATCTGATTACTATTTGTGTATATGATTAATAAAAATAAAGAAACTAGATATTATATATTAAAATAATCTGCAATCTAAACCTTTCAAAATATCAGGTATGTAGGTTAAACAAATATTAAAACCTAGATTCTTCCTCCACCTACAGCCTCATTTCATGCCACTTTCTCCCATTGTCATGACCACACTGGACAAATTTCCATATCTCTGAAAATGCTAAATTTTCTCTCCTCTCAGTGCCCTCATCGATACTATTCAATGACTATGGGGTATCCTTTCAAGCACTCATCAGAGACAGAGGTCATGTGTTTGAACTTACATTTTTTAATTAAAAAAATTATAGATAAAGAGTATTTGGATATTTTTTGCCCTTTAAAAGAGGACAACACAAGATCTTCCTACAGTTCCATCATTTGGCAGATTGGTTATCACTCAGAGAAGGGCTTTAGCTATCATGGTGGCTCACTTAATTGTATCCCCCAAAATTTATGTTGAAGCTCTAACCCCCAGTATGACTGTATGTAGGGATAGGGCTTAAAAGGAGAGAATTAAGGTTAAATAAGGTCTTAAGAGTAGAGCCCTAATCTGATAGGATTAGCGTCCTTATAAAAGGAGAGACACCAGAGAGCTCTTCGTTGCCACTCACTGTAAAGACAATGTGAATGTGGCCCATTGCAAGTCAGAAAGAGAGTTCTCACCAGAAACTCACCCTGATGGCACCCTGATCTGACTTCCAGCCTCCAGAACTGTTAGCAAATAAATTTCTATTTTTGAAGCAACTCAGTCTGTGGTATTTTGGTAGTTCAAGATGACTCAGACACTGAAGCATTCTAACTACCTTTGCTTGAGACCACTATCTCTTTCTATTTCAGTTTCCCCTCCGTCATATTTCCTGTTGTCTGATGATGTTGAGGTGGCTATGGCCATTTGGGGGATGTTACTTTTAAGGTCAATTGAGCTGGGGATGGGTTTAGTTTGGTTTGGTTTCAGTGAGATATAAATATATTGGTTTGTTAGGACTTTGTTAATTACTGTCATAATCTCTCTATAGAAAACAATATAAAACACATTGTCATAAGGAGAGGCAATCAAAGACTAGGCAGCCAGATTTTGGAGAAAGCATTATAAAAGCATGTCAGACTCTAATTGAATATAAATATATCCTCTGGATTTTTTGGCATTTGTGTAATTAATTATTTATAAATTCTAATTTGTGATTATTTCTTAATTTAAATGAATATTCACTTTCACAGCTGTGTTTGTATTTATAATTTTATATGATTTTCCTTAAAAAAAATATAAAATTATACAATTTACAATTGTACACTTGCACAGTTTAGGAAGTATGAAAGCATGAACCAGTGGATCAGAGGTCCTAAACTCTCACGGCCAGTTCTGGCAGGAACTATGAAGAATTGTAATAAACAGGTGAGCACAATTCAACCTAAAAAGGGCAGTGGCTACTGAACACCAACAGAGTGCTGTCAATCAACTGAGGAAACAGGTCCACAGAAACTGAATACGTGAAAATTTAATGTGAGATTTCTGAAATTTTAAAGAAGGCATTTTAGTTCGATTTTTCAATAAAACGTGCATTTTGGGGCTTCCCTGGTGGCACAGTGGTTGAGAGTCCGCCTGCCGATGCAGGGGACGCGGGTTCGTGCCCCGGTCCAGGAAGATCCCACATGCCGCGGAGTGGCTTGGCCCATGAGCCATGGCCGCTCAGCCTGCGCGTCCGGAGCCTGTGCTCCACAACGGGAGAGGCCACAACAGTGAGAGGCCCGTGTACCGCAAAAAAACAAAAAAAACCCTTGCAATTTGACTGTTTGTCATTTTATGATTTGTCTAGGTAAATTATCCTCTGGATAATTTATACACCAGAAGGTTTCCTCAGATATTGCCTCCAAATGGCAGGCTCCAGTCTTTTATAAGAAAGGACACACCAAAGCAGTTTTTCACTGGGACTCAAAAGGTCTTATCTGGAGGTAAATGTATTTGAGAAGTAGTGTAACATTGTGGTAAAACATAGCTAAGATGCTACACTGCCTGAGTTTGGATTTCACCCAATCCCATTACGTATTTCTTGCGTAATCTTGGGCAAAATTTTCAACCTCTCTGCATTAATGTTCTTCATTTGTTAAGAGGAGAAATTGGTAATACCCAACTTCATGCTTTGAAGATGAAGTAAATTAATAAACTCCAAGAGTTTGACAAAAGCGTGGCCCAGCATAAATACTTATAAAAGTGTTAGCTATTTTTTCTCCCTTTTGGCCACTTGGAGTTTAACCATTTTAAAACAAGGACTAAATTAATTCCGTGCTGACTGCATCCTGGTCCACATGTTTAATCCAGTGTATATTAAACCTGTGATTGAGGGATGGCCTGTGTCTTAAAAGACAGTGCTCGTGCCAGTGATGTTCTTACCATATGTTAAGTTCTTGAAAGTCTGTAAGAGATCTGGAGCCAGCTCACCTTCCTGGAGGTTCTTCCTCACCATTACCTAGGGTGCTGATTAGGAGCAGACAAAAGGAAGGGGTTCTCTGATAGTCCACTTATTTTCTAGAATCGCAGGTAATTCTATGACTGAATGCCCTGTTGAAACAACTCTCACAGCAGGAGCAAGCAGCTCACAGACTCAGAGATAGATCCAGGGACTCTCAATCTGGCCTTACAATAGGTTCTGTGGGTCTATGTCCTGTTTCATTCCCCCTAAAGCAAGATTAATTAGAGGTCTGTGATCAAATATATTGTTGCTAGAAAGAAACACTGCCTCCTGAGACCTTAGGCCTGTTCACATGGACAACTCCTATCAAAGAACTTTGAGCAAGTCTCAAAATAACATCTTGGGAAAATTCTACCTCGGTTCTTTCAGTCAATGTCCAGCAGGTGACAAATGCTGAGCCTCTCCAGAAACACAAGAAACCTCCCAGTCAAGTGTGCCAGGCTTTCCCAGATGCTGAGAAGATCCTACATTTTCAGATATAATCCAGTTCTTTGCCCCTGAAAGCCATGGGCCATACCTTGATGGAAAATGTCCTTCATTCCAATGTACTAAGCACTGCAGATTGAAGGAAATGAAGAGATGGGAGACACAGTCCTTGCCTTCAAGTTGCTCATAGTTTAGTAGCACAATGAATATATTTTGAATAATGAAGACATGAATGAATGAAAAAATAAGTTATATGTGATCAAATGACTACATCTAAGTCTGCATTTTTTATTTTAAAATAAGGTTAATAGTACAAATATCTCATAGGACTTAAGGTGGAAACATTAAGATGATGAATGGAAAGGGCTTTTGCACAGTGTCCTGTATACAGTAAGCACTAAGTAAGTTTTTCATATTTTTTGTTATGGATGTAAAGTTCTAACATTAGTATTGTGTATATTCCTCCTTTAGCCATAAGTGTTGACCTCTACGCTATAGTACTTAAAGTGTGAATAATTAAAATGCTTTGTTAACTTTTTCTTACACTGCAAACATTGCTAGCACAGCAAAAATCTGTGCTAAAATTTTCACTGTCAGTTTTGCTCAGGACTAAATAGATGAATTTTGCTGATTAAATTTTCTCTAAGTTATCATTTCAATAATGATATCTATAATAAAGGTAGCTCTATTTGAACATAAAATTTTGTTTGGAATAAAATAAACAATTAAAAGTAATTAAGAAATATCAACACTTTACTTAAAGTGGTAATTTTTTTTAACTGGAGTAAAATTGCTTTACAATATTGTGTTAGTTTCCACTGTACAATGAAGTGAATCAGCCATATGTATACCTATATCCCCTCCCTCTTGGACCTCCCTCCCATCGCCCCCCATCCTGGACCTCTCTTCCACGCCCCATCCCACCCATCTAGGTCATCACAGAGCACCAGGCTGAGATCCCTGCTATATACAGCAGGTTCCCACTAGCTATCTATTTTACACATGGTAGTGTATTTAGGTCAAACCTAATCTCTCAATTCGTCCCACCCTCCCATTCCCCCACTGTGTCCTCATGTCCTTCTCTACATCTGCATCATTAAAAATTATTTGATGTGTTTAAAATTTGTAATATATTGCAAAAATTCTAGGGTACTATGTAAGAATTATTTTCATTTGTGTTGCATGAGTGTGCAGAGAATACCTTCTCTCTATCCCTGCAGAACCTCTCTCCTCCCCTCTCTACTTTATTGGACTCCATCTGTGGACTGTTTTGTCTCCTGGCTTCAGTTTGTGTTCAACCAATAGGAAGCTTGTACAGGAAGTCAGATAGTTAATTAATCCCTGGCTCCTTCTTTGTAAGATGGTTGCATCTCTGGACTGAAGGTCACAGATCCTCTCAAGCTGACACTATTTCTATCAGTGTCTCCTACTGAATTTGGGTATCCAACAACTCCCTCTCCGTATCATTTCAGGTCTCATAGTGGCAACAACAGCTGCTGTAGTTCACTCTGTGATATTGTACTATCTCCTGAGGTTTCCCTACATTCTGCCCACACTTAGAAATAGTCCCCTTTTAAAGCTCTCTTTGAATTATCCTAACTTAAGTGTACCATCTGTTTCATGCTAAAATCCCAATAAAAACAGGCAGTACAAAGATAAGGAAAATTATTGATTTTTTTACATTAAAAATGTATCTGAAAAGAAGAGAAAAGCTATACTTTTAAATTTTAGGATGGGATAGAAAGCATAGGGTTAAGAGTGCCAACTCTTATATTTGTAGCCAAATTCCAACTTGGTCATCTATTACTTGTGTTTTTACTCTATTTTTAAAAAATTTAATGTTCTCACTTATAAAATGGGAATAGTCATTAATGGTGAATGGTCATTTGTATCTATCTCATATTATTGAGATTAGGATTGTATAAAAAACATGTGTAAAGTGTTTAGCACAGAACTTTGTACTGGGTAATCTTTCAATGAAGGGTAGCTCCTACTTTTATTATCTGCATCTAATAATATTGCAAACATGTTAATATTTTAGGGCTTAAATTACTTTCTTTTTTATTACCATCACAAATTTAAACACTATGGAAAAATCTGTGTGCATATTTAGAAATATTTTTATATTATAACTATTAAAATATAACATACTGAGTCATTTTATTAGAAATGTTTGGTTTTTCAACTGTCTAAATGCAACCCATAACTTTTAGCTTTCTACTACCTTCATACAATATTATTGGACAGAGTCAGAATAGTTCAAACTAGTAGAGCTAGATCATAAATAAATGAAACATTTACTAAACTTCTCTAAAAATGCTTCTCTAAACTAGTATTAGTCATTCTGTCCTCACAGATAGTAAATTTGCCTGGGAGGTCTCTCAGGAATTGCCTGAAGCAGGTAATAGGGAACTAAGGGGGCAGGATTCAAGGTTCATAAACAGAATGGTATCAGTTTCTAAATATTTTTTTTTAAAAATGCTATACTAGAGTAGGTGGGTTCTTTTGAGAGGAAGTTTTCATAATTAAGTTTAACCAAAACCAAAATAATAACTATTTTAGAAATAAAAATCTGTATATGATATTAAAAATATATCTCATTTCTCTGTCAGTTGCATATTTTTTTAGCTCTAAGATCCCTACAAAAGGTATTAGACCAAAGGTAATATCAGCATGATAGCAGCATTAATCTTTCACTTTGTTTCTCCCTTTCAATCCAGCAGAAAAAGGACTATGTTATTTATGAGACATTTTATACAAAGCTCATGGTAACCACAAAACATAAATCTAGAGCAGAGACATGAAACATAAAAAAGAGGAAATAGAAAAACAACATAAAAAACCACCAAACTAAAATGGCAGATAGAAACACAAGGAATAAGAAACAATGGAGATATAGGGAAACCAACAGGCAAAAGACAAAATGGCAATACAAAGCCCTCATCTATCAATAATTACCCTAACTGTAAATGAACTGAATTCACCAATCACAAGATACAGAGTGGCTGGATGGGTTAAAATGCAAGACCCAACTATGTGCTACTTCCAGGAGACTTATCTCAGCCCTAGAGACAAACATGGGCTCAACATGAAGAGATAGAAGATGATACTCCAAGAAAATTACAGCCAACAGAAAGTGGGTGTAGTTACACTCATATCAGAAAAAATATCCTTCAAACCAAAAATGTAACATGAGACAAAGATGAACATTATATAAAGGGGACAATTCATCAAGAAGACATAACAGTTAACATATATGCATCTAATATAGGAACACTAAAATATATAAATCAAGTATTAACAGACTTACAAGGAGAAATTGACAGCACACAAATAAAAAAAGGGGACTTTAATAACCCCACTGACATCAGTGGACAGATCATCCAGACAGAAAGTCAACAAAGAAAGAGCAGCCTTAGATAAAACATTAGACCAGATGAATTTAATAGACTGATATAGAGCATTTCATCCAAAAGCAGCAGAATACACATACTTCTCAAGTACACATGAAACATTTTCAAGGAAAGACCATATGTTGTGACACAAAACTAGTCTCAATAAATTTAAAAAGACTGAAAGCATATCAAGCATCTTTTCCAACCACAAATGTATGAAACCAGAAATCAACTACAAAAAGAAAGCTGGAAAAGTCACAAATATATGGATACTAACCAACATGCTACTGAACAACTGTCAGATCAATGATGAAATCAAAAGAGAAATTTTAAAAATACCTGAAGAAAAATGAAAATATAACATACCAAAATCAATGGAATGCAGTAAAAGCAGTACCAAGAGGGGAGTTTATAGCAATACAATTCCATCTCAAGAAACAAGAAAAATATCAAATAAACAATCTAAACTTACACCTAAAGGAACTAGAAAAAGAAGAAATGAAACCTATAGTAGAAAGGACACAATAATAATCAGAGTGAAAATAAATAAAATAGAGACTAAAAAGACAATAGAAGAGATCAATAAAACTAAGAGCTGATTGTCTGAAAAGATAAACAAAATTGACAGACCTTTAGCTAGACTTCCAAAAGAAAAATGAGAGAAAGCTCAGAAAAATAAAATCAGAAACAAAAGAGTAGAAATTACAATGTATACCAGAGAAATACAATGAATTATAAGAGAACATTATGAACAGCTATTCACAACAAATTGGACAACCAAAAGAAATGGATATATTTTTAGAATCATACATCTTTCCAAGACTGAATCATAAAGAAACAGAAAATCTGAACAGAATGATCACTAGTAAGGAGATTAAAACTGTAATCTAAAACTTTCCCAAAGGGAGTTTGGAAAACTGGACCTGCCAAAGAGGTAAGAGAAAATTGTTTTGGGGTGCAAGAGGGGATTCAGAGCACCACCGAAACAAGCTCCAGAGATGGGCACAAGCCACGGCTATCAGTATGGACATCAGAGATGGGCATGAAACGTTAAGGCTGCTGCTGCTGCCACCAAGAATCCTGTGTGCAAGCACAGGTCACTATCCACACCTCCCCTCCAGGGAGCCTGTGCAGCTGGCCACTGCCAGGGTCCTGTGATCCAGGGACAATGTCCCTGGGAGAACACATGGCACATCTTAGTCTGGTGCATCATGCCAGCCTCTGCCGCCTCAGGCTCGCCCTGCATTCCATACCCCTCCCTCCCGCCAGCCTGAGTGAGCCAGAGCCCCCTAATCAGCTGCTCCTTTAACCCCGTCCTGTCTGAGCGAAGAACAGACGCCCTCAGGCGACCTACACGCAGAGGCGGGGCCAAATCCAAAGCTGAGCCCCAGGAGCTGTGCGAACATAGAAGAGAAAGGGAAATCTCTCCCAGCAGCCTCAGGAGCAGTGGATTAAATCTCCACAATCAATTTGATGTACCCTGCATCTGTGGAATACCTGAATAGACAATGAATCATCCGAAAATTGAGGTGGTGGACTTTGTGAGCAACTGTAGACTTGGGGTGTGCTTTCTACATCTAGGTTGTTTCTGGTTTTGTGTTTATCTTAGTTTAGTATTTAGAGCTTATTATCATTGGTAGATTTGTTTATTGATTTGGTTGTTCTCTTCCTTTTTTATTATATATACATATATATATTTTTTCCTTTCCCTCTTTTTGTGAGTGTGTATGTGTATGCTTCTTTGTGTGATCTTTCTGTACAGCTTTGCTTTTGCCATTTGTCCTAGGGTTCTTACTGTCCATTTTTTTCTTTGTTTGTTTTTGGTATAGTTTTTAGCACTTGTGATCATTGGTGGATTTGTTTTTTGGTTTGGTTGCTCTCTTCTTTCTCTCTTCTTTTTGTTACTTTTATATTTTTAATATTTTTTTCTATTTTAATAACTATATTTTATTCTTTTCTTTCTTTCTCTTTTTTCTCTCATTCTTTCTTCCTTCCTTTCTCTTTCTTTCTTCCTTTCTTTCTTTCCTTCTTTCTTCCCTTCTTTCTTTCTTTCTTTCTTTCTTTCCTTCCTTCCTTCTTTCCTTCTTTCTTTCCCTTTTCTTCAGAGCCATGTAGCTGACAGGATCTTGGTGCTCTGGCCGGACAGGCCTGAGCTTCCGAGGTGGGAGAGTCAAGTTCAGATATTGGTCCACCAGAGACCCCCAGGTCCCACGTAATATTAAATGGTGAATGCTCTTGCAGAGATCTCCATCTAAAAGCTAAGACCCAGATCCACTCAACGACCAGTAAGCTACAGAGCTGGACACCCTATGCCAAACAACTAGCAAGACAGGAACACAAACCCACCCATTAGTAGAGAGGCTACCTAAAATCATAATAAGTTCACAGACATCCCAAAGCACACCACTGGACATGGTCCTGCCCACCAGAAAGACAAGATCCAACCGTATCGACCAGAACACAGGCACCAGTCCCCTCCACCAGGAAACCTACACAACCGACTAAACCAACCTTACTCACTGGGAACAGACATCAAAAACAACGGGTACGACAAACCTGCAGGCTGCAAAGTGGAGACAACAAACACAGTAAGTAAAGCAAAATGAGAAGGTAGAGAAATAAACAGCAGATGAAAGAGCAAGGTAAAAAACCACCAGACCGAAAAAATGAAGAGGAAATAGGCAGTCTACCTGAAAAAGAATTCAGAGTAGTGATAGTAAAGATGATCCAAAATCTTGGAAACAGAATGGAGAAAATAAAAGAAACATTTAGCAAGGACCTAGAAGAACTAAAGAGCAAACAAACAATGATGAACAACAAAATAAATGAAATTAAAAATTCTCTAGAAGGAATCAATAGCAGAATAACTGAGGCAGAAGAACAGATAAGTGAGCTGGAAGATAAAATAGTGAAAATAACGACCACAGAGAAGAATAAAGAAAAAAGAATGAAAAGAATTAGGACAATCTCAGAGACATCTGGGACAACATTAAGTGCACCAATATTTGAATTATAGGGGTCCCAGAAGAAGAGAGAAAGAAAGGGACTGAGAAACTATTTGAAGATTATAGTTGAAAACTTCCATAATATGGGAAGGAAATAGTCAATCAAGTACAGGAGGCACAGGGAGTCCCATACAGAATAAATCCGAGGAGAAACACACCAAGACACATATTAATCAAACTATCAAAAATTAAATAAAAAGAAAAAATATTTAAAGTAGCAAGGGAAAAACAACAAATAACATACAAGGGAATGCCCATAAGGTTAACAGCTGATCTTTCAGCAGAAACTCTACAAGCCAGAAAGGAGTGGCAGGACGTATTTAAAGCGATGAAAGGGAACAACCTACAAGCAAGACCCCTCTACTCAGAAAGGATCTCATTCAGATTCGATGGAGCAATTAAAGTGTTTACAGACAAGCAAAAGGTAAGAGAATTCAGCACCACCGAACCAGCTTTACAACAAATGCTAAAGGAACTTCTCTAGGCAGGAAACACAAGAGAAGGAAAAGACCTACAATAACACACCCAAAACAATTAAGAAAATGGTAATAGGAACATACATATCAATAACTGCCTTAAATATAAATGGATTAATTGCTCCAACCAAAAGACATAGACTGGCTGAATGGATACAAAAACAAGACAATTTATATGCTGTCTAAAAGAGACCCACTTCAGACCTAGGGACACATACAGACTGAAAGTGAGGGGATGGAAAAAGATATTCCATGCAAATGGAAATCAAAAGAAAGCTGGAGTAGCAATTCTCAGATAAAATAGACTTTAAAATAAAGACTATTACAAGAGATAAAGAAGGACACTACATAATGCTCAAGGGATCCATCCAAGAAGAAGATACAACAATTGTAAATATTTATTCACCCAACATAGGAGCACCTCAATAAACAAGGCAAATACTAACAGCCATAAAAGGGGAAATCAACAGTAATGCAATCATAGTAGGGGACTTTAACACCCCAGTTTCACCAACGGACAGATCATCCAAAATGAAAATAAATAAGGAAACATAAGCTTTGAATGATACATTAAACAAGATGGACTTAATTGATATTTATAGGACATTCCATCCAAAAACAACAGAATACACCTTCTCAAGTGCTCATGGAACATTCTCCAGGATAGATCACACCTTGGGTCACAAATCAAGCCTTGGTAAATGTAAGAACATTGAAATCATATCAATTATCTTTTCTGATCACAATGAGACTAGATATAAATTACAGGAAGAAATCTGTAAAAGACACAAACACACAGAGGCTCAACAATATACTATTAAATAACCAAGAGATCACTGAAGAAATCAAAGACGAAATCAAAAAATACCTAGAAACAAATGACAATGAAAACATGATGACCCAAAACCTATGGGATGCAGCAAAAGCAGTTCTAAGAGGGAAGTTTATAGCGATAGAATCCTACCTCAAGAAACAAGAAACACCTCAAATAAACAACCTAAATTTACATGTAATGCAATTAGAGAAAGAAGAACAGAAAAACCCCAAAGCTAGCAGAAGGAAAGAAATCATAAAGATCAGATCAGAAATAAATGAAAAAGAAATTAAGGAAACTAAAGCAAAGATCAATAAAACCAAAAGCTGGTCCTTTGAGAAAGATAAAATTGAGAAACCATTAGCCAGACTCATCAAGAAAAAAGGGGAGAAGACTCAAATGAATAGAATTAGAAATGAAAAAGGAGAAGTAACAAATGACACTGCAGAAATACAAAGGATCATGAGAGATTACTACAAGCAACTATATGCCAATAAAATGGACAGCCTGGAAGAAATGGACAAATTCTTAGAAAAGCACAACCTTCCAAGACTGAACCAGGGAGAAATAGAAAATATAAACAGACCAATCACAAGCACTGAAATTGAGACTGTGATTAAAAATCTTCCAACAAACAAAAGCCCAGGACCAGACGGCTTCACAGGTGAATTCTATCAAACATTTAGAGAAGAGCTAACACCTATCCTTTGCAAACTCTTCCAAAATATAGCAGAGGGAGGAACACTCCCAAACTCATTCTATGAGGCCACCATCACCCTAATACCAAAACCAGACAAACATGCCACAAAAAAAGAAAACTACAGGCCAATATCACTGATGAACATAGATGCAAAAATCCTCAACAAAATAGTAGCTAACAGAATCATAACGACAATGAGGTGTCACCTCATACCAGTCAGAATGGCCATCATCAAGAAATCTACTAACAATAAATGCTGGAGAAGGTGTGAGGAAAAGGTAACTCTCTTGCACTGTTGGTGGGAATGTAAATTGATACAGCCACTATGGAGAACAGTATGGACGTTCCTTAAAAAACTAAAAATAGAACTACCATATGACCCAGCAATCCGACTACTGGGCATATACCCTGAGAATGCCATAATTCAAAAAGAGTCATGTACCACAATGTTCATTGCAGCTCTATTTACAATAGCCATGACATGGAAGCAGCCTAAGTGTCCATCAACAGAAGAATGGATAAAGAAGATGTGGCACATATATACAATGGAATATTACTCAGCCATAAAAGGAAATGAAATTGAGTTATTTGTAGTGAGGTGGATAGACCTAGAGACTGTCATACAGAGTGAAGTAAGTCATAAAGAGAAAAACAAATACCATATGCTAACACATATATATAGAATTTAAAAAAAAAAGGTTCTGAAGAACCTAGTGGCAGGACAGGAAGAAAGACACAGACTTAGAGAATAGACGTGAGAACACGGGAGGGGAAGGGTAAGCTGGGACGAAGTGAGAGAGTGGCATAGACATATATACACTACCAAATGTAAAATAGATAGCTAGTGGGAAGAAGCTGCATAGCACAGGAAGACCAGCTCAGTGCTTTTTGACCACCTAGAGGTTGGGATAGGAAGGGTGGCAGGGAGACGCAAGAGGGAGGAGATATGGGGATGTATGTAAATGTATAGCTGATTCACTTTGTTATACAGCAGAAACTGACACACCATTGTAAAGCAACTATACTCTAATAAAGGTGTTAAAAAAATAACAGAAATAAAAATGTAAAAAAATAAAATCTCCCCCAAAACAAAAGTCCAGGACCCAACAGCTTCACAGGTGAATTCTACCAAACATTCAAAGAAGATTGAATACCTATCCTTCTTAAATTCTTCCAAAAAAATTGAAGAGGAGGGAATGCTTCCTCCCTCATTTTATGAGGCCAAAATTATGCTGATACCAAAACCAAACAGAGACACCTTGAAAATTACAGGCCAATATCTCTGATGGACATAGATGCAAAAATTCTCAACAAAATGTTAGCAAACCAAATACAACCATACATTAAAAGGATCATACACCATGATCAAATAGGATTTATTCCAAGGTGCAAGCATGGTTCAACATCCACAAATTAATCAACATGATACACCACATTAAAAAAATGAAGGATAAAAAAACCATATGATCATCTCAATAGATGCGGAAAAAGCATTTGACAAGATTGAATACCCATTTATGATTCAAAACAATAACCGTCAATAGAATGGGCATAGAAGGAATGTACCTCAACATAATAAAGGCCACATATAAAGTCACAGCTAACATCAAAATCAAGGGTGAAAAAATGAAAGCTATTCCTCTAAGATCAGGGCTAAGACAAGGATGTCCACGCTTACCACTCTTATTCAACATAGTATTGGAAGTCCTAGCCAGAACAATCAGGCAAGAAAAATAAATAAAAGGCATCCAAATTGAAAAGGGGGAAGTATAATTGTGACTATTTACAGGTGACATGATTTTATATATGAAATACCGAAAGAATCCAGCAGAAAACTATTAGAAATAATAGACAAATACAGTAAAGTTGCAGAATACAAAATCAATATGCAAAATAGTGTTTCTATACACTAACAATGAGCTAGGAGAAAGAGAAATTAAGAAAACAATTCCATTTACAGCTGCACCAAAACAATAAGATACCTATAAATTGTATTAACTAAGGAGGTGAAAAACCTGTGCACTGAAAACTATTTAAGATATTGTTCAAAGAAATTGAAGAAGAAACAAAGAAATGCAAAGATATTCTATGCTCATGGACTTGATGAATTAACATTGTTAAAATGTCTGTATTACCTAAAGCAATGTACAGATTCAGTGCAATCCCTATTGAAATCCCAGTGACATTTTTCACAGAAAAACAACAAAAACATTAAAATTTATAGTGAATCACAGAAGACCCCAAATAGCCAAAGCAATTCTGAGAAAAATGAACAAAGCTGGAGGTATCATACTTTGTGATTTCAAGAGGCACTACAAAGCTATAATAATCAAAACATCTTGGAACAGGCAAGAGATAGACACACAGATAAGTGGAACAGAATTGAGGGCCCAGAATTAAACTCACACTTTTATGGACAATTAATTTAAAACATAGGAGCAAAGAACATACAATGGAGAAATAGTCTCTTCAATAAATGTTGCTGGAAAAACTGGACAGGCACATGCAAAAGAATGACACTAGACCACTATCTTACACCATACACAAAAAATCAACTCAAAACAGAGTAAAGACTTGAATGTAAGACGTGAATCCATAAAACTCCTAGTGGAAAACATAGGTCATATGCTCTTTGATATCAGTCTTAACATCTTTCCAGATAAGTCTCCTCAGGCAAGGGAAACCAAAGAAAATAAAACAAATGGGACAATATCAAATTAAAAAGCTTCTGTACAGCAAAGGAGACCATCAACAAAAAGAAAAGACAACCTACAGAATGGGAGAAGATACTGCACATCATATAGCTGATAAGGGAGTAATATCCAAAATGTATAAAAACCTCATACAAATCCGTAACAACAACAACAGAAAACAACCTGATTAAAAAATGGGCAGAGGAGCTGAATAGAGATTATTTTCAAAGAAGACATACAGATGGCAACAGGCACATGAAAAGATGTTCAATATCACTAATTACTAGAGAAATGAAAATCAAAACCACAATGAGATATCACCTCATGCCTGTTAGAATGCTGTTATAAAAAAACGTCAAGGAATTACAAGTATTGGAGAGGATGTGGAGAAAAGGGAATCCTCGTACACTGTTGGTGGGAATGTAAATTGGTACAGCCTGTATGGAAAATAACAAGGAGATTCCTTTAAACATTAAAAACAGAACAACCCTATGATCCAGATATTCTACTTCTGGGTATTTATTTGAAAAATATGAAAACACTAATTCGAAAAGATATATGCATCCGTATGTACACTGCAGCATTACTTACAATAGCCAAGATATGGAAACAATCTAAGTGCCCATCGACAGATGAATGGATATAAATGATGGAATACAACTCATCCATAAAAAAAGATGGAATGTTGCCATTTGCTACAACATGGATGGACACTGCGAATATTCCACTAAGTGAAATAAATCAGATGGAGAAAGACAAATACTGTATGATTTCACTCATATGTGGAATATAAAAACAAACAAAATAAACAAACAAACAAACCAAACCAAATAAAACAAACATATAGGTACAGAGAGCAGAGTAGTGATTACCAGAAAAGAAGGGGTGTGGGAGAAGGACAAAATGGGTAAAGGGAGTCAACTGTAAGGTGACAGATGGAAACGAAACATTTGGTGGTGAGCCACTGTAGTGTATACAGAAGTCAAAATAAAATGTTGCACACATGAAACTTATATAATGTTATAAACCAATGTTATGTCAATTAAAAAAGGATATTAGACATAAATACATATATTTGGCCTTTTATACACATCCTAGACTTAATTATTTATATCAAAATCTTCCAAATCATTTTAATGTAACTCCTTACTGTTTTTCAGATTTCAAGAGCAACACATACTTATTGTAAAAAACTTAAAAATCAGAGAAAAAGTATAAAGAATAATCCATAATCTCATGATAAAGAAGAAAACACTTAATATATGAGCTTACTTACAGCTCGTTATTTTCTACCGGCAGTAGATTTTAGATTTACAAAGCTACTGCATTTTATTACTGAAATTATTATTGGGGTAATTATGTAACCTGTTTTAAAATAAACATTTTGCTGCAAATATTTTTCCATGACATTACAAATATCGTGAAAACACCAATTTAATAGTATAATAATCCTTTATAAGTGTGCATAACTTATTTAAACACTATTTTGTACATTGAGGTTTTTGTCAATTTTTCCCTATTTTAATTAACTATATAATAATTCTTGTAAAATTTTTACTTTTATCAAATTACCTCCCACATATTTTAGAAGAGAAAAACTCGCTTAAAGAGTATGAACCCACTTAGCCTCTTAAAACATACTACTTTATTATTTTTTAAGAAAATGTCAACAGATTCTGACATGTAACAGCAGAAAACATTCTTTCCCTTTTATTCTACTTTCTAGTTTAATGGATGAAGGATGATATCTTATTGACTGATTTGCATTTTCCTTTTTATAATGCGATTTATCATTTTCTCAACTGAGTATATTTACGTTTCTTCTGTGGCTGTGCAGTTTTTTTCTTTCGAAGATTTATCTTTTTTAATACTGATAACAACAAAAAAGACAAATTATAAATTAAAGACATTTGAGACAGAAAGTAGGTTAGGGGTTCCTGGGGTGGGGGACAGGAAGGAGAGAGAGGGAGGAATTAGAAAAAAGCTTGAGGATTATATAGTGATATATTCACTATCTTGATTGTGGTGACAGTTTCGTGGGTATATCCATTATGTCAAAATTTAACCAATCTTACTCTTTAAATAAATTCAGTTTATTGTGTGTCAAAAACATGAATAAATAAAGACATTAGAGATCTGTGGAAGCTAAGAAGACTAGATGAAATAAAATTCTACAGAGGAGATAAACATTCAGAAGTGAACTGATGGATAAGCAGCTACATTTTAGTATGAACGCATTTGCCAATTTGGGGCATAGGCTTAGGCTCAGACAGTGGACTGTTGCTAGAGAAAGAAAAACTTGCAGAGCTTTTAACTGGTGTGAGGATCTGGAATGACAAAATGTGAAGATTTTGAGGACTGATTATATAATCCTGGTTTCCTCTACACAGCCCTGGCTGAATTGTCAGGCTGAGTGCCATGGGTAAGGACTTAGAAGGAAAGCTCTGAAAAGGAAAGTGAGATCTCCCTTAGATTTTCACTGCTTAGGAGTTTAGGGCCTACCCCTGTCAGATATAAATTGGATCTAAGGAGAAGCAAAATAGGCCAGAGATTAAGATACTGAAATGAGTGATGAATTCACACCAAAACGTTCAGCAAATACTACATAGAAGCTCTGATTTAGGGCTCCGATGGAGGTTCAAGTCCAGTGGCAGAAGGTAGCTGCTGTAGGATAGAGAAACCAACAGACATTTTGACTTGGGTGTGTGCTAGTATGATAAGGTCAGAGGATGGAGGACCCCTCAAAACCAAGGAGGAAATTTCTCTCAAGACTCTTACCAAATTGTGAAGCATTATCGGGCAGATGCTAAAGAGAAAACCTTAGAAAAGTTATCTTTGGAAGAATTAAATCATAGTCTTCCAGTATAGGCAAAAATCCCATGAGATGCTCAATTAAAAGTCTTGAAGGACTACAGAGTTATGGTGTAATGTGGTTAACCAAAAGTAGCTAAATTTTCTGAAAATTTTACCCTACTCTGAATGAGCTTAATCCTAGATTGGATGGAGGTGACCACCCCCAAACCTAACAGAAAAAGGAGAATCCTCTCTGGTAATGAATATATCACCATTTGCAGCCTCTACACTTCTTTTATATACAGTGCCTGCCAAATTATTAAAAACTAAGATACAAGAGAAAACAAGCTCAGGGTTCCCACTGATTCTAAATTATGGTGAGTTGTATAATTATTTCATTATTATATTACAATGTAATAATAATAGAAATAAAATGCACAATAAATGTAATGCACTTGAATCATCCCAAAACCATCCGCCTCCCCCCGCACCCTGTCAGTCCATGGAAAAATTGTCTTCCACGAAACCAGTCCTTTGTGTCAAAAAGTTTGGGGACTGCTGAAGTAGAGGACTAGAGGGCTGAGTGTGTGTGCACTAATTAAGGAAGCTGGTTGGGAAGGTGGCCTGATAAGCTGACCCTGGAGTAGACCTGAAGGAGTGAGAAGTGAGCCATGTGGATATCTGAGGGAAGAGTGTTTCAGGCAGAGGGAACCACCAAGTACAAAGGTCCCAAGGTAGGAGCATGCTGCTTTTGTCAAAGGAATATCAGAGATATTGTGGCTGGATGGAATGAAGTGGGCGGGGGTGTAGTGGTGGGATATGAAATGAAAGAAGCATAGGGGAGGTAGGTTTATTCAAGGCTTCCTAGGTGATGGTTAGCTCTTTGAATTTTACTCTAAGATGGGAAGCCAGCGAATGTGTTGAACAGAGAGGTAATATGATCTAAAGTTTTTACAGAGATCACTCTGCTGGGGGGCAAGGGGAAAGCATGAGACCATTCACTAATTCAGGAGAGAGATGAAGGTGGCTCGCCTAGGATGGTAGTGGTACAGATGATGAGGGGTGGTCAGGTTCTGTATATATTTTAAAATAGATTCAAAAGAAGTTGTTTATGGATGAATTTGAGTGTGAGAGACAGAGGGAGAGATGTCAAAGATAACATCAAGATTTTGTTGTTATTTTTTAAACACCATAGAAAATCACCAGTGACTGCTAAAGCGTCAGCTCTTATAAGTAACCCTGAGTTAGTCATTTTACTCCTCTGCTTTAGTTTCTTCATTAGCAAATGTTTTTTGATTGGTCCAGAGGCAGCATCCCTTCCCTCCAACACCCCTTCCCTCCAGCATCTTTTCATGCCAACAAATTTAATTTGAGGGTGGTGTTTCCTCTTCTCATTTCTAAGAGTTTCTCTCCCTCTTCATGCATCATTCTATTTCCTTCAGGTTTTCTTCCTCCTCACTTCCTTTTTCCCATTCAACCTGTCTCTTCCCGAGTCATGGAGAACTGAGGATACATCATCACAATTTGGAAGAGAAGCATTCCTCTTCCCATGGATTATGCTGGCCATGCATTCTCAATCTATCAAAGGCTAAATTTTTAGCATCTACAGTGGATCAGGTATCCTGGGAAGATAGCCCATGTCCTCAGGAATCAGTTGCTTCTCCTTGCATTAATATTTTGATTCATTCAGATCCCTTCAAAAGAAAGTAAGGGAAACAGAGTATTGCAGAGATGAACCTTAAATCTGGTAAGTTTGGGTCTAGCTAAAAAGCTTCATTTTCCAGTTTTGTCACTTGCCTCCCTCAAGCCTATTCCCAGCACTCCTAAAGTGTAAACACTTGACTGATTTGAAAGCTAGACAAATAGAAATTCTACTGGGCAACTAGAAATTCTTCATATCTCCTTAGCACTGAATGGCTTATAGAGCATTCTCATATCCTTTGGACAGCGCTATGAGAAGGAAGGGCAGGACAGAAATTATTTCCCCATTTTACTGGTGAGAAAACTGAAATTCAAATAACTATTATTGCCCAAGGAAACAACTGCTAAATGCAGGATCTACACTAAAATCACTAGAATATGGGTCTTCTGATTTCTAAACATAATGCTATTTCATAACAATAGCTTCTATTTATTGAGCTCTGTATACCTAGTGTTCTGTGAATAGTTTTTATAAATTAGCTTATTCGATGTTTACAGATGCCTATGAAATGCATGTATTGCCCTATTTTACAATGAGGAAATTAATACTCAGAAAGTTTAAGTAAGTCAATTATACCTCAATAAAGCTAAAATTAAAAAACTAAGATAATTTTATGGTCTGCAAATCCTGTATCAACACAGTTTTAAAAACACAAACACATGAAGAGTTATGGCTATCTGATCAATAACCTAGAGAATAAAATAGACAATAGAGAAAGATAAGGAGCTTACAATGATTATGATTAATACATTAAATGAAATTAGTAATTCAATGGATGATTTTAATAGCAGACTGTTTATAGCATGACACAGCGCTGGTGAAGTAGAAGACACATCAATAAAAGATGGGCATGCTGAGGCACAGCAAGCAAAAAGAACAAGAAAGGAGCATAAGTGACTTAGACCATTGACCATGTGGCCTAACACATAGGTAATTATAGCTCCCTAAAAGCCCCATTCCCAGAGAATTGCTACTATTTGACATGCCTGGCTGCTCCCTGAAAAAACCCTCTTCTCAGAGTTAGTCTTTATTTAACCTGACTTGGAGCTCACTGAAGGCAAACAGTGCTATCCCCAGGATATTTGCCAAAAACAATCAGCAGCAATTGTTCAACACTGCAGCTGCCTAAAGTATCAATACCATTTGGCGGCAAACAGGAGGCTGAAAGGAAAATCTAGGGAATAAGATGTTCACAGAAGCTTTAAATATTCGTCACATATTTCTGGTTATCTAGAAAGACATGTGCACATGCAGGGCTCTGAACACGCCCAGGAAATGACTCAGAAGGTCCTAATCTCTCACTTTTGGTTTATCTTGAGGCTCTGTGGAAACATGAAGTGAAAGCTAAAGCAGAGTTGTAAACTGCTAGAGCAATGAAGGTTCATCCTAACATATGTACCCATAGCCCTTCAGCAGAGGCTGAAAGACTTATGGGTACAAACTAACTAAATTCAGCAACATACAAAAAGGATTATATAGCATGATCAATTGGGTTTACTTCAGGAATGTAAGGTTACTTTAACATCTGAAAATCAATGAATGTAATACATCACATAATTTAAAAAGACAAATAACATGATCATCTCAATAGATCCTTATTTGAAGCACTTGACAAAAATCTACTATCTTTTCATGAAAAAAATATACAAACTAGAAATACAAGAGAACTTCTTTAACCCACTAATTCTACCTAGGAAAAACACCAGCTATCATCAT
Source organism: Monodon monoceros (assembly GCF_005190385.1). Lineage (NCBI taxonomy): Eukaryota > Metazoa > Chordata > Mammalia > Artiodactyla > Monodontidae > Monodon > Monodon monoceros. The sequence goes on along the minus strand of NW_021703776.1, from coordinate 95,130,977 downwards.
ATTTAATGCTGTAAGACTAAATGTTTTCCTCCTGGATCAGGAACAAGAAAAGGGTACCTGTTCTCATCACTTTCATTCATCATGGTGCTGGGAGTTCTAGCCAAAATAGGTAATTGAAATAAAGAAAAGGCACTCAGATTAGAAAGGAAGAAGTAAAACTATCTGTATTCAGAAATAATATGATTTTGAAATTGTACTGATATTAACATGTTGGGCTATAAAGAAACCTGTAATAAATTTCAAATAATTGAAATCACTGAGAGTAAATATGTCCCTAATCACAAGGGGATTTAATAACTAGTATTTAATAATTTTAAGATAACTAGAAAAATCCCCAAAGTCTGCAATTTGAATAAGAGAGCTCTACATAACAAGTCAATGAAAGATGAAATCAAAATTAAAGTTGGGAAGTAATTTGAACTAAATTATAATTAAGATATGACATATCAAGACTTGTATGAAAGAGATAATGCAGTGCTTAGAGAGAAATATATAGCCTTAAATGCATATATTAAAGAAAGGCCAAAAAAATAAGTGATTAAACTTTTATCAAAGGAAGCTAAAATGAAAAGAGACAAAATTTAAAGAAAGTAAAAGGATGAATATAATAAATATAAAACAAAAATCAATGCAATTATAAATAAGGACACAAAAACTAAAAGCTCCTTCTCTGAAAAGATTTTTTAAATTAATTAATTCCTAGCAAAACTGATAGAAAAAAAGAGAAAACAAAAATATCAATACCAAAATACAAAAGGGGATATCACTACAGGTTTCACAAACATTAAAGAAATAATTTAAAAATATTGCAAATAATTTTATACAAAAATTGATAATTTGATTTTGATAGAAAAATTCCTTAAACAAAATATAACTTCCTGAAGTTAATAGAAAGTATGAATATTCTGTTATTTATTAAATGATCTGAAAATGTTATTTGAAACTTCTCACAAAGAAAACATAATACCCGTGAGTTTCATCAGTAATCTCTTCCAAACATTTAAGGAAGAATAGAAGTATTCAACAAACTAAGAGAGACAAAAAATAATTAACCCTTTCCAATTCATTTTATGAGGAGGAATAATATTTATATCAATATGTAAAAGAGAATTAGAAGGGCAGAAAGTGAAAGACCAGTTTCTCTCACAGATATAGATATAAAACTCATTAAATAGATATTAGCAAATTGGATCTAGTGAATATATAATCACCAGTGGAGTTTATTACAGAAACAGAGGGTGGATAGAATCAGTGTATTTCATCTGATTAACAGATTAAAAATGGAGAAAATCTTATTATGTTCCCTGAATGATGCACAAAAATGCACCTGATAAAATGTCTCCATTTATTTATTCTTTTTAAAGTAACAAACTAAATGCAAAGATGTAATTTCAGTTCTCTGAGTCATGTTTTCCTCTGGGTAAAATGCAGTAACACAAAATAGCAAACACAGAAGTGCAAGCAAATTTCAAACCTCTACTTGTGTCATGACTGTTAGTAATTTATTGACCAAAACCTTCTCAAGTATCTTGTCCAGAAATTATTTTACTGTGCTTTTCTAACAGCTAAGTGTTCTTCCAAGTAGCTTCAGAACTGGTAGGGACAAAAGAAAATAAACACACCCACAGCAACAATTAGCAGGTCTCCTGGCCTTCTATTGCTACCTTTACTTTTACATATTAAACCTTGACCTAAGGTCTCTTTAAAGAATATGCTCAAAAGTAAAAATAATCTGAAAACACTGTTAATCTATTCTAGCATTACCTATGGAATACTTCTTCCATATCTTGGATCATGAAGTGTCAGGGATGTCTCTTGGTATTCTGATACGAATACTATTTATTATAGTTTTATAATATTTTCAATATGTAGTAGATTAATTTCTCCCTTAAAATTTTTTATATATTCTTGGCTATTTTCCCAAGAAACTTCAGAAACCTCTATTATTTTTAAGTCATTTTGAAATAAATAATTTAAATGATTAAAAAATAATTAAAAATCTTTGCAATTTTTAGTGTACCATCTAAGAACAGGATGTTGAATCTCCTCTTATTAAATATACATTCATTTTTCTGGTATCATAAAGACATAATAAAGCTATTCCTAGATATGTATATTTTGTCACTAATTTTTGTTAATAGAATATTTTTCTTGTATTTTCTAAATTGATTTTGAGGGTGTATAGCAAGTATACTTATTTTCTATTTTTATTCATATAGCCTAGCTTATGGGGTTCTCTTATTGACTCTAATCTTTTCAGTTGATTAATTTAGACTTCTGATTCTTCTCACAAAATAGTCCTCAAATAATGATAACAAATATCATACTTGTGTTTTATGTTTTAATGCATTTATTAAAGCATCAGAATAAGTATAATTTTTCAAAAATTTTAAGAATTTTTATGCCATGTTTAACCTCTCAGGGATAATAGATAATTCTGGAGAATACATTTTACTATTCATTTTGTATTTGATCTGGGATTATTTAGGGCCAGGAATAGCAATTTTTCAGACACTTGTTGGAAGAACTCTTTCATTTACCGAACACTTAAAGCATGTTTTAAAGTTGCATGTTGTCCTCAGGGATATTCTAAATTCATCTAAGTTAGAGAATTCCAAAATCTATAAATAAAATTACAAATTTGTATTATCATCAATATGTCCCTACTGTAAATAAATAAAAATAGATGAGAGAAATCATGGAAATTAACAGACTAAAAGAAATAGTCCAGAATTTATTGAAAAGACTCCGTTTTATAGTTACCCTGTGAGGTTTAAGAAAATCATTTGAGTAGTTCAAATGATTGTTTGATTAGTTCAAACTCAGTATCTGATTCTCCCATTTATGCTCTAGTAGAATGACATTTAAGCCTATTTATACATAGTAAATAATGTACACAGTAAAATCCATTTTGATTAAGATCATGTTCAAAAGAGTAAAGCATTTAAACATTATCAATAACTACACATTGCTTTATTCTACTTCAATTATGTACAATCTGTATAATAAAGTACTGGCTAAGAGAAATATTTTCAATCTTGCTCTCCTCTGCCTTATCTATAACTTGGGTAATTATTCATTGAAAACACATCTTGATCTTGAATAACTACTCTGTGTTAAACCATATATATTTGCACTGTCCAATACAGTAGCCATTGGTCACAGCAACTATTACATAATTAACATGTGGCCAATCCAGATTGAGAAGTGTAATATACATAACTGATTATAAAACCTTGGTATATATAAAATAAGAATATAAAATATCTTATTAATAATTTTCATATTGATTGCATGTTGAGATGATTTTTAGGTCTAATGGGTTACAGAAAGTGTTATACTGATTTTGCTCTTAAATAATTTTTCAATGTGGCTGATAGAAAATTTTAGCTTATACATTTGAGTTACCTTGTATTAATGTTAGAGCTGGGATATTTATGATACAGATACCAAAATGCATATAACTTGCTCTCAAAGAGTGACTATTATTTATTACTTCTGATGCTTTTCAGTGTATTGAAAACTCACAAATGCCTAGTCAGGTAATGCTATGTATTTATATTACATCTAGGGATGGAAGGGATGAACTGGTAAAGTGATTTTTTTCAGTGTCTTACATTTGGTAAAGATAGAAACTAAACCTATCTAGCATTCAAAGGCATTTTTTTCCCTCTTTACATCTCTAGAGGGGGCAAAGGCCCAATAAAGAATAATCAAAATATATGATAGACTTTGGCACATAAACAAGTTCAAAGCTTGCTGGTGAATTTTTTAGCTCTCTCTATATCCACTTCATGCAGAGTTGAAAGACTAACAATTTGGGCAATGATATGAATCTGCTGCTTCCTATTTTTCAACTAAAAGTCAACTTTTCACCTCCACATCATGTTTTTTATTAAAAGCCTCATGTTCTTTCCAGCAAAATCTCGCTGTTGAGTTCCCTCCTCTCCAGTGCTGCTGAGTTAACTAATGTAAGAGTGAGATATGCTAAGCTTTCATTCTTTTAGAATTTGAAAGCAAAGCCTTTGCAGCAAATAAGAGCACTGACTAAACAACAAGTGCCTACTGTAGAGCACAGGGAACTAGATTCGATATCCTGTGATTAAACCATAATGGAAAAGAATATAAAAAAGAATGTGTGTATATATATGCATATATACCTATATGTATATACATGTATAAACGAATCACTCTGTCGTACAGCAGAAATTAACACAACACTGTAAATCAACTATACTTCAATTAAAAAAAAAAAAGAGCCCCGCAATGCTGTACACTTTCATGATGGTACTTCTTTCCCTTAGAAAAGCTTTCAACATTGAGAAATATGCTCGAAGTCTGTTTTTTTTTAATTGTAAAAAAATATAATAGCCCCCCCCCAAAAAAGAGAAAAAGTGAAAAAGAAAGAGATAGTACACCCACATTTCTGTTAGCGCCATGATTCAGAAGTTGCTCAAATTGTTCTGATCACATTTCATTTCCCTGGACTTAGTCATACAAGTGTCTGATATTAGAAGGGAGGCTGGAAAACATAGCCCCTGACAGTCTATGGCCCCTGGGTGCATACAGTTACAAGGAAGGAGAGAACTGACAGAGGTTCATAATTAGAAATGTCTGTGACCAAGGAGCTTCAAGATGGCGGAAGAGTAAGACGCGGAGATCACCTTCCTCCCCACAGATACATCAGAAATACATCTACATGTGGAACAACTCCTATAGAACACCTACTGAATGCTAGCAGAAGACCTCAGACCTCCCAAAAGGCAAGAAACTCCCCACGTACCTGGGTAGGGCAAAAGAAAAAAGAAAAAACAGAGGCAAAAGAATACGGACTGGACCTGCACCAGTGGGAGGGAGCCGTAAAGGAGGAAAGGTTTCCACACACTAGGAGCCCCTTCACAGGCGGAGAATGCGGGTGGCGGAGGGGGAAGCTTCGGAGCCGCGGGGGACAGCGTAGCAACAGGGGTGCGGAGGGCAAAGCTGGGAGATTCCCGCACAGAGGATCGGTGTCCACCAGCACTCACCAGCCCGAGAGGCTTGTCTGCTCACCCACCGGGGCGGGCGGGGCTGGGAGCTGAAGCTCGGGCTTCAGTCAGAGCGCAGGGAGAGGACTGGGGTTGGCGGCGTGAACACAGCCGGCAGGGGGTTAGTGCGCCAAGAATGGCCGGGAGTGCATCCGGGAAAACGTCTGGACCTGCCAAAGAGGCAAGAGACTTTTTCTTCCCTCTTTGTTTCCTGGTGCGCGAGGGGAGGGGATTCAGAGCCTCACTTAAAGGAGCTCCAGAGATGGGTGCGAGCCATGGCTAACAGCGCGGACCCCAGAGACGGGCATGAGACGCTAAGGCCGCTGCTGCCACCACCAAGAAGCCTGTGTGCAAGCCCAAGTCACTCTCCACACCTCCCCTCCTGGGAGCCTGTGCAACCCACCACTGCCAGGGTCCCGTGATCCAGGGACAACTTCCCCCGGAGAACACACAGTGCCTCAGGCTGGTGCAATGTCACGCCGGCCTCTGACGCCGCAGGCTCGCCCCGCATCCGTACCCCTCCCTTCCCCCTCCTGAGTGAGCCAGAGCCCCCGAATCAGCTGTTCCTTTAACCCCGTCCTGTCTGAGTGAAGAACAGATGCCCTCAGGCGACCTACACGCAGAGGCGGGGACACATCCAAAGCTGAGCCCCGGGAGCTGCATGAACAAAGAAGAGAAAGGGAAATCTCTCCCAGAAGCCTCAGGAGCAGAGGATTAAATCTGCACAATCAACTTGATGTACCTGCATCTGTGGAATACCTGAATAGACAATGAATCACCCCAAATTGAGAAGGTGGATTTTGGGAGCAAAGATATATTATTTTTTCCCCTTTTTCTCTTTTTGTGAGTGTGTATGTGTATGCTACTGTGTGTGATTGTCTGTATAGCTTTACTTTCACCATTTGTGCTAGGGTTCTGTCTGTCTGGGTTTTTTTTTTTTTTTTTTTTACTTTTTAGAATTTTTCCTTAATTTTTTTATTTTCTATTTTAATAACTTTATTTTATTTCACTTTATTTTATTTAATCCCCTTTCTTTCTTTCCTTCCTTCCTTCCTCCCTCCCTCACTCCCTCCCTCTCTTTCTTTCTTTCTTTGTTCTTTCTATTTTTCCTCCCTTTTATTCTGAGCCATGTGGAGGACAGGCTATTGGTGCTCCAGCCAGGAGTCAGTGCTGTGCCTCTGAGGTGGGAGAGCCAACTTCAGGACACTGGTCCACAAGAGACCTCCCAGCTCCATGTAATATCAAACGGCAAAAACCTCCCAGAGATCTCCATCTCAACACCAAGACCCAGCTTCACTCAATGACCAGCAAGCTACAGTGCTGGACACCCTATGCCAAACAATTAGCAAGACAGGAACACAACCCCACCCATTAGCAGAGAGGCTGCCTAAAGTCATAATAAGGCCACAGACACCCCAAAACACACCAACAGACGTGGACCTGCCCACCAGAAAGACAAGATCCAGCCTCATCCACCAGAACACAGGCACTAGTCCCCTCCACCAGGAAGCCTACACAACCCACTGAACCAACTTTAGCCACTGGGGACAGACACCAAAAACAACGGGAACTACGAACCTGCCACCTGCATAAAAGAGACCCCAAACACAGTAAGATAAGCAAAATGAGAAGACAGAAAAACACACAGCAGATGAAGGAGCAAGGTAAAAACTCACCAGACCTAATAAATGAAGAGGAAATAGGCAGTCTACCTGAAAAAGAATTCTGAATAATGATAGTAAAGATGATCCAAAATCTTGGAAATAGAATAGAGAAAATAAAATAAATGTTCAACAAGGACCCAGAAGAATTAAAGAACAAATAAACAGTGATGAACAACACAATAAATGAAATTAAAAATTCTCTAGAAGGGATCAATAGAATAACTGAGGCAGAAGAATGGAGAAGTGACCTGGAATATAAAATACTGGAAATAACTACTGCAGAGCAGAATAAAGAATGAAAAGAACTTAGGACAGTCTCAGAGACCTCTGGGACAACCTTAAATGCACCAACATTCGAATTATAGGGGTCCCAGAAGAAGAAGAGAAAAAGAAAGGGACTGAGAAAGTATTTGAAGAGATTATAGTTGATAACTTCCCTAATATGGGAAAGGAAATAGTTAATGAAGTGCAGGAAGCACAGGGAGTCCCACACAGGATAAATCAAAGGAGAAACATAACAAGACACATATTAATCAACTATCAAAAATTAAATACAAAGAAAACATATTAAAAGCAGCAAGGGAAAAACAGCAAATAACACACAAGGGAATCCCTATAAGGTTAACAGCTGATCTTTCAGCAGAAACTCTGCAAGCCAGAAGGTAGTGGCAGGACATATTTAAAGTGACGAAGGATAAAAACCTACAACCAAGATTACTCTACTCAGCAAGGATCTCATTGAGATTCAATGGAGAAATTAAAACCTTTAAAGACAAGCAAAAGCTGAGAGAGTTCAGCACCACCAAACCAGCTTTACAACAAATGCTAAAGGAACTTTTCTAGGGAGGAAACACAAGAGAAGGAAAAGACTTACAATAACACACCCAAAACAATTAAGAAAATGGTAATAGGAACATACATATCGATAATTACCTTAAATGTAAATGGATTAAATGCTCCCACCAAAAGACATAGACTGGCTGAATGGATACCAAAAAAAGACCCATATATATGCTGTCTACAAGAGACGCACTTCAGACCTAGGGACACATACAGACTGAAAGTGAGGGGATGGAAAAAGATATTCCATGCAAATGGAAATCAAAAGAAACCTGGAGTAGCAATTCTCATATCAGACAAAATAGACTTTAAAATAAAGACTATTAGGAGAGACAAAGAAGGACACTACATAATGATCAAGGGATTGATCGAAGAAGAAGATATAACAATTGTAAATATTTATGCACCCAACATTGGAGCACCTCGATACATAAGGCAAATACTAACAGCCATAAAATGGGAAATGGACAGTAACACCAACATAGTAGGGGACTTCAACACCCCTCTTTCACCAATGGACAGATCATCCAAAATGAAAATAAATAAGGAAACACAAGCTTTAAATAATACATTAAACAAGATGGACTTAATTGATATTTATAGGACATTCCATCCAAAAACAACAGAATACACATTCTTCTCAAGTGCTCATGGAACATTCTCCAAGAAAGATCATATCTTGGGTCACAAATCAAGCCTTGGTAAATTTAAGAAAACTGAAATTGTATCAAGTATCTTTTCCGACCACAACGCTATGAAACTAGATATCAATTACAGGAAAAGATCTGTAAAAAATACAAACACATGGAGGCTAAACAATACAATACTTAATAACCAGGTGATCAGTGAAGAAGTCAAAGAGAAAATAAAAAAATACCTAGAAACAAATGACAGTGGAGAAACAATGACCCAAAACCTATGGGATGCAGCAAAAGCAGTTCTAAGAGGGAAATTTATAGCAATACAGTCCTATCTTAAGAAACAGGAAACATCTCAAATAAACAACCTAACCTTGCACCTAAAGCAATTAGAGAAAGAAGACCAAAAAACACCCCAAAGTTAGCAGAAGGAAAGAAATCATAAAGAGCATATCAGAAATAAAGGAAAAAGAAATGAAGGAAACGATAGCAAAGATCAATAAAACTAAAAGCTGGTTCTTTGAGAAGATAAAATTGATAAACCATTAGCCACACTCATCAAGAAAACAATGGAGAAGACTCAAATCAAGAGAATTATAAATGAAAAAGGAGAAGTAACAAATGACACTGCAGAAATACAAAGGATCATGAGAGATTATTAAAGCAACTCTATGCCAATAAAACGGACAATTTGGAAGAAATGGACAAATTGTTAGAAATGCGCAACTTGCCAAGACTGAACCAGGAAGAAATAGAAAATACGAACAGACCAATCACAAGCACTGAAATAGAAACTGTGATTAAAAATCTTCCAACAAACAAAAGCCCAGGACCAGATGGCTTCACAGGCGAATTCTATCAAACGTTTAGAGAAGAACTAACGCCTATCCTTCTCAAACTCTTCCAAAATATAGCAGCGGGAGGAACACTCCCAAACTCATTCTATGAGGTCACCATCACCCTGATACCAAAATCAGACAAACATGCCACAAAAAAAGAAAACTACAGGCCAGTATCACTGATGAATATAGATGCAAAACTCCTCAACAAAATACTACCAAACAGAATCCAACAGCATATTAAGAGGATCATACACCATGATCAAGTGGGGTTTACTCCAGGAATGCAAGGATTCTTCACTATACGCAAATTAATCAATGTGATACACCATATTAACGAAGGAGAAAAACCATATGATCATCTCAATTGATGCAGAGAAAGCTTTTGACAAAATTCAACACCCATTTATAATAAAAAACCCTGCAGAAAGTAGGCAAAGAGGGAACTTTCGTCAACCTAATAAAGGCCATATATGACAAACCCACAGCCAACTTCGTCCTCAGTGGTGAAAAATTGAAACCATTTCCACTAAGATCAAGAATAAGACAAGGTTGCCTATTCTCACCACTATTATTCAACATAGTTTTAGAAGTTTTAGCCACAACACTCAGAGCAGAAAAAGAAATAAAAGGAATCCAAATTGGAAAAGAAGAGAAGTAAAGCTGTCACTGTTTGCAGATGACATGATATTATACGTAGAGAATCCTAAAGATGCTACCAGAAAACTACTAGAGCTAATCAATGAATTTGGTAAAGTAGCAGGATACAAAATTAATGCAGAGAAGTCTCTGGCATTCCTATACACTAATGATGAAAAATCTGAAAGTGAAATTAAGAAAACACTCCCATTGCAACAAAAAGAATAAAATATCTAGGAATAAACTACCTAAGGAGACAAAAGACCTGTATGCAGAAAATTATAAGACACTGATGAAAGAAATTAAAGATGACACAAATAGATGGAGAGATATACCATGTTCTTGGATTGGAAGAATCAACACTGTGAAAATGTCTCTATTACCCAATGCAATCTACAGATTTAATGCAATCCCTATCAAACTACCACTGTCATTTTTCACAGAACTAGAACAAAAAACTTCACAATTTGTAAGGAAACACAAAAGACCCTGAATAGCCAAAGCAATCTTGAGAAGGAAAAATGGAGCTGAGGAATCAGGCTCCCTGACATCAGACTATACTACAAAGCTACAGTAATCAAGGCAGTATGGTACTGGCACAAAAATAGAAATATAGATCAATGGAACAGGATAGAAAGCCCAGAGCTAAACCCACACTCATATGGTCACATTATTTCTGATAAAGGAGGCAAGAATATACAATGGAGAAAAGACAGTCTCTTCAATAAGTGGTGCTGGGAAAACTGGACAGCTACATGTAAAAGAATGAAATTAGAACACTCCCTAACACCATACACAAAAATAAACTCAAAATGAATTTGAGACCTAAATGTAAGACTCGACACTATAAAACTTTTAGAGGAAAACATAGGAAGAACACTCTTTGACATAAATCACAGCAAGATCTTTTTTGATCCACCTCCTAGAGTAATGGAAATAAAAACAAATGGGACCTATGAAACTTCAAAGCTTTTGCACAGCAAAGGAAACCATAAACAAGACGAAAAGACAACCCTCAAAACGTGAGAAAATATTTGCAAATGAAGCAGCTGACAAAGGATTAATCTTCAAAATTTACAAGGAGCTCATGCAACTCAATATCAAGAAAACAGCCAACCCAATCCAAAAATGGGCAGAAGACATAAGTAGACATTTCTCCAGAGAAGATATACAGATTGCCAATAAACACATGAAAGAATGCTCAACGTCATTAATCATTAGATAATGCAAATCAAAATTACAATGAGATATCATCTCACACAGGTCAGAATGGCCATCACCAAAAAAATCTAGAAACAGTAAGTGCTGGAGAGGGTGTGGAGAAAAAGAGACACTCTTGCACTGTTGGTGGGAATGAAAATTGATACAGCCACTATGGAGAACAGTATGGACGTTCTTTAAAAAACTAAAAATAGAACTACCATACGACCCAGCAATCCCACTACTGGGCATACACCCTGAGAAAAGCATAATTCAATAAAGTCATGTACCAAAATGTTCATTGCAGCTCTGTTTACCATAGCCAGGACATGGACACAACCTAAGTGTCCATCAACAGATGAATGGATAAAGAAGAGGTGGCACATATATACAATGGAATATTACTCAGCCATAAAAAGAAACGAAATTGAGTTATTTGTAGTGAGGTGGATGGACCTAGAGTCTGTCATGCAGAGTGAAGTAAGTCAGAAAGAGAAAAACAAATACTGTATGCTAACACATATATATGGAATCTAAGAAAAAAAAAAAAGGTCCTGAAGAACCTAGGGGCAAGATGGGAATAAAGAGACAGACCTACTAGAGAATGGACTTAGGATATGGGTGGGGGAATAGTAAGCTGGGACAAAGTGAGAGAGTGGCATGGACATATATACACTACCAAACATAAAACAGATAGCTAGTGGGACGAAGCCGCATAGCACTGGGAGATAAGCTTGGTGCTTTGTAACCACCTAGATGGGTGGGACAGGGAGGTGGGAGGGAGGGAGATGCAAGAGGGAAGAGATATGGGAGCATATGTATATGTATAACTGATTCACTTTTTTATAAAGCAGAAACTAACACACCATTGTAAAGCAATTATACGCCAATAAATATGTTAAATAAATAAATATTTAAAAAAAGAAAAAGAAATGTCTGTGACAACGTATTTACCTAATACCTTTCCAAAAAACTTCCAAGTTAGGTTGAAAAGGTACAGTCTCTGTTCTCAGATCCATCACTTATACATTTCAAACTCCAGTCAAATTGCTGTATCCTCTAAACATCCAGTTCTTTTTAATATGTGAAATAAAGATATTTAGCCCAATGATGTTAATATTCCAGAATTACTGCGGGCCTTAAAGATTGTAATGTCTAAAGCTACATCGTGAACTGTAAAGCTCTAAATTAAATCAAAGATATAATTTCAATTGTGAAGGAAGACTTGCTCTATTAAGTACCATCATTCAAAAGCTAATAAAATTGGAAGTTAGAACAACTAGAAATGAAGTAAATGTTATATTCATCAAATTAAAAAAATATAATAATGAAAATAATTAAAAATGGAAAAAATAATTCAGAGGAAATGTTTGTAAGACATCACAATTAAGCAGACAATGTGATTTGTGCACATAAATAAAACTACACACACAAATAAACACAAGATCCACACATATACTTTTCATTTAACATTGAAAAAATTCTTTAAGCCAAGGTTTCTGTTTTCCAAATGAAGAAAACTGAGGTTCAGAGAATTATGTAACTAAACTGGTAACAGAACTGATACTAGAATCCACATCGGATTCTAATGTCAGAGCTAAAGCTTCAACATTTATTCACACTTTGTAATTACTGAGCCAAACATTATTTATTAATGAATCTTCGATTTAAAAATACCAGTAACATTACCAAAATTAATCTTACTATGCTGACTTTAATTCTAAACATTTCCTCTTTGCTTTAGAGAAAAGATATCAGTAGCTTCAATTAGATTACTAGTCCAAATAGGAAAAAAATATATATTTTTACAATTACCTGCTTAATTCATAATAAGATTCTCTAGGTAAAAAATATAAAATATTCATATCCTAGTGATGGGGATTATATAATTTTATTGATTTTGTTAATTTTGCTAAATATGAGATGCCCAAAATGGGAACCATATCTTTATATGTTATCATGGAGTGAATTGAAAATGTTTGATCCCTGATGAAATATTCACATTTTTTTCAGTTTAGTGGGAATCAATAATGATTTATCATCATTAGTCCACTGGAGACAATATCCACGTGTCAAACTACAAAGCTTATCAGCTTCATGCATGTTTAAATTTCCTTTAAAACAGAGGTGTGAGGATGCTTATTGTAAATGGAAACAAGATTGGATTGCAGCCTGGTTCCCAGGATGACTGAATACTTTCTGGTTGAGGCAGTATTAAATAAGATGATTAACAAGAGACTGTATTTTTTTTTCTTTTGCAAAGTTAATGGATCAGCTTTCAGAGTGAGTGCCAGAAGGTATACATACAGCTACTCAGTCAGTTGGAAAAATGAGTAAAACCTTATGGAAAATTAACTGTTTTGAAAATGTCCAGATTAGCAGACAGAGTCAGCTGCAATTTCTGGTTATATAGCAGCAGAGAGATTTACCAAAAGCATTTCTTCAACCCTAAGTTGCAAGGTTGGTGAGGGGGGAGAGGAAAATATGCCTTTGAGACTTCTGAATGTTACTTGCCCTTCCCTGAAAATCCATCAAGGTAATGAGTGGTTCATACCTGTTAAAGGGCATTGCTGCCTCGGTGAAGCACTTAAAGATATGAGCTTTCTTAGAATACAAGGAAACAAAAAGGTCAAGCTAATCTCATCAGGAACCATTGAATTCTTAAGTTTCTTTGACAAGTGTGTGTGGTAGATAAATGAGTAATACAGAAAATAGATGATGACAAAGAGAGGCTGAATCATTTTTATGAAGTCTTTGTATATCATATAGGAAAACAAGTTTGGATCACTTCTCTGGAGACCATCTCAATGCTGTACAAAACCATTGCTTCTTAGCTCTCAACTATACAGCTCTGACATAAAATTGTGAAATAAAAACTTTTCATCTGTCTTGATTATCTTTCACTACTTTGTCTTGGTCCAATAACTTAATACTCTTTCCCCATATCTACTTTTAAAATATATTCTCAGCCACTTTGCTATTAGCATTCATAATTAACAAGAGCTTTAAAATATATAGTAAGATTTATTTATACCACGACACTCCATGCCCCATAGTTAATCCAATATTAGAATGCCCAGTGTTATCAATAATTCTCACTCTACTATATAAATTGCTAAATCTTCTCTGAAAGAAAAAGACTCAAACTCTGACATTCTTTATTATGTAATATTCAAATGTTTAGCAATTGAATTTTTGGCTATTATTTTATCAAAAAGTGTTTCAGTATTATGTCATGGATTTTTATTTTATACTTTGTAGTATAATCCAATAGTACATTGGCCATCCAGTTAATTTTTTAATTTCAGTTATTATAATTTTAAGAGCAAGAATTTCCACTTGGTTCTCTTTTATCGTTTCCAATTGTTCTTTTCAGATTGTCTACTATCTTATTAAGACCATATATTTTTAATATATTTTATAATTACTTGAATATTTTATAATAGACACAATTTGATAAATCCAATATTTTTGCCATCACTGGGTTAGCTTCTATTGACTATCTTTTTAATTTTTTTTTAGTATGAAACACATTTTTATGTTTCTTTGAGTAACTGGTAATTTTTTAAAACTTTATATTGGATATTGTGGCTTATACATTGTGAAGGTGCTAGGTTCTGTTGCCTTCCTCTAAAGCATTGACTTTTATTGTAGTAGTCAGTTCAATCACTGCTGATCACCTTGAACTTGGATAGGTTTGATTTTATGTCTTTTATGCCTGGGGAAAGCCCAGTATGTTTTCCAAACCTTTCTAAATTAGCAAGAATCAATCTCCAAACTCAATCTCCTACATAGATGTTATCAAGACCTGGTTTCAGACTGTGTTAGGGTAGGACTATGGAAATCTTATTCTCGAATGAGGACATAACTCCTAAAGCATGGCCTCAATGGAGTCTCTATTAGATGCTCAGTGTACTAGGGGTGTGTTAGAACATCAGTGTCCCCAGCATGTCTCAGCCTCTAGTATCTATGCTTCATTCTCATAGCTGCCAACTTCTGGTAACTCTGTATAGTCTCACTCTGTGTATAGACAGTGCAATCTTAGCCGAATACTTTGGAGGAATTTCTTCTTGACTTCGTTGGATTCCTTTCTTCTATACTGCTCTCATTCATAGATTATAGCTGCTTCATCTGCCCCAAACTCTGATTTTTGCCTTCTCCACTCAGCAGGACCACATGATTTGTTTGGACTCCATTGCATTGCACATGGGCCAGAAATTTGTCCCCAGGGAAAGGACAGCATTGAAAGTGGGACTGCCTTTGTGCATGTCCATTCTCTCAAGGATCATGTTCTTGCATTAGCTGTTGTCTAATTATATAAAACATTTGATATATTTATATGTGTATACACACATTTGTTGGTTTAATTTTCTCATCATTTACAGTAGGAGGGCTAGTCTGGTAGTATATGGGAAAAATGTTCTCCTAGAAAGTGAGTTGAAATATTTTTTCATATTTATAAAGTGCTTATTACAAATAATTTCAACCTTCACCATCGCCCTTAGGAATTTTGCTGTAAATCAAACCTTATTTTTCCATTGTTCTTCCATGTAAAATGAGAGTTTTGTTAGAAAGTGCTGGGGATTACTTATTGGCATATTTCCCCCATTTCTGTAGACTTCTAAGTATTTTGAGTATTTCCAATTTGGATTCCAGACAAATGTTCAGAAAAGAAACACAAAGTGATTGTTTCCAGTGGTTTGTTTAATTGTATAACATCATCTCTGAACCACAATCAGAGTTGTTAAAGCAGAAGCAGCAATTAAAGGAAAATTAACTTGGAACAAATAAATAAAATTCATTTCCTCATTTCTAAAGAATTTTCACTGAAAGATTTCAACATGAATAGGTCCAGAATCCAAATTGCACTGAATTCTTTCTATAGGTAACTTTATAACTTCATCTTTAAATGCTTTTTTCTGTCCATTATTGAATTAACATCTGCTAAGTTTATCTACCATGTGTTTTTTAAAACCTAAGAATTACAATTTTAGGTCAGTATGAAAAGTAATTATTATTAACTTGACATTTTTAATAATGTCTTTAAGTGACTGCAATCCACTGTCAGGACACAGCCTTTAATCCTTTGTCCTCTATGAGCATCTTCCATTAGTAAGTTTCTCTTACTTGTTAAGTTCCTACTACGATGTGTATATCGATTCTTACACAAAGTGTTAATCAAATTATTAATTAAATAGGTACTGATTTTACTTCTCATTTGATCTTTATAATATATTTATTTTTTAAATTAATTTATTTGGTTGTGCCGGGTCTTCGTTGCGGCAGGTGAGCTCCTTAGTTGTGGGAGGCGGGCTCTTTAGTTGTGGCATGGGAACTCTTAGTTGCAGCATGGATGTGGGATCTAGTTCCCTGACCAGTTATTTAACCCGGGCCCCCTGCAATGGGAGCGCGGAGTCTCATCCACTGCGCCATCAGGGAAGTCCCCTCATTTGATCTTTTAAAGATCATAACTAATAAAAAATATTCCTAGAGTTACTGCATTGCCATCTAATGGAATAGATTTCACTGCAGATGGTTTAGAAGCTCTATGAGCAGATACAATCTGCTAGCATTGGCCTTTGAAGCTATATAAATGGTTAGGTTAAGGTTCACTTTCAATTCTTTATCCTATGGAACATGACTTTTCTTCCAAGTGATCTTTGGCTTATGGAAAATTTGAGAACTGCCAAGATGTGGCAAAAATGTAGAATACATGTAAGAGAGTAGTGTGAAATGAAGATTAAAATGTAAACAGGTAGACCATAAAGGAAATCGTAAGAAAGTAATTGTTATAAAATGAACCTAGAGAGGAAAATTTCAATAAAGAGTTTATCTGTTACTCATTTGACATTATCCAAGAGCCTTTGAAGGATTTTAAGCAAGCATGTAATGAGGTCAGATCTTCACTTTGATATGCCAAAGAGGTATCAACCACCCAAATGCTAGGAATGACTTTCCCAAGGTGAGATGAACAATAGTTGGCTGTGGTGATTGTGTCCTTTATTCTTTCCTTTATTCCTGTCTACTACTCCTTATTGCCAGGCACATTCATCCCCGGGGCCACACAGTCAGAGTTATCTTTCTCGCATTGAAGGACTAGACTGGCTAGAGGATTGATCTGAGGTTCGTATGAGGATAAGTGATTTTGTTAACTTAGCACTCATGAGAAAATGGATTTCAAAACCTCTTCTGTGCTAAGAATGACACATCATTTATTACTGGAATCATTTTAGATAAATGCCTTTATATCTGCTAGTAGGAACTTATGGTAATTTCTAATGTTATAAAAAGTACAAAGGAAAATTTATTGGGGATATGAAAATCTCTTGACTCCCTGACAGATTCTAGACAAGGAGAAGAGTTTGGAGGATCACGAATAATGGATGTTCAATAGTGACATTCTTCTTTAGGAATATAATGATGAAAATTTAATGATAGAAAATATTTACATGCTTAAGCTATACTTACTATCTATAGTTGATTAAAAGTTTTGTTTTACCCCCAATTTTAATTTTAGTGGCTCACATATTTGGTGAGCACTATGAATCTTGATATTTTGCCACAAAAATAATAGAATTTTAGATTTGCAAGACTGTTTGGCCCAACATTTTCCCTTTTTATTCTCCTCATTGAAATATCCTCAATTCTCTATTCTGTAAGTGTCAAGATTTTCTAATTTTTCCTAGTATTTACCATTCTTCCTTAGATAAGCTACTTTTAATCTCTTGTACTTTTCAAATGTTTCATTGGGAAATAAAACCATGTTAAGAAAAGAGGGACCAAGGTATGAAAGACAAGGCCAATAACTGAAGAAATTATTATAAAATAAAGGAATTTACCCTCTTCTAATCCAGTCATATAAGAGGTAAGGATTCTAGTACAAAAGAAGGTTATAAGTAGAGCAACTAAGTTCAAATGTACCTTGGACAGGATTTAATTCTGTTTTCCTGACATCATGTATCATTAAAGTCTGCTGTAACTCTAAATTGCCAAAATTTAGATGACAGATTTTTATGATCATACTTGTAAGTAGCAGAATAAATTTTAGGCAGAAATTTATTTATTAATTTATTTTCTTTTAGCCAGATCTTCTCTTCTGTGACCCACCAACACCCATACAATATTTTATTATTTATTTTTGCTTAGCTTACACCCATACCATAGAAAATACTTAGGGGATGGAAGCTGGAGAGGAGGGAATGCTATCCAACCCTACTTAGTTTTACCATCTTATATCACTTCTAAAAAATATGTGTATTCCTCTCAGTTCCTTAACGTAACAGATTTTGGAACTTTAAAGACAAGAAGAGTTTCCCTTATTTCTCTGCTATCATGCAATCATATCTCCCCCTTGAGACAATGAAAGCATAATGACTAAGTAACTTAGGCTAAGGTGTGTCAAAGTGGAGAGGGATGGGAGCTTAAAAAAAGTTCCAAGGGCTTCCCTGGCAGTGGTTGAGAGTCCACCTGCCGATGCAGGGGATGTGGGTTCGTGCCCCAGTCTGGGAAGATCCCACATGCCGCGGAGCGGCTGGGCCTGTGAGCCATGGCCGCTGAGCCTGCGCGTCTGGAGCCTGTGCTCCACAACGGGAGAGGCCACAACAGTGAGAGGCCTGCGTACCGCAAAAATAAATAAATAAATTTAAAAGTTCCAAATGCATTATCCTATAATGTATATCTTTGCTTTTCCGGCAGTGTCTTTCACATAAAAGTCCTCATTAAACATTTGGTGAGTGAATGAATGACCTGGGATGAACTATGTCTGTACACAAAGTCTGAGGTGACCAGGACACCTTCCAATTTGAGAAAATAATATTAGACAGCTGTGACCCTGGAGAGACTATTGCTTCAGCTGGAGCTCATATAAATTCAGCATGTTAAAGAATGTTAATCTTTTGTTGTTGAATATTCAAAAGTATGGCAACTGGTTAGAAATTGCTTGAAATTTATTTCAGTTTATAAAAGTGTTCCCAGCTTTAAAATGAGCTGCTCCCCAATTTAGCAAAACAATTTTGATGAGGTGATTTTCACATGGGCTTAGAGAGAGGGGGGATGTGTGTGGGAAAAAAAGCCTAAAGAAGTGTGTACAGATGGACAAGTTGTAAAGGTGTCATGGGGTCTACCTAAGGGACTGGTGTCACAGCTCGTGCCTGGCAGCTTTGGAGAGATGGTTGAGGGCTTTAAGGAGAACAAAGTCTTCAAGAGTTGCTTTGTAAATCATGGGGCACAAATAGGGCTGCTTTGATGGTCATTTAAGGATGTGTGAATCTGAATTGGAAGGAAAATTTCTCCATACATATGCAAGGCACAGCATTACTGTGGTGCAGTGGAGTCTCCAGAGGACCCAATATCACCCTGACGTCTTGAAAGTTTTGTCTTAGATGCCAGCAGATGAGCACCAGCAGTAATGGCGGTGATGAGGAACTTGGGGATAATGAACATGGGTGGCGAACATTAGTGGTATTAAGAGCAGGTGAGGAAGAGCATCAGGACATCAATGAAGAGAAAACTCAAAGTACCGGCCAACCAGAGTGTGTTGTGTGTTGGAATGTGGGAAGGTGCTAATGAAGGATGGTGTTTCTTCATAAACCTGGACCTTTGTCATTAGCATCTAAGGGCACAAGCCATAGAAACAAGGATGATTAATTCTTAATGCAGGCCCATTTGTACCCACTACTGTCTGACATGATTCACTTGTATATACTTGTTTCTTTTTCAAAAGATCCTTACATTCACTGTCTTAGAAAAGACAATTTAATAACTCATTCCCAGTCAAGCTGGACTCTTGGCATGTCCCTAGGTTAGGGTTACCAGAGTATCAAATAAAATACAGTACACCTACTATAATTTTAACTTTATATAAACAGCAAATAATATTTTAAGGTAAGAATGTCCCCAATATTGCCTGGGACATACTTAGATTCCCCCACCAAAAAAAGTTGTTTATCTAAAATTCAAATTTAAGAAGTGCTCTGTGTTTTTATCTGGCAACTCTACCCTAGATTTCTAGGCCTGTTGCATCAGTAACCTCCATCTGCCAGGTGCCCATCTCACACCCTATATATATATATATATATATAGTGAGTTTACACACTTTTTCAAAGAAGAGAGAAGGATTTAAGTGTAGCAATATATAAAATATTAGAGACAGCAAGACACAAAAATAAATTTTACTCTTGGATCTACTATTCACTGACTGCTGTCTATTCCTGAGCTTGGATTTCCTTATCTGTGAATGAGAATGATACACTGTGGTGTCATAGGAACACATTTTATGTTTTTTTTGGTTATTTGTTTTGTTTTTAATGGTAGGGTGATATCAAGGAGTTACATATATATACATATATATATATATGTATATATATATTCCAGCTATTATCAACACTTTTAGATTTAAGAAAAGAACTCTAGCTGGGACTACACAATTTTGATCCCACATTATGATAAGAAGATACTGCTCATTTCTTTCATATAAAATGTTTGAAAGAAGTTAATATTCATCTCACTTTGAATAACTCTTTTTGATGCCTGATTTCCAGCAATCCTTTGAATTTTTCTGTTTTCAAAAATATTGCTTCTAGGGGACAGATTGCCATGGTTTCTTCAAATAAAGTCCCAATCATACTTATTTAAAGAGAACTTCATTGTCAAATGGACAGGATTTATTCATCAGAGGAAATAACCACAGTAGAGTGTAGACACAAAGGTTCCAGTACACTGAAACAGTAGCTTGAAGGCTTAAGCTCAATTTCAACAATAAAAGGCTTGTGACACTCAGAAACCTCTTTAAACCTCTGAGGTCTCAGTTTCTTTAAATATGAAATCATGGCAACAGAATAGACTTGTGATTCCCAAACGCAGTTGAATAGAATCATCCTGAGACTTTTTTCTTTCAATGTTAGATTCCTGGGTTCCACCTAAGACCTAAACGATCTGGCGACCACATCTGGGGAATCTCCCTATGACAATCATTACCTCAGAAAATAAAGACAGTCCAGGAACAGTTGGTACGCTGATACAAAAAATATGAGTTAATAATATTTATCTAGGGCTTCCCTGGTGGCACAGTGGTTGAGAGTCCGCCTGCCGATGCAGGGGACACGGGTTCGTGCCCCGGTCCGGGAGGATCCCACGTGCCGCGGAGCGGCTGGGCCCGTGAGCCATGGCCGCTGAGCCTGCGCGTCCGGAGCCTGTGCTCCCCAACGGGAGAGGCCACAGCAGTGAGAGGCCCGCGTACCGCAAAAAAAAATAAAAAAATAAATAATAATAATAATAATATTTATCTAATATCAGAAATATAGAGCTAAGTGAAAAAATAATGTCTATAAATAATACTGCACATTGAGACTAAAATTAGATTAGGGAAGTTGCATCATTAATCTAGGTAGGAATAATGAGATTCAAAAAAAACCACATTATGACCAGCAGATCTTGGATATCTGTAATTTTTATCTGTTCCCAAATGATTCTGAAGATTAGCAATATAAAGGAATGGCTGGGTTCTTCCATACAACACACTTTATTTCATGTAAAGTTCTGACTACTATATCTGTTCTATGGTTTCCTTCTACAAAAATGATGACTATTAAATAATTGACAACAATGAAAATGAAAACGTCTTTCATTAGAAAGTCATATGGCAGTCATGCTGGATTTTTAAAAACCACCTTGACAAATAGACAGGAAGGAGTAATATCTCAGGCAGTCTGTTTTCTATTGTTCTTCATTAGGTGGGACCCTTTTCTTCAAAAAACAGTTCTCTTTATACTGCTGGAAGCCTTTACAAACAATATACTGCTAAATCAAGCCTCCACGTTTCAAGCCAGTAGACAAATGAGCTTTGTATTTAGTCCCGCAATCAAAACTTTCTTCCTAAAGGTTTCATGATGTTTTCTTTCACATCTTTTTGTTGAATTTATTGAGCGTTCATGGAGCTCCTATTATGTGTTTAGAACTACATACAAAGAATACAATTATTATGCATGTGCTCATGAAGGTGAAAGAAGATATTTAACAAATGAAGAATATATAGCTGTATGCCATCATTAGAAAAAAATAACTAAAATAGGTGACAAGAGTTAGTGAAGGAGGAAGAAATTAATAGTGGTGGGAGCAATCTAAAAAGTTTGCATGAGAAGAGAGCTCTGAGTGAGCAGAACCCATTACGCTGAAGGTGCGAAAGGAGATACAGAGAGATTTTGACATTTTGCAACTAAAACCAAATCTTTTTGCCATTGACTTTCAAGCCTTGTAAGAAAACCTCACATGTCAAACACATATTCTACCAACAACCACTCTTTCCAGCCTGAATCTTCCAGATGTACTGAATATTTTATTGGTTTTCCTTTGTCCTTCAATGTTCTATATAAGTTATATAAAATTGAAGTCATCTTTTTTGTATTTTTTAAGTCATTTTTCTTTCTACATTGCTCTTTGATCAAATGTTGTTCAATGTTTTCTCTGGCTAAATGGAGAGTTCACAAGGAATTGGTACCAGCAGTTACCTCTGCAGTAGCACTGTGCGATAGCAGTTTCTGCAATGATGAAACTGTTCTATATCTTTGCTGTCCAATATGGAAACCACTAGCCATATATTGAGTGCTTGAATTACGGCTAGGCAAATGGGAAATTGAATTTTTAATTTTAATTAATTTAAATTTAAATAGCCACATGTGGTTAATGGCATCCATACTCTGTCAAAATCATCAACTATCATTGTGGATTTGTTGTCTTTGTAGTTCTATCAGTTATTGTCTCATGTATCTTCTGTGATTAGGTTCGCAAATGTTCAGTGCAACTCGAGCGGGTGTTGGAGCAGGGTGGCTGCTGGACAGGGGAGGGATGAAAAGACATGTGTTTTCACCCTATATCCTTTTTACGGTGTGGATGGATTTCCTATGCAAAGGAAAACAAAAATTATAATAAAAGAAAACAATTTTTAAAAAAAATGTTGTTCAATGCTTTTGTTTGTTTCTATGACCACCTTTTAACTTTTGACATAAATTCTGGAGCTTCTTAGATATTTTAGTGTGACCCTTACTCTTTAAGAGAGTTTCAAGTACTTATTTTCCTAATACCTGCATTTAATCATCATTCTCTTTCCAAAACATGGAAAAGTGAATGATGAATTATTTCTACTTCCTTTCTTGGCCAGCCCTGAAGTTTAGTCAAATTGGCATCATTCTGGTATACAATCCATCCAAGTTCATTCTGGTTCTTAGACTCTCTTCAAAACACTGAAATATGCTTTATCACAATATTGAATCTACAAGTTCTAGGTAATTACAACTTCTCCCTTAAAACAGTAGTTTCCACCTTCCCTCCTAAAACTACTGGTCAAATATATGTGTCTTATGAAAGTCCTATCTAGATTAATGCTACAACTTCCCCACCCCAAGTTTAGTCTCAATATGCAGTATTTATTATTTATACATTATTTTTTACCTAAGTCTGTTCTACACTTCTGACATTAGATAAATAGTATGAATTCATAGTTTTCTGTAGCACCAGGACAATTGTTCTTTGAGTGTTTCCGTAATGTGAAGTAGTATTGGTACAGGAAAATTCCCTGGATAGACTTGCCAGATAACATACTGGATACCTAGTTAAATTTGAATTTCAAATAAATAATGAATAACTTTTAGTGTAATTATGCACGTGTGGGTCATACCTGTATCAAAACTATATTAATTATTTATTTTGAATTCAAATTTAAGTGTATTTTTATTTGCTAACTTTGGCAACACTAGCAGGAAATTATTACTGAGACTCCATCCAGCTTCCCCACAGAGACCTGCTTCATGTTTTTTTCCTTCCTCTTTCCCTCCCTTTCTTCCTCTTCTTACTTTGTTTAGTCCCTTCACTGTGAAGTCCCTTCTTCACTTGTTGCTGTCACCCCTGGACCTTTTTTGGTACATACACTCCCTGCCTCTGGTTTCTCACAAGCCATTCTCATCTGACATATTTGTGCATGCCGTCTGAAACCATTTTGCCAAGTCTTTATTACCTGCTCTAAAATCTTCCAGAGCTCTCTCATGACGAAGGCCAAATTCTCAGTTTAATTTTCAGGCTCCTTCTTAATTAAGGGCATCTTTCTATTCAGTTTCTGTCCCACTAATTTCCCAAATTAGTGCCTCACTCCAAATGCCTTTTAATTAAATGTGTTTACTGTATCTATACCTCCTGGCCAGGCTACTTGTGTGTCTTAGATATGTGTGTCTTCTCATCTGATTACCTTGTCAAGCTCTCATGCACATGCTTTCCTGGATGCTTTCCTATACTTTTTAACCCTTTTGTCATTACTTTTCTATGAAGTTATCTGTAACAATTACGTTAACACATGATCCCATACTGTATTTCGTTTTTTAAGCAACGTTACCTTTTTGTCCCTCAGTAAAATACTAGTATTTTTTATGTCAGTGAGTGTGTCCTTTCTACTAATCAAATAGCAGCCATTCAATAAATATGGTTTGAATTGAGTGGAAGAGGATAATGACCTCCTAAAACAAAGTGAACCAATTTCCAGAGGAGGAAACGATTGAAATGGTTGGGAGGATATGGGTGCCACCATCTCTTCTGCTTTGGTTATCTGCTGTGCTGGAATGAGAGCTGCCTTAGTAACAATCAACGGGGAGTTGAAAAGTGAAAACAAGTCATCAGGCTTTAATCATGCAGCTCAGGGTGAAAGGGCCAAGGCCCTATGATGTTTTAAAATAGAGTATTTTTCCAGAGTTCATTTTAGGACTTAGAAGTCTAAAGGTTTATCCTCCTTGTTCTGATTGCTCATCTTGGCATCTCCAGCCTACCTTTCACTTCAAGTTCAGATTCCTACAACTATTGTTCCCGACCACTGCAAGACGTTATTGCATTATATTTGAGACCAGATCAGTGGAGCTCAAAGTACAGGATACTTGACTGAAGGTATGACATTAGGAAAATGGGCATTTCAGTAATCACTTGAACTTGATATGAAGACAAATAATAAGACACAGGCAACTCTGATCTACTGACTGAGGCCCAGACATGGCCTGATATTTTTTGCTAGTACTGTATCTCTAGAGTTCATATACATCAATTTACAGGAACATTATTTATTCCTCTCTCCAAGATGATTTGCCAGAACGAGGTCAGAAAGAAAGATTAATATGACAATACTGCAGCAAGAAGAAAACTGTTTTACAATTAGCATCAAATCTTAAAGAGGCAGGTGTTTTTGCTTTGCTGGAAAATATTAAATTCAGTCTCCCACTAAGGAGCCTGGTAGATCCTATTTTAGTGTGTCTAGTAGTAGTGCAGTGGTGACATAAGCGCACCTTTGGTGTCTGAAATCCTAGCTTGACAATCCTCTTAACTTCTCTGAGCCTCAGTTTCATCATCTGAAAATAAGAAAATGTCATGGGGTCTTGTGAGAATTAAAACCAAAAACAGGTGGGGGATGGAAGCCCTGTGCTAATAGTAGCCTCTTGATAAATGGGTACACTTGACTCCACCCCTTACGATCCATCTTTTCTTGCCTATGGAACCTAGGTTTGGGTCTAGGTAGTAACTTGTAAAGTACTTTTATATTGTAAAGCTCTTTCAAGGGCATTGTCTCATGTATTTAAAAAAAAACTGCATTGAGAAGCAGGGCTTTCTATCACTATCCTTATATTTGTCAGAGAAAGAAGCTGAAACACAGAAAAGTTGTGTGTTACAGTGGAAAGAGTCCTAAACAAGAATCAGGAGAGCTGGTTAAATTTTCAACTGAACCACTAAGTACTTGATGCCCTTGAGCACTTTAGCCCTCTTGTGTGTAAAGTAAAAATTCACTGTAGTATGGCCTAACTCTGAAAGTCTGTAATGCAGCTCAGAGAGGAACAAAATTATAAACAGACTGGGCTTTTCTGGTTATTAAGTGCTATGGCTTTCCTCACTTGATCACACTGCTTCTTTTGCAGTGATTTGCAGCATTGATTCCCCACATTTACATGAAGAAATATAAATTTCTTTGCCCTTTAAAATCCAACTGCTAAATGTGCGTGTCTTACAGTAAATGTTGCTCGACCACCAATGATTTGTTGTAACTGCATGGGGGATACACATAAATCAAAAACGTATTTCGAGCTCCGTCCAAATTATAAATCAAATATCTGACTACTGTGCAACTGTCAATCAACTGAAGGAGATTAACAACCTCAACTGAAGTGACCTGATGAACTGCAAAAGTTATGGGAACTATAAGATTTCAGCTCTAATTTGAAGAGCCCTTCACAGTGTTGGCAGAATCCTTCTGCCCACTGGATAACAGGAATAGGGAAACTTATAGAACACAAGCCATGGGCTTTACTCAGACTGTCTTTTTGTTCTCGCGCCTGCCCTATGCAAAAGGTACTCATCATTATCATTATTTCATAGATGAGAGAATGAAGATCAGGGAGGTAAAGTGGCTTTTCCCATGTCACGTGCTACTAGAATATAGAGAAGGACTCAAACTTCCAGAGAGTCTTTCTCTAGACTCTTAAGTGTTCCATGATACTGCTTTCCATACCTTCTAAGTAGAAGGTGACTTGTGGGTGGAATTTCACAGTCTATTTATCTTCAGTTGAAAATCACCTCTATGATTTAATATAATATATATAATATATATATACCTTATATAGAATATAAAAGTTCCAAGAAATCTAAGGTATGTTGGATTTATCTTCTTTAATGATGGAAAAAATTCTTTGATTTTCCTTGGTCAAATGGATTATTTCAGCTTATTAGGATGTGCATTGCACCTGTGTCGTTTTCTTTACTTACAGAACTCCAAGATCACAAAAGTTTGCATAATTAGATGCTTTGATTTTTCTTATTCTTCTAATGACTTTCTTGAGCCATTTATCCACTACCTGCAGCTTCCTCCCTCTCCAGACACAAGCTATGTCTGGCCATGTCATGGGGTTTTATGAGTATTAAAAACGGAAAAAGAGGATTTTATGCCAATAGCTCAGTATTGTTTCCCATAGATCATAGATTAGGTAGAGATAAATGGGTTTAATTTATAATTAAATGTGAGAAGAGTACCTACTGCAAGATGGCTCTGTGTTAGCTACCTTCACATGCATTCTTACCTAATTCTCAAAACAACACTGAGTGGTAGTTCTTATCATCATTGAGATTTCTTTAGTAGTCATGAAGTCTATGGAGTTTCTTGGGAAATATGATGAACATATATGGCCTGTCTTGCAGAAACTTAAGTTACTTTACTGACCCAAAATTCTAGCTTCCGTGAGCAGGAAATGTAAAATCTCAAACACTTACTTCCCATAGGAAATATAGTTCCACAAACATTTATGGAGGTTATGCCTCTCTCCAATATTGCATTACCTTTCATCATTTCCCACAATTCACCAGCCTCTCACTTGTGACCAACTCTCCCCATTGCATTAGTGCTTTCATGTTGTTTGTACTAGTAGTAGTAGCAGTAGTAGCAGTAGCAGCAGTAATAGTAGTAGTTATCACCAGCCGATAAATCTTAAACACTTCAATCTGGATCAAGGTAACCAGTAGCCTCGAGCTCAGAATGCCTGGAAGCCATCACCAGCCACAGGCACTCACTCAACTACTGCTTAACAAGAAGATGGAGTATGTCCCAGTTAGGACAGGAAAACATAAAACATGTTGAGGGAAAGAGAATGCTGGATGTTACAAGAATATCAAATAGTAGTAACATGATATTCCAAGGGAGTAGAGGAAAAGGAATGCAAGCAATACAGATATTTGATATAGTCACTGCACTCCCTTACACTTCAGGGTGGTATAATCCTTGTAAATCCTCCTATGTGATTGTTATGAAATAAATCAAAGGGTGTGCACATTATTTTTCACATTTCACATTTGACAAAACTGAGGTATGGAGAGGTTAAGTAATTTTACAAGACAGAATGGCTAGCAAACAAGGTAAACTGATCCACGTATATCCAGCTTTAAAGCTTTTTTCAGTATGGTACAGCTCTGTTACAGAAGCTTCTGCACAGCAAAGGAAACCATAAACAAAACGAAAAGAAAACCCATAGAATGGGAGAAAATATTTGCAAATGAGGTGACCCACAAGGGATTAATCTCCAAAATATGTGAACAGGTCATGCAGCTCAATATCAGAAAAACAAATAACCCAGTCAAAAAATGGGCAGAAGATCTAAATAGACATTTCTCCAAAGAAGACATACAGGTGACCAAGAAGCACATTAAAAGATGCTCAACATCACTAATTATTAGAGGAATGCAAATCAAAACTACAGTGAGGTACCACCTCACATCAGTCAGAATGACCATCATTAAAAAGTCTACAAATAACAAATGCTGGAGAGGGCATGGAGAAAAGGGAACCCTCCTCCACTGTTGGTGGGAATGTAAATTGGTACAGCCACTACGGAGAACAGTATGGAGGTTCCTTAAAAAATTAAAAATAGAGCTACCATATGATCCAGCAATCCCACTCCTAGGCATATATGTGGAGAAAAAGCATGATTTGAAAGGATACATGTACCCAATGTTCATTGCAGCACTGTTTACAATAGCTAAGATATGGAAGCAACTTAAATGTCCACTGACAGATGAATGGATAAAGAAGATGTGTTACATATGTACAGTGGAATATTTAGCCATAAAAAAGAATGAAATAATGCCATTTGCAGCCACATGATGGACCTAGAGATTATCATACTAAGTAAAATCAGTCAAAGACAAATATCACATGATATCACTTATATATGGAATCTAAAAAAGGGAAAGATACAGATGAACTTATTTACAAAACAGAATACAGATATCAGAAAGCAGACCTACAGATATCAAAAAGAAACTTATTGTTACCAAAGGGGAAAGGTGGGGCGGGTGATACATTGGGAGTTTGGGATTAACATAGACACACTACTATATATAAATCAACAAGGACCTACTCTATAGCACAGGGAACTCTACTCAATACTCTGTAATAACCTATATGGGAACCTGAAAAAGAACATATATATATATATATATATATATATGACTAAATCACTTTGCTGTACACCTAAAACTAACACTATAAATCAAACATACTCCAATGTAAAAAATAAACACAAAAAGAAAACAAAATCTCAAAAATGTAGTCAAAAGTAACCTAGATCAAATTAAAGGAAGGCAAGCATAGTTTCTTATTAGTGACTTCTATCTCCAGCCATTCTTAAAATTGCATTATGCAATATTTCACATGATGTATTCGTACGGTTAAATTAACAATAATAGTCGTAGAAGATTAAGAAATAGAAAATTATCTTTGCTTCTGGAACACCAGCCTCCCAAAGGTAACTACTATTCTGAATTTAATATTAATAATTTTCTTGATTTTCATGTTTGTGATAAGCTACACATTTCATAACATTTACCAACTTAAGTATACTGCTCAGTAGTGTTAAGTTCATTCACATCTTGTGGTTGATCTCCAGAACTCTTTTCCTCCCGTAAGACTGAAACTCTGTACCCACTCAACAACTCCCATCCCTCCTCTCCCCAGCCCCTGGTAAACAGGATTCAGCTTTCCATCTCTATGAAATTGACTACTCTAGGAACCTCATATAAGTAAGGCCATATACTATCTGCCCTTTTGTGTCTGGCTTATTTTACTTAGCATAACGTCCTCAAGGTTCATCCATGTTGTACTGTATGTCAGACTGTCCTTCCTTTGTAATGATATTGAACAATATGTAATGACATAGAATAATGATATTCTATTGTGTATATAGACCACATTTTGTTTATTCATTCATCTGTCAATAGATATTTGGGCTGCTTCTACTTTTTGGCTATTATGAATAATGCTGCTATGAATGCAGGCATGCAGATAATAATTTCCTTGATCTTAATTTTCTTGTGAATGAAAATATCTCTAAACAATGTTATTTACTTTTATATGTTTGTTACATCCATGCTTGCAACTAAAGTTTATTTCCCCTGTTAAATTGAATTCCACTGTGTAATACTATTATTTCTTCTGTCGATGGACATTCGAACTGTTTCCACTTTTTTCTTGCTAATATGAGCATGCTAATTTGAACATTCTTGTACATGTGGCCTAGTGTATCTTCTACAAACTTGCTAGTCAACTGTGACTAATGTATGAAAAGCACCAGCAACACTTGGAGTGTTAGAAATGCAGAGCATCAGGCCTCATCCAGACCTCCAAATCAGAATCTGCCATTTATCAAGATTTCCATAGCATTTGTATATCCCTTAAAATTTGAGCCAAACTTATCTAGAGTGCTATACGATGTGGTAGCCACTAACCACATATGGCTATTGAGCAGTTGTAATGTGGCTAGTCTACATTGAGATGTGCTATCGGTGTAAGTTACACACTGGATTTCAAAGACAGTGCCAAATGTAAAATACCTTGTTAATAATTTTATGTTGATTGCATAATGAAATGATAATCTTTTGTAAATATTGAGTCAAATGAAATATTTGTTTAAATTATTTTCATCTTTTTACTTGTATAAGGTTATTAGCAGAAAATTTGAAATTACATATGTGGTTTGTGTTCTGATTCTATTGGACACTACTGCTCATACCAAGCATTGGTATCTTGGGGCCATAACCTATGTATATATTAAGCTCCTCTAGGTAAAGCCAGAATGGTTGGATTAATTTCGTTTCCTACGAGGAAAAGAGAAATCCTATTCCACATCATCACTATATTTGCTACTGTTAGAATTTTATAATTTTTGTAAGCTAATAGTAAAATGGTATTTCACAGTGATTGAATTTTGAAGTCCTCATTTGTTTTTTTCTTCTAGAAAATGCCCATTCTGTCCATATGCCGATTTTTCTATGGAAGTGTTGGTCTTTCTTTTTTTAATGGATTCATAGAATCTTTAATTTCTCTGGATAATAATTTCACAAAGTTATTGCAAATATACTCTTCTTGGTTATAGACCTTTTTATTGAAGATACATTTTTATTCTTTTTTTATTTCAATGTACTTAAATTTACCAATTTTTTTTCTAAATGTTTTGATGCTGGTTAGGAAATCCTTATCAAACCAGATATCAAAACCATGCATTTTGGCAAAGGTAGCTAAAAAAAGACTCTCCACTCAAATTGCAGATGTTCAAATTCTGGTTCCAGGACTTAACTGCTGCATGATTGGAGCTAGATATACCACTCCTCTCAGTCTCAAGTTGCTCATCTATAAATTATGAATAACAAAAGTTATAAATAATATTATGGTTATAGAGGATTAAATGAGTTAATATAACTGTTTTTTATAGAATTTAGGATTGTCTCTCATATTTTAGGATTTAATCTGCCTGAAATTGGATTTTTGTGAATGGTGCAAGGTTCCATAATATATATTAATTATATATATTGAAACTTATGTGTGTGTGTGTGTGTGTACGTGTGTGTGTGTGTACATTCAATTTTCTTCTGACTCAGACCCATCTATTGAAAAGCCCATTACTTCCTCATTAACTGGCCCTGCCATTTAGCTCTGTTATAAATTATTTCTGGACTCCCATTGTATAATCTATTTCCCTGCTCTCAAATCTGTTTCAATGGCCTATTTATAAACTTCCCCAATAATATCTCATTGTCTTATTTACTAATACCTCTTAAAAGTTTTGAAGTCCTTAAGAGAAATTCCTCACATTTTGTTTTTATTCTACAAGAGTTCCTTGAATGCTTGACTTTTGAATTTTCTACACACATCTGGGAATCAACATGTCAATTTCGAGCCCTCCTTGTCACACTCAAATACACAAATAAAACCAATGGGACATTAAATAAAATGCATTAAATCTGTAGATGAGTTTGGAGAGAATTAATAACCTTATGATATTAAATATTCCAATTCAGGACATTCCATGTTTCTTAATTTACTAAGCTCTTTTTCATGTCATAAAGTAGAATTTTATATTCTCCATTAAAAGTATCAATACTTTTGTTTAAATTTTTTCAGGTACTTTAAATAATCTACTACTATTTTAAATGATATATTTTTAATTACAGTTTCTAGCTGAATTCATTTTTCCTTCTAATTAAAAATGCAAATTTTGGCATATTGATTTTATATCCAACCTTTTATTAATTCTAAAAAAATTTTAATATCTCTTTACATTTCTCCATAAACAATTTTAGCATCTGCATATAATTAGTTTGATTTTTCACTCTCAAACCATATTTTTTTGTTTGATTTTATTCTTATTTATTTTTAACTTTAAAAAATTTTTTAATTTTACTTTTTTATTTTATATTATTTTATTTACATCTTTATTGGAGTATAATCGCTTTACAATGGTGTGTTAGTTTCTGCTTTATAACAAAGTGAATCAGTTATACATATACATATGTTCCCATATCTCTTCCCTCTTGCATCTCCCTCCCTCCCACCCTCCCTATCCCACCCCTCTAGGTGGTCACAAAGCACTGAGCTGATCTCCCTGTGCTATGCAGCTGCTTCCCACTAGCTCTCTATTTGACATTTGGTAGTGTATATATGTCCATGCCTCTCTCTCACTTTGTCACAGCTTAACCTTCCCCCTCCTCATATCCTCAAGTCCATTCTCTAGTAGGTCTGTGTCTTTACTCCTGTCTTACTCCTAGGTTCTTCATGACATTTTTTTTTCTTAAATTCCATATATATGTGTTAGCATACGGTATTTGTCTTTCTCTTTCTGACTTACTTCACTCTGTATGACAGACTCTAGGTCTATCCACCTCATTACAAATAGCTCAATTTCGTTTCTTTGTATGGCTGAGTAATATTCCATTGTCTCAAGCCATATTTTATTGTATTGTATAGTATTGCATTTATGTCATTATTGTAGTCTTCCTTTGTAAGTCACTACAATGTTAAACAGAAGTTGGATTAGTGTGCATATTTGTCCTCTTCCTGATCCAAAGGAAATTGTTATCAATATTTTCCCATTATATATCATGCTTGTTGTAACTTTTTTATAGGTTCCTGTTATCAAGTTAAGAAAATTCCCTGAATTTGTGAATTGCTCACTTTTTAGCTTTTAAATTCATTTTGAATTTATTGAACACTTCTCTATTTTAGAATGATAATTTATCCTTTTCTCCTAAACGTTTAATGTGGTAGATTACATTAATTGATTATGGAGCATTAAAGTTATTTGAAAGTTGTCATGATGTATTTACTTTTTTATGTTACCTGATTCAGTTTACTTCTTTTTGGTTTAGGTTTTTATAACCTTACCCTGAGTTAGATTGTTCCTTTGTTGTACTGCCCCTGTTTGGATTTTGCATCAAGGTTATCTTAGCTTTTTTAAATGAATTAGGTAACTTTCCTCCTTTTTCTATATCTGGAAGAATTTATTTAGAATTTAAATTCTAACAATCAATAATGAGTGATAGAAATAATGTTTCTTAGCCTTATAACTTCCTGGAGGTAATATTTCTAAATAATGAACTAATTTCATTGATGGCTAGAAATTGTAGGTTTTCTGTTTCTTCTAGAGTCAGTTTTGGTAAGTTTTATTTTACTAGGATTTAAAAAGGTTTTGTTCACAGAGTTCATACATTTATTGATATATATTATAACATTTTTACCTTTCCCATCTCTTCAACATCAGTAGCTATTTGTCCTTTTATAGAATAAATGTCACTATATCATTTTTCTCTTTTTCATTTATTAATATTTTCATCTCTTTAATTTTTTCAGAGCACTAGTATAATATTTCATTGGTCTTTTCTATGTTATGCTTGTTTTCTATTTTATTCCTTTCTGCTATTATTATTCTTTCTTTCTTCTATGTTACTCATGTTTCTCCTGGTTCCCTAATATATCTTATAATGAAAATGCAACTCATTAATTATGAACCATTTTAAGGGTAAGTATTTAATGCTAAATATTTCCCCTTATAAAATGTTTTAGCTTCATCTTTAGCATTTAATCAATAACAGTTTATGTACATTTATTTCTAAATATTTTTATTGACAATTTTGTTTCACCTTTGACTCTTTAGTTGTTTAGAATATTGTATGTGTTTTATTAAAATAACCTGAATAGAAGTGTCTTTTAATGGAAGACTTTTATCTATGTACACTTATTGTGATTGGTAATATATTCAGAAATATTTCTCCTATGTTATACGTTTATATTTGCCCTATTTTTCTGTTTCTCATTTCACTTCAATTTTACCTTTTTGTAGGATACAATTATTATTTTTTATTATTTCATTCTCACACACCCCACTGGAATTCAATCTATTATTATGTTATTTAGTTAAGTTTAATATGCACATCACATATGACAAAGTGCAAAGTTAGTCAATATTTTACCCTCCTAAAAAATATAAGAAATTTAGAATGCTTAACAGTTATCACAGTAATCCCTACTTTCACACTATTTTTTAATGTCTGCTTTTATCAATACTATGATTTTGACATAATTTATTATTTTATGTGGTCAAAATCTATCAATATTTGTTTAAATTTTCACATGTTTATCAATTTCTTTGCTCACCAATTCTTAATGTATCTCCAGTTTTCCGTTCTGCATCATGTTTCTTACATAGTGTATTCTTTGTAATTTTCTTTAATTAATATTTAATGGTAAACTCCATTGTTGTTTTTCTGAAAATGTCTTTTTTTCCCCCTAATTCTTGATAATTTTATTCCAGCTGAAATTCTAGGTTGACTTTCACTATTTTTCTAATTATGTAAGGTATTAATCTTTTATCTACTGGCTTCCATTGTTGATAATGAAATATCAATTTTTAGTCTAAACTCAGGTATTGGTATGAGAACTCAGTTTTTATTCGATTTTTTTTTCAACATGCACATCTATTTCCCTGAACTGCATACAAATAAATTCTAGTTCTATTTTCCTTATATCTTTCATTACACTTAGATGTAGGATCTATTCTGCTCTTCCTTGAATTGCTCTCTACCCTTTACAGTGTGAATCATAACTCTCCAGTGCTTTCCCATTCTGTACCTCACCTCTTAACCTTGGCCAGGGTACCAAAAATATGACCTACGCCCAGAGGAATTTCCAGTCTCTAGGTCCTAGACCTCAGGTTTTGTTCATTTTACCAATAATATAGTTCCATTTCCTCCTCCTCCTTCAAAAATTTAAGGAGTAATTTACATACGAAAAACTGTTTAAATCTTAACTATATAGTTTGATGAATTTGTGTGAATGTATATATACGTGTATTATAAATACACAATATATACACACACTATATATGTGTATACATACACACATATATACACACATGTATAAGTACATATACCAAAATATAGAAAATTTGTAGCATGCCAGCAGGCTCCCTTTCTCCCCCACATAGTAAATACTTGGCAAAGGTAAATGCTATTCTTCCTTCTATCATCACAAATTTTGAACTTTTCATAATAGAATGATACCATAAGCACTCTTTGTGTCTGACAACTCCATGCAACATTTTGTGTTAAAAGATCCAACCGTATGGTAATGTGTAACAGAAATATATATTTTTTAATTTTTATGTAGTAGTCCACTGTATGAATATACCTCAATTCACCAATTATTCTGTTGATGTACATCTGAACTATTTCCATTATTTTGTTATTATGAATAAATCTATTATGGACATTTCTGTTCATGCTTTTTGATGGGCAGATGCATTTATTTTGGGAGGATGTATACCCAGGAGAATAGCTGCTGGGATACAGAATATGTGTGTTTAGCCTTAATAGATACTGTGAAACAATGTTGTTAAGTGACTGGATCAGTTTAGACTCTCTCCAGCAATACATGAATTCCAGCTGCTCAACATCCTTGACATACTTGGTATTTTTAGTTTATTTTATTTTTAGTCATTTTGTTCCTGGGCCCCATTTCTAATATGCTGCTGCTGTTGTTGTGGCAATATACCTGTTTTTCCAACTGTAACCAATCAACAGGCAAAAGAGAGAAACCTGGTTTCTGAATTACTGAATTCCATCTCAGTAGGCACAATAATATAGGCTAGGAAGAGGGAATAAAGCACATACACAGCAGATAGACTGACAGACAGATAGATATAGATAATGTATATAGCATATATGTGGTGATATTATCTACATCTATCTATGCCATTTGTACTTTATGGAATATATATATATGTATATATATATAAAACATATATATACTCTCCTATGGAAGTAAAAGTGCATAGAAAAAAAGTGAAATGATGTAATCACTTGTTAATTACTGTAATTTTGCATACCAAATAAAAGCCCAGCTGCAACACAGACCAAATTCCAAATATATCAGTTTTAATTAATATGTGATTTCCAACTATGAGCAAGAAACTGCAAAGCACTGCAGGGTATTAAAAATGTGAGGATTAAACAGGCTCTCTTCCCATGGAATTTACCCTCCAAGATAGGGAGTTAGAACTAATTATAAATAACTCTGACAAATGTCAAAGAAAGCAAGAATTGAAAAAGTGTCCTAAGAATGTAAGCTGCATTGTTACATGAACTCAATAAAAGTAGATGTTTAGTTCCAATCACAGAAATCAGAAAAAAAGTGGATAATGCATATAGTATTTTATTACTTGAGGGAAGCAGAGGGTTTCAATTAGTAGAAGTAAGTAAGTGTTAGAGGATTTTTTATGTTGAAGGAAGAGCATCAGAAAAGACACTGTCATTGTGTTAGAAAAGTCAATGGACTGATTGATTTAAAATAGAAAGACCGATTCCATTTGGTTGAAATAGAGTGTTATGGAAGAATAGAACTGTCTGTGGCAAAGAGATGGAATTTTTCCTAAATAAACTGTAGAAAAAAGAGAGGAGAAGAATGAATGAATTCATGATTCTACTAGTAAGTGAAAAAAAAAATAGAAGGTGGTTGCATCACAGTTTCCACATCTATTGCATTACTGCATGTCTTGTGAGTGAAGCACTGACTGCCTTTTTTTTTTTTTTTTTTTTTAACCACCATATGTTGTAGAAAAACAGCCTTGGAAGCTGGAGCTCTCTCAGAAACAAAGGAGAGACCTACTTACAGTCCACTTTAACAAAGAATATCTCTTTCTGGGACAGTGAGCAGGTTTGCTTGCAGCATATCAGGAAAAAAAAAAAGTTTGAATCCCCTAAATTCAGGGATCCTCAGCTGTGATGTGTAAGCACTGTGAGTGCAATATATCTGGCACCTTCCCATGTGATTTGTGGGACTTGAAGGGCAAGGCTGATGCAAACAGGATGCTCATGCTGCTTCCTGTGCCATGGGTAAGTAGTTCCTTTCTCTCTCACCCAGATTCTAGTGTTTTCTACAATCATGCCTGTAACTTTAACAAAGTAGCTTATTATAATCCAAGCAGTGTAATATCTCAGCCTTTTTATGAAAAAAAAGGAAAAGAACAGACTGTCTTCAATAAATGGTGTTGGGAAAACTGGATATTCAAATGCAGAAGAATGAAATTGGACTCATCTCACACTATATACGAAACTCAACACAAAGTAGCTTAAAAACTTAAATGTAAGATCTGAAACCTTAAAATTACTAGGAAACAACATAGGGAAAAGACTTCTTGATGTAGTCTAGGCAATGATTTTTTTTGATATGACACCAAAGGCACAGTCAAGAAAAGAAAAATAAAACAGACAAGTGGGCTTGCATCAAACTAAAAATCTTCTGCGGAAAGAGCAAAGGAAATAATCAACAGAATGAAAAGACAATCTATGGAATGGGAGAAAATATTTGCAAACCATGTATCTGATAGTGTTAATATACAAAATATATCAGAAACTCATACAACTCAATAGAAAAAAATGGTTAAGTAACCTGAATAAACATTTCTCAAAAGAAGATGTACAAATGCTGAACAGGTGATATATCAACATAACCAATCATCAGGAAAATGCAAATTACAATTAGCAAGCACTTCCTATCTGTCAGAATGACTATTATCAAGAAGACAAAAGATAACAAAAGCTGGCAAGGATGAAAAGAAAAGGAAACTCTTGACACTGTTGGTAGGAATGTAACTAGGTAGAGCCATTATGGAAGAGTATGGAGTTTCCTCAGAAAATTAATATTAGAACTTTTATATGATCTGGCAATCCCACTTCTGGGTATATATCCAAAGTAAATGAAATCAGGAACTCAAAGAAATATCTATGCACCCATATTCACTGTAGCACTATTCTCAATAACTAAGATATGGAAACAACCTAAAAGTCCACTAAAAGTCTATCAGTAGACAAATGAATAAAGAAAATGTGGTACACACACACATATATGCGCATATAATTCAGCTTTGAAAAAGGAGGAAATTCTACCATTTGCAACAACATAAATAAACCTGTAGGACATTATGCTAAGTGAAATGTCAGATACAGAAAGACACATACTGCATGATCTCACTTATACGTTGAATCACTAATCATTAGAGAAATGTAAATCAAAACTACAATGAGGTATCACCTCACAACAGTCAGAATGGCCACCATTACAAAATCTACAAACAATAATGCTGGAAAGGGTGTGGAGAAAAGGGAACCCTCCTGAACTGTTGGTGGGAATGTAAATTGATAGAGCCACTATGGAGAACAGTATGGAGGTTCCTTAAAAAACTACAAATAGAGTTGCCATATGATCCAGCAATCCCACTCCTAGGCATATATCCAGGGAAAACCATAATTCGAAAAGGTACATGCACCCCAACGTTCACAGCAGCACTATTTACAATAGCCAAGACATGGAAGCAACTTAAATGTCGATTAACAGAGGAATGGATAAAGAAGATGTGATTCAAATATACGATGGAATATTACTCAGCCATAAAAAAGAATGAAATGATGCCATCTGCAGCAACATG
This sequence comes from Monodon monoceros, assembly GCF_005190385.1. NCBI lineage: Eukaryota > Metazoa > Chordata > Mammalia > Artiodactyla > Monodontidae > Monodon > Monodon monoceros. The sequence continues at coordinate 95,092,318 of NW_021703776.1, read as the reverse complement.
GCTGGACCTAGAAATTGTCAGACTGAGTGAAGTAATTCAGACAGAGAAAGACAAATATCATATAATATCACTTATATGTGGAATCTATAAAAAGGGTACAAGTGAACTTCTCTACAAAACAGAAATAGAGTCACAGACGTAGGAAACAAACTTATGGTTGCCAAGGAGTAAGGGGGTGAGGGATAAATTGGGAGATTGAGACTGACATATACACACTACTATGTATAGAACAGATAACTAATAAGGACCCACTGTATAGCACAGGGAACTCTACTCAATACTCTGTAATGGCCTATATGGGAACAGAATCTAAAAAGAGTGGATTTATGTGTATGCATAGCTGATTCACTTTACTGTACCCCTGAAACTAACACAACATTGTAAATCAACTATACTCCAATAAAATTTTTTTAAAAAATAAATTAAATAAACTCATGGAAGCAGAGAGTAAAAGAGTGGTTTCCAGGGAGCTGGGGGAAGGAGGCAATGAGGAGATACTGTCAAGGGACACAAAGTTTCAGTTATGCAAGATGAATAAGTTTTGGAGATCTAATGTACAGCAGTGTGAATATAGTTAAAAATACTGTACCATATACTCAAAATTTGCTAAGAGATTAGATCTTAAATGTTCTTACCACACACCAAACAACAAACAAACAAAAAACCCCACAGGGCTTCCCTGGTGGCACAGTGGTTGAGAGTCCGCCTGCCGATGCAGGGGACACGAGTTCGTGCCCCGGTCCGGGAGGATCCCACATGCTGCAGAGTGGCTGGGCCCGTGAGCCGTGGCCGCTGAGCCTGTGTGTCTGGACCCTGTGCTCCCCAATGGGAGAGGCCACAACAGTGAGAGGCCCGCGTACAGCAAAAAAAAAAAAAAACAAAACCCACACACAAGAGGAAAATGATAGCTATGTGAGATGATTGATATGTTAATTACCTTAAGTGCGGTGATTATTTCACAATATATGTATGTCAGAACATCAAGTTGCATGCCTTAAATACATACAATTTTTATTTGTCAGTTATACCTCAGTAGAGATGGGAAAAGAAGAAAATAGAAGTGTTATTAAAACCAAATATGGGTAACAACATAGATGAATCTTGAGGACATTATGCTAAATGAAATAAGCCAGTGGCTAAAGAACAAATGCTAGATGATTCCACTTATATGAAGTAGCCAGAGTAGCCAAATTCATCGAGAGAGAAAGAATTGTGGTTGTAGGAGGTGGGAGCGGGTCAAATGGGAAGTTGGTGACAGAAGTACAAAGTTTCAGTTGAGGAGGATGAAAAATTCTAGAGGTTATGGTGTTGGTTGCACAACAATGGGAATGTATTTAATACTTCCGAAGTGTATACCTAAAAATGGCTAAAATGGGAAATGTTTTATTATGTATATTTTACTGCAACACCACCACCAATAAAAAAACAAAGCAAACAACAGCTACGTCAGGAGCTTATTTTTTGGGGAACTTTGAAAGGGCGCACTAACTTTAGTATTTATTTTCCAATTGTTTTAGAAAAGGAGAATTTTAAAATAATGAAATTACAAATAAATAAAAATAACTATACTTTGAAATACCTACTGTATTTCAACTTATCAATTTAAATATCAAAAGAAAAGGACACTGTATACCTCAGAATGAGGAAACCTGGCTTGTGGATTTCTAGGTCCTTGTGTAAGGCTGTCATGTCACTGTACCTCTCTGGGTTTCAGAATCATCACCTGTAAAATGAGTCATAAGATGATTTCTAAGTCTCTGTTTAGCACTGAACATTCATCTTTTCTCAGGCTCCAACCTCAATATTCAGAAATCTCCTGTGTTATGCTAAAGGCAATCACCATTATTTTTAGTTTGGGCACTGGTCTAAATTTTTAACAAAAGCCATATAGCAGATCTTTAAATGAGTAACTTTCTCCTAGCAGAGAGAGTCCCCATTTTTATTTATTCCTGTCTAAAATGTTGCTCATTTTTTCTAATATGGAGAGAGCCCAAATTCAGTGAGATCTTATATTCTTTCTCTAGTAAGAATAACAGAGAGATGTAGTTTGGCCCTATATTTTATATAATTCTATATTTGTCATCCTGTTAATTAGGAATTATTTATATAATGTTCTTTTAATCAAAAGTTTATTGGATCAATAGGGCTTTGGCCACAAGAAATATATAAAATAGGGAATTATTGATACATTACCATAAATTTATTTTTCTTTTGAGATTTACCATACACAGTATTCATCTAGAAGGAGTAGACACAAGATAAACTGCTAGAAATCTCTCTCCCTCTCTCTCTCTGTCTTTCCTCTCTCATCTTGCTCTGAATTTTTGGAGTGAATAAGGGAAATGTGCAATCAGAAAAACTATTAACAATATTTTCTCAGAAAGGAATCATAAATCATTCATCCAAATGTATTCCCCAGAAGTATAGCCTGCTGTATCCCTTATGGGATAACATCTATTTTAGTTATTTATTAGTAGTTACTAGTATTCTTCAACATTTCCCCATTGGGCATTTTATCCTAAAAGATATGAATGCTAACTATATAAAAACTGTACAGAGAACGCTTTATGCTCTGTCTAAATATATTTGTCACTTGTATAGAAGCTGCAATCTCAAAAAAGGACACAGCAATTTCCTTAAATGTTAGTCCTCCATAGATGATCGCTCATAAATGAAGCCTATTTTAAAATACTTTGCGCACCAGCATAACTTCAGACTACTCAGCTTCTCTCACCACAAAAGGAGAAATTGTGGTAAAGACAAGGAAGGAAAGAACATTTCCATATCATGGGCAAAACCAAGAAATGGGATGATACACTTATACTCTAGGTAATTATAAATTAACCATTATTCCCATAAGTTAGATAAAACTTCAATGGCCATTTCCTGGAGCATGTATCACTTGCTCCTCTTTTCTGTGTCAATTTCTAACAGAATAAATCAAGGATACTGAAGTGCCATTCAAGATTGTATGTGTATATGTATGTGCTTGCACATGTGTTATAGGGAGAAAGAAAGAGAGAAAGAGTGGGAGAGATAAAGAGAATATGTTAAATTACAGTTTTCAGATTCTATGTCTAGAAGGTATTACATGCCATGGGTAAATTTTAGAAAACATGTTATAATATCCCTGACTTTGAAAAGTCCACACATTCTGATTCTAAAATCAAAAATATTAAAGGACAATATGTTAAGAAGTAGCATACATAGCATAGTATAAATAAGCAGAATATTAATAAATCCCTAAAGATTATATTCATAAATCCATGATAAAAACTACTGTGGGGGCTTCCCTGGTGGCGCAGTGGTTGAGAGTCCGTCTGCCGATGCAGGGGGCATGGGTTCATGCCCCGGGCCAGGAAGATCCCACATGCCGCGGAACGGCTGGGCCCGTGAGCCATGGCTGCCGAGCGTGCGTGTCTGGAGCCTGTGCTCCGCAACAGGAGAGGCCACAACAGTGAGAGGCCAGCGTACCACAAAAAAAAAAAAACCAAAAAAACCCCAAAAAACTACTGTGTATGTGGAAGGAGTTCAAATAAGAGAGATTCGTTGTAGCTGGAATGTTCAGCAGAGTTTAATAGAAAAGCTGAAGCTCAGTTGACTTTGAAGGCAGATAGGATTTAGAGAATCAAGAAGAAGCACGTGATGAGGTCATCATTAAGTATTTCCTAAGTAAACTGACATATGATGAATTAATGAATGGATGAATGAATGAAAATATAGCATAAAAGTATAAATGAATAATTAAGCATGATCATTTACAGAATATATATTTAAAAGCATTTTGGAGATTTATCAATAAACAAAATGTTTATCTCCTCTATCCTCATGGAGCCTATACTATAGTGGGGAATATACAGACCGGTGCAGGGAATAGTTGACAAGATATGTTAACTATATTTGAGGATGCATTGAGAAGTAAAACAAAACACAAAAGGCATCATGTTAAAGTTAGAAGGAACTTCAGAGGTCATCCAGATCATTCACCTTACCTTATATATAAGACATTTAAAGTGGAGAAATGCCAAGGACTTAACCAAAGTGACAAGGTTTTACTGCTAGAGCAAGGAAAAGAAACAGAATGATGTCACCAAGATGGTGACATAGATGGTTCATGACTTCCTTTCAAAATAACAATAATTAACAACTATTCATGGACAAGACACCACTGAGAAAACCCTACAATATGGGGGTGAGGCTAAAGCACACCCCTGCCCCGGTCCGGGAAGATCCCAGGTGCCATGGAGCGGCTGGGCCCGTGAGCCATGGCCACTAAGCCTGCGCATCCGGAGCCTGTACTCCACAATGGGAGAGGCCGCAGCAGTGAGAGGTCTGCGTACCGCAAAAAAAAAAAAAAAGTGACATCACATTAATAGAACAAAAGGAAAAAAAATAGATCATCTCAACTGACACAGGAAAAGCATTTGACAAAATTCAATCTCCATTCATGATAAAGACTATTAAATTAAGTATAGAAGAAATGTATCTCAACATAATAAAGACCATATATGATAAACCCACAACAAACATCATATTAAATGGTGAAAGACTGAAAGATTTTCCTCTAAGATCAGAAACAAGACAAAGGTGCTTACTTTCACCGCTCTTATTCAACATAGTACTGGAAGTCCTAGACAAAGCAATTAGGCAAGAAAAGAAATAAAAGACAACAGAACTGGAAAGAAAGAAGTAAAATTGTCTCTATTTGCAGATAACATTTTTTTATATATAGAAATTCCTAAAGACTTCACCAAAAAACTCCCAGATTTAATTAACAAATTAAATAAAGTTTCAGGATTCAAAATAAATATACAAAAATCAGTAGTGCTTCTATACAGTAACAAGGAATTATCTGGACAAGAAATAAAGAAAATGATCCCATTTACAACAACATCAAAAATAATAAAATACCTAGAAATAAATTTAACCATGGGGGTAAAAGTTCTCTACACTAAAAACCACAAGACATTGACATTGATAAAATAAATAGAAGAATGTACAAATAAATGGAAAATGATCTCATATTCATGGATTGAAAGAATTAATATTGCTAAAATATCCATACTACTCAAAATTATCTATATATTCAATGTAATTCCTAACAAAATTCCAATGCCATTTTCTATATAAGTAGAAAAAAATCCTAAAACTTATATTCAACAACAAAAGATCTCAAACAGCCAAAACAAGAAAGAAAAACAAAGTGGGAGGCATCACACATCCTGATTACAAAATATATTATAAAACTACATTATAGTACAGGAATAAAAACAGACACATAGAGCAGTGGAACAGAATTGAGAGCTTAGAAATAAACTCATGCATATATAGTCAAGAAGTATTTGACAAGGGAACCAAGAATATTCAATAAAGATAAAAGAGTGTCTTCAATAAGTGGTGCTGGGAAAACTGGATATTCACATGCAAAAGAATGAAACTAGACTCCTATCTTATACCACACATAAAAATCAACACAAAATGGATCAGAGTTAAATGTAAGACTGGAAACCATAAAACTCCTAGAGGAAAACATAGGAAAAATGCTCTTTGACATGAGTCTTGACAGTGGTTTCTTTGGATATGACACCTAATGCACAAGTAGTAAAATAAAAAAAACAAGTGGCAGTACATTGAACTAAAAAGCTTCTATATAACAAAAGAAACAATCAGCAAAATGAAAAGACAACTTATGGAATGGGAAAAATATTTGCAAACCAAATATCTGACAAGGGATTAACACCCAAAATATATAAAGTATGCATACAACTCAATAGTAATAGAAACAAATGATCCAATTAAAAAATGGGAGAAGGACCTGAGTAGACATTTTTTCCAAAGAAGATATACAAATGGCCAACAGGTACATCATTACTCATCAGGGAAATGGAAATCAAAATCACAGAGATACTACACCTGTTAGAATGACTCTTACCAAAAAGATAAGAGTTAACAAATACTGGTGAGACTGTAGAGAAAAAGGGAATCTTTGTGTGCTGTTGGGGGGGATTGAGATTGGTACAGCCAATTACAGAGGTTCCTCAAAAATTTTTAAATAGAACTACCATATGATCCAACAATTACACTTCTGGGATTGTATCTGAAGGAATAGAAACAACAAAACACTATGTCATAGAGATAACTTCACCACTTTGTTCAAAGCAAACATTATTTACAATAGCCAAGAGATGAAAGCAACTTAAGTATCCATTGACAGATGAATGAATAAAAAAGTTGTGAGAGAGAGAGAGAGATTTTATATATATATATATATATACTGCTCCACTAGGAAAAGGAAGAAATTCTATCATTTGCCACAATATGGATGGACCTTGAGGATATATTGCTAAGTAAAGTAAATCACACAGGGAAAGGCAAAGACCATACAATCTCACTTATATGTGGAATCTTATAAAACCAAAAACAACAGCAAAATGAACTTACAGAAACAAAGTAAAGATTGATGGTTGCCAGAGGCAGGGGGTTGGGGATGAGTGAAATGGGTTAAGGGAGTCAAGAGGTACAAATTTCCAGTTATAAAACAAAAGAGTCCTGCAATGTAATGTATAACATGGTGACTATAGTTAATAATACTGTATTATGTATTTGAAAGTTGCTAAGAGAGTACATCCTAAAAATTCTTGTGAGAAAAAAATTGTAACTATGTGTGGTGATGAATGTTAACTAGACTTACTGTGGTTATCATTTTGTTATGTTATATACCTGAAAATAATATAATGCTATAGGTCAATTATGTCTCAGTTTTTAAAAAGTTACTGAACAAACAAAATATAAAAGTAAAAGGTGTCTTCAGCTTTTAGTGGGTCTAAAAGGATGTAATTTACATGTGATTTCCCTTAATATATCTTGTGTCTCAGATGTGGTTTATTGCAAGGCTAATAAGCAAAAAACCTCACAGTGGTTTCAATGGATCCGCAAACTTATTCTTCATTTACACATAAAATACATATTTTAACAACTAAAGTATCACTATTAATGGCTCCCTGGTCCATGGGTTATTTGGTAGAAAGGTCCAAGTAGAAGTCTCTGAAATTTTCTTTCCCTAGCAAAATAATAAAGCAAAAACAATGCTGCATTCCTTTGAGAATTACAAACCAACATGCCACCATAAAAATTTTGATATTGGGACCAGTGTCTAGTCCATATAGCAAGGGTGTGTAAGTGTAGTGGCAGATCCTAGATTACAGCTACGACAGTAATTTCAGTGGCAGACTCCCACATCCATTTCTGCTTAAAATCAAGAGGTTTCTATTTCCTGCCTCTGAACTGTGGTTGATATAACATTTAACCAAGATGACATTGACACAAGGCAAGTAGCCAAGGATGGGTTAGTCAAGAAGGTATTTAGATGAGATCAGCAATGGAAATTTTGCAAATCTCAACTCCAGACGGAACTGGAATACAGAGACATATTCAGTCAAGTAGAAGTTCAGCTACAGCAGGATATACTTATTAGCACGAGTAGGGCATTGTTGCCAAAGTTCAGAGTCGGTCAAAGATCTTATTTTCAAGATGGAATAAGAGGAAGCAGAGGACACTAATTTAGTAGTAGAAATGGCAACCAAGGTCGTTCCTAAGAGAACTGGATAATCTCAATGGAGACTTGTTGGAAAGTGGTATCTTTACACAGGTTTGTCTTAAAGGAGGCAGGTCCATCCAGCTTCATGGTGATACAAGTCAATCTTTATATGTTGGACTTCTCTAGTTCCGTGAAAGAGGGAATGCCTGTCATGCACAGAAGACACTGATGGAAGTTAGGTAGAAATTTAGTTTTTTAAAATTTTCAATATGTGGGATTAGAATTCACAGAAGTATTTATTTAATCAGGGCCCTGATCATTGTTCCCAGGCAAAAAGAGTCAAATCATTTAGAAACTCAGAAAAAGGAAATATTACTTTGTAATGAGTAATCAGAAAATATTTCATAGAGAAAGTGCATTTGATCTGAGGTTTGAAATACCGAGAGCAATTTGTGTGACAATTGTGGGAGAACAGAAGACACAAAAATGGGAATTAGGAGGTTCCGATGAATTTTAAAAAGAATTTTAGAAGAAAGAACAAGAAAATCAAAGGGCCAAAGGTGGTGCTCTATGATCATTTCCATTTTAGGCAAACAGAGTATAGAGATTTAATTTCAAACTCTGCCATAATCTACTTCCTGTATGATTTGCTTGATATACCTCTCAGCTTACTCATATATCCCTGATGATACTATAGAAAAGTTTAAATTAAATAGCATAAGTTAAATGCTTAGACTTTTAAGAAGTTTTTTTTAAAAAATATTTTCTATAACTCTTGAAACTGTTTTTCTTTTATAAGACTTTTAGTTTTCCAAGAAAGACATTGTAAAAAACAAAAGCACTTGAGACAGATTAAGGAAGACTTCTCAGTTAAAATTTAGATTGAAATAGACAACAAAGGTTTCCTACAAAATGAGGCAGAGGTGAGTTACCCAGGGAATAAGTGTCAGCATTAGAAAATTCACATTTCTTCCTGCACTCCCATCTCCACCAGGATGGCTCTTCCTAGTTAATTCCTAAGCATTTTTCAAGTTGTTGCCCATGCCTTTTTAATGCCAAATTTTCTGATATTTCCAGCCAGGTAAGTGTTCCGTGCTAGTGATAACCATATACCTTATTTGTACCCCTACTGGACACATGTTGATATGTCTGTCCCAGCCCTACCCTGAGAGGTCACTGAATGAAAAAAACATGTTTTAATATTGTTTGTATCCTCAGCAACTATAAAGTATCTGGAACATAAAAACAGCTTAATAAATGCTTGCTGGAAAACAAACCAGAAGGAAAATGATAGCTGCTGACAGGAAACCCAAAAGCCAAGTGTTAACAACAAATTTTGCTTAGAAATTTTGTCTAAAGCTAACTTTTATTTAATGATGTTTGTTGCTTGATATAACACGTAAAGCCAGAAGGAAGGGAGGGAGGGAGAGAAAGAAGGGGCAAGGAAGGAGAAAAATAATTATCCCAAAGCCAAGCAAAGAAAAAAGAAATTCTATATAAGAGCTATTGTAATGAATTGTCAAAGACTTTTGAAGCTTTGTGTGACTAGGTTAACAAATACCTTACTATGAGCCATCTGTTATGTTTCTGACATTACCTTTTTCACAGGTCATCATCCTTTTCTTTTTTCTGATGTGAAGACACTCATAATAAGATATTATTATTTATTCAAAAATGTTTCATGAAATTTTGGTCCTTCTGGTTTGAACTTAGATAGAGTAGAGGATTGGGTAAAGTTCTGTGACTTTCAAATGGAAATATTTATAATTAAAGCCAACATATGGGGGTGGCAGGTGGTCAACTCCTGCAATAATGGCTATGATATGAGTTAATTTAGAAAGCTAAATTGAAGAGCAATGAGTTCCAAAATGCATAATCCACGCAAAGAAAATAGCACTTTGAGGCCTATGCCCATCAGTTATTAACTGATTCAAAAGAATTAACCCCTTAACACCAAAAGCTTTGTTAAGCAAATTTCATGGTACATTCCAGTATCCAAAGCACAGTGATTCTGTTATCTATCAATTCCACAATACGCAACTAGGAGGGAAAAAGTTATTTTTGTGAAATGCTTGGAAAGACACAAAGTGGTTCACTAGAACTATTTTTTAAAATTCCTTTAAACAAGTAGTTTATCTCTGGTGACAGGACATACCTCCCCCTCAACCTATTAACCATGAGTAACTTTAAAGATGGGATTACATTGTTTCGAATAAGACTAGGAAATTGTCTTGGCCATATGCCATTCACCATGCCAAGCGAATAAGGAGATGGCCCTACCAAACCTGATTCAAGTAAGGAAGCATTCACAAAGTTAAAAGAAAAACTTGAAGCTGTGCTTCCTCCTATCTTTACAACCAAAGGGTGATGAAGCCATGCACCTAATGTTTATTATGTCCAGAAGACTTAACTCAAGTTTTGGCTTTCCATGTTAACACAACCAAACAATCCACAGTTAATAAACAAGGGAACAGAAATAAATACATTTTGAAAACATGTGAACATTTATGTTGATTCCACCTCGAAGAAATAACATCCTTTGTTGGTAGAGAATGGTGGGAATAAAGAACCAATAGTTCTTTTTTTCCTCACTCTAATTCTGCTTTAACACTAAAATATTTTATGATTATCATGAATCACTGTATTATTTATTAGTCCTTACTTAAAATATAATATCGGTCAATGTCCAGTTCCTCAGTATGAAATTGTAATCATATAAACACCTCATTTTCCATTAAAAGTCAAAGACAAGAAAATTAATCTGCTTCCATGAAGATTTTTAACTACAGATATTAGATACTCCCAGATGGGATCTAGATGGAAGTCAGACATACAAAACAAAGAGTTGACGGTCACCAAGCAGCAACAAGTGGATCAATATAATCAGTCTGTGTTTCTGTTGCCTAGAATATTTTTACCTATACAATGCCATAGCTCCACAGACTTTGGAGGACTAAGGTTTTGGTTTCCTATTCAAATTTCATGCACTATACAACTCAAGTTACATCTCTGAGCCTAACTCTTTCTGTCTCAATTATATTTGGTCTAATGTTCTATGACTGTAAACGTCTATGGTTGTGAATCTGTCCTAACAGGGTTCTTAACACCAACAAAATTGCATTAATTGTCTTGTGTGTTGAGGGTATTATATTTATGTGTACACAAACACATAGATGTAGTGTAGAATTCTACACTAGGACCAAATTGTGAAGGCTATTAAATTCTGGAATGTACTGAAGTATGTCCTGAACTGATGAGGATATATTAAAAGCTTTTTAAGCACTGGGGTAAGGTGGCTATATGATGTTTTTCAAAGATTGCTATAACACAGATGGCAGATTAAAAGGATAAATGGGACTTCCCTGGTGGCACAGAGATTAAGAATCCGCCTGCCAATGCAGGCAACACGGGTTCGAGCCCTGGTCCGGGAAGACCCCACACCCCACATGCCACGGAGCAACTAAGCCCACGTGCCACAACCACTGAGCCTGCGCTCTAGAACCTGTGAGCCACAGCTACTGAGCCTGTGCACCTAGAGCCCGTACTCTGCAACAAGAGATGCCACCGCAATGAGCAACAAAGACCCAAGGCAACCAAAAATAAATTAATTAAAAAAATAATAATAATAATAAAGGATAAATGACTAAAGGCAAGGATATCTTACAGAAAGCTATTTAACAGCAGAGGAAATGAGGGTATGGTGTAGGAAAGGAGAGGAAAACCACAGGTAAAGTATTTTGGAAACAAAAACAATGAGACTCAGTGATCAACTATCGGTGGAACGAAGGGTAGGTAAGGCCAATCTCATGTGAGGTCAATACAAAGGAAACGGTGGCAAGAACAGCCTTCTAGATTTTTATAGCAAAATGCCATGGTATTACATATGATCACCCAATTTGAATATATATATGGAGAATGAGGAAAAATTAACGAAAAGAAATTCTGAAGGTCACAACTTCTAAGAGTAGGCAGGGGGTGAATGACCTACACAAATTCTGTAAAGAAAGCGTTGGAAAAATAGAAAGGGAAGCAGGTGTAATCAATCTATAAAAACCAAAGGAATAAGTAGTATTTAAGAAAGAATCCCATGGCTAATATTGTCAAACGGTGCAAATGTGAAAAGAAAATGATCCTTAAAAAGAATCCACTGGAGTTAGTAAGGGCATCAATTAACACTGGTCAGTGTGGTCCCACTGGAGTGGTAGTGACTTAAGCCCAAAAGTAGTTGATGGGAGTAGAGAGCAGGAGATGCAGGAACTTAGGTGGCAACTACTGACTTGTTCTTTTCTTTTTTTTAGAATTTATTTTCTTTATTTATTTTTGGCTGTGTTGGGTCTTCATTGCTGCGCACGGGCTTTCTCTAGTTGCGGCGAGTGGGGGCTACTCTTCGTTGCGGTGCGCGGGCTTCTCATTGCAGTGGCTTCTCTCATTGTGGAGCACGGGCTTCAGTAGTTGTGGCTCATGGGTTCTAGAGCACAGGCTCAGTAGTTGTGGCGCACGAGCTTAGTTGCTCTGCCGCACGTGGGATCTTCCTGGACCAGGGATCGAACCCGTGTCCCCTGCATTGGCAGGCGGATTCTCAACCACTGCACCACCAGGGAAGCCCCTGACTTGTTCTTTTATATTTTCCTGACATGAAAAGTTGGAAGGATTTAGTGGAGTAGGAGGGATGAAAAATAAGGATGTAGCCAATGGAACAAACAGAGAACAAAGCTAAATTTTGATACGCAAGGAAGATGTTGGGATCCTTAAATGCTTTATTAAGAAGTCACCAGAGAGGAAAAAGTTGAATACATAGGAGAGAGCATAAATATTGATAATATCTTTGTGGAAAAGGAAGGGTATGGGCTCATGAGCACAGAGGGAAGGATTCTTTTTTTAACAGAAGAGAATACTACTCCCTCCTGAGACTCAGTGTTAGAAATATCAGAGATATCCCTTTAACCAGTATTCTCCACACACTCTTCTTAAATAATCAAATCTCCAGAGATTCCAGAATTAAGGTTTCAAAATTCAAATGAAAAATTTGAATGAAAAAAGTTAGGTCAAATGTAAATGAAAAATTTTCTGAGATTCCATTTCAGACCATGCAGTGCCTTTACCGGGACACCTCTTTCAAATCAGAATATGCTTGAGCGAATAATCACTTATATATTAGACAGTTCTGAATTTAAGACAAGGTCAGCAGTGAAGAAATGAGGTGCTCTGGCCTTTACCGCGTTTCTGTGCATTGTTCCCCTCTGCTGTACATGGACCATCTCCTTATATTCTACATGTCAAAAACAATATAAACTAATGCTCCAGCTCAGCCACTCACTGAACCTTCCCCACTTAAATCATTCTCTCAATTGTCTGAACTGGACAGGATGCAGAAGGAGTTCTTAATTGTGCAAGTACTTTCTATGTCCCTCGATATTTTAAATGAAATAAAGTTCTTATTTTCTGCATACATTCCTATTGCTTGTGCTGCATTCATATATCCAGGTTTTATGGAGTCTGAAACTGATACACTCTGTGGGGATCTTTATAAGTAAAAAATAGATATGAATTTCTAAATTCTAAAGGGAATGAAGGGCTCATTAACGGGAGGTTAAGTGAGAGACGCTGAGAATTAACCTTCATTAGTTTCATCTAAACCCAGTTAAACCAAGGACATTTTAAGTTATATTCCAGAAGATGAGGTATGATTGCTTTGGTTTGTCATGAAGTTTACAAGCAGCACATAGACCCAGATAGACAACATTATAAGGAAGAGTACTATTTGCTACCCCACAGTCCCATGTATGCCTAGGATAAGCTTGCATGACCAAAGTTATGTTGTAAAATTTACGAGTACCTATTTCTTGTGGTTTGATTGATATTACAGCCCAGATCATAGTCTAAGATTCATCTTTGATATACTTCCAAATTCAAGCACTAACTTAATATTAAGTCTGCTTTCATTTTGTCTTTTGGTTTTGTCTCTCCCTCTGGAATTTCATTACTATTCATCTTGGATGTTGATTTCCCCACTAGGCTTGCTGCCTAAGTCCTTCATTTGTAACTGTTACCCCACTAACTATAAATTTGAACTAGATTAAACTTCCTAAAACTCTGATCCATGGGCATTACATTCTTGATCCAAAAACCTTCAGTGGTTCCTCAACACATATAAAATAAGACTCAAACAAACTGGCAATCAAGGTCTATCACAATCTCCACATTCAACTTAATGCATGTCCTTTCATGTACGCTTTTCCCCCAAGTGGAATATTCTTAGTGCTTTTTACCCTATCTATTAAGTCATTATCCATTCTACATGAGCAATTTCAAATGTTACACAAATCTTTTTCGAATTTTAGTAACAGCTTCTTTTTTAATTGCCTAATCACTCTTGTATACTCAGTTATCTTCTTATTGTCAAGAGTCATCTTCTCTTATTTACTTCCTATTGGTTCATAAAAACCACAAACCCTTTGAGATTAGGAGACATTTAGTCAACTTATTTATTTTTCTGAACACTTAGCATACTGCTCTATGTTTAGGAGTAAATAAGTATGTGTTTATAAGGATTTGAATTTCAAATAGAAAGATAACAAATCTAGACACCAGTGGCAAAGAGAAGCTCCTGTTTGATCATGTATAACCGTGCTCATCGTGCTTTAAAATTATTACAAAGAAATGGGTTAATTTTTTCCAAGTTCCACAAACCCAATTAGTACATGAAACCTCAGCTTTATTCTTTTCTGATGTTATCTGCAGGGGGTAAAACACCGTTTGGCAGGCAAAACAAGTAGCTTCTTACTTGAGGATAGAAAATGACAAGTGGATTTCCATACACATCTTCAAAAATGAGCTCTGGAAAGTAGGAGACTAATAAAGTTGTAACAACCTTTTATAAACTATTTAGACAAAGAAGGGATATGTAGAATCCCTTAGATTCCCAGCCACATAGGAGATGATACATTATCAGAGATCAATCTGCTCCACTTCCATCAGCTGTGCTCAGTGACATTCTTCTTTATAATTTCCTCTTAGAGTATTACATAGGCACATATTATCAAATTCTTATCAAAGTTTTCTATGTGTGATATATTAGAAAATACATTTTAAAAAATGCTTTATCACCTCACACCAGTCAGAATGGCCATCATTGAAAAGTCCACAAGTAATAAGGTTCCTTACAAAACTAAAAATAGAGTTACCGCATGATCCTGCAATCCCATTCCTGGGCAGATATCTGGAGAAAACTCTAATTAGAAAAGATACAGGCACCCTAAAGTTCACAGCAGCACTAGTTACAATAGCAACCTAAATGTCCACTGACCAATGAATGGATAAAGATGACGTGGTATACGTGTACAATGGGATATTACTCAGCCATAAAAAGCAATGAAATAATGCCATTTGAAGCAACATGGATGGACCTAGAGATTATCATATCAAGTGAAGTAAATCAGGCAGAGAAAGAAAAATATCATATGGTATCACTTATATGTGGAATCTAAAAAAATGATACAAATGAACTTATTTGCAAAACAGACTCACGGACATAGAAAACAAACTTATGGTTACCAAAGGGGATAGTGAGGCAGGGGTGATAAGTTAGAAATTTGGGATTAACATATATATACTACTATATATAAAACAGGTAAAAAACAAGGGTCTACTGTATAGCACAGGGAACTAACTATACTCAGTATCTTGTAATAACCTATAATGGAAAAGAATCTGAAAACTATCTATCATTCTGTCTATCTATCTATCTATCTATGTGTATATGTATAACTGAATCACTTTGCTGTATACTTGAAATACAATATTGTAAAGTAACTATACTTCAATAAAAAATTCTTTAACAGTTTATCCAGCTAATCATCTACTTTTAGTATTTTAAGTTGATAAATATCAATTTTTCTGTCCAATGCCTAGTGCTTCCAAATAAATTATGCTAATTCAATCTAATTGAACACCACAATTAACATTTTAAATTCAATGAAAGTAACACTATCTTCATCAATTTCTAAAATTTTGGATTGCCCCTAATCACAAAATCTTAATAGTCAAAGCATTCTAAGAACAATGCCATTATTACACATAAGCAAAATATCTTTTCCACGTTATACTGAGCATTCCATTTTAGTCCACCATTGTTAAAGCTATGGTTAAATTATCTATATAACCTTTCAGCACAGCATTTATTTCTTTTCAACTGCAGTAATATCACAAGGAATATGTAATACTTTATCCACAATCCTTTTAAAGTCTAGCCTTATCATTGTCCATAGGTGTTCCTAAAACGCTCTCCATAACAGAAGTTAACCTTGTTCTATCATTTCACAAAAATTCTAGAACCTTATAGAAATTATTTAATACATGAGCTCAAACACTAAAATAATTCAGACAATGTTCTAAACATTTATCTGCAAAGCAGGTACTGCATATTTTTACATCCATTCACTGAGGGCTCCCGAATTTATTTCTCCAGCTGATATCCTTCCCCTGGTTTCCAGTCTCATATAGCCAATTGCCTCTATCACAGTGTTTAATGAGCATCTCAAACTTAATATCTGCAAAACTGAACTGTGTGTTCCCTGCACCTACACCATGCCCACTGTTCCTTCTTCACCATCTCAGTTAATTCTATTCTCCATAACAGCAACTATATTCTTCCAGTTGCTCAGACCAAAATCTTGGAATCACACTGGCTTCCTCTTGCTCTCACATCGCATAATCAATTTCTCTAGCAATTCCTGTCCCTACTGTTTCGAAATACACCTGGTACCTGACAACTTCTCACATATCCACCCCTTGTCCCCAGGCACCATCATTTTAGGGGTATATGAATGTAGTTCTATAATACACGTTAGGGTGCTATAATGTATAAAGTGCTTCCCAGACTAGGAATATGTTATAAGACATAGAGAATAAGTGTAACAAAAGAGAAAATTAATTAATAAGCCAGCATCTACTTGTTGCTCTGCATTTTATCCTGCTGCCCCTGTGAACCAGCTCTTTCCTATCACGTCACTCATCTCTATTTGCTTTAGACTTATGTTTTTAGATACAGATTCATTGGCATGATTTAAAACTTCATAGACCTAAATAAATTATTATTTTAGGTTGATTTGGGAGCACATCATAGATACCTCTCTGTGTTAAGCTCATCATGGTGAGTTGCAGAAACGACAAAGTTACATTATGTAAACTGTTTGGTGTTGCCAGATGACATGATACTTGTAATAAGCATAGATATACTCTGCCACCACAGATCAGAATGTATGGCCACAGATATGTGCAATCTAGAGGGAAGATTTCCAAAGTTGTGCCAGCATGGCACTTCAGTGACCCTCTCTACCACAGTCATGCCCTCCTAATTCAGTCTGGATCACAGCCTTGTGCGGAGCTCTTCTCAGGGGCTCTTCCTTGCGTGCTCCATCTCAGCTCTACAGGTAGTAGTTCTTCCTTATATAGGCAATTTCCGTATTCTTTAAAGTTCTCTTTATATATTACTTGCCAATCCCCATTATTTCAATCTCCTGTTGTGAATTTTTTATATTAAACTTTCTCTGTTCAAGCTACTGTGTGATATCGGCCTACTGATTGGACTTTGATTGATGCACATGTACCTATGGCCTCATGATTTAAGATACATCATTGTATATGAGTGGAGGAAAGCTTCCTAAGTCAATAAATGAGGAGGGTTGGGTATCTGGATAGAAAAGGAAGAAAGAAAAATGAAAGAATTAGGCAGAAAGGAAAGAAACTGATTTTGGACCACTGTTTCATATTAAACACAAAATCAATTCTAGATGTATTAAAAATGAAATGTGAAATACAAAACAAAATAATGTTTAAAGAATATATAGAAGAACAACATCTTTGTGACTTCAGGGTATAAATTTGCTTAAGTGAGACGTAAAAAGCACTAATCATAAAGAGCTATACTGATAAATTTAAATAAGTAAACATTACAAAACTCTGTATACATCATGAAATAAAAAGACAAACAATAAACATATGAATAAATTGTATTTCAAAAGAGAAAAGACAAGTCAAGACCGATTTTAAAATAAAATACTTGAAACAAACACTCTCTCCACCAAGAAAAGTAATCCAATTTGTCAATAGCCATATGCTAATGCGGCTTACCATTATTAATCAGAAATTTCAAATCCTAACTATACTGATGTATTTCAAACTTTCCCATTTGGCACAAAGCAAAAATTTCTCACACCAAGTGTTGCCAATGTTGAAGAAAAAGTCTCAATTATATACACATCTGGAGAGAATGTAAGTGGCCACTCATTTGGAAAAAAATGTTTATATGATCTAGATTAGTTTATCATTTCTGGAATCATCTATTTTCAGTGAGGTGGAATTTGAGTGTGAATTCATCTGGCTTTTCCTGGTGCTTTTGATTTAAATTTCATTGTATTCCTTTCACTAAGTAATACCTTATTAATTTGCTACAAAATTCTAGACACACCAGTGTAGAGACCTTACACATATAGGATTTCCTTCTCTCCTCTATACATCTGTACCTAACAGCCACCTACGAGTGAGTCTACCTCATTTCAAATAGATTCAAATAGAATCCAACAGTTTCCCAGTGTTTTGATGAGAAACAGCATTTTGTTTTTAAAATGGGAGTTATTTATCAAATACCGCATTTCACCAAATTACTACCTGATGAAAAGGAAAAACCCACACAGATGAGAAAACATTTTTATTCCCTTTCTCTTTCCCCACGTGAATATTTAAGTTAGTAAGATATGAGTCTTTTCATTTATAGGTGTAAGCCTCCTGGACATATTAACAGCTTTCCTATTGTTTGGTATTTTTTTGCTTGTTATGCAAAGATATTTCTGCTCAAACTTTAAAATGCTACATTTGGAAATTACAGAGTATTTTTTATTCCGGAAGTTCAAGTTTGTACCATATATGATGATCCTTAAGTGTTATATGCACATGTGCATATGTATACGTGTGTATATATACAATATACATGAAATATATGTTTCATAATATTTCATATATACATGTATATGTTTGTGTGTATATTCATTAACTTCAGTAACTTATTTTTTATATTTTTTTTTCTCTGTGGTACGCGGGCCTCTCGCTGCTGTGGCCTCTTCCATTGCGGAGCACAGGCTCCGGATGCGCAGGCTCAGTGGCCATGGCTCACGGGCCCAGCCGCTCCGCGGCATGTGGGATCTTCCCGGACCAGGGCACGAACCCGTGTCCCCTGCATCGGCAGGCAGACTCCCAACCACTGCGCCACCAGGGAAGCCCAGTAACTTATTTTTAAAAGGTATTATATTTGCCCTCCAGGACGCAGATTTCGTTGTCAGCCGACCGTAAACATTTGGCTTGCTCCTTCTCTGTACCTCTTTATGTATGTGGTGATCTTACACTCTGTACTTAATTTGAGCTCAGATCCAGTTTTTAATACATCTCAAGCAGCGATAGCCCCAGAAATTGCAGAAGGTATAGCTCTTTGTGTTTTATGGGACAATGCTTTGGCAGAAGACAAATCACATAATAAAGAAGGTCAGTAGATGACATTCTAGAAAAAATGTATATTTGTAATAAAATTGACCACAAAAAAGTTGAAATCTGTAATATCTGTAATGAATAACTCTTATTGCTTCATAAATAAAGACAAAGCAGGAGAAAGTTGACAGAATATATGAATAAGCAATTTGTAGAAGAGTAAATTCAAATGAAAAATAAAATATATTTCAATATGATACCGGGGTTTTTCGGTACGAAACTAACGGCGCTCTGCAATCTTCAGGCCCCGCTTTTCCACACCTCAGTTTCGGGGGTCTCCCGCCGTGTGGATGAAAGGCTCTTGGTGCTCCAGCCAGGAGTCAGGGCTCTGCCTCTGAGGTAGGAGAGCCAACTTCAGGACACTGGTCAACAAGAGACCTCCCAGCTCCACATAATATTAAACGGCGGAAATCTCCCAGAGACCTCCATCATAACACCAGCACCCAGCTTCACTCAACGACCAGCAAGCCACAGTGCTAGACAACCTATGCCAAACAACTAGCAAAACAGGAACACAACCCCACCCATTAGCAGAGAGGCTGCCTAAAATCATAATAAGGCCACAGACACCCCAAAACACACCACCAGACGTGAACCTGCCCACTAAAGAGACAAGATCCAGCCTCATCCACCACAACACAGGCACTAGTCCCCTCCACCAGGAAGCCTACACAACCCACTGAAACAACCTTAGCCACTGGAGACAGACATCAAAAACAACGGGAACTACGAACGTGCAGCCTGCAAAAAGGAGACCCCAAACACAGTAAGATAAGCAAAATGAGAAGACAGAAAAACACACAGCAGATGAAGGAGCAAGATAAAAATGCACCAGACCTAACAAATGAAGAGGAAATAGGCAGTCTACCTGAAAAAGAATTCAGAATAATGATAGTACGGATGATCCGAAATCTTGGAAGTAGAATGGACAAAATGCAAGAAACAGTTAACAAGGACCTAGAAGAAATAAAGATGAAACAAGCAATGATGAACAACGCAATAAATGAAATTAAAAGTACTCTAGATGGGATCAATAACAGAATAACTGAGGCAGAAGAACGGATAAGTGACCTGGAAGATAAAATAGTGGAAATAACTACTGCAGAGCAGAATAAAGAAAAAAGAATGAAAAGAACTGAGGACAGTCTCAGAGACCTCTGGGACAACATTAAACGCACCAACATTCGAATTATAGGGGTTCCAGAAGAAGAAGAGAAAAAGAAAGGGACTGAGAAAATATTTGAAGAGATTATAGTTGAAAACTTCCCTAATATGGGAAAGGAAATAGTTAATCAAGTCCAGGAAGCACAGAGAGTCCCATACAGGATAAATCCAAGGAGAAATACGCCAAGACACATATTAATCAAACAGTCAAAAATTAAATACAAAGAAAGCATATTAAAAGCAGCAAGGGAAAAACAACAAATAACACACAAGGGAATCCCCATAAGGTTAACAGCTGATCTCTCAGCAGAAACCCTACAAACCAGAAGGGAGTGGCAGGACATACTGAAAGTGATGAAGGAGAAAAACCTGCAACCAAGACTACTCTACCCAGCAAGGATCTCATTCAGATTTGATGGAGAAATTAAAACCTTTACAGACAAGCAAAAGCTGAGAGAGTTCAGCACCACCAAACCAGCTTTACAGCAAATGCTAAAGGAACTTCTCTAGACAAGGAACACAAGAGAAGGAAAAGACCTATAATAACAAACCCAAAACAATATAGAAAATGGGAATATGAACATACATATCGATAATTACCTTAAATGTAAATGGACTAAATGCTCCCACCAAAAGACACAGATTGGCTGAATGGATACAAAAACAAGACCCTTATATATGCTGTCTACAAGAGACCCACTTCAGACCTAGAGACACATACAGACTGAAAATAAGGGGATGGAAAAAGATATTCCATGCAAATGGAAACCAAAAGAAAGCTGGAGTAGCAATCCTCATATCAGACAAAATAGACTTTAAAATAAGGACTATTACAAGAGACAAAGAAGGACACTACATAATGATCAAGGGATCGATCCAAGAAGAAGATATAACAATTGTAAATATTTATGCACCCAACATAGGAGCACCTCAATACATAAGGCAAATACTAACAGCCATAAAAGGGGAGATCGACAGTAACACATTCATAGTAGGGGACTTTAACACCCCGCTTTCACCCATGGACAGATCATCCAAAATGAAAATAAATAAGGAAACACAAGCTTTAAATGATACATTAAACAAGATGGACTTAATTGATATTTATAGGACACTCCATCCAAAAACAACAGAATACACATTTTTCTCAAGTGCTCATGGAACATTCTCCAGGATAGATCATATCTTGGGTCACAAATCAAGCCTTGGTAAATTTAAGAAAATTGAAATTGTATCAAGTATCTTTTCTGACCACAACGCCATGAGACTAGATATCAATTACAGGAAAAGATCCATAAAAAATACAAACACATGGAGGCTAAACAATACACTACTTAATAATGAAGTGATCACTGAAGAAATCAAAGAGGAAATAAAAAAATACCTAGAAACAAATGACAATGGAGACACAACGACCCAAAACCTATGGGATGCAGCAAAAGCAGTTCTAAGGGGGAAGTTTATAGCAATACAAGCCCACCTTAAGAAGCAGGAAACATCTCGAATAAACAACCTAACCTTGCACCTCAAGCAATTAGAGAAAGAAGAACAAAAAAACCCCAAAGCTAGCAGAAGGAAAGAAATCATAAAAATCAGATCAGAAATAAATGAAAAAGAAATGAAGGAAACGATAGCAATGATCAATAAAACTAAAAGCTGGTTCTTTGAGAAGATAAACAAAATAGATAAACCACTAGCCAGACTCATCAAGAAAAAAAGGGAGAAGACTCAAATTAATAGAATTAGAAATGAAAAAGGAGAAGTAACAACTGACACTGCAGAAATAAAAAAAATCATGAGAGATTACTACAAGCAACTCTATGCCAATAAAATGGACA
Organism: Monodon monoceros; assembly: GCF_005190385.1. Taxonomy (NCBI): domain Eukaryota; kingdom Metazoa; phylum Chordata; class Mammalia; order Artiodactyla; family Monodontidae; genus Monodon; species Monodon monoceros. The sequence continues at coordinate 95,070,241 of NW_021703776.1, read as the reverse complement.
GCCTGGAAGAAATGGACAAATTCTTAGAAAAGCACAACTTCCCAAGACTGAACCAGGAAGAAATTGAAAATATAAACAGACCAATCACAAGCACTGAAATTGAGACTGTGATTAAAAATCTTCCAACAAACAAAAGCCCAGGACCAGATGGCTTCACAGGTGAATTCTATCAAACGTTTAGAGAAGAGCTAACACCTATCCTTCTCAAACTCTTCCAAAATATAGCAGAGGGAGGAACACTTCCAAATTCCTTCTACGAGGCCACCATCACCTTGATACCAAAACCAGACAAGGATGTCACAAAGAAAGAAAACTACAGGCCAATATCACTGATGAACATAGATGCAAAAATTCTCAACAAAATACTAGCAAACAGAATCCAACAGCACATTAAAAGGATCATACACCATGATCAAGTGGGGTTTATTCCAGGAATGCAAGGATTCTTCAATATACGCAAATGTATCAATGTGATCAACCATATTAACAAATTGAAGGAGAAAAACCATATGATCATCTCAATAGATGCAGAGAAAGCTTTCGACAAAATTCAACACCCATTTATGATAAAAACCCTGCAGAAAGTAGGCATAGAGGGAACTTTCCTCAACATAATAAAGGCCATATATGACAAGCCCACAGCCAACATCATCCTCAATGGTGAAAAACTGAAAGCATTTCCACTAAGATCAGGAACAAGACAAGGTTGCCCACTCTCACCACTCTTATTCAACATAGTTTTGGAAGTTTTAGCCACAGCAATCAGAGAAGAAAAGGAAATAAAAGGAATCCAAATCGGAAAAGAAGAAGTAAAGCTGTCACTGTTTGCAGATGACATGATACTATACATAGAGAATCCTAAAGATGCTACCAGAAAACTACTAGAGCTAATCAATGAATTTGGTAAAGTAGCAGGATACAAAGTTAATGCACAGAAATCTCTGGCATTCCTATATACTAATGATGAAAAATCTGAAAGTGAAATCAAGAAAACACTCCCATTTACCATTGCAACAAAAAGAATAAAATATCTAGGAATAAACCTACCTAAGGAGACGAAAGACCTGTATGCAGAAAATTATAAGACACTGATGAAAGAAATTAAAGATGATACAAATAGATGGAGAGATATACCATGTTCTTGGATGGGAAGAATCAACATTGTGAAAATGACTCTACTACCCAAAGCAATCTACAGATTCAATGCAATCCCTATCAAACTACCACTGGCATTTTTCACAGAACTAGAACAAAAAATTTCGCAATTTGTATGGAAACACAAAAGACCCCGAATAGCCAAAGCAATCTTGAGAACGAAAAAAGGAGCTGGAGGAATCAGGCTCCCTGACTTCAGACTATACTACAAAGCTACAGTAATCAAGACAGTATGGTACTGGCACAAAAACAGAAAGATAAATCAATGGAACAGGATAGAAAGCCCAGAGATAAACCCCCACACATATGGACACCTTATCTTTGATAAAGGTGGCAGGAATGTACAGTGGAGAAAGGACAGCCTCTTCAATAAATGGTGCTGGGAAAACTGGACAGGTACATGTAAAAGTATGAGATTAGATCACACCCTAACACCATACACAAAAATAAGCTCAAAATGGATTAAAGACCTAAATGTAAGGCCAGAAACTATCAAACTCTTAGAGGAAAACATAGGCAGAACACTCTATGACATAAATCACAGCAAGATCCTTTCTGACCCACCTCCTAGAGGAATGGAAATAAAAACAAAAATAAACAAATGGGACCTAATGAAACTTCAAAGCTTTTGCACAGCAAAGGAAACCATAATCAAGACCAAAAGACAACCCTCAGAATGGGAGAAAATATTTGCAAATGAAGCAAATGACAAAGGATTAATCTCCAAAATTTACAAGCAGCTCATGCAGCTCAATAACAAAAAAACAAACAACCCAATCCAAAAATGGGCAGAAGACCTAAATAGACATTTCTCCAAAGAAGATATACAGAATGCCAACAAACACATGAAAGAATGCTCAACATCATTAATCATTAGAGGAATGCAAATCAAAACTACAATGAGATATCATCTCACACCAGTCAGAATGGCCATCATCAAAAAATCTAGAAACAATAAATGCTGGAGAGGGTGTGGAGAAAAGGGAACACTCTTGCACTGCTGGTGGGAATGTGAATTGGTTCAGCCACTATGGAGAACAGTATGGAGGTTCCTTAAAAAACTACAAATAGAATTACCATATGACCCAGCAATCCCACTACTGGGCATATACCCTGAGAAAACCAAAATTCAAAAAGAGTCATGTACCAAAATGTTCATTGCAGCTCTATTTACAATAGCCCGGAGATGGAAACAACCTAAGCGCCCATCATCGGATGAATGGATAAAGAAGATGTGGCACATACATACAATGGAATATTACTCAGCCTTAAAAAGAAATGAAATTGAGCTATTTGTAATGAGATGGATAGACCTAGAGTCTGTCATACAGAGTGAAGTAAGTCAGAAAGAAAAAGACAAATACCGTATGCTAACACATATATATGGAATTTAAGGGGAAAAAAAATGTCATGAAGAACCTAGGGGTAAGACAGGAATAAAGACGCAGACCTACTGGAGAACGGACTTGAGGATATGGGGAGGGGGAAGGGTGAGCTTTGACAGGACGAGAGAGCGTCATGGACATATACACACTAACAAACGTAGTAAGGTAGATAGCTAGGGGGAAGCAGCCGCAAGGCACAGGGATATTAGCTCGGTGCTTTGTGACAGCCCGGAGGGGTGGGATAGGGAGAGTGGGAGGGAGGGAGACGCAAGAGGGAAGACATATGGGAACATATGTATATGTATAACTGATTCACTTTGTTATAAAGCAGAAACTAACACACCATTGTAAAGCAATTATACCCCAATAAAGATGTTTAAAAAAAAAAAAATATGATACCGAAGGGAATGTAAATTAAAATGACCAGTTACAATTCATACTTATCAGGCTGCAAAAAATTAAAAAGAGAAACTTAATATTGGTGGGGAAACTGGAAAAAGAATACAATCATACATTTTGTATCCATAAATCAAGATTAATAATGTGATCTATACCACAGGTCTTGTGTCTAACAGCCACAGATGAGTGAACAAATCTCATTTCACTCTCATCAACAGTGAGTTTTATAATTTCCCATTGCTTTTAGGAGAAACAGCTTTTGTTTTTTAATTGGCATTTATTTATTGAATATTGAGTTTCACCAAATTACCATGCGACTAAATGAAGAGGAAAAAAACATACTGTTCAAGACAACACTGACCCAAGGCAATTCTGTTTCCTAGGAAGTAGAAAATATATTTCTGAAATGAGGTAGTCTTTTATTTAGCCAAACACCAACTTGGACAAATTGTCTATGAAAAATAAATTCTCTTTACCCATACTTTCTCTCCACGCTTTCTCTCCATTCTACAGTATGACATAGAAGAAAAAAGGTGAAGGTGTTTCAAAGAAAGAATAGGGTAGCTTTAATTTAAAAATTAAGAATAAAACTCAAAGTGACTAGGGCAGCCAGAGAAAGAGTAATGGGAAAGTGGAATAAAAAAGAAGAAATGAAGAGTGAAGGCAGGTACCTTGGGTAGAAAAGTTTCCCACGGGACTTAGCAGTTTGCTACAGCATTCATGAATGAGCTCAACATTCAACAAAATTTCCTATCCAAGGTGTGGCTGAGGTGAATTTAGAATAATAAAGTTAGTATTAAATTAATTTTTTGCCCTATTGTCTAGAAAGAGGGAGACTTCCATCAGGGGGGGTAATCCTAAGAAATATTCTAGAGATTTCCCCTTAACTCTCAGACAATATTATGAATGTGACTCACATACCAAGTAATAAGACCCATTTAAATAATCAATTGTGACAAGACACATATTACTAAGGCCGCTATATGACTTATTTTTAAATCATTGAAACAGGTACTACCAATCACAGAACAAATAATTGAGGACACTTTATAATGTTATGATTTATTTTCATTTATAATCCCTTATCTCTTCATTCTCTCTTCCCTTCCCTCACTTACTTTATCACTATCATTCTGTCTTCATACTGATAGTTTATCTTTAGATACACCTAGCCAAAGATACACTCTTTCAATGTGACACCTTTAGGCACTTTGCTCTGGAAATGGAGTTACAAATTCCTGGATAAAATAATCTAACAAATAGTTAACAATCATTACCATCCTCATCTAGCCAAGGAAAAAAACCCCGCTATATCACTGTCTAAAAATGATGCTTCCATGAATAACAATGTTAAACGAACTCTGTGCCCTCTTGTCTTGTCAACCTTTCGTTGGTGTAGGGCACAGTTTTATTTTTGTAAAACAAACAAACAAAAACTTGGGGTTTAATTACTCCATGAATTTGTAGGTACACAGCAAATGCATTTGGTTTTAAATAAACTCCCAGTAGAATTTAAGCTTTTTAAAATAATTACACTTTAAAAAGCATTTAAACAATCTTCATATTTAATTCGTTAATACGAAAATTCTTTGGATTTTATGAACAAATAATTTGATACGCAAAACAACTCAATGTTTTCTCCTCTGAGTCAAGATGTCTTTATGCTACTAATAAAAGTAAACACTCTCATTTTCTCGTATATAATAAACGATGTGACCTGCACAGTTCCGAGCACTCTGTATATATCACAATAATCACAACCACCACCATGCAAAGTAGGTACCATTTTCTCCATTTTACACAGAAAAAGGAAAGTTGGATAACCTGCTTAAAGCCACAAAAGTAAAAACTGGCAAAGGTAAAATTAAAACCTAATTCTATCTTGTACTTTTTAAGTTGTTTACATTGTATTCACCCATTTAAGTAGAGTATGTAGTTTGAGGCATTTTGGTAGTTGTATACCACTGCTTAACTCTCACCACAAAGAAAAAGATAAAGAACTGTTCTATTGTCCTAAACAGTTTTCTCATGGCCCCTTACAGACTATCTCCTCTTCCAGTATCTAGCCCAGGCAACTACCAATTTCCTGTCTCTAAAAAGAAATTTTTTCTAGAAGTTCATATGAATGGATCATACAGGATGTAGTCTTTTGTGTGATTATTTTTACAGATTATAATGTTTTCAGATTTAGTCGTACTTTTGTGAATAGTTTTTTTCTTGCTGAGTAATGCCACAATTTTATCCTTTCACTATTTAATGCACATTTGGGTTGTTTTTAGGGTTTTTTGTCTTTTTATTATTAGATATAGTGCTGATGTGAATGAAGATATACAGAAATATTCAGCTGGACAAATACTTTCACATTTATCTTGTGGAGAATATCAAAGAGTAGGGTTGTTGATTGGTATCATAAATGTATGTTCCACCTTATAAAGATACTGCTATACTGTTTTCCAATGTGCTTGTGACTTAGCATTTCTACTAGTACTGTTTGAGTTCCGGTTAGTCCATATTCTTGCCAAAAGTAGTTATTTTCAGTTTTTTAAAACTTTAGCTAATCTTATGAATGTATCGTGGTATCTCATTGTAGTTTATTTTTGAATCTCTGATGGCTAGTGTAATTAAGCATGTTTTTATGTGCTTATTGGTATTTTATGTCTTTTGTGAAGTGTCTCTTCAAACCCTTTGTCCAGTTTTAATTGAACTGTCTTTCTATTACTAATTTGTGAGATTTATACAGTTGACCCTTGAAAAACACAGGTTTGAATTGCACAGGTCCACTGATACATGGATTTTTTTCAATAGTAAACACTACATTTCTACAGGATCGGCGGTTGCCTGAATCACCCGATCTGGAACCACATATACGGAGGAACCATCAGTTCAGAGAAACCACGGATACAGAGGGCCAGCTACAAATTACATGTAGATGGTCAGCACCCCTAAACCCCGCATTTATCAACTATATATTCTTAATAAAAGCCTTTTAACATACTTTTGGAAATATTTTCTATGGCTTGCCTTTTCATTTCTTAAATATATCTTTTAAAGAGCAAAGGTCATGAATTCTGATGAACTCTACTTAATTGTTTTTATTTATAGTTCACATACATTTTTTATTCTTATACAAGAAATTTTACCTAACTCAATGTCACAAAGGTTTCTCCAAAGTTTTCTTTTGGAAATGTAAAAAAATTCTCTCTTACAAAGAGGCCTATGATTCACGTTCAGTTAATGCTTATGGATGACGTTAGGTAAAGGTCAAGCTCATTTTTGCCATCTATGTACCCTGTTGTTCCAGCACCATTTGTTGAAAGAGCTGTATTGTCTTAATTGCGTTACATTGGCATCTTGATCATACATTAATTGATCACACAAATGTGGGTCTATTTCCAGAAAATCTATTTTGCTCCGTTGATCTATATCTCTAGCCTTATACCAACACCATACTGTCCTGATCACTGTATATTAGGTCTTGAGACCAGCTAATGTAAGTCCTCCGAGTTTATTCTTTTACAAGAAATCTTGCCTCTTTTAGGTACTTTGCCTTTTCCTATAAATAACTATAAATAATTTTAGATGTTTAACAAAAACCCTGATAGGTGTGAATTATAAAATCTCTAAATCGATTTGGAGGTGTAATAAAGAGTCAGATCCCACTTTTGATGTTTGCCGACAGCTTTTTAGCCTCACTCTTCCCTCTTCTCCTTCTGTCCTACATCTTTTTTTTTTTTAACATCTTTATTGGAGTATAATTGCTTTACAATGCTTTGTTAGTTTCTGCTGTATAACAAAGTGACTCAGCTATACATATACATACACCCCATATCCCCTCCCTCTTGCGTGGTCGTTGTGAGTGGTCACAACGACTGGCACTGTGAACAGGATGCTCTACACAATGACCATCACCACCAGGGTCTTTCTTCTTATGTTGACTTGCAAACTGGCTCTTTTGTGCCTGGTGACAAGCATGTACTTTGGGCTGTTGCTTGATAGCTGGCTTGAGTCTTGAGCTGTGATACTTTGTGCTGCATTTCCGATTTTTTTTTTTTTTACTGAGCCTCTTTTATAAATCTAATTGACCTAAATCACGCGTTTTGATAATTAATTATCTTTTAGGACAAGAGTATGGGATTGGGTTTCTCTTAAAAGTGGCCATGGGTCATTTCTCTTGGTCTAGACCAATCTTTGGGTCCTAGAATGAATCATGTGTGTTAAGTGCAGCATGAGCTGTAACTAACGCTAGACTCAGGGGAATGACTTTCACCCTGTGACTGACTGACTGTGTCTCAATCGGGCACTGGCCTCCATTCTACAGAGTGCTCAGGGGAGAGGCCATACACGGCGCAATATCAGGGCCTCTCAAGTGGTCGCCCATGTGGAGGAAGAACAGGCACATTTGAGCAGCAGTCACTATGTGAAGATTTGAATTAGTGAGGGCCACACTCCTAAAATCACATGACTCATTAAGACCCTGCAAAAACGCCCTAGTTGCTGCCACTGCTGCCTATGCCGCTATTGAAATAAGGACCCTGATCCTCAGGGATATAGGGAAGAACACGCATGGTTCCCCAAGGGCAGAGCCCAGGGGGTTCCTCTACCATTGCCACAAGGCTCCTAACCCTGATGATACTAATTTGAAGCTCTCTGGTGGCCGAAATATATAAAATGTAAGCAGGTTAGAGAGAAACTCCCCCAAACCCCACACCCAAAGTATATCTAGTCACCACAAAACAGAGAGAGAGAGAGAGAGAGATAAGAAAGAAGATTTAAAAAGAAAGAAATTTGGATACAGTGGGAGGAAATAAACAATAAATGAATAAAGATCTGAAAGAGGTTCACAATTCAGTTTCTCCCAAATGGGTATCCAAAATTTACTAGAAGTTACACAATAAAAGATAAAAATCATGCAGTTTGTCTTTTGCCCATCTATAATGTAGATTCTGAATTAACTTTAACATCTGCTGAAATGGACGAATTGGCCAACCTTCACTACCTAGTCAATACTAAGACTCGAATTACACACATACTTGGGAATCCTGCTAAATTTGAAAAAGGTACCACCTATAATCTTATCAAATAGAGAATAGAGACAAAAAGAGATAAGCCTCATCTTAACCATCAGTTTACTGCCTTGCTTACGTTCCCCACAGTCATAGCACTCAATGCCCTAAAGTAGCCTGTAGAGGGGCGTGTTTGCTAAGACCCAGTGAATAATCATTTAAAATTACGTTGTCTTTGGCACCTACAATTTGGTTTGCCAAATAGAACCCTATGAAATTTTCCCTAGTTTAAACAGTTAATATCAGTCAATCTAAGTCAAAAGACGATCTTCAAGAATTGAAATTCATTATATAAGACCTATTTAGAGAAAGGATAATTAAAATAAGTTTTCAATAGTTTGCTTATATATGACCTTCCTTTCTCACAGAGGCTACCCCAAAACCTCTTTTCCTGAAAGCACAGCTATGCCTTGTGCTCCACACTGGAACACTTTTCCTGACTGCATATTTACACTCAAACGATTTCTCGCGTCACATTTATAGCATGCCTTTGACTCTCCCCTGTAGAGCCATAATCCTTCTCTGCCTGTGGGACTCATACCTGGCAGGTGGTTAACTCCATCCTCCACTTGCCAGAAGTCTCTTTCACAGGCATAATCTCCATTTCAAATCTCAAACTGTTCTGTCTTTTCTCTGGAATTTGTAGAATATCAGAATAACACACTTTTTTTCATGGCACAATATGAATGCCATCTATAGCACCGAGTTCATGCTAAAGAGATTATGAGAACTTTTTAATATTGCCTCTACATAGAAGCAGCACAAATTTGCTCCTGGAAAAGTTATGCCCTCTTACATGCACATAGTGTTTCATAGGTTACAAAGTATTTTCAATACACATTATCCGTCTTTTGCCTATAAAGGGCACACACAGCATTTCCCCCATTTTACACTTTACATAGCAAGACTGAGGTTCAGTGAGATCAAGATGTTTACCCAAAATAGTAGGTAATACTTACAAAAGCCAGGACAGAAAACAACCAATCATTTCCCCTGTTGCCCACCCCACCTTGCCCCACCCAGGGCACTTTCTACCACATCACACAGCTTTACAGTTTTCTGCTTATACCATCTTTATCACTCTACCACCTTGATTTACTTTTGTGTCCATGAGGGTACCTAAGTATCTTAATTCCTACTGTGTGTGACGTAATAAAGACATGACTAACACTGAAAAAACTTATGATTTACAGAAATCAACCTTGACTTGAACTGTGCAAATAAGTGAATCACTTATTTTAAAAATCTATATAAAGGCACATTATGGCTGAAGACTTTAAAAAATATTAATCCATTCTATATAAAAACCTATGTAATTGAATATACACTATGATTGAAACCTTTAAAAACTTTTAATCCATTTTAGCTAAGATAGACAGTAACCCCCCCAAATATATAAAAACTTATAAGTGATTTAAATATTTCCCTAATTCAATTTAGTATGAATTTATATACCTGCAATACAGGGATAAATACATTTTTTCAAGAGACTGTAGTTAATACAAACATTCCCCTTTGGTTTACTTCAGTTTGTGATGGTGACAGACTCTACTACAGTTCATAGTTATTTCAGAAAATTGGCCCAGGCTCTTGGACCCTCATAAATATTGCCAGTTCTGTGATCTATGTTTTCCTTCTTCCACAGTCAACAATCTGTAAAATAATATTTTTCTTTTATTTGCTCTTATTTCTCCACATTCTTTTCTTCTTCCTTTCCTCCATTCTGACCCAATTTTCTCTTTTTTTTTTTCACCTTTTTAGGTTCATATTTTCTGCTGATGGGCAATAGAGAACATCTTAATAATTGTTCTGGAAGTTCTCCTTCCACCAGTGTTCTCTACTCCTTCAATAACTTCCACAGGTCCATCTGATGAAGCTGCAATAATATCTCCATAGCCAAAAATGCTATCAATATTTCTATAGCTATATCCTCATTTTAAGAGCCATTTCTCACGTTTTTTAAACGTTCATTTGATTCTCTTAAAAATATCACTGAAATGGGAAAATGTTATTGTACCCATTTTTCAAATGAGGTAACAGGTAGAGAGACATTTAGTACTTTTTCCAAGCTGTTGAAAAGAATATATATATTCTTTTTCATATTCTTTTCCATTATGGTTTATCACAGGATATTGAACATAGTTCCCTATGCTATAGGGCAGGACCTAGTTATTTATCCATCCTATGTATAATAGCTTGCATCTGCTAACATCAAACCCCCAATCCTTCCCTCCCCAACCTCCCCTTTTTAAAGAAATTTTATTGACCAGGATTTTAAATAGAGTTTATATCTGTAATTTATCATTTGCAATCTTATTGTAACTTTTTAGTAGATCTACATAATGTCAGAAGCAATTCATCCACATTAAAGAATTAAACATTTGTATGTTTCAGAAACTTTTCTTGAGTGTGGATGTAATAAAATATTACTAGTACTGAAGAAACCAAAGTTGACATGAACATGTGACAACTAGAGTTTGTATTTCAATTTTAACAATGTTTTTCTTTCTCAGATGTAAACACCTAGTATTCCTTTTTCGCTGAATATTAATGAACATATATCCTTTTTTCCCTCCAAATTTACATAGTCATTCATTTGAATCAAGAAGAGTATTTTTTCCTGCAGTTTGGTGGTATGTATATTTATAAAATCTCCTATGCATGGAGAAACACATTATTAACTTTTTCAGGTCAGGTAAAATCAAGAACCCTTTAAAACGCCAAAAGAAAATTCCCATCAAATCACATCGACCTCAGTCCATTTCTGATTTACTTAACTTTTCCTGACTTGTGCTGATTATATGGCTATAGGATTATGGCTTTTTATGAGCCCAAGAAGTCAACAGAAAGAGAGAACATTAACTTTTCCTCTCTTGCTAAATTTATGAAATAGCGAAATAACAGGAATGACTGTTAATCTAATATCATCTTTATGATTATTATTCTTAAGTTTATTTTTTAAATCAATATTTTAAAATGGAAATAGGATAACAAGAGGTAGGAAAATTACAAATAACCTCAGCGTTCCATTTGCTTTTCCAAGAGTTTCCATGACATTAATTCCAGCGAAGTATTCTAGGCTGCCCTCATGCATAAACCACTGGCTCCTCATAATGGTGTATGGCATTTCAATTTCAAACCTGCCCTCAATGAACAGGATGAAGAATTACTGTGCTCATGTATAAATTGCTTTGTGACTTAATGTTTATCTACCATAATCAATAACGCCCAAATTCAAAAACAATCAAAGCACATGAAAAGTAAAACAATCTCATTTCATATACTAAGCAAATCCTTTGTTCTTTTCTGAAGTAGAAAAGATTATTAAAACAGTAAGTGTCACAAGGTAAATTTCATCATAAAAATGCCGAAATATAAATGAAGCAGTAAAGTATTAACGAATCTGTCTAGTTTCTAAAGTTGATTTTGTTTATGCACTTATTGATTTCTTCAGATGTATAGTCTAGTCCAGCTCCTTTGTCAGCCTGACCTGTCCTCTGTAAACCCTCAAATAATGTAATAAACATTATCTAGGAAAATACATTATACTCCAAAGCAGTACCTTCCTATGTAAAAAAAAAAAAGTCTGAAAAAATGAAGCAATCTAAATAGCCTTCAGAATGTCACAAGTTAACCAAATTGAAAAATAAGCTCATTGGAATACTTTGTTTTTAAATTAAATTCTAAAGTAAATTTGTTATTTTCCCATAATATAAATTTGGAATATAGCTTATGTGTTCAGAAGCCTGGATTCTGCTCTTCACTTATTTTTTTCCAGCCGTCAAAGCTAATATTTTCTTAAGTATCTATTAATTACCATTTTAAAGGCCATACTATGTGAAACGTTCAATTAAGCTTAGCTTTTATTGTGACCACCATAACAAAAAAAGTCAAGATGTCACCATCTGCCTTCTACTGCTCCCATGAGGAAAATGCTATTCCTGACTTTGCTATCTATGTAAAACTTTAAGACCACATGATATGAGAATCCTCACCTTCCCTTAGTTGGTTGGAATAAAAAGTAAAAGAATTTTGGAATTAAGGTTCTTGTGATTTCTTAGCTATGGCTCTTCTCTCATTTTATTTATTCATCCAATAAATTTTTTTTTTTTTTGCGGTACGCGGGCCTCTCGCTGTTGTGGCCTCTCCCGCTGTGGAGCACAGGCTCCGGACGCGCAGGCTCAGCAGCCATGGCTCACAGGCCCAGCCACTCCGCGGCATGTGGGATCTTCTCGGACCAGGGCATGAACCCGCGTCCCCTGCATCGGCAGGCGGACTCTCAACCACTGCGCCACCAGGGAAGCCCCCATCCAATAAATTTTTATTGAGCAGCTACTATGTGCCAGGTACCCACCAGGCTCTGAGGCCACGATAGTGAACCAGCCAAACAATGTATTGCCTTCTCTGTGGAACACACATTCTAGTGGATATGACAGAAATTAAATATGTATCTGGGCAGCTAGATACAGAGATATCAAAAGTGGAATATCATGATAAAATAAGAAGTACAATTTTCAATAGAATGGTCAGAAAGAGCCTCTCTGAAGAAACACATTTGAGCAGAAGCACGACTGAGGTAGTGAAATAAGAAAGCTCACAGTAATTCCTGGTAGAGGGAAGAGTGAGCACAAAGCTCTGGAATGAGAGTGAGCTCTGGGAGTTTGGAGGAGAGAGAGAAGGAAGATCCAGGTGGCTAAAGCCGAGCACATCATGGAAAAGAGGGGACAGGTGAGTTCAGACCAACATGTGGAAGCCAGGTCGTGTGGGCCTTGTAAGCCAGAGCACGTTGGTTTTGATTCTGTTTAGGATGGGGCATCTTTGGAGGTCTCGTGTAGAAAAATGACTTGAATTTTTTTTTGCGGTAAAAGGTTCACACTGGCTATAGATAGAGAAAGTACAAATTATTTAAACTCTACAATCTCAATTTCTCATGTTTGAAATAGGAATACTAATGTTTACCTAGTTTGTCCCATGAGCACAGACTAAATTAGTATGCATAACATCTAACACATAGTAAGATCTCAATAACAAATATTTCCTTTTCTGTGTTTCTTTCTCTTGAGTGAGATAAAACGATACTTCTATTTCTTTCAAAGTGAATTTCACTCCTAACCCCTTCCCTTCATTCCATCTTTTTTCTAACTCTGCCAGGTTCTTCTCTGTCAAATATTTGCCACTCCATCCTCTCTCTTCCAAATGATTCATTCTCCCAGTCTAAAAGCATATACATGTCCTCTTACCTCAAACAAAAGCAATTTTTCTCCAATCCTGCTACTTCAGATATCCCATCAAAATGCACCCCTCTCCTTCATTTTTGTAAAAAATTTCATAAAAGCAATAGTCAATATATAATGTTTCCATTTCTTTCACATTTCATCCTTCCCTCATGTTTACAGCCTGGCATTTGACATTACAATTCTACCGAACCTAAGTCCCTGATTGTTCTACCTGGTAAACAAGGCAGTGAAAGACTTTAATCGTGATGGCAATGAAATAATTCTGCTGCTTCAGGTCCAAGGGTTACATGTTGGCCAAGGCTTCTGAAAGGTGTAGATAAATTTTAAAAACAGGTCCCTGTATCATATTTCATCCTTGGAAAAGGCAACAGCATGAACAAAGTTCTTTGCCATAAGGAAGTAAACATGATTTCAATGAAGAGGCTGTGGAAAGTTTCAATTAAAAATTACTCTGCTCTGGGGGCTTTCCCCTTCTGCTACAATCGGGGAACCACTACAGTACTTGCCTGTCCATTGTAAATAATTCGACAGCTGGAAAAACTTTAAGACATGGGATAAAGGCATTACAGAATTTTGATCCATGATATAAAGGAAATAAATGAGTGAGGTGTATGATTATTGAGTTTCTACCTAGAGGCACTTTTTGGACTGCAGCACAGGGAGAAGGAAAACAAGCATGCATGATGCTCTGGCTGAGCTGAGATTTCAGAATCCAAGGAGGCCAAAATGGCTAGAATTGATGGGAAAGATTATTGTGAAGAAAGGACCTGTGTAGAAAAAGAGATGCAGAAATCTTTGGAAGGCTCCCCCTGAGCGTGCTCCTGAATAATAAGCTATACATATTTAGGGTGAAAGATGTCAGGGAAGAAACTACTAGGGGGATATAAAAAATAAACTAATTCCCCCAACATTCACAAGACCAGGAGATAGTTGAGCTCTTACCATCCCAATTGGCGAGACTGTACTAAACACCTAAAGCATTCAGGTAGATCCCAGAAGTGTTCTATTTTAGCAGTCACCAAGTGCTCACGATTGCCTGAAACTTACATGTTGACTTGGCTTGACCTAACTTTAGTCAGACTTTTCTCCTTCCCTCAAGAATAAGCAAGTACTAACATGCAGAACATCCCCGCTTATCAGCTCATTTTGGAAACTGGCTGACCACGGAGAAGGTCATTTCCTATAGATCCTCTCCAGTCATGCTGTCTGCTCACCTCCACTTGCTTGTCCCCCTCTCACAATATCCCTGCTAGCTTTGCTGATTCCTTGTAGTGGGTTGAATAGTGGTCCCCCAAAGATATGTCCATATCTTAACTCCCAGAATCCATGGATGATACCTATTTGGAAAAAAAGGTCTTGGCAGATGGAGTTAAGCTAAACATCTTGAGATATCATTCTGGATGATCCAGTTGGGCCCTAAATCTGATGACAAGTGTCCTTATCAGAGACAAAAGAGGAGAAGACACAGAGAGGAGGAGAAGGCTGTGTGATGATAGAGGCAGAGACTGGAGTGATGAATACACAAGCCCAGGAGTGTCTGCAGCCACCAGAGTCTGGGAAAGAAAATGAAGGGTTCTCTCCCAGAGTCTTCAGAGGGGGCACAGCCCTTCTGACACCTGGATTTCACACATCTGGCCTTCAGACTGTGAAAATAAATTCCTGTTATTTTAAGCAAGCAATTTTGTGCTAATTATTTATGGCAGCCCTAGGAAATGAATACAGTCCTCTTTATAGAAGAAAATACTTTTCCCGTTTAATTTTGTGATGTCTACAGAGGCTGAGGTTGGAGTCTCTTCCTACTGCATTAGTCTTTTTGAATGTAGTCTCTCCTTATTTTTTTAATTTGCCGGGAGTATAGATATATAAGCCCTAAAGAAAAGGCTACTTTAGAACCATCATAACTTTAAAAACAAAACAAATAAAAAGCCTGGAAAATATAAAGCCAATCATTAGTAGCTTAACTGCCAGTCAATTTGAATTACATGCTCTTAAAGAAGACAACTTCCTTAAAAAATAATAGAAAGTATAAGCAGCTCATGCAGCTCAATAACAAAAAAACAACCCAATCCAAAAATGGCAGAAGACCTAAATAGACATTTCTCCAAAGAAGATATACAGATTGCCAACAAACACATGAAAGGATGCTCAACATCACTAATTATTAGAGAAATGCAAATCAAAACTACAATGAGGTATCACCTCACACCAGTCAGAATGGGCATCATCAGAAAATCTACAAACAACAAATGCTGGAGAGGGTGTGGAGTAAAGGGAAACCTCTTGCACTGTTGGTGGGAATGTGAATTGGTACAGCCACTATGGAGAACAATATGGAGGTTCCTTAAAAAACTACAAATAGAACTACCATATGACCCAGCAATCCCACTACTGGGCATATACCCTGAGAAAACCATAATTCAAAAAGAGTCATGTACCAAAATGTTCATTGCAGCTCTATTTACAATAGCCCAGAGATGGAAACAACCTAAGTGTCCATCATCGGATGAATGGATAAAGCAGATGTGGCACATATGTACAATGGAATATTACTCAGCCATAAAAAGAAATGAAATTGAGCTATTTGTAATGAGGTGGATAGACCTACACTCTGTCATACAGAGTGAAGTAAGTCAGAAAGAGAAAGACAAATACCGTATGCTAACACATATATATGGAATTTAAGAAAAAAAAAATGTCATGAAGAACCTAGGGGTAAGACAGGAATAAAGACACAGACCTACTAGAGAATGGACTTGAGGATATGAGGAGGGGGAAGGGTAAGCTGTGACAAAGCGAGAGAGAGGCATGGACATATATACACTACCAAACGTAAGGTAGATAGCTAGTGGGAAGCAGCCGCATAGCACAGGGAGATCAGCTCGGTGCTTTGTGACTGCCTGGAGGGGTGGGATAGGGAGGGTGGGAGGGAGGGAGACGCAAGAGGGGAGAGATATGGGGATATATGTATATGTATAACTGATTCACTTTGTTATAAAGCAGAACCTAACACACCATTGTAAAGCAATTATACTCCAATAAAGATGTTAAAAAAATAATAGAAAGTATATACGTATATTGATCTCTGCCCTCTTGTTTCTGGTACTGTGCTCCTAAAACCCTGGTAATTTCCTAATTCGGAAAAGCATCTTTTGTTTTAGTATTTAGTCTTTGACACTGGTTCCTGGGTTATAAGACTGCCTTTTATGCTAATGAAGCAGCTCTTGGTGGGCTTCTAGAGAGCATGAGGATGAGGGCTGGTGACCAGAAGAACCAAACCATGATTAGAAGCTGAGAACTTTCAGTCTCACTCCCCATCCCCTGGGAAAGGCAAAGGAGCTGGAGACTGTGTTAATGACTGATCATGGCTACATAATGAAGTCACCACAAAAATCTCCAAAGTACAGGGTTTGGAGAGCTTCCAGGTTGGTGAACACACTGACATGTTGGGAGGATGGTACAGCCCAAATTCATGAGAACAGAAGCTCCTGCACTTGGAAACTTCTAGACCTTGTCCTAAGTATCTCTTTGTCTGGCTGTTCATCTGTATTCTGTATAATAACCCTTATTAAATAATAAGCCAGTAAATGTAATTATTTCTCTGATTTCTGTGAGCCATTCTAGCAAATTACTGAATCCAAGAAAGGGGTCATGGGAACCCTGATTCATGGCAGGTCAGTCAGAAGTACAGGTGACAACCTGGGACCTGTAATAGCATCTGCAGGTGGAGAGGTGCAGTTTTGTGGGGCTGAGTCCTTAACCTGTGGGAGCTGATGCTATCTCTAGACAGATAGTGCCAGATTTGAGTTACACTGTAGGACAACCAGCTAGTGTCAGCGAATTGCTTGATGTGTGGGGAAAAAAAAAACCTGACAGATTTGGTGAGCAGAAAGGAACTGTGGTAGTTGTGTGAGGAGAGTAAAGAAGAAATACAGGAGAGTTTTTCCAACTCAACAAAATCCAAATACTCAAAATATAATATTCATCCAGTAAAAATTATAAGATACGTGAAGAAGGAGGAAAATATACCTCCTGAGGTATAGCATAATGACGTAGACAATCAGTCAATAAAACAGACACAGAAATGACAGATGATGGAATTAGCAAACAAGGACTTCAAAATAGCTATGACAAAGAGCAATGAGTTAAAGAAAAACATGAATACAATAATAAAAGTGATGAACTCCTTAGGAACATGGTACAGTGGAAATGCTACAGTTTAAAAATACATAAATGAAAAATTCACTGAATGGTCTTAACAGCTGATGATACAATAAAGGAAATTCAGTAAAATAAAAGATATAGCATAGTGTATATGCAAACTGAAGGAATAAGAGGGAAAAAACATCAAAAAAAAGAAAGAAAAGCAGAACCCCAATTAAGTGTAGGAAAATATTAACTGATGTAACATAATTATGATTGGAATCCCAAAATAAGAAGGAGGAAGAAAAAAGTTTTGATAGAATGATGGCCAAAATATTTCAAAATTTAGTTAAAACTATAATCTCACAGATTCAAGAAAGACAAGGATACCTAAGCAAAATAAACAAAAAGAAAAACACACCAAGGAACAGAATAAGCAAATTAGGGAATCCAGTGATAAAGAGGACATCTAAACAACACAGAAAAAAAAACTCATTTCATATGAAGGAAAAAAGAGAAGAAAAATCTCAGACTACTCTTTAGAAAAAAAACAATTCAGAAAACAATGTAAAAATAGTTTTATAATATTGAAAGAAGAAAAAAATCGGAATAGAATTCTAACCAGGAAAAATACCCTTCAAAAATAAGTGCAAAATAAGATTTTTTCAGACAAACAAAATTAAAAGAACTTATCAGCAGCAGACCTGCAATTAGAAAAGAGATACTGGACAGAAACTTGGATCTACACAAAGGAATGAAGGGTGACAAACATGCTAAATACGTGGGTAAATATAAAAGACTTTTCCCATTAATATTCTTTCAAAAGATAATTGACTATTTAAAGCAAACAATGTTAACAATGTAACAATTATAGCATATGAAGAATATATATGTATGACAAAACCAGCACAAAAGACAAGGTCTACTTAAGATTACTACTGTAAGAATTTAACATCATATATAAAATGATATAATGTAATTTGAAGTTAGACCATGACAAATTATGAAAGATATTTATTTTAACCCTAGAACAATATCAAATAAAAAAGTAAAATTAAAATTCCATTAGTGAACATAAAATGGAACACTAAAATATACACAATTAATGCATAATAAAGCGAGAAAATTGAGTAGAGACTTCTAAGGCCTAGTGTTACCAGAAGTATCAAAAAGTTGTATAAAAAGTAGTAATTTATATCAGAATGTAAGAAGTCAAGGTTGAATGTTCTAATCTCTAGGAAGCCTCTGGAAGACTATATGAGATATATAACATCAAGTTAATAGAGGAGAAAAATAGAATATTAACACATTGATTCATCCAAAAGAAGGCAAGGAATGACAGTAAAAGAAACAAATGATGTTTAACATATAGAAAAGTTAATCACAACTTAAAAAATAAAACACTTGAACCTTATAGATGCTGTTAAAATGAGGAAAAGAAGGAAGTAAATCACTTTAAATACATGTTAGAAAAGAAATTAAAAAGCTAGAAATCATGCATTTATTTTAAGATTTACAGGGGAAAAAGTTAACCCCACAATCAAGAAGGAAAAGTAATAGATAAGAGAAGACAAACATGAAATAGAAAACAAAGATATGAGAGAAGAATCACAAAGCTAAGAGGTGACTCTTCAAAAGTCAATTAATATTGCAAGATTTTATAGCAAGAAGGAAAAGAATATAATTCATCAAGGTCAGGAATGACAATGAGGATATCATTACTGTTCCTAGATATCAAATAGTTAACAAGAGTATATTATAAGCAACTTTATGCCAAGTTACTTAAAAAAATCACAAGAAATGTCCAAATTTTCAGAAAAACACTGCTTTCCAAACCTCAGTTGTCCAATACGTACTAGAAAAATTGAATTTCTTTTTATTTTCCCACAGAGAAGACACAATATACCTTTACTCAGTGGATTCTTACAAATATTTAGAAACCAGTAACACTATACACAAATTCTTCTGTAATGTAGAAAAGAGGGACCGATTCCAAGTTGTTTCAGAAAGCCAGCACCTTCTTAACACCAAATCCCAGCAGAGATAAAAAAAAAAGAACATTATAGACACATCTCACTCATAAATACAGATGTAATAACCTCCTCAAAGATATAATTATATTAAATTTGGGAAATACAACTAAGTACAATACCTCCTTACCCTATGGGTTCTATTTTAGTAATGCTGCATTGGTTTAATATTTGAAAATTTATTGGTAGTATTTACTACATTAACAGAAAAGATAAGAAGAAACATAAAATAATCACCTGCATAAATAAAAGAAGCTTTATAAATGTCAACACCCATTAATAGCAAAAACAAAACATAAAACATTTGTGACAAACTAGCAATATAAGGAGATTTTCTCAAATTAATACAGAAGAGTTCCAACATGCCATCAGAAAATTTCCATCTGTGATCAGGAAAAGTTTGCTCACTATCACCACTTTTTAAAAATATTGTACTTTAAATACAAGTCACAATAAGGCAAGTAGAAGAAATCAGAGCTATAGGATTGGGATGATTAAAACAGAAATTATTCAAATGGAGCATAACTGAATTCCTAGAAAATCTAAAGTTCTAACAGACAAATCTTTAGAATTTATATTTGAATTTGTAGAGAAAGAAAATTTCTCTGGATTTCTCAGTGCTCTTGCAAAAAGCCCTAGTCTTCTAAGTCTCTTCCCATATCATGATAATTGAATCTATAATCATTTGTCTAATTAATTGTTCTGATCCAAAGGATAATAAAACGTATGGTATTTCCCTTAGAGGGCTAAATGGTTACATCCTGGCAAAGTCTTTAACACCACAGTGCTAGAAGACTCCAATACTACCTTCCTGGATATTTACATGTCACAAGAGATGAAAGACAGAATTTGGAAACATCTTTAAGTTGTGACAACTGAGACAGTCTGGGGTATCTTGTTCCTGGAGAGACTTTATTCATATACCGCAAGGCTGGAGTCAGGAGATCTTTCCAAGAGGGGAGGGGAGCAGCTGCATTTGTAAGCAGAAAAACATCATTTTTTGTTATCCACTGAGTATGGGGTATCCAGCTCCTAAGTTAGGAAACTTAACCTGACTCACATCCCATCACACTTAGAGTAAATTCTAGGACAAAGAAGGGGAGGGGGCTGACACACTTATTCTGTAATGTGAGGTAATCAATCTCTTTCTGATGTAGAGCACTTATTATACACATTCAGGATAAAATTAATCAGTATTAAAAACCCAACAGAGTTCATCAAGGTCTTTGAATATAAGATCTTTATTCCATATACGATTATATTTCTATACACTAGAAAGAATGCACAGAAAATATGCTAACTGTACAGACCAAAAAAACTGATAAACTGTGCTTCATTAAGATTAATGTATGTTGATCAAAACACAGCATTAATAGAGTGAAAAATCAAGCTACAAACTGGAAGAAGATATTTGCAGTTCTTAGATCCGATAAAGGCTTTGCATTTAAAACACTTATAAGTTGGTGAAAAGAAGACAAGCAATCACGTAGAAATAGACGATAGATCTGAAGGAGCCATTTAGAGCACAATTTTCAAACCTTCACTGAGCATATAAAGGGGTTCAATTTTATTAACCATCCCAAAATATTAATTAGAACCACAATGAGATATTACTACTTACTCAACAGAACAGCTAAATGAGAAAAAGGAATAAAAAACTATAACAAGTGTTCGTGATGCTGTGGAGCAATTGGAATTCTCACAAGTGGATGGTGGGATGTAAATTTCTAGAGTCCTAGATATTTAGAATAAAATCGTCGGCCACCCAGAAAAAGAAAATTATTCAATTACACAATAAACAAGCCACAGAGTGGGACATGCTGTTAGTTTTGTTTATGTATATCATACATATATTTACATTTACACATGTTATTTGCGTGAGTGTACGTATATACATATATACACACATATATGTGAAAGAACTTGTATTCAGAATATAAAGAACTTCAAATCAATTAAAAAAGTAAAAGATCACAGAGAAAGTAAAAAATGTATCACTCTCTAGTATATGAAAAGATGGACTCCACTTGTAGTAAGGAGAAATAAAAATGAAAACTAGACTGAGATGCCATTTCTCACAAATCTGAGGAAAAAGTGCAAAAGTTTCACAATAGCAATGTATGGTGCATCAGATGCTCTAGTGCAATGCTGGTAGAAGTGAACGACTTCATACAGTCTTAGGGAAGAAACTGGAGGAACTGCTATCAAAATTATGAACTCAATTATCACTTGACCCAAGAGTCCCTCTTCCGGGGTCTTATCTTTCAGATCCAACAGTATGAGTAAAAACCAAACCAAACCAAACCAAAAAAAACAAAAAACAAACACATACATACAAAGCAGTCGCTGTTGCTTTGATTATAGTGACGTAAGATTGAAAATAACTCATGTCCATTACTAAGGTACATCCACACAGCAGAATGCTGTACAGCTATAGAAAGGATCTGAGAAAGTTATTTTTGTACTCATCTGAATAATTAAATGACAACTGAAAAAAGAAAGGTATAGAATGTGCACAGTGTTCTGTCTTTTGTGAAAGAAGGGAGAGGCACAGAGAAACATACAGCATATTTGTATTTGCTTCAATCTGCATAAAAAAACAGTGATGAGGTTGTATGTTGAGAAAAGGGATTGCAGGGTGTACGGATACAGGAGCAAGAGCAGACATTTTAATTTATACCTTTTTAGATCTTATTAATTTTTGCTCATATGCTTGTGTTTCGTAGTTGAACAAAGAACATAAATATATACGTTTAAATATTTTCAAGTTATAAAAATTATAGTACTCTCTTTATGCTAGGATGTACTATCTACATTTTGCTGTTAATTTCCTTTTGGTCATGAAAAAACATTCATCAGTGAAAATTGTTTTTACCATCTTATTTCATTAAAAATGACAACTCTGTGTCTGCTTCCCTATTTAATTATGGTTTTTAGTATTTTATTATTAAATTATGTCAATTTATCTGAGAACCTCTGGGTAAATGCACTCGATATAAATTTCTCCATTATGAGTTTACCTTTTTCTGGGTCTCCATAAAGTATGTACATAATGCACATTTAATTTATACCTCATGAAGAAATATCTTACCTGAATTTTGGTTATCATTCTTTAAATTGCCTGAGAAACGCCATAAGGAGTAACTATTTCATGAATTTCGTGTATATTCTACAAATAGGTAAAGCCCATTATGCTGCTTTTTGACAATTATATTAAAATAAATTAATTAAATAATTAAAATTAATGAAAAATATCCTTTTTGAATTTCAAACTAAGGAAAAGTATATTTCTTCTGAAAAACTGGTATGTTTCCAGTTAGCTGTATTTACTGCTGATTCTACATTAATTAATCCTTTATTAATATTAGTTTATTAATTAATCTCAAATTATTAAAACATTTCATTATAACATATTAGTGCTTCTGTTTATTAAAATTCACCTCAAATCATTTTTGAAAGGAGGTAGGACATAAATTAGGGTCAGTTTTCTATTGCTGACATAATAAATTACCAGTAGCTTAGCACCTAAAAACATCGTATATTTATTATCTCACAGTTCTATACGCTGGAAGTCTGGATTGACTCAGCTGGTTTCTCCACTCCAGGTTATAAAGGTTACAGGAAATCAAAGTGTCTGCTACTGGGCTGTTATCAAGAGGTTCTAGGAAAAATCTACTCTCAAGCCCATGCACATAGTTAGCAGAACCTGTTTTCCTTTCCAGCTGTCATCTAGGGGGCCACCCTTAATCCCTAGATACCATGCTGTGGTCCTTGCACATGGGCCCCTATGTCCCAAAGCCAGCAATGGAGCAATGGCGTTTTCAACCTTTATCACTCTTGAATTCTCTCTGACTTCTTCTACCACATCTTTCTTCTACCTCAAGCCAGAGACAATTCTTCGCTTTAAAGGGTTCATGTGATTAGATTGCTCCCAACCAAATCATCTCAGGATAATTTTCTATCTAAAGGTCCATAACCTTAATGACATCTGCAAAGTCCCTTTGCCATATGATGTAACAACTTCAAAGTTTCCACTGATTAGTGTATGGGCATATTTGTGGGTTCGGGGGGGGGAGGCACACCCTTAATAACAAATACCACAATTAATGTCATACAAACTAAAATATTTGGCTCTTTTCCATACTTACCCCCATCCTGAATATTCATAAATTATAATTATAGCTGATTATTGCTTACTTTAAAACTCCTAAAATATAGCACTAATGTATTTCCATAGATAAGCAAAATAGAAGAAAAACAAATATCTTTCTGCCAAAAAATTGAAAATGTTAAAAAAGAGAACCCTTCAAAAATAATTTACTTGTATTGGAAAGAGTAGATAAAACCCTTTATTATTTGTTCTTGTTTTACATTCTGGAATCTAAAATATGTTTTTAAAAGCTGCCCTAATTGTCAATCTGTCATGAAATATATTTCAGCTTCAAGCCGCATGCTCCTGGGGAAATCACAAAACATCTATTTCAGCTGAAGAGGCTCAAACTCTAAGCAGTGTAATTAATATCTTCCATTTTTGCCATCGGCATGGAAAGCAGCTCTTTGGACTCGGAATCTAATTGTGTCTAATAGCGTACATCTGGCTTGTGCAAGTTCAGCATGTTAGGACTTGCTTTATGTATCCTGATCACTGGCCACTGAGTGGACACGTTCTGACCTGAACTTCAGAGTAGCTGCCACATTCTAACCTTCTCAAGAAATAGAATATTCATTAATGAATGAAATGTGGCTTCAGGAAACTGTCTGTAGACATTGTTCCACCAAATGCAGCTTTATTATAACTGGCAGTCTTGAATAAGAGGATAGAAACACCATAAAAACAAAACTCTTCCCTGGGGTGTGTCAAATAAAGTTTTGCACAAAATATGATATAAACAAGGCTGTTATTCATTTAATTTTCTCTTCATGCTATGAAAACTCAAGACTCCTGCATATATTAATTTTAATAGATGTATCAGAAAACCACTCATCTATGAGTACAGTCTAGAATATACCAAAAAATTACAAGTATCTTGCATAACTGAAATTTATACCCATTGAACAACAACTTCACATTTCCCCCTCTCCCTAGGCGCTGGCAACCACCATTTCTAATCTCTGCTTCTTTGAGACTGGCTATTTTAGACATCCCATATAAGTGAAATCATGCAGTATTTGTTCTTCTGTGATTGGCTTATTTCACTTGGCATCATGTCCTCAAGGTTCATCCATATTGTCTCATGATGTGTATATATCACATTTTCTTTATCCATTTATCTATTAATGGACATTTAGACTATTTCCATATCTTGGCAACAGTGAGCATGCTTCAATTAACATGGGCGTGCAGACAGAGTGCTTATAATTAACAATATAGTATTGTACATGTAAACATTTGTCAAGAGGGTAGATCTCATATTAAGTGTCTTACCACAACAAAACCAAACCAAAGGAACACAAGGAAATTTTTGGATGTGATGGATGTATCTATTACTTTGATTGTGGTGATGGTTTCACAGATAAATGCATATGTCCAAACTCATCAAACTGTATAAATATGTGCAGTTTTGTATACCAGTTACACCTCAATAAAGCTGTTCAAAAAAAAAGAAAAGAAGTATAGAGTTATCTGAGCCTCAGCCCTGCCACATGCCACCTTCCAACTCAGAAAAAATTTCCTGACAATCCTCAAAATGGGTGTCCCCAGCCTAGCCCGTTATGGGTTCAGCCCCTGGTCCCTGAAACAATCTTCCCCAAGAGATAGAAGTGTTACCACCTAGGCAGCACCCACGCTGAAGGCTATGCCATGTCACACACAAGCCTCCTCCATTCTGGGAAGGAGCTGGAAAACAATGATCTGGCAAAATCTTCAGTAAATAGAAAGATGAACTTTTTCTGGGTTTTGCTTTTTATGTATGTATGCCTTGCTCCAAACAAATTCAAAATTGTGAATGCATGAAATCTAGGAAAGTATGACATTTTTTTTTGTTCATTTGAAAATGTCAAGAAATAATAATTCATAGCTTAAATTGAATTAATAAACTTTGAGCTATATTATTACTTAATAAAAATATTTGTTAAAACTAAATTCTTATTTAATAAATTTCATCCTAGAAATGTGCTGTAAAACATAGTGAATGATATTGTATTGTACATTTAAATTTTGAAGAGAGTAGATCTCATGCTAAGTGTTAACAACATTTTTAAAAAATTTAAAAAGATAAATTTCAACTGAATAAAATATATGCAAATTATTATTCAATGAGAAAGGAAAAAATTTAGCAATGTTACAGAGAATGTGATACAGGTCATGAAATAGTTTAAAAAGTACATAAAATATTGACATTTTATATATACCTAAAATACAGTAAACCACAGCTAACATTTCTTGTTTTTTTTGGCTTTGCTGAGGTGTAATTGACAAATAAACACTGTACATATTTAAGATGTATAACTCGATGCTGTTGGTGATGCAATTCTACTTGTTATCTCTTACATTTTTTCTGCTTGGAAGTATTTAACATTTAGATTCATGAAGCCCGGAACAGTTCAGAAGCACAAAAGCTTATCTTTGGACTTAAGGGACAAGACCATTATTTATCTTCTCATGGAAGACAGGCAGTTTTCTCTAAAGGAACTGAAAGAGGGAGACTAGCTCAGAATGATTTCATCTCTTAACTCTTCCCTTAACTAAAACCTATGAAACTAAACACACATCAGAATACATCAGTTAGGTACGGGATCCCTTAATGGAAGTTCCCATTATTTCACCTGAAACATCCCATTTCAAATTCACTTCTCACTCTAAATACACACTCGAATTTCTGATCATAATATTCTAGTCTTTGGATTACACATCACTCAGACTGTTGTTTCTCCCAGAAAATATGCCTTATCAAGATTTACCCTAATGATTTTCACATAAAAATCAATCAACAATTATGACAGAAGTCACAATCCCTTATTTGAAGCCCAGGGAGTATTATATCTGAAATACTTCAGATTTTGAAAAGGTAATATAGTACATACGTCATAGACCATCCTTGCATATCCTGAGGCTACATCCTGTTATCAAATACTTCACTATTTCCAAAGTAAAACGTTTGAATATTCATGTAGGCAAATAAAAAACTAAACTTAGAGTCTCACATTTTTTTCAGGGTCAGGTTTTGCCTCCAAATAAGTTTGTGCAGGATTTATGGAATTTTTTTTTTTAATTTTTAAAATTTGGGGAGTGTTTTTGGATTACAGAATTGTGAATAATGAACTTTGAAAACACATTTAGACTTCTAATTTGCTGTGTTTAAGGTTTTTCTTTCCCCTGGTCTTCCTTTCCAAATAGTTTTTTTTTTCTTTTTTTTTTTTTTAGAAAATGATATTATTATTGGACGCTAAACATTTTTAATGGAAATATTATGCAGATACTGTGCCAACACTTAAAGACATACAAACTACCTGGCATGGTGTTTTGTTAATCAGTTTTGTCAAGGGCTTGGGGATAGTCACCAGACCTTTTCTGGCAGATGTTTAGATAAATATGAATTGTTACTAAAAAAATATTTCTATGACGTGATGTGCAACACTAACAAAATCGAGGTAAAACTTTATTCTCTTTTACAACACAACTGAATATCTCCTTAAATTTAAAACAAACATCAGCTACTGCAGGCCAAGTCAATTTACTAAGTCACAAAAAAGGAAAACAAATGATATGACATCACTCCGTGGCTCATTTAAAGATAGACACAGAATCCAGATTTCACATTGTTCAGCTCTGATAGGTAGTTATTGTCAAAGAGGTGGTGACATTTTCCCTAGGATCTAATTTCTATAGCATTACTAATCCTTGATAATGTATTCATCCTCAAGGAGAAACAAATGGCAATATCTTGGCTTTCTGACAGTCTAGATTATTCTTGTCCTCTGTTCTTTGTTTGTATCTGATTGTGTTTCTAAACTCCTGTTTCTCTAGTTCTATTTTTTTTCTCCTATCAACAGTGGCTATCTTAAAGTTGTTTTTAATACTTTTATAGAACTTAAAGCTTCTTAAGTGAAATAAAGATAGCCAAAATATCTTGTAAGAATATGTTGGCTATAATGCTTTGGTTGGCAAGTTAAAATACTTTTTTAATAAAAGTGTGTGAAAATGTTAATCCAATTCAGAATAATTGAGTGGGATGAATATTGAATCCAATAATATACAACGGGATGATACTGCTTTTATGGACACTCACATAAAAATAAGTCATATTTTTCCAGGTCATCATTTATATCACTATTCTTTACATATAGTCATGGTGCTATATAGCTCCAGTTAACACAGAGAGAAGATAATTTCCTAACATTTTGGTGGGGGGGTGGGGGAATATATTAAAATTGGATATGTGTGTTTGTGTGTGTGCGTCTATGTGTGTGTTTGTATTTATGTCCTTCAAAGACAAAATCAGCAATTTTCTCTTTTAATTTTAATGATGTTCTCTCTACATTAAGGCCACTTTATGCATAAAGATACTATATTGCTATGCTTACGCTTTGCCCCAGAGAGTATATTTTTAATGAGCTTTTCATGTATGAAGCAAAACATAATGTTAAGTAAATAGAATGAAAACAGATGATACTCTATAATCATTGAGTTTTAGCTATAAAAGGGACTTAAGAGACAATTTAATGAGATTTAACCAACAATTCAGCCTTTCATAGAAGGTGGTTGTTAAAACACTGCTTGAAACATTTAAGAGAATTTTTATTATACATTATTTTTTATTTTGTATCCATAATAGTTGAAATATGACTTTTTAAAGATGCATCCACTGTACAATCTTACTAGAATATTAATACACCAAATTATCCTCACTCTATTTGAAATATTGTTTAAAACTTCCAAGTACCCACTTAAACTTTGTCTCCCATCTTACCATTCTTCACCTTTATGAAGGTGAAGAATTTTTTAAATATAAAAAATAATTTTTATATTTAATTTTTTATATTTTTAAAAATATTTTTTATATTTAAAAAATTATATTTAAAAAAATAATTTATATATATAAAAACTATGAAGGTGAAGAATTCTTCACCTTTATGAAGGTGAAGAATTTTATATATATATAAATTTTTATATATAAAAATTTTTTATATTTTAAAAAATAATTTTTATATTTAAAAAAATTTTATATTTTAAAAAATAATGTTTATATATAAAAATTATGCCCTCCAATTTCTTCCAACGAGCACATTTTAGTTTGTCTATATTCATATATATACCTCCTCCAGCCAAAAGAGTAAAGAGAAACTTCAACATAAGTCTATCTTTTCCCTTGTTTTGAATGTTGTATTTCAACACCTCATGCAGTGCTTAGCCTATTGGGCTAAAAAATACTTTCAGCTGGAAAGTCAAATTCTGGAGTTACACAGATCACAGTCAGTTGTAACTAAATATCCTTTATAATATAAAATTGTGACAATCCTAACCTGTCCCAGAACCCATGTCTGTGAAATCATTTTTTATATGGTTTCAAGCTACATGACTTAACATTTACCATTAATACATTTTTCCTATTTATTTTTACAGCATAGTGACTATTGTTAATAACATTGTATTGTATACTGGAAATTTGCTAAGACAGCAGATCTTAAGCATTATCACCACACACACACACACACACACACACACACACACACACACACACGATAACTATGTGAGGTGATAGATGTGCTAATTAACTTGATTTGAAAATTATTTCACAATGTATACCTATATTAAATCATCACATTGCACACTTTAAATATATACAATTTTATTTGTTGATTATACTTCAATAAAGCTGAAAAATAATTAAATCACTTTTAATATTGCTTTTATTTATCTTAATAGCTTATTTATGATATCTCCTAATTCTTTTTAGCAACAAAATCAATCTGACTTTGGTGCTCTCATACACGTTTCCACAGAACACTGGTAACAGAAGGTGAAAGGTGTGTTCTCAGAGATAGTTTATTTTATGAATATATAAACTTACCTTCAGAGGTGCTATATGAGTTAATCAAAAATGTAAGAATGAGTTAAGCTTCTGGTTCCTAATTGTCTTTTCCTCCTCTATGTTACTATTTCCTTTACATTAATTGATTAGCCCAGCAAACACTGAATACTTAAGTTCTGTGCTATGACTAGTAAAAGACAAAGGTGACCCAGTCATTGTTTTGTGTACAACGAGCTTACAATTTATTGAGGTTAGGAAAAAACGTAAGACATTAAACACACAAGCATAAATTACCGTTGGAATCTATGGTATCATGCAATAAATTTGTAGTTCTGATTAGAAGCGATGGATGGCTAGTGAACATACGCTGATGCTTGTGGGTCTGATGCTTGATAGATTGTCATAATTCATCTACTAGTATTTTCTTTGATCAAATAAGGGGTATCATGTTATTCCTATTCACTATTATATCCAAAGCACTTTGCAAAGTATCTAATACACAGAAGTCCAAAAATATGCACAATATCAAATTATGTCAATTTACTTAAATTATCAGGCACTGTGATAATTATTGGAGTACAAATAAGAGATAGGCCTTTTATCAATGAAACAACCAAAAACCAAAAAATAAGATATTTTCTCTGGTTTTTTTTTTTTGGCAAAATCAAGATATGGTGATAAATCTAAGTTTAGTTAAAGTGATGATTTTCAAGAAGATTGCTCTTGAATTTCTCACTTGGCTTCGAAATCGATGCTACCAGGTAAGTAAAAACACACAAACAAATAAAAGAAAAAGCAAACGTGTGTCCCACTGACACCAAAGGTATAAAAACTGAACACAAGTGTGAGGGATGTGGGCACATATATAAGGACAAGGTTTACGGAGTTTCCTTAGCACTACTTCAAGTAAGATCTCCTTTGGAGGTGCAAAAACTTCTACAAAATTATCGAATGCAAGCACTGCATAGAAAACATGACCTGTATTTCCTGCACCAATATCTAGACCATCCCACTCAGCTCAACACAGGAGAACCAGAGAAGATAGAAGTATTGGTATTATTTTTAAATCTCCCCAGATCCTGCTATAAAATATACAGAGAGCTAAAAGAGCAAAATCAAAAACTTACAGGCAGCATCTACAAACAAAGTAGATGACAATTTTATTCCATAAACCCCAAAATATGAGAAGATATGGGTGGGAGTCAACGACAGCTATGAGACTTACAATCAGAATCTGTGCATGAGAAAGTAAAAAAAGCAAAGAAATGCCTAATTTTTTTTTTTACTAATGTAAATAGAATGGATGGCATCTTCGACTTTATACAAAATATGTATAGGATCTTCACTGAGAATATTACAAATATTTTAAAATTTTATTTTAAAAAGACCCAAGTGACTGGAGACATGGATGGGAATGCTAAACACTGAAATAGTATTCAGCATCCCCACATTATTCCCAAAGTAAAATATAACTTGAATTGATACTCCCACAATTTTATTTTGTCTTAATCAAAAGGCTGATCCTAGGATTCATATGAAAGAACAAAGGACCAGAAAGAACTTATTTAAAACTTAGAAGAAGAATGTGGCAATTTTAATTGCTAATATTTGCTTTCTATACAGATGTATTAATTAAGATTATAAATCAGTACATGGGAAATCAAATAGATAAATGAAATTTAAAAGCAAGCGTAAACATAGACCGACATATATGAGAGCACGAGAGCTGGGTATATAAAAAAAAATTAGTAATAAGAATTAATTTATTCAATTACACACCAAATATTTATATAGATGTGTATAGATAGATAAATATAGATAGAGGGTAATTTAACAGATAGATTTGAATTGGTATTTGTACATTTATTACTTAGCTCTGACCACGGTAAGGGTCTAGAAGCAATGACACCTCACAAGCAATGAGCACACCCACAGCCCAGAACTTAGTTTCTAAATACTATTCTCAAATGGAAAGAGTGGGAGTCCTTAGAGAAATGTCTGAATCTGAGGCTGGCCCAGGGAAACTACAGGATAAGACTCAAGCATCTTATTGTATCAGAAAATAAAGAAAGTCTTAAAAAAAAAAAAAAAAGGGAGGTTGTTTCAAAGGGACAGAGGAACCAATCTTAAAAATCTTCCCATGTCCAAAGCCAGAACAATTTTAAACAAAATAAGTAAGGTAGCATAGTATTATAATCCATATTATAAAATAAATATCCTTAAATTCACACGGATGTGAATAATGACTGAATAAACAAATAAATAAGAGAAAACAGACATACTCCCTTTACAGATGAATTCCAAATAATATATATAACTACTCCCCATCCAAGAGGTGGAGTTTAATTACTGGCCATTCCCTCCTTTTGTGGGTGAAATAAACTTAATGACTCAAAACCTGGCAAAAGTGCCTTAATCAACCTTCGGTAAAAATTAACATCACCAATAATGTCAGATAGATGTCGTAACACTTTGATATGATGTGAAGAGAACGTTTCAGTTTTGTGATATTATTTCCAAAATCCCATAATCCCGGACAAATTCTGATAGACATCAGGCAAACCTAGACTGGGGGGCATTTCACAGGATACCTGGACGATACTCTTTAGGATCATCGAAATTATAAAACCAACCATAATTAAGAAACTGCCACAGAACAGAGGACACTGGGGAGACAAGAAAAGTAAATGCAGTTTGTACTCTGAGTTGGATCCTGGAAGAGAAAGAGGAACTAATAGGTAAAATCCAGATAAACTCTGGAGTTTAGTTAATAGTACTATACCAACTCAATTTCTTAATTTTGACAGATGCACCTGGGTAATAAGATGTTAACAGTGGACGAAATTGACTGAATATTATATTGGAACTCTCTGTACAAATCTCTATAAATCTAAAATTATTCCAAAATAAATCTTGTATTAAAAAACAAAAAATAACATTATTCTACATTAAATTTCAAGTGTCTATGAATCAAAATATATCTTTGAATACAAAGACGAGTCAGAGACTGAGAGAAGACATTTGCAAATTCTATTACAGGTGAAGAATTAGTATCCAGAATGTTAGAAAGATAAAGAAATAGTAAGAAAAGGTGAAAGTACCTACAAATTATAAGGAAACAAGACACAGACTGAGAAAAATTATTTACAACCCATAAAGGACTAATATTCATGTTTTCAGAGAGAGGAAATAAGAAGAAGATAAAAAAATAGATAATGGGAAAAGTTAATAAACAGAAGAAGCAACCTGAAAATCTGATACAATATATCATGAAGCTATTTTAAGTAATAATCCAGGTATGTTCGTTTTTAATTTATCGCTTCTCAGCTCTAAACCGACCTTCTCTGCCCTGATTAATGATACTGGAACATGATCCTGCAGACTATATTTCTCTTTTGCAAGCTGCCTCAATGTTTGGCTACTGGAGGGACTCTGTGAAGATGGAAGAGGAAGAGAGATTCTTTCTTCCTGTGTCTGCCTTTTCTATTTTGCAGCAATCCTACTAAGATTCAGGTTACTGGCACCATTTACTGCAGCTTAGTCCCTGGCATCCCTCTAAGCCAACATTTTTTACCGTATCAGCAGTGACTCTTGGCTCTCATTTAAAGGCTCACCCAAGACATCTCCTGCAGTTGACAACATGACATGTTTTGTGCATGTCAATCAGCTTCTTATCCAAGCCATGCTAGTGCTTTCCACTGTTTGCTCAATGAGTTAATGAAAAAAGTAGCCACAGTGGCAGTTAATTACATGGTCATGGAACTTCAATGGTAACATGATGGAGATAAGGCCTTCCATGAGTGCATGGATGGTAGTACTAAAAGAACATTATAGACCGGAAAGGAAAATTCATATCCCAGTGTACATCCAGTGATGATGCCGTGCTACTGACAGCATTCCTCCTGATCAAGGAACTCGTTTCAATGCAAAGGAAGTGCAGCTATGGGTGGCCTTACCACATACCCTATCACACGGAAAACCCAGTACAAACTGAAAGATGGAATGACTTAATGAAGACAGAGTTACGGTGCCAGTGAAGGGTCAATATTTTTAAAAAGTGGGATATGACAGGCATCTTACAGGAGGAAGTATATGCTTCATATCAAGAGACTGTTATCCCTCTATCAAAAATACATGAGTCTAAGAATTAAAGGATGGAAGTGGAAGTGGATTCTCCCCTCATGTTACTTAATAATTCATTCATAGAATTTTTGCTTCCAGTTGTAGCAACTTTGAACTCGGCTGGTTTAGAGATCTTGATTACCAGAGGAAGAATGATTTCATCAGGGGACGCAACAATGGTTCCAGTGAACTATAAGATAAAACTGTTACTTGAGCATTCT
This sequence comes from Monodon monoceros, assembly GCF_005190385.1. Taxonomy (NCBI): domain Eukaryota; kingdom Metazoa; phylum Chordata; class Mammalia; order Artiodactyla; family Monodontidae; genus Monodon; species Monodon monoceros. Next base: position 95,036,518 of record NW_021703776.1, on the reverse strand, counting down.
GGGCTCCTTTTGCCAATGAACCAATCAGAAAATAGAGGCTACTTTACTTGTGGCGTACCTGATTCCAATTAACAAGAGGAAACTGTGCTGCTGCTGACACTGTGGACGAGGAGGGCTATGTCTACAAGCTAGAGGACTCTCCGGGTGGCTTTTAGTTTTTCCTTCCCAAGTGTCACAGAAAACTACAGCACCCAAAATAAGTAAGACCACAGAGACTGAGATTCTTCAGGAATGAAGGGTTGGGTTATCTACCAGGGAAGGAACTCTGACCAGCTGAGTTTTATTTTAAAGCAAAGGACACATGGAAAGTAGAGTAGAAGAAGGCAGTGATAAATATCAAGTAGAGCTTTGCACCAGTTACGGAAACCAGAGTAGAAGCTTTACATATTCTCTCCTTGCTTATAATATGCATATGTTTATTTGAATATACGAATCATTACTGTCTTCTCTCTCTCTCTCTCCTTTTTTCCCTGTATTATTTATACAAGTTTGTTGCTGTCTTACTCTACAATTCAGTCTTGAGGTAAGAGAAGATTTAGTGGGTCTGTAACTAAATTTGAAGCACCCATGAATACAATTTTTGGAGTTGTGTCTCCTCATGTTGGGAAAAGGGTGAGATCATCACTTCTGTAAAGAGATGCAACTTGCTGGGTGAAAACAGAGTTGTTTTGTTGTTGAAGAGAAGTCCATGTTCATATGGAATGGAATGTGTTGATGCTGAGTAGTCAAAGGGGTGGGCTGTGCCAGTTAAAATTCATTTCCTTTCAGCTTCCAACCTACTCATCTGTGTCACGCTTCGTTATGTTGGAACTGGACTCTGCAAACTACATTACCCTTTGCCAGCTGGATCGATGTTGGGATCTACAAATAGAAGACTCTAGAAGGACATAGTCAAACTGGAAGATGAAGAACAGACTTTTGGGGGGGAGTATGCTATATTTCCATGCGACTTTGAGTGGATAAGTATGCCAAGGTCCCAGTAAGATGACCACAGTGGCAGGCTGATCTTGCAGATTAGTGTCAAAATCCACTCAGCTAGTTTCTTTGTTACCGCATGGAGAGGTACTCTTGGCTCTCATATCTCAGCAGCTGAAACCCTTCCAGTGGTTTTATCCTCCCAGCACTGGCAGCAGCTCTTGCTCCGATGGCAAAGTGGTGGCCAGTTTCTTTGTCACCACAGCCCTGGGCAGTATGTTCCTGTGGTAACCATATCCTCTCCAGTGGCGGTCTGAATCTCAGTTTTGTTGTTCTCCTGCCTTTGAGTTTCCAGGTTCCTTTCCTATTAACTTTCCTCCACAATCCAAGGGTAAACAGTCACTCCACCCCTTAATTAGTTAACCACATTTTACCTAGAGGTTTTTTTTAATACTACTTAACTTATTGGAACCTGGTTGATAATTAGGAAGAGCAATTAAAGACCAATGATATACTGTTTCATACCTAGTTGGGTCTTAAAATTTTAAGACTCTGAAAATATAAGTTGTTGGCAAGAATATGAAGAAAATGGCAACTGTAAGTGAGCACAGAAATTGCTGGTTTCAGTCATAACATGCCTAGCCATGTTTTCTAAAGAAATTCCTGTTCTTATGCATAAGAAAACATATGCATAGAAGCACTGCTTTTAAAAGAATAAGATTAGAAACAACCTAGGAGTTCATCAATACTAGATTGAGTAACTAAATTGTAGTAATTTCTTTTAAAGATAATTTACAGCAGTAAAAGTAAATAAACCAACACACTTATGAAGATCAATAAATCTCATGACTATAATACTGAAAGAAAATAAGTATAATATAGAATGATGTACACTTAAAATGTGTAAAACAGTTTTAAATATATACATACGTATATGTTATGTATACTGTAAACACATATATAGTAAATATATACACATATTTATAATATAGATCCAGAAATGGGAATGAAAATATCTCTGGGGAGAGTAAGAAGAGAATAGCATTGTGGAAGGGAAAAATGGGGAGTGTTTTATAGGAAAATTATTTGTTATGTGTATTAATTTAAAATAAAATCTAAACCATCCCAAAATCTTGTCATTTATCTCTTGCCTAGAAACAAATGAATGAGTCATATTTAAGTAAGAAAATTTAACAATAATGTGTCTTACTTCCATGTTTTTAGACAGTAAATACTCTCTTTTAAAGATGTCATTTCCCCACTTTATTTCTTTCAACTTTGCTGGGATATCACCTCCTCCCAGAAGCCTTTCAGAATTTCTCTAAGTTTAAGTTAATTGATTCTTCTTCATGGGAGTACCTTTGCTTTAACACTTATTATTCTGTATTTGTTTATCTCCCTGGTAATCTAAACATCAATATACACTTATCTCTGTTTAAGTTTTAATTATAATACAATGCCTGGCATAGAGAAATCACTAAGAGGCATGAATGCAGGTTAAGATTATTTGGGGAAATCTGAAACTTACAAACACCTAACTATGAGCAAGATCTGAGAATTATAAATATTTTACATAAAACAGGGCACAGAAGAAACTGCAAAATAAATTATTTACATTGACTATAAGCATCTTAGTCTTTAAAATCAAAGGATGGAGACCTACATTTATAGAAATTATCAGTTTCTATTTGTCAGAATTAAAGGGAAAGTTAAGAAGTTTATTCATTCATTCAACAAATATGAAATATATATTTCAAAAAAGTAATGTATTTAATGTCTACTGTATGCCTGACATTATACTAGGAACTGTAGATTTCAGGATGAGGAAGATGGACATGGTCTCTTTCTTCAAGAGAAGAGAATATCATATATTCTAGTAAGAAAAAGAGCCCCCGACTCCCCACAGATACATAAAACGCTTATTATACATAATTATCATATTATTATTATTGAGGGGAAGAAAGACCCTGGTTTCTTGATTTACCCTTGAAACAATCTACCTCCTGAATTATTACTGGGTGGATTAATTGTTCATGATCATCATCACATTTTTTAATTTGGTTTTCTGCAACTTGACACACACACACACCATATTAATTGATAGCCATTACGTACTTTCATGACTACAATGTAATCAGAAATGGAAGTAATAGAAGAATCCAAACCAATACTAGGTGAATATCCTGAGAGAGTTCAGCCATTGCTAATTTTCAATGAGAAGTAAAAGAAAGGTAGTAACTGTAAAAAGCAGGCAGAAATCGTTTTCTACAGTTTGGTTTCAACTCATAAATTTTCAATAACTCAAAAGCAGAATAATGTTTTCTATTTACTCAGTGTGGTAAGCAGATTTTTAGCCTTCATAATCTCTGCTCCCTGGTGTTACTCCTCAGGTTAGGTTATATGGCAAAGGGATCTTACAGATGTAATTAAGATTAAAAGTTTTTAAGGAGGATATTATCCAAGTGGACCCAATGTAATCATGAGACTTGAAAAGCAGGAATCTTTCCCTGACTGGTAGTAGAAGGAGAAGGCAGAAAGATCTGAAGCACAAAACCTCAACACAATGTTGACTACAAGATGTAGGAGTCCACATGGGAAGCATGAAAAGGAAGTGAGCTCTGTCCCACAAGCAGTGAGCTTTGAAGAAAAGGACCCAAAGCCCAGATGAAAGCCACAACCACAGATGATAGCTTGATTATAGCCTGGTGGAGCTCTGAGCAGAGAATCAAGCCATGCTGTGCCAGACTTCTGACCTACAGAAAACTACGAGATAATAAATTTGTGTTTCTTAAAGCCACAAAGTTCATAGTGATTTGTTAAAGCAGATATAGTACACCCAGATATTTACAACTTATACTGCTTCTTCATTTTGATATTCAAAGTTTTTGTCTGGCATTATTTCCCTTTGGCTGAGTAACAGTCTCTAAAATATTTTTTAGAGCCAGTATTCTGGTTATGCATTCTCTTATTTTAACTCTTTATTTTACCTTCATTCCTGAAAGATATTTTCATTCGTGAAGGATATAGAATTCTGGGTTAATTTTTTTTAAGTACTTTAAAAATGATGTTTCACTTGCCTCTTGCCTTCGTGGTTTCAGATGAGTAAACGTTGATAATTCTAATTGTTCCCTATAAGTATTATTTTTTTCTGATGTTTTGTTCAAGATTTTTTTTACTTTAGTTTATTATTTGGTTATGATATATGTGGACATGAATGAGTTTTCTGCAGTTGCTGAGGTTTTTGAATCTGTAGGTTTGTCTTTTACATTTGACAAGTCTTCAGGCATTACTCTATCATATATAATTCATATATACAACATATTTGAATGAATATATGTAAATTCATTAATTCATAATACATTATATATATATGTATATATATATGTGTATATATATATATATGTATGTGTGTGTTTTCTCAGATTCTCTCCTGGAATTTCAATGACATGAAAGTTTGATCTTTGGGTCCACAAGGCTGTTTTTCAGATTGCATAATTCCTACTGGTACATCTTCATGTTCAGTTTCTTTCCTGCCATCTCCATTCTGTTATGACTCAATTCAGTGAGGAACTATTTTATTTTGGTTACTGTATTTTTCATTTCTGAAATTTCCATTTGGGTATTCTTTATATCATCTGAATCTTTGCTAAGACTTTCTGCCTTTTTATTCATTTCAGGTATGTTTGTACTTCTTAGAGCATTTTTTTTAAACGTTAAATGTGTTAGATGATTCTAACATCTGTGTCCTCTTAGTATTGATCCCTGTTAATTGTCTTTTTTGTGATTTGAGTTTCTCCTAGTTCTACAGATGTTAAGTCCTTCTGGACTATATCCAGAACATTTTGAGTATTATATTTTGAAACTCTAGATGTTGTTTCAGTCTTATAGAGAATGTTGATATATTGTTCGCTTGTTTTAATAGGCTCTCAACTTGATTGAAATTGGGCTATAAGTTGCAGCCAGCCTTCTTTAGGTTGGAGTTTCAAGGTCAGTTACATTTTCAAAGTTTTTATGGTACCATTTGGACATGTTCTGCATGTACACTACTCAGTCACAGTCTGGGACCTGGGAAGTGGTCTGTATATAGTTCAGTTTCCAAGTATCTGTCATGCTATTATAGATTAGCTTACAGGTGATCTCGAAATTCATAAACTATGTGCGGGGTTGCTTTCTTAAACAATTCCTTCTCTGCTGTATCCCAAATACATCCCAGTTCCCTAGGACTCATTTTTCTGTCCTCTGGGCAGAAAACTGTGGGGTTTTTTTACTCTCTCTACTGTACACTTCCTGAAAATGCTCCCACATCGAAGGTCAAACAGCAGGATAGAGAGAAATAAAAGCAATGGATGTTTGATCCACCCTCTTGAGACCCCAACTTCTCTGATCAGAGTGGAAAATCCCCGTCCCTCAGAATTTTAGTTGACTGCAGGTCCCTTCTGCTACAACTGTTGCTAGCACCAGGATCCTTGTGTCAGAATTGCCTTAGGACTTGTGTGCATGTGAAAAGAGCAAAAAAAAAAAAAATAGGGAGGAATTTTCCCTCTCTCTCTGGGCCCTTTTCTTGAGCCAGAACTAAATTCTTTCTCCTGGAACTGTCTCTGTCCTGCCAATGCTAACTTCCTAATTTTGGGGGGGCATGTGCCCAGGGCTGGGAATACTGGAGAAAAAGTAATGGAAACTCACAGCCAGGTTGGTGATATTACATCCTCAAATAGCTGGTTCATGCATCATGTCACAGTTCTGTTGTGCAGTCACTGGGAGGGACAAGGTGGAGTGTAATAATTCCATTTCATCTAGGGATGAAAATCCTCAGCCCATAATTTTAAAACGTAAAAAAAAAATTGATTTATAGTTTTCCAAAATTCCACAGAAAATGTATATTTAATGACAGTGCTTTCCTTGTGATTTATTGCATTGTCTTACTGGTAAAAGTAGTCATCAAGAACTGGCTGGTGGAACTCAGTTCACAGTAAATGTAGCATGATTAACGACAGGGAGTCGAATACTGAGTGAAAGTGAATGAAAAGAAAAACACCTTAAGAGAAGACAGACAAAATGCGGAAAAATCCAAAATATCTTAATAATATTCAGCTTAATATCAATATTGTTGCAATAAGTGAATTATTTATAATCCTGAGTTAAGAGGCAATAAAACTACAAATATTCATCAAGAAATCATTATTACAAAGAGAAATAGGTTTTTTTAAAATGGGTACAAAAAAAGGAGAGACCTTCAAGATGGCAGAGGAGTAAGACATGGAGATCACCTTCCTCCCCACAAATACGTCAGAAATACATCTACACGTGGACCAACTCCTACAGAACACCTACTGAAGGCTGGCAGAAGACCTCAGACCTTCCAAAAGGCAAGAAAGTCCCCACGTACCTGGGTAGGGCAAAAGAAAAAAGAAAAAACAGAGACAAAAGAATAGGGACGGGACCTGCACCAGTGAGAGGGAGCTGTGAAGGAGGAAAGGTTTCCACACACTAGGAAGCCCCTTCGCGGGCAGAGACTGAGGGTGGCGGAGGGGGGGAGCTTCGGAGCCACGGAGGAGAGCGCAGAAACAGGGGTGCGGAGGGCAAAGCAGAGAGATTCCCGCACGGAGGATCGGTGCCGACCGGCACTCACCAGCCCGAGAGGCTGGTCTGCTCACCCACCAGGGCGGGCGGGGCTGGGAGCTGAGGCTCGGGCTTCGGTCGGAGGGCAGGGAGAGGACTGCGGTTGGCGGCGTGAACACAGCCTGAAGGGGGCTAGTGCACGACGGCTGGCCAGAGGGAGTCCGGGAAAAGTCTGGACCTGCCTAAGAGGCAAGAGACCATTGTTTTGGGGTGTGTGAGGAGATGGGACTCAGAGCACCACCTAAACGAGCTCCAGAGACGGGCACGAGCCATGGCTATCAGCGCGGACCCCAGAGACGGGCATGAGATGCTAAGGCTGCTGCTGCTGCCGCCACCAAGAAGCTGTGTGCAAGCACAGGTCACTATCCACACCTCCCCGCCCGGGAGCCTGTGCAGCCCGCCACTGCCAGGGTCCCGGGATCCAGGGACAACTTCCCTGGGAGAACGCACGGCGCACCTCAGGCTGGTGCAAGGTCACGCTGGCCTCTGCCGCCGCAGGCTCGCCCCACATCCGTACCCCTCCCTCCCCCCGGCCTGAGTGAACCAGAGCCCCCGAATCAGCTGCTCCTTTAACCCCGTCCTGTCTGAGCGAAGAACAGACGCCCTCAGGCGACCTACACGCAGAGGCGGGGCCAAATCCAAAGCTGAGCCCCAGGAGCTGTGCGAACATAGAAGAGAAAGGGAAATCTCTCCCAGCAGCCTCAGGAGCAGTGGATTAAATCTCCACAATCAATTTGATGTACCCTGCATCTGTGGAATACCTGAATAGACAATGAATCATCCCAAAACTGAGCCGCTGGACTTGAGGAGCAACTATAGACTTGAGGTTTGCTTTCTGCATCTAATATGTTTCTGGTTTTATGTTTATCTTATTTTAGTATTTAGAGCTTATTATCAGTGGTAGATTTGATTATTGATTTGGTTGCTCTCTTCCTTTTATATATATATATATGTATATAGATGTATTGTTTTTCCTTTTCCTCTTTTTGTGAGTGTGTATGTGTAAGCTTCTTTGTGTGATTTTGTCTGTATAGCTTTGCTTTTACCATTTGTCCTAGGGTTCTGTCTGTCTTTTTTTTTTTTTTTGGATAGTTTTTGTTATCACTGGTGGATTTGTTTTTTGGTTTGGTTGCTCTCTTCTTTCTTTCTTCTATTTTTCTTTTTTTATTACTTTTTAATTTTTTTATTTTAAATATATTTCAAAAATTTTTTATTTTAATAACATTATTTTATCTTAGTTTTCTTTCTTTCTTTCTTTTTTTCTCCCTTTTCTTCTGAGATGTGTGGCTGACAGGGTCTTGGTGCTGTGGCCGGGTGTCAGGTCTGTGCCTCTGAGGTGGGAGAGCTGAGTTCAGGACATTGGTCCACCCGAGACCTCCCAGCTCCACATAATATCAAAGGGCGAAAGCTCTCCTAGACATCTCCATCTCAACGCTAAGACCCAGATCCACTCCCTGACGAACAAGCTACAGTGCTGGACACCCTATGCCAAACAACTAGGAAGACAGGAACACAAGCCCACCCATCAGCAGAGAGGCTGCCTAAAACCATAATAAGCTCACAGACACTCCAAAACACACCACGGACACGACATGCTCACCAGAAAGACAAGATCCAGCCTCATCCACCAGAACACAGGCACTAGACCCCTCAACCAGGAAGCCTACACAACACATTGAACCAACTTTAGCCACTAGAGGCAGACACAAAAAGCAACGGGAACTACGAACCTGCAGCCTGAGAAAAGAAGACCGCAAACACAGTAAGTGAAGCAAACTGAGAAGACAGAGAAACACACAGCACATGAAGGAGCAAGGTAAAAACCCACCAGACCTAACAAATGAAGAGGAAACAGGCAGAGTACCTGAAAAAGAATTCAGAATAATGATAGTAAAGATGATCTAAAATCTTGGAAATAGAACGGAGAAGATACAAGAAATGTTTAACAAGGACCTAGAAGAATTAAAGAGCAAACAAACAATGATGAACAACACAATAAATAAAATTAAAAATTCTCTAGAATGAATCCATAACAGAATAAAGGAAGCAGAAGAACAGATAACTGACCTAGAAGATAAAATAGTGGACATAACTACCAGAGAGCAGAATAAAGAAAAAGGAATGAATAGAATTGAGGACAGTCTCAGAGAGGCCGGGACAACATTAAATGCACCACATTCGAACTATAGGGGTCCAAGAAGAAGAGAAAAAGAAAGGGACTGAGAAAATATTTGAAGAGATTATAGTTGAAAATTTCCCTAATATGGGAAAGGAAATAGTCAAGTCCAGGAAGCACAGAGAGTCTCATACATGATAAATCCAAGGAGAAACATGCCAAGACACATATTAATCAAACTATCAAAAATTAAATACAAAGAAAACATATTAAAAGCAACAAGGGAAAAGCAACAAATATCATATGAGGAAATCCCCATAAGGTTAACAGCTAACCTGTCAGCAGAAACTCTACAAGCCAGAAGGGAGTGGCAGGACATATTTAAAATGATGAAAGGGAAAAACCTACAACCAAGATTCCTCTAACCAGCAAGGATCTCATTCAGATTTGATGGAGAAATTTAAAAGTTTACAGACAAGCAGAAGCTAAGAGAATTTAGCACCACCAAACCAACTTTACAACAAATGCTAAAGGAACGTCTCTAGACAGGAAACACAAGAAAACGACCTACAATAAAACACCCAAAAGAATTAAGAAAATGGTAATAGGAACATACATATCAATAATTACCTTAAATGTAAATGGATTAAATGCTACAACCAAAAGACACAGATTGGCTGAATGGATACAAAAACAAGACCCATATATATGCCGTCTACAAGAGACCCACTTCAGACCTAGGGACACACACAGACTGAAAGTGAGGGGATGGAAAAAAATATTCCATGCAAATGGAAATCAAAAGAAAGCTGAAGTAGCAATTCTCGTATCAGAACAAAATAGACTTTAAAATAAAAACTATTACAAGAGACAAAGAAGGACACTACATAATGATCAAGGGATTGATCCAAGAAGAAGATATAACAATGTAAATATTTATGCACCCAACATAGGAACACCTCAATACATAAGGCAAATGGGAACAGCCATAGGAGGGGAAATCGATAGTAACACAATCATAGTAGGGGACTTTAACAACCTACTTTCACCAATAAACAGATCATCCAAAATGAAAATAAATAAGGAAACACGAGCTTTAAATGACACATTAGACAAGATGGACTTAAATGATAGTTATAGGACATTCCAACCAAAAAGAACAGAATACACTTTCTTCTCAAGTGCTCATGGAACATCCGCTATGATAGATCATATCTTGGGTCAAATTCAAGCCTTGGTAAATTTAAGAAAATTGTAATTGTATCAAGTATCTTTTCTGACAACAACACTATGAGACTAGATATGAATTACAGGAAAAAATCTGTAAAAAATAAAAACACATGGAGGCTAAACAATACACTACTAAATAACCAAGAGATCACTAAAGAAATCAAAGAGGAAATCAAAATACCTAGAAACAAATCGCAATGAAAACACGATGACTCAAAACCTATGGAATGCAGTAAAAGCAGTTCTAAGAGGGAAGTTTATAGCAATACAATCCTACCTCAAGAAACAAGAAACATCTCAAATAAACAATGTAACCTCACACCTAAAGCAATTAGAGAAAGAAGAACAAAAACACCCCAAAGTTAGCAGAAGGAAAGAAATCATAAAGATCAGATCAGAAATAAATAAAAAAGAAATGAAGGAAACAATAGCAAAGAACAATAAAACTAAAAGCTGGTTCTTTGAGAAGATAAACAAATTGATAAACCATTAGCCACACTCATCAAGGAAAACGGAGAAGACTCAAATCAGTAGAATTAGAAATGTAAAAGGAGAAGTAACAACTGACACTGCAGAAATACAAACGATCATGAGAGGTTACTACAAGCAACTATACGCCAATAAAATGGACAGCCTGGAAGAAATGGACAAATTCTTAGAAAAGCACAACTTCCCAAGACTGAACCAGGAAGAAATTGAAAATATAAACAGACCAATCACAAGCACTGAAATTGAGACTGTGATTAAAAATCTACCAACAAAAAAAAAGCCCAGGACCATTTGCTTCACAGGCGAATTCTATCAAACATTTAGAGAAGAGCTAACAACACCTATTCTTCTCAAACTCTTCCAAAATATAGCAGAGAGAGGAACACTCCCAAACTCATTCTACGAGGCCACCGTTACGCTGAAACCAAAAGCAGACAAAGATGTTATAAAGAAAGAAAACTACAGGCCAATATCACTGATGAACATAGATGCAAAAATCCTCAACAAAATCCTAGCAAACAGAATCCAACAGCACAATAAAATGATCATACACCACGAGCAAGTGGGGTTTATCCCAGGAATGCAAGGATTCTTCAATATATGCAAATCAGTCAAAGTGAAAAACCATATTAACAAATGGAAGGCGAGAAACCATATGATCACCTCAATAGATGCAGAACAAGCTTTTGACAAAATTCAACACCCTTTTATGATTAAAACTCTCCAGAAAGTAGGCACAGAGTGAATCTACCTCAACATAATAAAGGCCATATATGACAAACCCACAGCCAACATCATTCTCAATAGTGAAAAAGTGAAAACATTTCCTCTAAGGTCAGAAACAAGACAAGGTTGTCCACTCTCACCACTATTATTCAACATAGTTTTGGAAGTTTTAGCCACAGCAATCAGAGAAGGAAAAGAAATAAAAGGAATCCAAATCGGAAAAGAAGAAATAAAGCTGTCACTGTTTGCAGATGACATGATACTATACACAGAGAATCCTAAAGATGCTACCAGAAAACTACTAGAGCTAATCTATGAATTTGGTAAAGTAGCAGGATACAAAATTAATGCACAGAAATCTCTTGCATTCCTATACACTAAGGATGAAAAATCTGGGAAAGAAATCAAGGAAACACCCCCATTTACCATTGCAACAAAAAGAATAAAATACCTAGGAATAAACCTACCTAAGGAGACAGAAGACCTGTATGAAGAAAACTATAAGACACTGTTGAAAGAAATTAAATATGATACAAACAGATGGAGAGATAGACCATGTTCTTGGATTGGAAGAATCAACGTTGTGAAAATGACTATACTACCCAAAGCAATCAACAGGTTCAATGTAATCTCTATCAAACTACCAATGGCATTTTTCACAGAACTAGAACAAGAAATTTCACAATTTGTATGGAAACACAAAAGAACCCGAATAGCCAAAGCAATCTTGAGAAAGAAAAACGGAGCTGGAGGAATCAGGCTCCCCAATTTCATGGTACACTACAAAGCTACAATAATCAAGACAGTATGGTACTGGCAGAAAAACAGAAATATAGATTAGTGGAACAGGGTAGAAAGCCCAGAGATAAACCCACACATATATGGTCATCTTATCTTTGATAAAGGAGGCAAGAATATACAATGGAGAAAAGGCAGCCTCTTCAATAAGCGGGGCTGGGAAAACTGGACAGCTACATGTGAAAGAATGAAATTAGAACGCTCCCTAACACCATACACAAAAATAAACTCAAAATGGATTAAATGCCTAAATGTAAGGCCAGACACTATAAAACTCTTAGAGGAAAATATAGGCAGAACACTCTATGACATAAATCACAGCAAGATCATTTCTGACCCACCTACTAGAGAAATGGAAATAAAAACCAAAACAAACAAATGGGACCTAAGGAAACTTAAAAGCTTTTGCACAGCAAAGGAAAATATAAACAAGACGAAAAGACAACCCTCAGAATGGCAGAAAATATTTGCAAATGAAGCAAACTGACAATGGATTTATCTCCAAAATTTACAAGCAGCTCATGCAGCTCAATATTAAACAAACAACCCAATCCAAAAATGGGCAGAAGATCTAAATAGACATTTCTCTAAAGAAGATATATAGATTGCCAACAAACATATAAAGGAATGCTCAACATCACTAATTATTAGACAAATGTAAATCAAAACTACAATGAAGTTATCACCTCACACCAGTCAGAATGGCCGTCATCAAAAAATCTACAAACAATAAATGCTAGAGTGGGTGTGAATAAAAGGAAACCCTCTCGCACTGCTGGTGGGAATGTGAATTGGTACAGCCACTATGGAGAACAGTATGGAGGTTCCTTAAAATGTTAAAAATAGAACTACCATATGACCCAGCAATCCCACTCCTGGGCATATACCCTGACAAAACCATAATTCAAAAAGAGTCATGTACCACAATGTTCACTGCAGCTCTATTTACAATAGCCAGGACATGGAAGCAACCTACGTGTTCATCGACAGATGAATGGATAAAGAAGTTGTGACACATATATACAATGGAATATTACTCAGCCATGAAAAGAAATGAAATTGAGTTATTTGTAGTGAGGTGGATGGACTTTCTTACAGAGTGAAGTGAGAAAGAGAAAAACAAATACCATATGCTAACATAAATATATGGAATCTAAAAAAAAAAAAGTTTCTCTAAGACCTAGGGGCAGGACAGGAATGAAGACGCAGATGTAGAGAATGGACTTGAGGACACAGGGAGGGGAAGGGTAAGATGGGACGAAGTGAGAGAAGCAGCCGCATTGCACAGGGAGATTACTTCAGTGCTTGTGACCACCTAGAGGGGTGGGATAGGAGGATGGGAGGGAGATGCAAGAGGGAGGAGATATGGGGATATATGTATATGCATAGCTGATTCACTTTGTCATAAAGCAGAAACTAACACACCACTGTAAAGCAATTATACTCCAATAAAGATGTTAAAAAAATAATGGATACAAAAATCAATCATTACGTTTTCTTTAAAGCATGTTTATTGACTCTGTCTTCAGAAATCTAATATTCCAGCTCCTTTTTCCAACCTAGGAGTGTGTATCTTTCCATGTCCAGCAGGGAAAGGTTATACACATATCAGTAGTCCAAAAATAAAACGGTATATATAGGATGGATTCTCTACAGTGGATATGAGATAGAGTGGAAACTCTATCTTCTCCTACAATTACTATCATGTACCTTTCTCTCTTCAATTCCCTTAGTCATCCATTTTACTCCCCTGACTTTCCTCTGTGTCCTGCTAAATATTCCGTTTTATTACACTTTTCTTTCCTCTGTGGAACATTACTAATGCTCTAAGGAGAAGATTTTCACATAACCTAAGGAAATCTACACCTTTATTCCCTTTGTATCAATGAACCTTGAAGACACCTTGACTTCTCTCTGACTGATATCTTCTGTGAAAAATTCAAACTTTTCCACTCTTTACACTCAGTGGAGGGAGATAATCTCCAATAATATTTGGTGCTCAGAACACATTCAAAAATGATACAAACATTTGATCCATATTTTTCTCCACTCTCTATTAACTGGGGAAGTTTTCAGAATCCTTGTTATCAGTGCATTTTACAGTTCTGCCTCACAATTCATTACCTTCTGCAACACCGCAGACATTTATTTTCATTGTCGAACAAGAGTTCACCAGCCTGGCATATATGAACCATGACACAATACCATGCTTCCAGAGTTTGGATATACTGTTTTAAATTAGCTGTAACTCCCAAAGTTTTTAAAGACATTTTTTTCTTGTGGAAATTATCACTCAACTTCTAATATCTTAGAGTTTTTTCTCAGATATCTTTGTTTCTGTGACCAAGACTAAAGGAGAAGTTTTCCATCTGAAGTTTGTTCATCCATTTCGAGTTTGTATTCTTACAATTATCCATTTCCTGACACTAGAGAGAAATTCATCCTTCAGAGAGATCCCACACATTACTTATAAGGAAAATATGTAATTTCTAAAAATATCCCCCGAATAAATAAGATACTTGGGATTGGGGTGTGGGGCAATATATAGAAAGTATGTTTTTAATATTCAAAGTAATATCCAGACCAAGATGGGTAAGCATACTTTTCCCTATTTCTTCTAAGTTCAGCTAAAAAACTTGGACAACCCTTATAAAACAAATAAAAGAAAATTCTGAATAGTGGAGAGAAAAAGGTACACTGCCCAGGGACTTCAACCCCTGAAGAACACACCAGTGAGTTTGTTGGGTTTCCTTTTTCTCCCTCACGTATCCCAGATTGGGTGCTAGAGACATCAGCAACCCAGAAATGTCAATGGACCACATAAGAGAGGTCCAAAGAAAGTCTTTTGTTTCTAGATAAAGGATGAGGAGAGAAGGGCAACCTAGAAAGATGAAAACGACAACAACAAACTTTTAGACAATAAAACTCTACTCCAGCAAACACCATGGAAAAAACTGCAGTCCCAGCAACAACCCTGTCATCAAAGGACAAGTAGGGACACTGGGCATATAGTCTTGCCTGGCTATGGTAAGGTGCCCCTCCTCCCTCATCTCTGCTGAGGTGGCATTAGCAAAGACTGAGTGAGGCGCTGAGAATTTCATCCTTCTTCAGCAGTAATGACCCCCCAACCCCTTCCATGGCTTCAGCGTGGGTCATGCAGGGATTCTATACTTTCACCCCATCTAGCAGTAACAAGGCATATCTAGACTCCCTGCTAGAGTCAGAAGAGCTAGATTAGAAGCTGGAACTCTCATCACCATCCAGTGGTAACAAGCCATGCTCTGCCACCATGTTGTTAGTAGAGGCTACACAGGGAACAAGAACAAGGTTCTGTCCTTCTGCCACCCAGGTGGGATTAGCAGAAGACTCTCAGAGAATCTGAAATCCCATCTCTGCTCAGTGGTGACAAGGCATCCACCATCCTCCTTGGGATGCCAAGGGAGACCAAGTGGAAAACCAGTCTCTTAGCAAAATGCTTGTGATGGGAGTTCATTCTGGTTTAATGTTTATTCAATAATAAAATTGTTTTCTTTCTCTTCTACCCTTGTGGAGAGGTGTTCTGGATTGTGGGGAGATTTTGTTTTACATTATAGCTCTGCAACAGTGTGTAGAAGAAATATACTTTCCCAAGTTTCTACCGACAACTGATTTCACTAGAGAAAAAAGGAAAAAAGAGAGACATATCTCCTGTGCCCTAAGTATCACATAGCTTTTATGCACCTAAATGCAGTAATTGTCCTCTATTAACCAAGTATGTAGCAGGAATAAAGGACAGGAGTGCTTTGGGGATGCCCATTATTATGGAAAATATATCATTCATGGAAATAAATTTCTAGTTTGTTTAGAAGATTCTAGTTAAGTGACCAGATAGAAGTACAGTAAATATTTGTAGAGAAAAAGAATGAATGAATTATTGATGATTCTATTTTATTTTTCTATTTTATTTCCTATATCTTTACCCTACACATGGACTCTCATCTCATATATTTAACCTTGCAATAATTTATTGACTGCTCGTCAGTCTTCACTCAGGTCTTAAATTTTCACTCTTCCTGCATTTAATCCTTCTACAGTAATAATCTTGCAGGTCATTGTATTTCCAGCACATGCCCATATTACTCTACTGCCTCCAACTAAACATAACTGGTGTGGAAATAAAGACCACCCAAATGAAAACAGGCAACAGCTGTTTATTCAGAGTTCCTGTAGCAACAGAGTCAACCACCATCATCACTCGGGTTTAACAGAGACACAAAGGCAGGCAGAAGAGTGGGAAAGATTTATAGCAGAAAAAAAGGAAGACTTCAGGTATGCCTTAATTGGACGTTGTTGGCATTAGGAATGCTGGGAGTAGGCTGACTAGAAGCAGGGCATCCTATGTGATTGGTTAGGGGAGCACATTTGGCCTTCCTTGGTTGGCCCTAAGGGACACACATAATGCTCCAAAGGTTGTGGTTTGGCTTCTGGAGCTGGTTGCTGTAAATTATGGGTCAGAATTCTATCATAAGAGTCTGGCCGTTATCTATTTGTATATTCCATCTCTGGCCATGCCTGAGCCCATTATTCCTTTCCAGAATTAATTCAATCAATATCCTCTGTGGTTAGATCAGTGTTTCCATTAACCTGCAACCATCCCAGGTCCAAATGTTACTTTGTTTTAGCTATTCCCTTTTTCCATAATGCTTTCCACCATCCTCCATGATTATCCAACTTCTATCTAATTCTTAGAGAGCATCTCAAGAAGCATTAATGTCCTAAGAATCTCCCCTTCACCTATCATCCATTAAATACAAAACTCCCTCTTCTCTAAGCTCCTACAGTTCTGATTACTTATTCAACTCTCATCGCACCACATGGCACAAAATCTTGCCTCGTTAGACATTTCTTTTTTTTTTTCTGGTCTATTTGAGGGCAGGATTCAAGTCTGAAACTTCCTGTTTTTGTGACATCATAGATAGAAAGAGTTTCAATCAAGAAGATCACATTTGGAATCATAGCTCTGTTCCTCATTATTTCTGCAAACTTAGACATTGAACCTCATTTCCCTAATGTATAAAAGTGGGAAATACAAATGAAATCTGGCTAGGTGGTGAGAATTTAAAAAGAAAACACATCTTAATGTTTTTGTCAACAAAGAATCATTTTCACTTTCCTTTCGTATTCACCTCATTATGTAATGTTAAAATAATACTTGTAGCAATCAGACTAAGTGCGAACTTCATTACCTCAGATTTCATACTTGGGTTCCTGGACATCTGAGATAATAATTGGCATTTTCTTTGGCTTTCTCAACTAAGTAAATATCTGATATAGATCAAATCTAGAGAAAATTTTACTTTGTTGAAGAAATTGCTCTTTAATTGTTAGAACTAATTACAGTTTGAAACAACTTCGGTTTTTATAACCACTGATGCAAATGCAAGGGTCTTTTTAAAATTTCTTGAAAGAAAGGAGGTTAAGAGAAATCCAAGCGATTTATTTCTAGGAAAAACACTGCATTCCATTAAGAACACTTTGTAAGTGTTCTTCAAAATTCCAGTTGTAGACTTATTGTGAGAATGAATTTACCTCCAAAGAAAATCTAATTTTAAATGTAATAGAAATAGAGAACCTAGCCTCAATAAGACAACATATAAGAAAACTGTCATTTATTGAAGCTATGACAAGATTCCTGCATTCTTTTTATATCAGTTCTAACTTTACAATGTAGGGTTCTTAAGTTTTAGTGTCAGTGAGAAATACCACTTGGAAAGCTTGAAAACTGGCTTCCTTTTCTCAAATGAAGAAGACTCGAAGTTTTTACATATTTTGACATAGCTTATCTGATTTGCATTCCCAACCACTCAGTGGTTGCATCTAAACATAAAACAACAATATTCTCTATGAAACAGTGACAAAGCTTACTGTCACAAAAACAGCACGTTGCTTAGAAGCAGTCTAAACTACTAGAAGAAAATACTCTCCTGATCTTTCTGGAGTAAAAACAGGGTAAAAACTACTTTTTTTTTTTTGTTTCTGCGTTTTAACTGCATGTGTTGGGTAGGTACAAAATATATTTTATTATTTTCAGAGAACTATAATATCATTAATTTTATTAACATTATTAATTTCTCTTCCAGGTTATCACAAAACATTCTGTCTTTCTCCAACTTAAAAAAAATCTGAACATTAAACATATATTAATATACATCAGAGTGATAGTAACTTATTGTTTCTTGGGATAAGAAAACTTTTGAAATGCTTCTAAAACTCTAAATGAAAGAGAAAACTTGTTATAGTACTTGGCACAGATGGTATTATTTATAGTACATTCCCAACTAAATCTAAATATGGAATCTTGTAAACATTTTAGCTAGATTTATTTTTCAGATTTGGGAAGTTAATAAGGAGAAAAGACAAGTACATGATGATTCTTATTTTCTATAGTATATGCCCACTTCTCTATTTTCTTTATAACCACAGTGTACATATAGTTATCTTTTTATCTGATAAGCAAACAGGGATTTACACAACAATAACCACTGTAAAAAGTTAATAAACTTTTGAAATTCCCAAACTTGATTTCCTTAAAACTGAATTGGATTACAATAACTCAACAATTTCCAGAATTGAGTGGAATATTTATTTCAGTTGGTATCTTGAAGCTTTCCAATATTATCAGGGGTTTAACATTGCCTCTCTGAAAAACAAGATTTTAAGATTAACTGAAGCAAAAGATTAAAGAGAGATAAAATGGCTTCCGAAAACTCGGGCTCTTCTTCCTTTGCTTCTTTGCCTCAGGCTCTACCTCCTTCTTCCTTCCCTTCTATGCCTCCTACACCTCCATTATACCCTCAACTCCTCCCATACTAATTCTCTCACCAAACTTCCCCTCTTCCCTGAAACTCTCTCCACTCCCTTTTCCTCTGAACTTGTCAGAACTTGTCCCTTTAAAATTAAGACTTCTGAGGATCCAGAAGCTAAATGCTTAATTTCTTACACTCATGGACTGAAGCTCAACTGTGAGCCATAGTCAAAGATTTTCCCAAGGTAACTGAAGATCCTCACAGATTTTCTGAGGAATTTAAAACAGACATTCAACCTGACCAACCTGGTTTCTCTGACATATCAGCTAGTTCTAAGGCTTATTTGTGAAGGGCAGGCCCAGCACTGCATAAAACTGCTTATTGGAAAAGTTCTGAAAGGTCTCTAGAATTACAAACAGGAGACCAGCCCCCTAGCTTCTTACATGATCAGACTCAGGGAATTGCTAGGCAAAGTCATGAAGCAATTGCTAGAGCTTTTCCAAAGCCTGCTGATTGGAATAAAATTTAGGCCTGCACGCAAAAATCTGATGAACATGTTCATGAATATCACAATCAACTTCAGATTGTTTTTAAAGAAAATTCTGGTCTTTCTTCAGATGCTGATTCTACCTGAGTAGCTTTTAACTCTATATTTATTAATAGGCTGAGCTAGGACCTTTCCCTTCTAGTAAGAAGGATCAAAATGGAATGAAAAACGATGTCCACTCTAGGTTTAGTTAATCTGGCAAAGCAACTCTCTCACAGTCTAGATGAGTCACTTCAAAGGAACACCACCACAATTCCTAATCTTCAATTCCAGTAAATGAAGGCTCCTAAATGAAACCAAAACCCTCCTAGTTTTTGGAAAAGAGAGCACTTGAGGCTCTTTCAGCCCTCTAACCAGCCTTTTCAATGTCCTCCCAATTCTCAGTGATGGAGCTCTAAGAAAGTACAGGGGTCTTCCAAATCCTCCCTCTTAATCAGCTTGGAGAAACATCTCTCCAGGTGAGGGGTGAATCTCTTCCAATCCTAACCGACACAAGAGCCACACTCTTGTTGCTCAACCACACTACTATAAAACAGCCCCTGTCTTGGAGTACTAAAATAGTTCAAACAGTGGGAATCTCTAATGAACTTCAAGAGGTTCTTATCTCTCATCCTATTCCCTTTTTTCTAGGCCCTTTGAGAGATACACATCCTTTTCTCCTTAGTCCCTCTGCCAGTGCCCATTTATTGGGCTGAGACTTCAAGTATGATGCCAAAATTCATTCCTCCCCAAAAGGGGAAATAATTCTAGAATTTGACAGTAGTCATCAAAGTAACCCATCTTTACATTAAATCACCCTTTCGCGTCTTTGATTTGTTCCATCTCTGATGGTACTAGAACAAAATCTGGAAACACTGATTATTTGTCCATATTGAATCAGCCACCATTTTCCTTATGGGCAGAGCTCTGGTTTGGACCAAATGACTACCCAGTTTTCCTGGAGACTAACATTTCCACTCCTCACCACTGTACATGCATTAAACCACTGGTCTACTGGCAAACTGATAGCTTTCATGAATCACTGTTGGTAACAAAACATTAACAAGGCTGCAAAAGAAGTGCCTACACCTCACTTGTCCTGCTTGTCCCAAGTACAATCCAGAGAAGGCTATTTTGCTCCCAGGCATTTTAAACTACCTAATGGACCATTCAAGGTCTGGCTCAGATTTCACACAACTGTGGATTTCACACAACTTCCTTCATCTAATGAATATAAATACGTTTTAGTCATGGTTTTCACACTGGACTAAAGCCTTCCCTCGCAGTCAGGCTACTGTCTTTACCATGGCTCAAGTCTTTTTGGAAAATGTTATCCCTGCCTGGGGAAATCCTCTCAAACTTCACAGTGATCGAGGAACCCATTTTACTGGCCAGGTGCTTCTACAGGCAAAATTTGAAGATGCCCTCCAAAAAGCATTGCCCTTGGTCCCACCCCTCTAGGAACTCATAAGCTCTCACTCTTTGAGATAGTCACAGGATACACAATGAACTTGGCTTCTGCTTTTCATCCACAACTGATAAAAGGAGAGATAATCCAATATTGCAAAGGCCTAATTGCTTTTATTAAAAATAACCATGTTTCAATACAGCAATCTTTTCCCAATACACCCTTGGGTGATGAAGACCTTAAGCATCACACCTTGCAACCTGGAGATTTTGTCTATTGGAGAAGACACCTCAAGATGAACTCTCTTCAACCGTGCTGGAAAGGCTCTTACCAGGTACTGCTAACCAACCCTCATGCTGCCAAACTCCAAGGAATAGACTATTGGATTCATGGCACACACCTCAAGAAAGCCCTGAACCCTGGCTGGACCTACACATCATCTAAAAGTAAAGATTTCCCAGAATTAAAGCAGGTAACAGCTTTCCCAAGATAGCTGGACCAGGCCTGTTGGCAGTTTGTTGCCAAACCTTTGATGATGACATAACACTTCAGATGATCCCGTGTTTATGATCTTAATAACATATGGACTTTAGATAAGAAGTGCCTGAGAATTTGCCCTCCCACCCCTCCTTCTTACTTGAATGTGACCTTAATAGGTTTCTAGTCTGTGCACTTTCCCTCTGAAGTGAAACATTACACCCAGGAAAGGTCTTTCCTAACATTGAGGGATGAAAAAAAAAAACAAAAACACCGAAACTAGAAAACTTGACTCTTGATTAGCAATGCTTTCAGGGAAAGATCTTTGGCAAAAGGGGAAAATTGTAAAAAAGTAAAAAATAGAAACCTCAATTAAATCGAGTTGAGAGACCAGAAGGGAGAGTGCTTGTGCTCAGAGCAGAGCCCAACAGCAAGAAGAAGGACTATTCTTCTTTCCTAGCAAGGGGTCAGCCAATGAAAAGCCAGGGACTCTTTGTTTACTGCAGCCCTCCAACTTCCTTTTCCTCTCTCTAAAAGCATTCTCCCCTTGCCATGTGAGGACTTGCACCTGGTTCATCATGGTTGCAGACCCCAAACTGCAATTTTCTGCTGATCCTGAATAAACCCATCTTTGCTAGAGAAACATCTGGCAGTCTACTTGTTCCAGATCAATACCATCAACATCATGCATGATGAAAAACAGGTGCATCATTCCGAAGGATCATTTATATCATTGTCAGAGAGGGATAAATTTCCCCTTCTACCTCTCTTGAATTATTGCAGCTAGACTAATAATAGAATTGACACAAGATAAATTAACAGGAGAAAAAGAAACACATTTTAATCATGCGTATGGTCTCATAGAAATGGCCAAAGCAGACAGCTTCTATACTTTTTAGGCAAAGAAATAATACATTGGTGAGGAATTGACAAAACAAAAGAAACTTAGGTTTCTGGTGTCAAATTAGTGAACAATCTAAACAGAGTTTGGGTTTGGGATAGTAAATTAAAGAAGTAATAAGGTTTGTTTATACAAGCTTATTCCAAATTCCATATCTTTGATGATAAGGGTGTTCTTCTAACTCCAGATACAGGGAGAATACTTTCCATGTGATAGATTTATTTTCTGCCTTCAGGGAGACAGAAAGGAGGGTCAGATTGTCCATCTTGTGTTGGCCATTTCTTAAGTAACTTTAATTCCAAATATGCCATTGAGGCACATTTGGAGCAGCCTACTCTGGACTGCAACATCATGTTATTATTAGGTCCAGAATAATGTTCCCCCAAAGATGTTCACCTCCTAATCCCTGGAACCTGTGAATATGTACCTTAAATTTAAAATCACTTTGCAGATAGGATTAAATTAATCATCTTGAGATAAAGGGAGTATCCTGGATTATACAAATGGGCCCGATATAATTATAAGCACTCTTATAGGAGAAAGGCAGAAGGTCAGAGAGGACAGAAGATGCTATTCTGTTGGCTTTGAAGATGGAAGAAGAGGTCACAAGCCAAAGAATATGTGTGGCCTCTAGAAGCTGAAAAAGACAAAGAAATGGATTCTCTCATGAAGCCTCTAGAAGGAATGCAGCCCTGCCAGCACCTTGATTTTTGGCATTTGACCTCTAAAACTATAAGATAAAAATATGTGTTTTAAGTTTGTGGTAATTTGTTATAGTCATAAAATGAAACTAATAGAGTTAATTTAAAATTTTGTGATTTGATTATTCTTGTTTTGTTTCTATAATTTATGAATAGAAAATTATTTTGGAATGCATGTGTAAAAAGCCCCTAAAAGCTAACAGATAACAGACTTTACCAAGCTGTATTTTAACTTAAACTTTACACCAGGTTCTCCCATGTTTCACTAACCTCTAGCCCTAGTATACCTTTCAAGTCTTTTGATCACACAATGCCTTGCCTAACATCTTGAGGAAGTAGTTACAGATCTTTTCCCCAGCTTCCCCTTCAGTAATCCTGTGAGCAAACTATGTGAACAAGATAGTATCTAGAGGAAGATCATGAGTCAGCAAGTGTGCACACAGTGAAAGATGATGAAGAATCTGACCCCCACCTTAATGTTTAACTGAGATTATTTCCCCTTTTTCCCTTTAAAAATTTTGTGGCCAAGCAGGCTCTTTGGAGTTGGTTCTTAGACATTAGTCCACTTTCTCCCCAGGTTGCTGGCCTCCTGAATGAAGACCAACACCTGTCTCTCAAGTATCAGCTTTCAAGTGGTGAGTAGCTGAACCTGAGTTCAGTAACACAGGTCTTTTCCAAATGTATGCTTTTAAAAGACTAAATATTGAAAAATCTTTGGCAAATATTAGCAAATAATTGGCTATTTATTCACTTACTCATTGGTAAACTAAGGGATTAAAATGTTTTTTAATATCTTTACTGTTTTCTTTTAACTCAGAATTTATATTAACAATTTTCACTTTTTTTTTTTGGCCTTGCGGGGTGTCTTGAAGGATCTTAGTTCCCCAACAAGGGATTGGACCTGGGCCATGGCAATGAAAGCTCTGAGTCCTAACCAATGGACCACCAGGGAACTCCCAATATTAACAATTATTTTTAAATGCCATGAAATGAATGCCCAATAGTATAGGTTCATAGGCAAGAGTGTGTTGTGCTCTAGAATATAGGCCCAGATTGAGCCTTTACCTAAATACTAGAGTGACACATTCAGCAACAATATCCTTTAATCCCTAATATCTCCATTCATATTAACGTAAGGATAACCATCCCTAGGATGAATTAAGGATCACATTAATACATATAAAGTGTTTTAAAAGGTTCTTGCCATATAGTAAGAGCTCAATAAGTTACAAGGACAATAATGCTGATGAAGAGGTAAAAACCAGACAAAAGGCCCTAAATGGAGTTGCTTACTAAACTCCATGTCACCAAACCAAGATTTAACTTAATTACAGTTTCAGCTCTTCCAGAATTGGAATCTTAAACCAGTCAATCAGGAATCATTTGACCAGCATTATTAAGTAATCTGCCAGATGTCCTCTCCCATCCCTTACAAGGAAAGTAACCTTGCAATAACCAACCCACTTTTTTCCCAGTATAACTTCCTTGTTCCCACTGCCTTCTGCCTATAAAATCTCTTGCATTTTATAGCTTTCTGGAGCCACTTTCTATCTGCTAGATTAGATACTGGCTAATTCATGAATTGTTGAATAAAGCTAATAAGATCTTTAAAATGCACTCAGTTGAATTTCATTTTTTAAACAAAGAAGATGTCAATGATGATGAAGAAGATAATTTTCTGCTGTCAATACTGACAGCAAGCCTAACGTTGAAATCTTCACAAAGACTGCATTTTAAGATCTTGAGGATCTAATGTATAAACTCAACTCTTTAGAACTATCAGTAATGTCAGTACATAAAGTCAGGAGGCAACCCAACTTTTCAAGAATGGCTTAGTTTGTGTGTAGAATGGCTGTGATAGAAGGTGGGTGGTGAGGGTGGTAGTGTTAGAGGAACCACTGACTGAAACCACCTACCCTGGCCAGGCAAGACAGTAACAATTTGCGTGAATTATCTTACAACAGGAGGTCCTGGTAAGGGATGTGGAACTAACAAGCTACCGCCAATCAGAAGAATTCAGGCAAGTTCAAAAGGAGAGAGGAGACGCCAGTCCATATGTCCTACCAGCCCTTCAGAATCCTTCTCGCTGGAATCCACCTTGGCTGAGTGATGCTCGTGCCACCAGAAAGGACCCTGAGTCAGAATGATTGGCCAGAGAAACCCAGAAACTAACTGCATTACCATAAAACCCAAAACTGCTAACCACATGGCAGAACAGTTCTCCTGGGTTCCCTTACCCTGCTGCTCTCCGCCAGGGCGCCTTTTACCAATAAAGTCTCTTGCTTTGTCAGCACGTGTGTCTCCTCAGACAATTCATTTCCGAAGGTTAGACAAGAGCCCACTCTCTGGCCCTGGAAGGGGTCTCCCTTCCTGCAACAGTAGAGGCCAGACACAGAGATGAAGAAAAGTTAAGGATATGACAAGTTTACTGGGAGCCAGCATGCAACAAAGATCTAATGAAAGATTAATGAGCTAATATCTACAGAAGGCAAAAACAAAACTAGTAAATAGGAGGAAAATTTTAGCTCATAAATCCAGAATTCTTTTCAAATGTTTTTAAATGAGTAATGGGCAACTCTTTAAAACTTTCATTTTAGCTCGTTTTTGTGAAAAAAAAAATGGCAATTTTAGTCACTTTTACGCAAACAATTCCCAACAAAGATTGGCATATTGAAATCCAAAGTTTGTTATCATTTAAGTCTATTAATATTTTCCCAATAAACATATAGTGTTGCAGTAGCTTTTCCCATTGTGATAGTGCAAAAAATTAGCCATCTCTCTGGAGAACGTTAATTTCTCATTCCTTTCCATTCTTCCCCTACACACAGTCACAAAACCTATTGATACAATCAATATACACTTAAGTCAAAGTTTTCAATAAATAAATTTATTGTATTTTCTGAAGTGTCTGGTAAAAGAATTTTGGGTTCTAAAATGTTTTTCTATAGCAAACTCTAAAGATCCTGCTCCAAATCTACTCACTGATCTTTCAAAACACTTAAAGCTCAAATGCTGTTAAGCATCTCTGCCTGATATTTTCTTTCAATAGAAAATTAGGAGTGATCAATAATGATGGCCTGAGGGAGTTTCCAGTGAAAAGAGCCATTCGAATTTCTGACTTCTAGGCTTCTGCCTCCTAATTTGTTAAGAATATGCATTTCTCCTTTTATAAAATGAATATTAATAAAACACTGTGGGATAAAACTTTAATACAAATTATTTTTAAAAGAGCCATGCTCTATCTTGATCTCATACTTAAGAAAACATTAAGATGTGTATTGGTTTCTTTCCATAATCAGTTATTTTCCCTCTGTTTTTCTATTTTCTTTGATTTATATTAGTACTGTTCTAGAGTCCAAACCATTAAGGTAATAGTTGAGTTTTATTCTAACATAATTGTATAATATGTCTTGTCTAAGAAAATAATAAAGGAACATAAAATAATATCTTTAACACTAATTGATTTATTAAGCTCTCTACTGTGACAGTATAAATATAAAACCTTTTAAAAATATTTTTATTTCATTGCTGTCCCCAAATACACCATATGAAAACTCACTTTCTCTCTGAGGAGCAGGTCTATTGACAGTACCTATAGGCAGATCTCATAATGTGGGAAATACTTTCAATTGTTGACAGTCTACTAGAGTTTAAAACTTCTATTGTCCTATCAGCTGGTCTGAACTTCCCATCATCTGAGGTAGAAAAGATAAGCTCCTTCAATCTCTCTTAATGCAGAGTACAAAGGGGGCAAGACTAGACTATACACTCTCCCTGTTCTAGTATTACATTTACCTAGTGTGTTTGAGTGATTAGCAATTCTTATTATAACATGTTAATTTACATACATCATTTCTCTTATTTAAGGTAAAAAACTACAAGTTTTTTAATAGATTACAGATTTATATAATACTTTTTGTAAATCTAAAAAAGAAGAGTTAAATCATCAAATAGGTTTTCCTATTAGTAGACTAAAAGTAAAACACTGAGCAGAGAAAATCTTGAAGAGGTAATTGTAATATGAATGTCTAGTGTTATGTATTTTCAATGATTATGTAATGACTATTATAGAAGTTGTATGGGATTATATAAAGACTCTCTTTGGTCTCCAAGTTTGGATCTGGTTAACAGATATAGAGAAGTCAGGAAGATGGAAATCAATGTTAGCTAATAATTCACTCCTCAAGCAGATGGACCTACTCACCCCCAGAGGAAACAAAATTCTCTGCGGTTTGGTCCTTTATCAGTGGTAGATCACAGGTCAGAACATACCATCTCAGAAGGCTTGAAGAGGGGGAAAAGAAGGAGCTAAACTCAGTTTCTTGTCAGGAGCTCATCTCATCTCTTGGGAGAAAAGTGAGCTGTAATGTGGGAAATAATCTGTGGTTGTTAATCTAGTTCAGTGAATCTCAAATTGGCCGCTCACTGAAATTACCTTGGGAGCTTCACAAGACACTTATGCTTGGCTCCGTTTCACAAAGATTCCCAGTTGTCAATAGCCTTCAAAATAGTGACTTGTTTTCATCTATTTATTGTTATGTTTTAAGGTGACGATCTGTTTCAGTGGGTTTTTGTGAGTCAAATTTAGTATTGCAGATGAATACGACTTACACATTTAATATCACATTTAATGGTTAGGATGATTATTATGCCATATGGTTATTATGCACAATGAGTAAGCAATTAACATAAGTGCATGAAATTAGTATGGTTTTACATATGTAACATATGGCTAGGTTATCCTCTGGGATATTATGAGCTTCTAAACTGTTGTGTGTTCCAGGGCTATCTTTTACCTCCACTGATGAGGTTATGGGTTGAGAGGGCACATTATAGCATGAACTTTGACCATTTAGCTGTTTCCTAGCATTTCCCTGTATCAAATCGATACAAAAGAAAAACGAGATTAAAAACAAACGCAGTAGGGAACACAGGAGAAGGGAAGAGGAAAGAAAAAAAAGAAAGATGGAAAAGAGGGTGGAGGCTAAAATGAGAAGACAGGGAAGGGACCAAAGACAACAGAAATGATAATATTTATGAGTTAGCTGAATTGATAATAATTATGAATTGGCTTGATTCACCATTATACAGAAAAGTAGTTTGGTTTTTATAGGAAAACTGCATTTCAGTGAAACAAAGATGATGGGAACTTGCAAACTGCATGTTACAGAACTCATTAATGTGAGCCCTGGCTGTATGACTTGCTTTGTTCATGGGATATACATGGATGTGATATTTGCCACCATGGAGTAGAAGCTTAAATGAGTGGATTGGCTCAGGCCAACTTGCTCCTGCTTCCCTGGGGCCAGCAGGGAGTATTTCATCAGCCTGCGTTTGGGGATGAGAAGACATGTGGAAAAGAGCCCTCCCAAATTGATGCAAACTAAACAGAGCCAAGCATAACCTCACAACCATAAGTAAGATACAGGTATTTACTTTTACAAGTCATGGAATTTTAAGGGTTGTTTGGTGCCATAGCAACAGCTGGCTACTACTTATATTAACTGGGAAAATTGTTTCTTAATATCATGGGAATATGGAGGCTTTCTTCATAGCAGGGAGATCTCATTGCTAGAACATAAGAGATTTTCTTACATACCTCTTAGTACTTCCATGTGAAGTAATAAAGGTTAATAAAATATTATAATCTAATACAGCAACTAGACTATTAGATCCTGCAGGAATAGAGGTTTGGGTTATTGCATTAGTTAAAAATTATATTGCCTATGGTGGTACTCACAGAGAGCAAAAGGAACATTAAGTAAACAGCAGAAGAGATAAATAATAAGTATCAAATATGGTTTTGTGATAACTTGCAGAAATAAAATCTATAGCGGCTATGCAAATATACCATCATACATTGTAGTTTTCCCCTCTCTTCCCTTACAAATTTATTTAAAGTGAGAACTTGGTTAAACATGTAATTATACCTTTAAGCTACAGGATAACAAAGAGTAGTATATAAACAGATAGGAGTTTGGCTTTCCTCTTTCTTGGGTTAAGAATGTATATTTGATTCTACGACAGTTGGGTTATCTTTAGTGGAAATGTGCTATTGATACTGGAGCTTGTAAGTTTAAATATAGTTAGAAGGGTATGTATAGAGTCTGAATAACCAAATTTGCAGGGAGGATGGTGCCACAGACTGGGCTCCC
Source organism: Monodon monoceros (assembly GCF_005190385.1). Taxonomy (NCBI): domain Eukaryota; kingdom Metazoa; phylum Chordata; class Mammalia; order Artiodactyla; family Monodontidae; genus Monodon; species Monodon monoceros. The sequence goes on along the minus strand of NW_021703776.1, from coordinate 95,007,672 downwards.
TGGTAACATACCCTGAGATGGAGATTAATGTGCAAAGGGTTTGTTAGGTGGTATTTTTGAGATCCACACCTCTGGAAGGGAAGGGAAAGAAGCAGGGTTGGACAGAGGGAAAAATATAACTGAAATACAGTGTCAGAAGCCTTGGCTAACCGAACAGGGAACTCTGAAATGGAATGAGTGAGGGACTGGAAGTTATCTGTATGTTCTTCTCTATGTTGTACATAACTTTATTTTAGCCCATGATTCTTCTAGGTAGCCTCTTCATGTCTATCTATAGTTCCAATTCCTGAAACAGGATCTTGATAGCTTTCTGTCCTTTTGGGTTTTTTTTAGGTATTCAGTAGCTATTAAGGTATAATATTATATATATGGAATTTATAGCTTTTGTCAAAAATGTTAAAGTATACACATAGTTACTTCAGAAGAATATTTTGCAGAGGTAGGTGAGAAGGCTTTAATGTTTTATTGTATACATGCCTTTATGTTTTACATTTGTACAATAAGCGTACCTTATAATTTTTAAAAGGTAAAGGATATTCTTTATACAGAAAAAAAAGCAATAAAATGTTTATCTGATTTTTCCTAGTCTCTTTTTTTAACCAGTTTCCAACCTTCAAATAATTTGCTAGTTTCCCATGAATCTTTTGAATCACATTGTAAGATAACAACAATGTAGTCTCTGATTTTAATTTGATTTGGCAGTATTGCCTTGATGCTATTTTCACAACTTCCCACTAAAATAAACAAAGGCAAAGAAAAGATGAAAACCTATAACACCATTAAAAAAATGCAGTCACCATGTTTAAAATAAGGTTTTCTCTGAAATATGAACTATTATAACAAAATTGAGAAATAAAACTGTTGATGAACATATGCTATACTCATATGATTATAGAAAGGAATATACTTTATCCCTCGGGCCCGATGTTTATCTTGGTTTACAAACTTGAGGTTTTTCTTCCCTCAGAAAATAGAGTAATTCCCATCTACCCTATTGGTGGTTCTGTTTAAAGCAGGCTAAATGTTATTTCCAAATCCTCAGTCCCTCATAATGGTATTTATTAACATTCAGAAAGAGTCTATCACCACCACCACTTATCCAAAACACATGCACGCTCAATTTGTCTAAAAGTAAATGGGCACCTATATGCTGTTATATATACTTACAGTTTTAATCCTTGTATGCATAAAGCACATTAAGAGTGTCAGAGGCAGGAAAGATCCATGATGGCAAGGCATGCTGGAGACATATTTTAATGTCATCCGTGTTGTTGGAGAGAAAAAATGGTAACATCAACATGACTTTGAAATTGAAAGAGGTGATAAGACACAGAGAGACAGAAAATTAATTAGAAGAATGTAAAACAGGATTAGGGATAGTAAAGTGCAAAATTAATATTCAAACATTTTTTCAAAACAAAGAAGTTTAAAAGCCATCATTGAATGAATAACATGAAAAAGAATTAAAGATAACTAAAATATTTTTGAAAGGTGATACCTGTGGTGTAGTGACAACACAGATTCAACTCATGATTTATTGATGTGTTTGAGAGAAAAAATAAGGCTATTAGTAAAACAGATAACTGAAGCATTAAAGTGCTCATTGAATATTATAAAAAGTAAAGGCAGGATAAACAAATCACTTAAAAAGAGGAAAATTAAGATTAGCCTTAGACTCCTTGGCAAAACTAAATTTCAGATGACAATATAGCAATTACTTATAGATTTTTAGGCAAAATTTGGTAACCCAATAATTTTAGACCTAACTTGTCCAGTAATGATCATGTGAAATATCAGACACATCTTTAAAACTAAAAAAATATGTGTCCTATTCTCTCTAGGAGAAAAAAACCTTTTGAAGACATATCTGTAAGACATCTGAAATATACATCAAAAGTAGGAAAAGTCATAATTAAAAATTAAGAAAAAGACTTGTTTTATTTCCTATAGGGCCATCAAAAATATAGAAAGTTGTCAAACAACTCATTCACTCACTGATAGCCTCAAGAAGTGTAGTTTTTCATGGCCTGAACTAAGGAGGCATTGGCAAAAGAAAGATCTATCTCTTATTCTCAGGTGGGAGGGAGGTGGGGGAGACACAATAAATAAGCAGTAGATATAATAAACAAGAAAATTTTAATATATGTTAGGAAGTGATAGGCGTTATGTTAAAAAATAAAATAAAAAGAAAGCCGAAATAGAGGGAGAGGATGTTAGATTTTGTTGTACTGTAATTTCAACGTAAACTAACAAACCACAACTGTTTGAACATGCAGATAAAGACTTTAAACTCTTATATTACTAGTCATTACTGCTAGTGTTACTACTGTATTACTTCTCCTGCCATTAATATTTACTACCATCATCATTACTACTGTGTCTACTGCTGCTGACACTGTTCCCAATGATATAAATATCATTTATGAGGTAGTTCCTATCTTCTCAAGCACTGTAATATACGCTGTTACATACTTAATGCTCACAGCCATCTCATGAAGTTGTTACTATCTGTATTTTATAGATGTGGAAACTATGACTCAGATTTTTTAGCAACTTACTCAATATCTTATAAATCTTTCACATTGCCATATGGATGAAGATAAAAATCAAAACAATTTTTATGATTATTAAACCTTTATTAAATCACCTTGTAATTAGACTCAAGAAACGCCTTTGGAAGTCCTTTGCTTAAGGCAGCACTGGCTATCAGGTTCATAATTTCTTTTAAATATAATTACACTTTTAAAGTTAAAATACCTTTATCTTCAGAAAAGTAGATATACTCAAATGCTAACTTACCTATTAGGACTAAAGTTAATTTTATTAAAATAGATTTTACTTGTTATTATGTAAATGTTAAGAATTATGTATTTTATAGTAAGAAACAAAATAGTAAGGTAAAGTAAAACAGTGAAGACAGCCCACAGGTCTAAGAAATCCCACAAAATATTTACAACTTACATAAAACATCTTAGAAAATGTCACCTCCAGCTGTTGGCCAATTTTGCTTTGCAGTGCAGAGTATCCACAATGAAGTTTAACTTCAAGTGACAGAGAAAACATTTTCATCTCATGATCGGATTAAATATTTGGATCAATTTTGCAACTTTATATTGGTGATTAAATTCCAAGGACAGCTTTCCAATCAAAATGACTCAAATATCTCACAAAGGTATTTGGATTATCTTAGCTCTAAATGACAATAAAGGATACTTGCAGACAAGTTTGCCCATGTTGATGGACACAGTCAGCCAGCTGAGATTCCCTTGGATCCCTTAACTACTCCTATATACCTTTTCCCGGCTGCAGCATGCTTTGTCTCCAAAGCCCTGCAGGTGACACTCTTCTTCCGAAGACTTGCTTCCCTCGGGCTATGGGAAGTGCTCTGTCTGAGGCTAAGAGACCACTGCAAAGTGCCTGGGACTTTATATCTGTTGCCCCTCGGGTAGGAGCTGGGATAAGTTCTCCTCCAATTATTCTTAACTCATTAATCTATTTATTTCCTTCACAGCATTTACCATAATCTAAAATTATTTTTTTCACTTTTTTGTTTACCTGTTTTATGTTTCCTCAACAAGTAATATAGGGTATACAATAAATATTTGTTCCTAACGTTATTCACCCATTTGTTCACTTGGACAATTATTCACTTGACTGCTATGTACTGAGTGCTTACCATGTGCCAGCATTATTTTATATCAGTGTAGATAATAGAAGAGCGCTTAAACATAGAAGCATTGGCAAATTTTATCCATGGTGCTTCAGCCTCCAATCTTTCCTGAGCAGAGAGGATCAAGACCTATGATGTACTGATAAAGCTATTTATACATAAACCCTCATCTGTAATTACAGATTTCTGAGATGCTGGGGACTATCTTTTGTATGTTATATTTCTTAAAGTGCATAAAAATAATAGATAAACCACATATATGTGTTGAATGAAAAAAAATTTTAAAAGAGCATACTTAGGTTTCTACTCCCATGTTAGGATAATCAATTGAATCGATTCACCCTGGAAAAGGTATTCAGGTAATGCCAATGCCCTTATTTAATAGATGAGAAAACAAAACTCCAGGCATACAACTTACTGGAGTACTTTCTAAATACAGCTCTTTGCCACAGAGAAAGAATATTTACAGTAATATATTTATCTCCTCTAGGTTCTACTAAGACTTTCATCTACTGTCTTTAGGCTTTTTTCTTGATTTTTCTCTGTCCAAGCATTCAGAAGTAAAAACTTACAAAGAAGAGTAAAAACCCAGGAGATAGGGGATATGAAGAACTGGGAGGGTTATATTCTTTCTTTATCAATGCCTGCTTCAAGTTTTATAAGGTCCTGATCTAACTTTTCTTTCTGAACCCTAAACTACAGATTGTATTTCCCTGGGCTTGCTTAAATTGCTTATTTTTCTTAAAGACTTTAAACCACAGAAAGCAATTTTGGGGGTTTGCTTGTTTCTGGACCATCTAATTCTAATACCTGATAACAGAACACAACTTACATCCTTGCTGACAACTAGAAGATAGGGCAATCTAATTTCCACACACAACCTCCTACTGTCCCCTGGCCTTTTACCCTCCTTATTTCATGTGCAAATGTCTTCCCCATCTTAGAGAAAAGGAATGAAATAAGAATAATAACCTTGCTGCTGTCAAAGTCTAATTTAAAAATTTCTGAAACCTAATTCTCAAATAATAGTTAGAATGTGGCAAACTTTTATTTAACTCAGTAATGAAATCACTACAGGAAAACCCAGTTCAAAAGGAAATATGGAAAAGCTGTACTTTATATTCAGTGGTAAAAAAATGTTAAAGATAGGTTAGACACAAACAGGTTGATGTCTTACAGGGCAATTTTTTTTAAAAGGCACAAATTTTGGGGTATCTTCTCTACTAGACAGTAAAAAAACCTATACTTTATCATTTATCTATAATTTTATTTCTAATTTTAGAGCTGCAAAGTATCAATAAGCATTAAGTCAAAAAACATTACAAGAAAATATGTATAATCCATAGTAAATAGCAAGTCAAATAAATTTACATTTCCCTAGGATCATGTGATGATAGGTGGGTTGACCCACATGTGAGTTTGTAAGGCAGTATTCAAGGTTAAATGAAAAAGTCATTATTTTTTGCCATTTCCAAATTTTGGATAAGTATCTTTTAGCCAATCTAATTCTGTCCTTTTTACTAACAAATTTCTCCAGCAAACTTTATCAAATCAATTGCATTAGTTTTTTCATGACCCATTCACCTTTTGTGATCTTGTATTAAAGCTCCTTCTTCTAACACTGAAAATAAAAAAATGGAATATTTACAATGATGTCATAGACACCAAATACAAATACTTGTTGAAAAGTCTTTATTCTTTGTGAATATTTAACCTCTTGGTAGTGTTCCTTATTCCTTGAAAACCCTTTCTTCCAACATTTTTTGTAGCATTGCACAAACCATTCTTTTTTCTTTTGTGATTCTCTGCTGACCACTTTTTCTCACTCACTTGTGTTCAACTATTCTAATAGATTTAGCAATCCAAAACTTGGTCCTCACAATTCAAATATCTGTTCTCTATATAAGCCTTCTATTAGAGAATTCATGTACCCTCAATATTTAAAGTATTATTTCTATTAAAAATCTGATAGCTATTAATTCTGATTTGGGGCCAGAATTTTACTAGTAATTGCCAACTGGATGCTCTTAATGGCTACTATTATAGGAAGTTCAAAACAATTAAAGCTAGAACTAATGTTTAGAGTTTTACTGTAAGCCTTACCTCTCTCCTTTATTTCCTACATCCAGCTGTTAGATTAAACCTATTAAATATCCAGTTGTAAATTTGCAATGCTTCTTGCATCATTTTAATTCTACCAGTATACAGAAGAGTAGCTTTCTGTTTTTCACCCAACTATGACCTAGCTTGCTGCCTTGTTGTGCTTAAGGCAGACTCATTCTCTCTTATCTAGCCAGGTTAAACAGCTTAAAATGTGACTTTCATAATGCCTTCCTTTTAAAAGTTTTCTTAGGCCCCTAGCTGCTGAGATGATAAAATGTATATTCCTTGATTTTTAAGGTGATCCATGATTTGGCCCTTACCTACACTTCTTACATTCATTTCCTCTCCTTAATACACTTTAATTATTGATCCACTGCCCTCAGTTATCCTCTCATTGTATGTCCCGATCACTTAGCTTATGCTTTCTTCACATCCATTCTGAGAAAGCCTGCTTCCTTCTGTACACATGTACATTTAGAAGGAGTCAGACCCATATCAAAGGAACACACCATCAAAAGTCCTGTCTTCTTTGTCACAGTATCATAGATCAGTGGACTGCAGCAAGTGGTTGATAATTATACTCTCTCATTAGATCATTCACTTGTTACTTCAACAGATATTTTAGGGCCTATTTTACGTGCTGAAAATGGATAGAGCAATGAATGAAAGAGACAACATTCCACCCTCATGGAGCTTATATTAATAACAATAAAAGGACATTATGTCAAGTGATATTAATTACATTCTATGTATAAAAACAACAACAAACAGACAGGAGGAGGAGGGACATCTAAAACATAAACCTGAAGACTACGAGATTAAATGCTCCAACCATAAAACATAGACTGGTTAAATGGATACAGAAAAACAAGACCTGTCTATATGCTGTCTACAAGAGACCCACTTTAGATCTAGAGACATACATAGTCCATGCAAATGGAAATCAAAAGAAAGCTGGAGTAGCAGTACTCATAGCAGACAAAATAGACTTTAAGATAAAGACTGTTACAAGAGACAAAGGACACTACATAATGATCAAGATATCAATCCAAGAAGAAGATATAACAATTGTAAATATTTATGCACCCAACATAGGAGCACCTCAATACATAAGGCAAATGCTAACAGCCATAAGAGGGGAAATCGACAGTAAAAAAATCATAGTGGGGGACTTTAACCCCTCAATTACATCAATGGACACACCAACCAGACAGAAAATCAATAAGAAAACACTGACCTTAAATGACACATTAGACCAGATGGACTTAATTGATATTTATAGAGCATTCCATCAGAAAGCAGAATACACAAGTGCACATGGAACATTCTCCATGAGCTAGGCCACAAAGCAAGCTTCAGTAAATTTAAGAAAACTGAAATCATATCAAGCATCTTTTCTGAAGACTATGAGGAGGCAGGCAGTGCAGGTGACCAGACAAAGCCAGATGGAGACCTAATCTAATGGTAGTACTGGAGTGGGGAATCAATGCTAGGGTTTTCAATATAATTTGAAGGCAAAGTAGACAGGATTTTCTGATGGATTGGTTAGAGTACAGGGTAAAGAAAGAGAAGTTTCAAAGATGATTTTAAGGTTTTTACTTGTGAGACTAGTAGAATACAGATCCAATTAAAGAGGTGGGGAAAACTGAAAGAAGGGCAGTTATATTGGGGAAAAATCACAAATTCTATTTTGAACATTTCTATTTAGATAGTTCAATTATACATCTAAGTGGGAATAAGGATTAGTCAGGTTGCAGTAGGAGTGGAGTTGAAGGCAGAAGTCTTGGCTAGAGATACCGATTTGGGAGTCATCAGCATGTAGATAAGATCACTTTGTGGCTCACAGTCAAAGAGAACAAGATTTGAGCACCGATCCTTTGAGCACTTCAACTTTTAGAAGAAGAACCAGTAAAGGAGACTGCAAAGAAAAGCTAGTGAAATATAGGAGTATAAAGAGAGTTGTATCGGAGGGCAGCTGAAAGTGTTTCCAAGGGGGAGAAGTACAGAACTCTTTCAAATGTTGTCATAATCAAGGAAGATGATGACTAATATAATATTGATGGCTTGAAGTCCCTTTAACAGTTTTCTGACCCCCCTGCCACCCCCTCCTTCATGCTTTTCACGGAGCAGGCATTCGATAAGCAGTCATTAGCCATTTCCTTTTGTCACTGCTACATCACATTGTCACCTAAAAATTTATAGTGACAAGTTTCCTAGTAAAAGTACAGTCCTGGCTTATCTCGGGAGTAAATTGAAGGCACTCTATCCAATACTTGCTCTAAAAGTTCTTCAATTAGTATAAATCCTTCAGGTACAATGCCCATTTCCAAGACCAAAGTGACTGTGGCTAAGTGGTTATAGATATTCATTTCAGCCTATCTTTTATTCATGTTAGCTCTATTCACATTTACAGTTTGAGGAGTCTATTACTTCGAAATGCCTCCCAAGAGGAGAAAAAACGTTACTAAGTAAATCAGTATATATATTAAGTGCCAAAGAGTATCCCACTTGAACTTTTTTTTTTCTTTAGAACTTCACATCCAAAACCAATCTACCATTTCTAGAGAGAAACAATGGGGGAAAATGCACTTTTAACATTTTCATATTTTCCACATGAAAATGTTATATTATTTGATGCTCACAATAGCCCCAAGTAGATAGAAGTCAGTAAGTGGCCTAATAAAATCTATTCCCCTAAAAGATAGACACTTTCTAGACCCAAGCTCTTACTTCACTGTATTTCAATAGAGTAGCTATTTAAAAGTCTACCTGAGCAATGACCAAACTTTTTCTCCACCTGACTCCTCAGAGGCCCAATGACCTTTATAAATGACAGCAAATCTCTGTTGAATGAAAGATGAGGGGGAAGAGGAAACCATTAAGATATTTTGTCCTACTTTTTTGTGACTTGTTGAAAATAATCATGGGGCCTATTTGTCACACTGCAGCTTTATCTCTTCACCCTGTAGCATCTGACAGGCTCAATAAAAAAAGTACAAGTGAAGATGAATTGGCAGCAGGATCATTTCTGCTGTCTCCTGGTCTTTCTAATTTTGCCTCAGATGAAATATATATACAATATCGAGTCAGTTAAGTGAAAGAAACACCTATAGGGAGAAGGAGAGTATCTGAGCCCTTTCTCTAGTATAGAGACAGCTATTAAACAATATCTGTCTCTTTCACTTTCAATAGCCCAGTTATACCCCCAAGTCTTTATACCTGTAAAATGAAAATGTGTTTTTGTTTGGAAAAGAGAAATGACAAATGGTCCAGGGAGGAAGAGGATTGAGGGGAAGTGAAGGGGAGGGAACAGTGAACTTAGGCTAAATGAGTTAAGGGAAAAGACTGTATTCTATAAGACACTGTCAGGATGAAATGTTTTAAGTTCAATGAGACAACTGACTCAAGAATATACAGTAGAAAAAAATATGGCCCTGAAAATAAAAATGATGACATAGGATCACATCACATAACTGAGAGCCAAAGGAAACTTGCAAGGTTCACCGAGTCATCTGGGGTAAGAATCCCTTCTATGGTCTCCTGGAACCCCCTTCTTCAACACACTGGAACAGAGAACTTGTTTTTCAAGATGCCCCATCCTTCTGTTGGAAGTCTCTTCCTTAATTTGAACTAATGTGACTTCCATTCAGCAGTTCTAATTGAATTATGTTGGGCCACTCAAGTTAAACTTATATTTCACATTTTTGGTAAGAAATGTCATCCCAAACTTTGATTACCTCTAGGTCAAATATTCTTGTATTTTTTGCTTTGGTTTTGGTTTTATTTTAAAATATGTTACAAGTAACTAGAATCTTATTATATTTCTCAAGCCCCATAGTTATTTATTGATTTTAAAATATTAAGCCAATATTCATAGTTCACTTTTATTTGTGTAGCTGCTAATTTCTTAAGACTTTTTTATTAAAGTATAGTTGATTTATAATATATTAGTTTCAGGTGTACAACATAGTGAATCAATATTTTAGATTATACTCTATTTAAAGTTATTAAAAAATAATGGCTATATTCCCCTGTGCTGGACAATATATCCTCGTTGCTTTTTTATTTTATACATAGTAGTTTGTATCTCTTACTCCCCTCCCATCTTGCCCTCCTCGTCCTTCCCTCTCCCCATTGGTAACCACTAGTTTGTTCTCTCAATTTGTGTCTGTCTCAGTTCTATTCATTCATTGTTGTTGGTTTTTATTAGATTCCACACATAAGTCATAACATACAGGACCTGTCTCTCTCTGTCTGACTTATTTCACTAAGCATAATACCCTCTAGGTCTATCCACATTGTTGCAAATGGCAGAATTTCATTCTTTTTTTATAGCTGTTAAGATATTTTTTAAATAGGAGTTGTTGATCCATATTGAACTTACACTTAAGCAAAACCACTAAGTTTTTGTCTTTTTTCTTCACTCTCCCATGAAACACTGTTCAGACATATTTCCCATAACCTGTACTTGAGCAGCTGTATTATTAAAACTAAGTGTGAGAATTGAACTTCCTGAAGTTGGATATAGCCAAGTGTCTTGCTCTGGTCAGTACAATATGAGAAATGACATTTGTCATTTTGCTGCAGAAACATTTAAGAGCCAAAATATGATCATCTTTCCTTCCCCCATCTCCTATTATGTTATAATGTATTCTTATCGTATTGCAATAAGATCAAGGTAGCCATGAATGAAGAGTCCACACATGTACGACATCTATCCTGCAGCATTCTTTTTTTTTCCTTTAACATCTTTATTGGAGTGTAATTGCTTTACAATGGTGTATTAGTTTCTGCTGTATAACAAAGTGAATCAGCTATACATATACATATATCTCCATATCTCCTCCCTCTTGCCTCTCCCTCCCATCCTCCTATCCCAGCCCTCTAGGTGGTCACAAAGCACTGAGCTGATCTCCCTGTGCTATGCGGCTGCTTCCCACTAGCTATTTTAATGTTTGGTAGTGTATATATGTCCATGCCACTCTATCACTTCATCCCAGCTTACCCTTCCCCCTCCCCATGTCCTCAAGTCCATTCTCTACGTCTGCATCTTTATTCCTGTCCTGCCCCTAGGTTCTTCAGAACCATTTTCTTTTTTAGGTTCCATATATGTGTTAGCATATGGTATTTGTTTTTCTCTTTCTGACTTACTTCACTCTGTATGACAGTCTCTAGGTCAATCCACCTCACTACAAATAACTCAATTTCGTTTCTTTTTATGGCTGAGTAATATTCCATTGTATATATGTGCCACATCTTTATCCATTCATCTGTCGATGGACACTTAGGTTGCTTCCATATCCTGGCTATTGTAAATAGAGCCTGCAGCAGTCTTTAAGGGGAAAAGAAATGGCTTTTTTGTTTCCCTATTGTGTAACCATCTTGGTCGATATAGTCAATACATTAGAACCAGTACAGGAATTCCATATATGGGATGATCCATGTGAGTCCACCCAACTCAGACCATGACTAAGCAGAACAATGTTTCTTTTGAAATCTTTCCCAGCTAGCACACAATTATTTCATCCAAATATACCTTCCCCAGTATATAAGTTCATGGAAGGCCCATTAATCATTCATGGGAAGACAATAGTTGTATAATAGGTAACCAAAGAACTAAGAGCTTCTCAAATTCTCAGAGGTGTTTGTGAACCAAGAAAGATTAAGGTATTCTAGAAAACAACAAAAACAAAAACAACTGTATGTTGAACAAGGTAAGATTTTAAACCTGGATTCCAGGAAAAGATTTGAAATGCACACACACAGCATATCAAATAGATCATGCTAAGTCGCAGGTCTATGAGAGGGAGATGTGTAGATAAAATACAGGGGTTTCTCTTCTAATTCAATCAGAAAGATTAGACATAGAACTACCTCTTCATATACCTATTACCTAAAATATTGGATTTAATTCCTAAATCATAATGCATGCAATTAATTTTGAGTTCTATATACTTAATTGCTGTAGTGTTAGAAATAAAAACATAGTGCTTTTATTGTTTATGTTTTCTATAGGTTTCCCAATGGTACTATTTTCCATATGATCTCAAGTTGCTGAGTTATAAATAACTTTAATATCAAGTCTGGAAGGAAATGTTTTGTAAATAACCAGTAATTAACAAATTTGAGTGGAAATTACGGTATTATTTTCCCTTACAATTGTTTCTCAGAAACTAAATACCAATCAATAGGACGATATTTAATAACATATTTTAAAAAATAATTCAGACTCTAACAATTGACAAAATTTTGAGAACCACATGCTGCCAATTAACTGTTAACTCTTGTTTAATTCTCTTTTTTGTTACCAGTGAGGTAACATACATGCCCACTCAAACACATATTTTTTTCCGATTATATTTCTTCTTTTGCAATTATTTAGGAAATGTTCGTTATTTTTATTTATTCTCTGTAGCATTTTATATATTTAATAAATGTTTTATAGAAGACATAATAGGGAAAAGCGTGAAACACGGAGCCAAATGAGTCAAAATCTGCTTCTCTACTCTTTCATTTATTAACTCTGCAACACTAGGCAAATGTATGAGTATAGGCATGTGTATGTATGTATGTATGTGTATGTGTGTATGTGTGTGTGTGTGTGTGTGTGTGTGTGTGTGTGTGTGTGTGCGTGGGTGGGTGGGTGTGGATGTACACACACACTTGAAAGAGGTTTGTCGGCCTGGTGGGAGGCACATCTGAGGGCAGGTGTCAGAACCACAACCGTGACACTGTGGATACCTTTAGACTCTCAGTCCATCAGGCCTCTTCCTGGAAGGGTCTCCTAGAAGTGGTTCCTAATTTTTACATTTCCAGACCCAGCTGCAAAGAACTCAACAGCAAGAAGATCAGATTCCTTATGCGAAAACAAAGGCCTCTGAAGTACATCTGCTAAATGGCTACTAATCAATCCTTCAAAGGGTATCTTTGGGAGCCAGGCCACCCTGATATGAAACCTAAAGACCCCACTGAAGCAGACTGTCCTGCAGAGCCAGATGATTCCTCCTAACCCTTTGCTTATGGGAAACCCAGGAGACCTGAGACACCAGCTCTCACAGAAATAGCTCTTAAGAAGCTGCCCTGGGGAAGAAACCCATGGGCAGAAAGAGGCCTTCTAAGGGGGTTAGGCCTTCTAAGGGGGTTAGGCCACCTCAGGGACCCCAGCCTCCCCACAGGGCCGGGACACTGCTGGGGCCAGATCTGCATATAGAGGTTGACCACTGTGAAGATCCCAGACAACATGGGGAACCAGAAGCCAGGGCAACCCCATTCTTATGACCTCATCTCATCATAACTACCTCCATAAAGTCTCTATGGCTAAGGACAGTCACACTGGGGGAAGGGGCCTCAACATGAATTTTGCAGGAACACAAACATTCAATCCATAAGACCAAATTAATTTGTCTCTAAAACTTTCTCCACTTATAAAATAGTACACTAAAAGAATCACGAAAGTACTATCAAATAAGATGATTTTGAAAAGTTTCTGGAATAGATAATAAATGGTATTTTTTATAATTTATTTTGGTTACATTTATTGCAAGAATTTCCTATGATAATATTTATCATTTAACTTTGTGTTTTGTTTTTTTTTTTTGCAGCGCGCGGGCCTCACTGTTGTGGCCTCTCCCGTTGCGGAGCACAGGCTCCGGACGCGCAGGCTCAGCGGCCATGGCTCACGGGCCTAGCCGCTCCGCGGCATGTGGGATCTTCCCGGACCGGGGCACAAACCCGTGTCCCCTGCATCGGCAGGCAGACTCTCAACCACTGCGCCACCAGGGAAGCTCTGTGATGTATTTTGAAGTAGGTTTTTTGTTCCAGTGTGTGTTTTGTTTTAGAGTTTCTATGCTTAGGTATTTTTTCCTTCTTTTAGAGTTTGGATCAACATTAAATACCATTTTATTGAAATTAATTTAATTTTACCTGGAGCTGTTCACTAATTATGGCATTTATTTAGGTATATGACAAGATGTAAAAACTTTGTTTCTAAATTGCTAATTAATTTTCCAGAATTGTTTTTTTTTGTTTATAAGTATGGAAAAATAAGAAAAACATAATCGAAATGATTTCCTACAGCTAAATAGAGAAAATAGAAGAAACAACGGGGAAAAAAAAAACAAGTTTTATGGAAATATACCTTATTATATATTTTGACATTGAAGCTAGGTGAGTATTTTACATATGTTAAAAATCAAACCATAAAACATCCCTAAACACTGGGGTGGGGGGGTAAGGGTGGGGCTAAGATAAATATACCTATAACTTTATAACAATGGCTGCAAATCACAGAGAGAAAATATTTCAATTTACTAACAAGTAAAATATTGTGGACTATTACTTTGGAACCATTATAAGCATGCTGTAGAAAAAGTAAATAATTTTGTTACAATTGTTAAGAACCAAGGTTTTTTTATACATATATATGTGTGTATAACTGAATCACTTTGCTGTACACCTGAAACTAGCACAACATTGTAAACTGACTATGCATAAATAAAAAAAGAACCAAGATTTTTATCAAAAAATGTAAGTATAAAAATATTCAAATACAATAGGAAATACTAAATTTGTATTTGAAATACCAGAATATGTACATGATATTTCTCTTTAAAATATGAATAGTCTGATCTATGACTTGAAAAGAGCTAGAAACAAACAGGTGAGTCTAGGCTATCTTTTTGTGCTAGAAAGCAAGAAAAGTTCAACGAGGTTATGACAAAAGGATAAAGATACTTTGACAGAGCTCCTGTTGGACAATTTAAACAGCATAAATATACGATGACTTGAAGTATATTAAGTGTACAAAAATTCGTAAGATAATTATGCTTTAAAAAGAAAAAATATCAAACACCTGAAGTTGCTAGGGCACCCATTAATTGCTGTGAAGTATTTACCCTACCTGTGCTTTACGTTTAGATGCAGAACACCAAAAGGTGGATGTGGTAAATCCCCTTTTCATAAAATGCCAGGAGATAAAGACAGAAGGAAGATACTATTAGAAAATTTCCATTCGAAAGTACTAAGTCAATGGACACTAAAAACACTCATCATTATCTTAATTTCATAACGCTAAAAGATTAGAGTCATCCATGAAGAATCCTTGCCTAAACATCAAGCCTAGATATTTAACTTCAATTTACAGGAAATACTGGGAAGAGAGAAGCAAAATAACTCCAGGAGGCAACAATCAGCAATTCAAAAACACCTGATACAATCTGGGTGATTTAAATATGAGCCAGGTATTAGGGGACATTAACAAACTACTGTTAATTCAAGCATTCCTAAGAAGATAGTAGTTACAGCAAGAAAGAAGTCCTGATTCATACATGATAAGTGGGATTAGCTTTTACAAAAAATAATCCAGGAAACTAAACAGATAAATAATTGAATACACAAAATGGGAAGGGACATGTGAAGAAATATTGGCAAAATGGGTAATTGTTGAAGCAAGGTAATTATAAAATGGGAGTTCGTCATATAATTCTCTTTACTTCACGCGTGTTTGAAAATTCTTCAAAGAAAATGTCCAAAAAAATGAAAAGTCACAGAAAGCAGAAATCATGTGGAAGCTGAATTTAAGGAGAAATCAGGTGTAAGAAATTAGTAGAGAAAACAGGATTAGGAAGAGAAAGAGGAAAATCGGCTAGTCTCTAAAGATTTCTAGTTCCAGTCCTCGTAATATTACAACTAATCCTTCTCTCTTTGAAAAAGTAAGTTAGTGATTTCTCAACTAAGTCATCCTAATTAACCTACTATTTCAAAAGAAAAAATGTGCCCTAGTGAACGACTCAAAAAAGTTTCAAACTGATAAATAATTAAGGTTAAAATTAACCTTTATTATTGAATATTGTGAAAAAATTAGAAACCTTATTATAGTATATTCTCTTTAAATTAAAACTTGAAACTCTAGAACTCTAGTAAGAAGAGAGACAAATCCTTGTGTATTTGATGGCCTCAGGGCATCTCACTACTTGGTAAAAAGACCTAGTAAAGAGACACACTCAGTTAAGCCTACTTAACAGAAAGGCTTTGAGGTCTTTAACTAAAACTCCAACACCCCTTAAAAAATAAGGTCTTTTTAGAACTCTGCCTTGTATGGCCCTTTGCCTTGGTTTATGCAGTCCATGCTAGACAAAGTCATTAGATAAAAGTTTACTGTTCTTAATATAATAGCAGTTTTTGTGCTCTGCTTCTCTCTGCATTCCCGTTTTGTTTCTGTTTCAAATTTTATCTGTTTTTTTTTAATATATAATCTTATCAGGGTTTTGATGTTCTGAAAATCAAAGATTTTTATTTTTTCTTTGGCATTTTTAATGGCTTCCAATGGGATATTTAGTCTGAATGACCTACCTCACTATTACCAGAAACTAGAATTCTCAATTTTCAAATATTTACCAAGTAGACATGTTTATATTAAGCCATGGGTTTAAACGAGGCAACTACATCAATAGAGTGAGAGATTAAAAGTTTGAGGACAAATCTTTGAAAATGTCAAAAAGTTGAGTAGATGAACTTATGAAAGCAAGATAAAGCAGTAAATCATTTGGAAAAGAAACCAAAAAAAACAGTATCAGAGGAACTAATGGTAAAGTTGGGTATGTGAATGAGACACTATTCAATGCCAAATGTAGCAAAACCAATAAATAATGTAAAGCCAGGAAAACAATTGATGGACTTCCGCATGTGAAAGCACTCATAACTTTAGCAATAGCACTTTCAAAGGAGTAGAAGAGACCAAAGCCAAATCAGCACTACTGTGAATGGGAAGTGGAGAATACATCACGAGCTCTGAATCTGCTTTCAAGAAGCTTTAATAAAAAGGGGAAGGAAAGAGAGAATCAAGAAGTGCAGAGAGGGCTTTTGATGGCTGGTGGTATAGTGAGAGGTGCCCAAATATAAGTACATGCTTTGGAAACGAACCATTAGAAAAATGTGGTTAAAGACACATCAAAGAGAGGACATGTATTGGCAGAACTCTGTTAAATACAAGTGATCGAAATCCCCACTTAAAAATTACTTTATCAATTAAGAAATTTTATTGTTTCATATGATTAAGGTGCTGAACTTAAGGGTTCAAATGCTCTCATCAGACACCACCCCTCTATTTCTAAGGCTGTCTCCACCTGGTGAGAAACGAGGTCAGTGGGAAGACACACATCTTACTAGCCATACCTTCTGGTTACAGGAACATCTTTCTCAGTAACTGTATCAGAAGCATCTCAGAGAACAGTATAAGGAACCAAGCACATTATGCATACAATCCTCAACTACTTTTATCCCGGTAAGGGAGATAAAATATATTGAGTGAGCATGCTTACATCATATACATGTATCTGTAACATGGAGGCCTGACCCAATCCCAATAAGAAAGAATGGGGCAAAAACAACTGTTTGTGGAGTTGGAAATAGACAGCATAAGCTGTTCTAGGAAGCCAGCA
Organism: Monodon monoceros; assembly: GCF_005190385.1. Taxonomy (NCBI): domain Eukaryota; kingdom Metazoa; phylum Chordata; class Mammalia; order Artiodactyla; family Monodontidae; genus Monodon; species Monodon monoceros. The sequence goes on along the minus strand of NW_021703776.1, from coordinate 94,990,461 downwards.
GAGATAGATTCCAAAGGAAAGGTTTGAGAATTAGCCCTCTAATCTTTATTGAAGTTTCAACGACAGTTTCTAGAAATGGGACAGAGGATTCTAAACAAGTAAGAGAATCTATTTTTGAAAGAACTTAGAAAATATCTAGGGAGTAAAAAATTAAACATTCTAAAACCCTAATATATAGGAGAAATTACCATTCAGAATAACAATGTGAAAAGTGTCCCAAGGCAGTTTGTGAAACTAAATGCCCTAACAATATAGAGGCAGAAATCCCTGCAGACTGGACCAGCCTAGGGTAATTTCACACACACACACACACACACACACACACACACACACACACACACAAGAATAAAAAGCAGATGAGGGACATCCTGTTATAAGTCCCACATGTAAGGAGCTTGATGTCACCACTCTGTCTTAACAACAAAAAGTTCTACAGACTAAAAAATCAACAACTCTTCTTGGACCCATGAGAGGGGAAGGCACACAGGGCGAGCCACTGCCCCCCAAGATTGGAGACAGACAAATACAGGGATTCGAGACTTACCGAAGCAGAGTCACAAGTTGAAATCACTTTGGCAACCAGCGCTGGGTAGGAAAACATGAACTGAAATTAATGAATTGCTGGACGTTCACTGGGGACAACTCTGGGAGTTAAAAACTCCTGGGGGGCCTTCCCTGGTGGCGCAGTGGTTGAGAGTCCACCTGCCGATGCGGGGGACACGGGTTCGTGCCCCGGTTCGGGAGGATCCCACATGCCGCGGCGCAGCTGGGCCCGTGAGCCATGGCCGCTGAGCCTGTGCGTCCGGAGCCTGCGCTCCGCAAGGGGAGAGGCCGCAACAGTGAGAGGCCCGCATACCGCAAAAAAAAAAAGAAAAAAGAAAAAAAACAACTCCTGGGGAACCCTGTCATAGTTAGGCCTCCACAATTTTGTGAGATTTACTTTCAGGTGCTCAACCATATTCCCACAGTAAATATCAGAGAGAAATTCCCTCAGACTTAACTTCCAGCAGGGAAAGAGGAGAAGGAGCCGTTTTGAAATACTCCAGAGTGCCCTGTTCTCAACAAAACCTGTTCTCAGCGGCAACTATTTAACTAGAACCCAACCTGCTGTGTGTGATCAGAGCCTAATTGACCTGGGGAAAGGAAATAACCAGCTCCAGCTGGCTCTCACCCTCTATGTGGGAAGCGGGAAATTCCCAACTCCAGCCCACTCTAGCCATCCTATCCCACCCAAGCGGAGAGAAAGAAAATGAGAAACACTTGTGAAGTTCATGGCCCAGATGCATACGCTCTGTAAAAGACTGAGACCTAATCATGGAACTTTTTTTTTTTTTTTCTTGCAGTTTTTACAAGGACCCCAGATGATTGTAGATTTTGCTTAAGAGCGTGGTTTGGGGAAGTAATTTTATCTCCATTGTGTGTTAGATTAAAAATACAATAAAATTAAATGTAAGTCATGCAACTAAAAAAATAATTTTGTTATACAAAGTAAATATATCTAAATATATTATATTTAAAACATGACAAAAATGCAACAGTATGTATATAATTATATTCATAAAGATAAGTGTGTTAACAGAAAATTATATAACAATATGAAACATTAATGACAAATCTAAACATGAGCAAAGTTAATCATAGAACTTCAGAATGTTCCCCCTCCCCCTACACTGCACCACAATGTTACTAAAGACCTAGTTATAGCAGTTCCTTTTACCTGGGACAGCATGTCTGACTATCAAGAAAAAAATTCCATGGCATACCAAAAGGCAAAAAAACACAATATGAAGAGACAGAGCAAGAATCAGAACCAATCATAGTGGGAATGTAGAAATTATAAGGCTGGGAATTTAAAACTACTATGATTAACACACTAAGGGCTCTGATAGGTAAAGTAGAAGCATCAAAGAATAGATGGGCAATGTAAGCAAAGAGATAGGAATCATAAGAAGGGAGAAAAAACAAACAAATGGTGGAGATAAAAATCATTGTAAGAGAAATGAAGAATGTCTGATGGGCTTAGTATACTTGACGTGGCTAAGAAAGAAGATAAAATGGAATTACAGAAAATAATAAAATAAAAGCTCACTTAAAACAATGAGAGGCAGGAAGAGTGGATGACAAAAATGGGAACATAGAACAAGGGCAACAAATGCAGTAGATATTTATCCAACTATATCAATAATCACTTGGAATGTCAATGGTTTAAGAGCACCAATTAAAAGATGGAGATTCTCAGAGTGGATCTAAAGACACAGCCCAACTACATGTTGTCTACAAGAAACCTACTTTAAATACAAAGAAGTATGTACATTAAAAGTAAAGGGATAGAGAAATGTTATATATACCATGCTAACAAATAATCAAAAGAAAGCAGAAGTAGCAATATTAATTTCAGGCAAAGCAGACTTCAAAGTAAGGAAATTTATCAAAGATAAAGAAGGGCATTAATAATGATAAAGGAGTCAGTTATCCAAGAAGACATAACAGTCCTTAATGTGTATATGCCCAACAACAGAGCCTCAAACTATGTGGGGCAAAAGCTGATAGAACTGCTAGTAGTAATAGATGAATCCACTATCACAGTTGGAGATTTCAACACTCTTAGAAATGAACAGATCCAGCATACAGAAAATCAGTAACAACCTAGTTGAACTCAATACCACCATCAATCAACTGGATATAATTGACATCTACAGACTGCTTCATCCAACAACATTAGGGTACACATTTTTCTTAAGCTCACATGGACCATTCAGCAAGATAGACCACATTTGGAACCATAAAACACACTTTAACAAATTAAAAGAATAGAAATCATACAATGGCTACCCTCAGACCATAATAGAATTAAAATAAAAATCAATAACAGAAATATAACTGGAAAGTCCCCAAATACGTGGAACTTAAACAATATACTTCAAAATAACACAGGGGTCAAAGAATAAATCTCAAGAGAAATTTTCAAATATTCTAAACTACAAGAAAATGAAAACACAACTTACCAGAATTTGTGGGATGCAGTGAAAGCAGGGCTTCCAGGGAAATTTATAGCAGTGAATGCATATATTAAAGAATAAATATTTAAAATCAGCGATCTAAGCTCTCACCTCAGGAAACTAGAAAAAGAAGAGCAAATTAATCCCAAAGTAAGCAGAAGAAAAGAAATAGTAAGAATAAGAGCAGAAATCAAAGAAATTGAAAACAGGAAATCATTTGAAAACAGCAAATTTTATTGATGAAAAACCGAATTTCAGAGAGCAAAATGAAAGAGTTCAGAGGCATGCACAACCTCTCACTAAGACTCACACAATATGAGTAATTACCTTAAAGAGGGAGGAGATTTGAGAGCTAATAAGCCAAAAACCTTTTAAAATACAAAGTACCTTGTGCTTCACCTCACTGCCTGCCCAGCATGTACTTATTCATTCAACAGATATTTTTTGAACTCTTACTATGTTCTAGGTATTGTTCTAATACCTATGTATATATTTCTTTTTGGTAATAAAATATTTTAAGGCTCCTATTAGCTCAAAGCAACTCTACATTATATAGCCCAAAACACACTCCTACCCATCTACCAAAAAAATAAATAAATAAAAGACAATTCAAGTTCCTAACTCTTAACTAATTCAGCTCCAAGTTAAAAATCGCTAAGGGATGTCTTTTTACTCTCTGTTTCTTTTGCAATTCTGTTTCAAAAATCAGCTAACTATAGACCAGAATTTATAATTAACCTCCACAAACAAATTCTATGTACAATAAAGGAGGAAAGGGAAAAGAAAGAAAAGGAAAAAGAGCAAAATCCTGAAATCCTTTGTCCTGTGAGCCTCGTCCCGACATGTTTGGCTTCGCAATTGGTCCCCTGCACATATTGGAATTGGATTCTAATTACAGGCCCAGAGAGAATGAGGAGGGATGGCGAAGGGGCATGTGGAAAATTAACTTCCTTTGAAAGGTAAACTCTTCTGACAAGGCACTAACAGTGTCTTTCTTCAAACAAGGGAGGAAAAGCATTATCCAAGGAGGGAGACCGGGCTGTGATTTCAGGCACGGAGAGCTTAGCGGGGTGTGATTCTGGTGATTCCAAAACCCTTATCACACAAAGACCCCAAAGTCTCTCAAAACTACCCCATATCTAATTCTTCCCCATTTCCTCTCTCCCAAAAAGTAGGAAAAAATAAGAAATTCAAATCTGTTATACGTCCTGACCTACCCCAACATAGTCCATTGTGCCTCCCTTTGAGCAAAGTATATTTTTTTCTTCCAATTCCTGTTCCAGAGCCCACAAAGGCAGGAGTCCCCCCAGTACAGCCCTTTTTTTCTGGAGAGGCAGGCAGCTCTAAAACTGTTCTCATTCAAAGTGAGAGATCAGAGAGCTCAGCTTGGCCGCATGTTTCAAGTTAAATTTTACAGTTTAAACCTATTCTTATTCTTAATAAAGATTTCAAAAATAAATAAATAAAGATGATTTTAAAAAATTAAATTTCCTTCTCTCTGCAATCATTGGGATTAAGAGCTGGTAAAGGAGAACTATAATAAGTTGTCACAGCAAAGAGTCCAACGTTTATGTAGAACAGGAATGTATTACAGGAGTCCCACCTTTCCACAGGGGACACATTCCAAGACCCCCAGCAGATGCCTGAAACCACTGATAGCACCAAACCCTATATATATATTATGATTTTTCCTATTCATACCTATGATAAACTTTAATTTATAATCTAGGCACAGTAAGACATTAACAATAATAATAAAATAGAACAATTATAACAATATACTGTAATAAAAGTTATGTGAATGTGGCCTCTCTCTCTCTCTCAAAATATCTTATTGTACACATTTAAGGCCTTTTCCATCTTAACTAAGCACTTACCACTCACTGTGGCTATAATGTTTGCAGTTTGAGGTGCGACAGCATCACTAGCAGAAATTTCTTTTTCCTTCTTCACAATTTCATGGAGAGATTTGTTTTTACCGTAGCAACCTCAGTATACAATTTTTTTCTTTCCTTATTAAGTCGAGAAATTTTCACTTAAAGGAAGCACGTTATGGCTTCTCTTTGGCATATCCAAATTGCCAACATCACTATTTTTGCCCTTTGGGGCTATTTTCGGGGCCATTACTTAGTAAGTTAAATAAAGGCTGCTCAAACAGAAGCACTGCAACACAGTGTCTGTCAATCTGATAACCAAGACAGGTACTAAGTGACCAAAGGGCAGGATATGCTGGACAAAGGGATGATTCACGTCCAGGGTGGGATGGAGCCAGACCTTGCGAGATTTCTTGACACTACTCAGAATGCACAATTTAAAACATGAATTATTTGGTTTTGGAATTTTCCATTTAATATTTTCAGACTGCAGTTGACCTCAGGTAACTTAAACCTTGGAAAGGGAAAATGCAGATAAGGTAGGGAATGACTGTATAATGTATTTAATATAGCAGGATAAACATAGAGAAATGAATAATATTTCAGCACCCAATCTACCTACCGCAAACCCCAAAATGAACCAAAACAATCTATTTTACACTAGAATTGTAAAATTCCATGAATAAATCCAGTAAGGTCTTTGAAGTTTCATATGAGAAAAATAAAAATACATTATTGAAACCCACAAAGGTATTTAATAAATGGTACACATGGATATTCATTCTCCCAAGTTAATCTGTTCCTTGAATTCATTACCAATGGCATTTTTGAAACCTGACAAGCTGATTCTAAGATTCCTGCAGAAAAATAAATGCGCTAAAGTACCTAACAAGATTATGAATCAGAACAAAGACAAAAGCTACCAAATTAAAAAAAAAAAAACTAGAAAAATGCCATAATTAAAACAGTATGTCACTGATGCAGAGATAGACAAATAGAAGACTGTTACAGCGAGCACACAAAGGAGTCCACGCATGGAAATTTGTACATAATATGCATGGCATTTTAAATAGGTGGAACAGCTGAACTACTCAATAAATGCAGAGGAGAATATTGGCTATTCCTACCATACTAAAAAGCAAACAAAGGCCATTAAATAAAGGCATAAAATCCTAATGCAAATAGTAAAATGTGAAAAAAATATCTACATTAAAAACATGAGGAGGATATAAGATCATGAATACAGTTTAAAGACACACAATTGACTGAAAGAAAATATTTGCAGTATTTATAACAAAATTTTAATGTCCATAATACAGCATGTAATAATTTTTTTCAATAAAAACATCGAAAATATTTAAATAAAAACACGCTTCTGGCACAGGGGAAAATGCAATGGCCACTTGAAATAGGAATATTAATTAATACATGAATGAAATTAAACCTTACTGATAATCAGAAACACCAATTAAGCAACAATGATAAATTATTCATTAAATGGTAAAAATTAAAAACATTTAATAATACCCACTGTTATTGCTGATCAGTCTATAAGTTGAAGGACATTTTGGAGGACATTTTAACACCATTAACATTTTAAATCTACTGACTCTCTCAATAATTCCACTTGCAGGAATATGGGTAATCAATATTCTGAGCATTTGTGTGCAAAGAAAGACACACACAGAAGTGTGTTCATTGCAGTATAGCTTATATTATTGTAGAATTGTTTATAATATTGTAGAATTTTAAACAACCTAAATATATGTTTACATATGTGAAGCTACATTTCTATTTTGGAATACCATACAGCAGTTACCAAAAAATCAAGCTAGACCTACAATGATTTCACGAGAGATCTTTGGGGAAGAATATGCAATGGGAAAGATAGAAATTCTCATGAAATAAGTGTACTGCACATAGTTACTCCATAATCTTCAGAATTGTTTCCAATTTTTGTAGTCACCAAGTACTGAAGTATTTCTTTCATCATGTTTTAGCTACCTAAAAGGTTATAACTAATCAGAATTGTTTATGAGTCCTGATATGGATCCAGGTACACAATCATATTGATTTTGCACCTACTGTCAACATTTATTGAAGAGGCTGAATTCCGCACAATTTCAAATTGTGCCAATGTTAAAATATAAATATATCTGAATAAAATATGAGTATCTCTTAGCCTCAAAGTTCTTTACATCTATTCTAAAATCCAGACGATTATAGTGTTAAAACATGAAAATGATTCATTTATCAACCACATGCTCCAAGAGATCAGAAACCTCATCGACCTTCTTCACAACGGTCTTTTCAGCACTAATAGAGGACCTGGAACATGGTAGGAGGCAAATACTTTTTTATGTAAAATAAATGGCATGAAAGGTGAGTAGTATTAAATTATTAGCATATTAATATCCTCTTTCCCCTAAATATTAATTAACTAGAACATTTATTAAATATTTTCTCTCAGATATTTGCTAACTTATGAAGTGTGTTTACACATTGCTACCACATCCGAGTAGGTTTCATTGAACTGGGTTCAGCCAGAATTTTAATAAGATTTTATTTTTATGTTGTAGCAAAGAATCAGTAGCTTGCCTCACTCCAATTTTCTACCAGAACTAATGTGAAAAGGAAAATAAATAAATAAATAAATATATATATATATATATATAAATATATATATATATATATTAATCCAAGACAGTATCATTCTCCTAGAAATAGATTGTGCAGACATCAAATTCTGTGATGTTTCATGTAATGTCACTAAACCTGCAGATGAGCTGGAGGAAAAAAGGAAACAACCACTCTATGGTCTGTTCCAATGCTAGGGAAAATATTCTCTTACCATCAATATAAAGTGTGCTGACATTGAGAAACAAGTAATATTTATCCTTGAGATGTTTTCTTAATTAAAATATCAGTTAGAAAAGCTAGTGAGTCTGTGGCTCTCTCTATTGAGAAAGCCGAACTAGAATTGAAGGATACCTATTCACCATTTTTCATCAGAAAATTAGGGGGAAGAAAATAAGTCAGTACACATTTGAGCTGAAGTCTTGGGCACTTAGAGAAAGTGGAAGACTCTGGAAATCATTAAGGAGTAAGATCTCCTCCTACAGAAGAGACAATCTTCCTTAAGATGTAATTGAAGTCTGGTCCCTCTTCCTTGTGGGAGGGCATGAGGTTGTAGCACAGAAAGGTTTAAGAAGGGATTTATTTGGTCCAAAGCTCTGCACCCTAAGGCAGGATAGTCAGGAAAAGACAGGAAGGAGAAAACTAGTTAGTATGACCATCCCTTGGGTTAGCAAAGGTGATGCTTTGAAAAAAAAGAAGAGAGGGAGCAACAGATATCTAGGTTGCACTTATGTTAAATTGAAATCTATATTATTTTTATTAAAAACAGCTACCGTCAATAAAACTCAGAGTACCTAGCTGTTCTCGTGTTTTCCTCATCTACAAAAATTCCTAATCAAAGTGAGTGAAACACCCTTGAAAGGTAACTCAACATTCCTCTTAGAATTCCTTTGGCAAACATGTAATTTGAGAAATCTGCAGGTAGAGAACCACATTGAATAAATCTGAGTTAAAGTTCTTGATAGAGAATAAAGAACAGAGGTGTCTTTTTCAAGGCACTTTTATGACTAGCCCCAAACCTTAACTACAAGCTAAGAGTTCATACCAGTGATTAACCCAGGAACAAAACCCCTCTACAATATTAATTGATCTAATAAAATATTCTTCCTAAGGCTACTTTTCACACATTCATTTTATTATCAAGTAGGCAACCAGTCATAGGAGTTATAATTCTTTTTTTTTTGTACCCATATTCTGGGGTGAAGTAATAGTATGATGAGTTAGCCCTTTATAACATTGCTCTAGAGAAACTGAAAAAAATTAAGTTGTAACGTATCACAGAATGTTATCAAGGTGAGATTCTAATTCATAGGGCTGTGCACATTTTCAGAGGGATATAGTCTGTTGGCCCATATCTTTTCCTCTGCATTTGGTTTCTCATAGGCTCTCCTAGCCTTAATTATAGCCTTCTGATTTAAGGACATCTTCATAATTTGTTGAAATATAAAAGAGCTTCATTTTAAACCACAAAGGGCTGGCCAAACTTAGTTTTAAACACATTTGGCAAATGATAATAAATACTATCCTTGAAAATTAATATTTATATAATTATATCATTTCTTATACGTGGGCTAAATTTAGTCTGATCACTTTCTCTGCTATATGGCACTTTCATGGCTGTATAAGAAATTTAAAGTTGTGATATATTTAGTACATGCTATGCAAGAAAATTCTTCGAAGTTTTAGAGAACTAGGCTGCTATCTGGAGAAAATACAGAGTGACTTTTCTTTCTCATTACACAGAATCCATAATATCCTGGAGCAAAGCTCAGAGTAGATACTCTCCAGGTCTGGCGCCCTGGACTTGTTTTCCAACCTTCACTATCCCCGTCAGTGAATGAAAGGGATTTACAATTAGTTACTTTTTGGCAAGCCCATGGCAATGTTATCTTGAAATTACATTTTCATTTATTTATTTATTTACTTACTTATTTATGGCTGCATTGGGTCTTCGTTGCTGTGCGTGGGCTTTCTCTAGTTGCAGCAAGTGGGGGCTACTCTTCTTTGCGGTGTGCAGGCTTTTCATCGCAGTGGCTTCTCTTGTTGTGGAGCACAGCCTCTAGACGCACGGGCTTCAGTAGTTGTGGCTCGTGGGCTCAGTAGTTGTGGCTTGCGGGCTCTAGAGTTCAGGTTCAGTAGTTGTGGCACACAGGCTTAGTTGCTCCATGGCATGTGGGATCTTCCCCGACCAGGGCTCGAACCCGTATCCCCTGCATTGGCAGACAGATTCTTAACCACTGCGCCACCAGGGAAGCCCAAAATTACATTTTCTAATAAACTCCTGGACTAAAGAATTGCTTGTTGACCTACCTCTAAGCAAAGGTCTGGACGTTGCTCTTAAAGAGATATTCCCTCCATCCATCTTCAGAATCTTCATAACTAATCTCCCTGTGGTAAGGACACAACTTTAATTCTTTACTTACAGATTAGTATGGCCCACAAGAAGCATTAAAATAAATGAAATTTGTTAATTTCGGGGCAGCCTTCTCTGAAAACTCAGGTTTGTTATAAAACATAGCATATGTCTGAGTAATAAAAACTATGCCGTCATCTGCTCTGTGACATTGTAGAACCAGCAGGACAGTGATTAAGTTCCGTGAACCGTTCGGCTCTTTGTCATAGATCAACATCACCTTTTTTTTCCCCCCCAAGAAGTTTAATTTATTTGACTATAGGAGAAATAGTCAAATTTATTTTGACTGAGGATCATTCTTTTGGATGGGAGGAAAGTAAATTCTCACAGATCAACCACAAATACATCTTTTATTCTATTTATGCCTCTGTTATTTTCTACATTTTTTAAATCATGCACAAAATCTTTAAATCCTACTCTCCCTTCAAAAACACACAATCCTTTTCTTTCTCCACTGTCATTATCTATATTACCTTCTCATCTAGTTCTTAAAATACTTTCTATAAATGTTCTCACCCGATCTTCATATAATTTATGAAAAAATTATTATTCCATCTTGAAACTCAAAACAGGTAGAGTCTGAAGTGTTGGGTGTCATACATTTAACAAAATCATCATTTTATCATTGTTCCTCTGCTCAGCAGTAGTTATACAAGAGCACTCAAAAATACGTTCCTAATGCAGAGGTCTATTACTTGCCATTTGAGAAAAACAGAAGCAGAACAAAAATTAACTAAGTTTCACCAATTCAATTTTAACCTGGGGTGGGCGGGGGGTGCAGACTGAATGTCATCTAAAAAATGACTATTTTCCAAAGAGAGATGCTGCCTAAATGATTCGACAGAACAAGCATGTCCCCAACCCCTGGGCCATGGACTGGTACTGGTCCGTGGCCTGTTAGGAACCGGGCCACACAGCAGGAGGTGAGCGGCCGGTGAGCGAGCAAAACTTCATCTGCCCATCGTTCCCCATCCCTCCCCATCACTCCCCATTGCTCGCATTACCGCCTGAACAAGCCACCCCGTCCATGGAAAAATTGTCTTCCACGAAACTGGTCCCTGGTGCCAAAAAGTTTGGGGACCGCTGTGTTAGAAGCAGCTACCCAATGAGATAAAATAGAATGGATGTCTGAATTTCTTGGCCATCAAATTTCTAGAGAAGAGAACGTTTTCATAAGACATGAACGAGAGCATTAAATGCTCACAAAAATGTTTACCTCTCTAATCCCACTTATTCGCAAGCTCTTTTTGTTTCAACTGTACTTAATAAGCTGGTGAATAATAGGGAAGTGAATTCACTGGGACCCCAGTAGAGCCTATTTCCCCTCCCATCCTGCATGTGGCTGCATTTCTGGGGCAGAGAGAAGATGCTGCTTGCAGTTGCTCTCTGTGGGAAACTTGAGGAATAACTGACCCTGTGAAACTGACAGAAGTTCATCACAACTGGTGTTTCATTTCTGGACTCTTCCAAAATTGTTATTTCCTATCTTATCTGCTTCCCTTGGCAAAATGTATTTATTTATGCCATGGCTAGAAATATACGCAGACAGAAAGATAAGGAGCAAAAGAACAAGGCTGTTAACTGTTCACTTTGACCCTTTGCCTATAGGCGACTCTGTTCTCCTGAATTGGGAAAGAACGAGTTAATTTTACCAAGCTTACCAAAGATGTGACACTCAGAATGCAATATTGGCAGTTGGATTGTTATGACTTTAGCTGTTTAAAAACATCCTTAAATAGGATAGCCCAGTTCCAGTGACTGGAAAGCAAGGTCTCAACTGAATTTTTTTCATGCTCTCTAGATAGAGAAGCCTGCCCCATCCACTCCCTCCTCCAAAAATGCTCATAATGAAGGAGGCTTCTCTATGACTTGAAAAATGGATTAATAATGCTGTTGTTATCAAAAGATCATCCATAACTATAATGTCATTGTACTAGCTATCTAAATTATTTGCACAGACACTCACTCCCCTGTATTGAGTACAAACTTTTCAATTTTGGTCACTATTTTCTAAAACTTGGGTGACTCCCAGAAAATGACTTTGGAAACTTGAACGGAGGTCTAACCTATTTACTATTACAATAAGAATAACTACCATTTATTAAGCAGTGATATACTCCAGGCATTATGTCAAGTGTTTTATATTATCCTATTTAATACCCAGAATAGCTGTATGTGGTTAAGATAATGATCCCCATTTTGCAGTTGAGAAAACTGAGGCATGTTGAACTTAACTACCTTTCTCAAAGTCCCAAAGTGTAGGAGGGATTTTAATGCAAAACTGTCTAATCCCAAATCCTATCTTTTAATGTCTTTTAAAACTTTATGCTTTGTCCTTCTTTCTACGTTATTTGGTTTCATGATGATTGATCCAGTTTGCCAAAATTGCTAGGTTATGTACATCCTCGTAAATTCAACAAGATTTTTCAGACTAAATAAATACTCAGTATCTTTGGTCCAGATAAAATAAATAGAAATGAGGGGTCTGCACCAAAGAGATTAGGGGAGTTTTGCTTCTGGAGAGCATACTTGGATCTTTCTAAATGTAAAAACTAATTAGAAATGAAAGGCAGTTTTATGTAGCAAATTTGTGTATTCTTTCAAATTCTCATTTATTTAATCAAATTTCATATCAAATTTGTAACACTAAGTAATGGCTCTTTCAACTCTAGACATAGTTCAAAATAGCTAACATGTGTGGCTTCCCTGAATAAGATTTTTTTTTAATTTGATATAAGAAGGTGAGAACTTGTTGCTTTGAAATACCCTTGTAAATTTGATAACATTTGAAGTAAATAATTCCATATTCTTAATACCACTTAACATTTCACAAAACCTTAGTAAATGATTGAGATTAGTTTCATTAATTAGTTGCACTAATTTAATTTTAAAATGTTGACTCTGGTTTGTGTCAGATGTTTGGAATTCTTCCTGATTCTCATTTTTTAAATTTGTTAGGGCTACTAGGAATAGGAGGCTCTCAATTTCTCTAGCTCAGGAACTAATTTTCAGAGACTAGGACACTTCCCTTGGTGGATGGATACGGCAGATGCCGCAGTTTTTTTTTCTTCTTTCTTTTAAATAAATGAAAATTTCTAAAAGAAAATAACGGTATGTTTATTTCATTAATAGAATTGCAAGTAATACTGATTTCTTTAGAATAAGAACAAGAGAACCATCATATCAGTGGCTAGCTAAGTCTAATTCAATTCAAGCTCTTCAAATATCCATATGTGCTGCCAACTTTCTCCTGATAACAACTAAAAATAAAGTCATACCCTTTATTGCACCCTACGTCAATCTGGTTTTCATTTTTTATCATAGTCCCTCTTAGGTCTCTAGTATGTGTTTAATAAGTATTTGTTTAATTAACAGATTTATAGTTTCGTACATTCATATCTATAGGTATAAATATATATGCTCATGATAAAAACATTTATATGAAAAGATATGCTTCTCCATAAATAAATATATTACATACATTACTCCTAGACAGTTATTCACTCTTTTTTTTTTTTTGCGGTACGCGGGCCTCTCACTGTTGTGGCCTCTCCCGTTGCGGAGCACAGGCTCCGGACACGCAGGCTCAGCGGCCATGGCTCACGGGCCCAGCCGCTCCGCGGCATGTGGGATCCTCCCGGACTGGGGCACGAACCCGCGTCCCCTGCATCGGCAGGCAGACTCTCAACCACTGCACCACCAGGGAAACTCAGTTATTCACTATTGAGCAAGTGATGAGGAATGTTCGAAGTGATCTCCAGGTCAACGGGAGAAAGCAAAACTATGGCAAAATGGAAAACACCCTAATTCTTTGAAAGCAGAATCCCATGTCAAACACTATGGTGTTACATATAATCACTATCATTCCCGCGCCTCGTAAGGTTTTGCTCCTTAAGCGTTTGTGCATCTCAAAATAATCAAAGTAGAAATAGAGAAGACCTTCAATAAATGATTAATTCCTCTCTTAAATGAATTAATATTTAGTTTGATCATTGACTATTGACATGGTCTCATTTGTCCCTCACAACAATGCAGGGCTTCCCTGGTGGCGCACTGGCTGGGAATCTGCTTGCTAATGCAGCGGACATGGGTTCGAGCCCTGGTCTGGGAAGATCCCACATGCCGCGGAGCAACTGGGCCCGTGAGCCACAACTACTGAGCCTGCGCGTCTGGAGCCTGTGCTCCGCAACAGGAAAGGCTGCGATAGTGAGGGGCCCGTGCACCACGATGAAGAGTGGCCCCCGCTCACCACAACTAGAGAAAGCCCTCGCACAGAAACAAAGACCCAACACAGCCAAAAATAAATAAATAAATAATAATAAAAAATGTATACGCAGATACTCAGCTTTGCTCAGCTTTAAAAATTCTTCCGGATACCTAGTGTCAGGGTATCACCACTTACTCTCTAGAAAGGATCTCATACTTAGTCTAAGGAGAGATAATTGTGTCTCTGAGAAAGCAGGTTTCCCAGCTGAGCGTCTGAAAGAGAATGCTGACTTCAGAGACAATCTGGTAGACTCATGGACAGGAGGAAACATGACACCTGACTCAGAGAAACCCAACCTCCTTTGATGGAATAAGTCATTCAGAGAGAGATATACTCTCAGCTGTACCATTTAAAGTTCTAAGGGTTGTAGTCTGCTTTCCCATCGTCACTCACGCTGAGAGCAATTTACCTTTGGCCTCAGTGTGTTTGCCATCTCTTCTGCCTTCTCTAACTCTTTACTTGGGTCTTGAGCCCATTACTCCCATTCCTGATTCTTCTCCATTTTTGATCGGCGTACTTCTGTTGAAGAATCTCTATTGCTAGTCAAGCTCTGACTTTCCAGTCATGACTGTCAGCTGCCTATCTCTCTCCAGCTAAGCCCAAGCTCAGCAAAGCAAGCACATCATTTGCCCCATTCTGTGCTGTATGCTAAGCCAAACCAGACAACCAGACCTCATCTGCGGCTCTGTGATTTCTGGTGTAGAACCTGTTTTGCCTACTGGAAAATGTTTTCACTCCTCCTTCAAACCTAGTTCTATTGCCAGTTATCTCTCAGCCTCTCAGCTAACTAATGATAACCCATTTCTGCTTGTCTTTCTTTTTACCAGCTGATCTTCTGAAGAACACCTGAGGTTCACCTTTGACCATTTCTTTGGTTCAGCTGGACTTTGTCACTAAACGATGTAATTACCCAGTTTTTTTTCCCCACGTCAACACCGTCTGTTATATTACAACTACGCTTCTTCTTTTATTTATAACTATGCTCCTTAAATCTACATCCCTGTGTATGAAACTAATGTTAATCATCTTTAGCAAGAGTGTATATACACGAATATAATACTGTATATACTTATAATATACAATATATAATAAGTATAATACTGTGTATAATGCTTTTTTCATATGTGGATCTGTCATAAATAAAATTCTAATTTGTATAGCTCTTAACATTTTACTTCATCATGCCCACAATTTGGATAGTTTATTTATTTTTCAAATTTATTTTATTCTGAAAGCAGATATGCTTTTCACTGGACTAAAGCTTTCAACCAACAGTGCTATCTGACAGGTGCTTTGTTAAGATGCAGTCCATATACATTATAAATGTTTAATACACAAAACAACCCCCTATAGGAGCTATTATTAGTCCCACTTTACTGAAGAAATAATTTGAGGACAAATGTAAAGCTACCCCCAAATTTAGCAGCAGTTGTTGCTATAGCATTCTCACAGGTAGATGCATTATCTAGTGATTACCTAGTAAGGGAGGTAATATTTTATTACCAGAAATGACAGGTTGATCCTTCATAATTTTGAAATGAAGATGCACCTCATTTTTCCAAAATTGTCTGGGAATGCATCATTCCAAATAAGAAATTTTCCGAGATAACTGATACATTAGCCAATAAAAAAGTGACTATATGGTAATATACTATACAGTAAGCATTGACTACTGTTTGTGTGTGTTCAGCATATTTCAGATAAAGACACTAAGACTCTGAAGAGAATCACATACTCAAGGCCATCTAGGTGGGAAAGCTAGGAGGTAACAAACACAGTACCTAAGCCATATCTGCCGGACACCAAACCCTAACCTGCTTCCACCATGACATATTATCTTCATGAAAAGGAGTAGCCCCAGAGAAGGGCCAAATACAAACATTCATCATAACTTGATTGCAAAAGCATATTTCTAAAGCACGTTGTACCTCTTTCTAATTTCTTAGACTACATAGAAAATAATTGCTTTTTAAATTTGTATTGAATTAGATTTATTGTTAGTGTCAGTCAATACGCCATAGGCTATTAACATCAAGCACACATGCCTGTCCCATCATTATTTTCAAAGCACTTTTACATGACAAAAACAACAACAACAAAAAGACACTGTACAAACTGCAAAGAATACTTAATTGTCCCCACTTAGAGCCTGAGAATTCTGAGTCTTAAAGATCTTCCATGACTATCTTAAGAATTGTCATTTAGGAAGTGTCAGACCGAGGACAGAAATCAAATCATTTTAATTTCTGGTGCAGAAATCTTCCCTTCACATATTATTGATATCCTGAAAGGCTGTTGAAATCGGTAGCTCATTAGTGTCTCCTCAAAACGGCCTTACTGAGACTATGATTTTAGAGGACATGCACACTTTCCCATAATATTCCTGTTCCTCCCATGAGGAACAAGTTGTCAGTTACTTTTCATCTTTTTGCTACTCTGCTTTTTTATAGTAGTTCCCATCATTCCTCCTTTTAAATTCCTGCTACCAATTTGCTGTTGGCTTGAAATCCAATCATTAAGTGTTTAAAATAAGAATCTGCTGGCTATGAGAGACCATTTTAAAGTAAAGCATATGAGCTTGCATTTTACAGGAGAGATTTGGTTGCTCTTAACAATTTTTTTCTGACTGAAAAGTAATCCATGCTCACTATTTAAGAAATAAAATGTGGAAAGTTCTAAATGGGAAGCATAAATGTCATACTTAATCTCAGCAGCCAGACCCCCCAATATTTTAGCTTATTTTCCACTCTATATATTTTAATATTATTACTATTACTGTGATTATCACTGTTATTATTATATTTAAATGGAACAGCTTATATCCTGCTTTTTAGGATTTAAATTGAAATATTTTCCCGTGTCAATAAATAATTTTCAAACACATGAATTTTGATTTCCATATAAACTTTATGATGTGAATATGCCACAGTTTATTTCCCTTTTTTCCTTTGTTCCACATAATGTTGCTTTTGCTTTCATTTTTGGATCTAATTCTATGAAAATCATTTTTGTCCAATTAAAACTCCAGCTTGAATTTCTAGTTGTGAATTCAAGGTCTAAGTTTATGAAAACTTTGACAAAAGTCAAATTCCTTCTTCAGCAGTTATATAAATTTGTATTCCCACAAAAATTAAATAAACTTTAATTATTCTTAATTAGTTACTCTAGTTCTGATAATGCTTTTTCTTGTTCGCTGTAGGTTTATGGGTTGAGTTCCAAATATCTGAGGTTGAAATTAGAGGTCTCTAAAAAGTAAGTTGTTACTAGAATCAAGAATGCAAGCTTTTTATTACACTGTTAGAGATTTTTCATTATCCTTAAATTCAATTTTATCTTTAATAATTATTAGAAATGATATTATTCATTCACGCAAATACACAAAAGGCCTCGTGCTTTGAGCTGCTTTTGTAGCCTTTGGGGGCTGGCACACACAACCATCTGCACTCTTCCCACTCTTCAGATCTGTACATCATTCTAAAACAACTGTCTGAAATTAAATTACAATCTGTAAGTGTGCCATAGTGTAAAGTTAATTAGTCCATATTGCTAGCGAATCTTTTGGAAGAAAAAAGAAGGCTATCATAAAGCAAAATTTAAGAAACAGTCACATTTCTCAAACTATATTTTATATATTAGGATCTGTCCTTGTCCGTTTAGGCTACTATAACAAAATACCATAGACTGGGACAGGGTAGCTTATCAATAGCCCAAATTTATTTCTCACGGTTCTGGAGGCTGGAAATCCAAGATCAAGTTTCAAGAATGGTTGGGTTCTGGTGAAGGTTCTCTTTCAGGCAATACTTGGCAGGGCTGGGGCAGGTTCTCTAGAAGGCTGCATCAGTGTTCTGAGTCTAGGAATCAAGGGGTGACAATTGGAGTGGCACCAGGCATTACTACCCTAAGGACCACAAGCCAAATTTTGCTTCTTGTTCCCTCAAATTTATACTTTGCTGGCCTAGAGATCTTAGCCCAGAGGGAGGAATATTTTCACCAGAAGACACAACAATGATTCCACTGAACTAGAAGTTAAGACTGCTGCCTGGCTACTTTGGGCTTCTCATGCCTCTAAATCATGCCTCTAAATCAACAGGAAAAGAAGAGACTGACACTGTTGGCTGGGATGATTGATCCTGACTACCAATGGGAAGTTGGACTACTATTCTACAATGGAGGTAAGAAAGAGTATGTCTGGAATACAGGAAATCCCTTAGGGCATCTCTTAGTATTACCATGCCCTATAATTAAAGTCAATGGAAAACTCTGACAACCCAATCCGGGCAGAACAACTAATGGTTCAGAAGCTTTTAGAATGAAGGTTTGGATCACTCCATCAGGTAAAGAACCACAATCAACTGAGGTGTTTGCGGAAGGCAAAGGAACTACAGAATGGGTAGTAGAAGAGGGTAGTTATAAATACCACCTACAACCATGTGAGCAGTTACAGAAATGAAGACTATAATTATTATGAGTGCAGTCATCCCTCAGTATCTGCAGGGGTATTGGTTCCAGAAGCCCCTGTGGATACCAAGGTCCAAGGATGCTCAAGTCCCTCACATAAAATGGCACAGTACCATCGGCCCTTCATGTCCATGGCTCCACATCCAGGGATTCAACCGACCTCGGATTGAAACTCGATCCATGGCTGGTTGAATCTGTGGATGCAAAACCTGTGGATACAGAGGGCCAACTACATTTATTGAAAAAAATCTGTGTATAAATGGACCTGCACAGTTCAAACCCATGTCATTCAAGGGTCAAGTGTATTTCTTCCCTATTTTGTAGTGAATATGTTTCTATGCATTTATACATATATTAAACAAATATATTTGGTTATTTTTTCCTCTCTTATTCTCTAATCATATAACATAAGAGGTATTGACTTTATATCAGTATTTAATTATCATTAATTTTATACTATTTAAGTTATAAGACATCAGAAGAAGAATAAACAACACACAAAGACTTTACCTCTTCTTCTAGGGAAGAGATTAGTTCATTTTTTGTTGTAATTAGGATAATTGGATCATGTTAGTTGGAATTACGACCTTGCTCTTGTCTTTAGAGACTAAGCATGGTTTAAGGAGACGGGTATGAGTGCGCAATTGACTAAGGGTGAACTCGTGATGATTAATTTTATGTGTCAACTTGACCAGGCAAAGGGATGCCCAGATAGCTAGTAAAACATTATTTCTGGGTGTGTCTGTGAGGGTGTCTCCAGAAGAGATTAACATTTAAATCAGTAGACTGAGTAAAGAGGGTCACCCTCACCGGGGGGTGGGGGGGGATGGCTATCGTCCAACCCCTTGAGGGCCTGAATAGAACAAACAGCTTGAGCTGAGACATCCATCTTCTCCTGCTCTTAGACGTTCATGTTCTCGGGCTTTCAGACTCAGATGAAGACTTACAACATCAGCTCCCAATTCTCAGATCTTTGGACTCCGACTGAATTACGCTACCTCTTTCCTGGTTTTCCATCTTGCAGTCGGCAGATCGTGGGACTTCTTGGCCTCCATAACCATTTGAGCCAATTCCTAGAATAAATCTCTCTTTCTCTCTCGGCTCTGTCTCTATCTCTGTCAACTATCCATCTATATTCTATTAGTTCTGTTTTTCTGAAGAATCCTAATACTGCCCAAGTGGGTAGAAAATCCATTTACACATTATTAATCGTTTCTCTTCATCCCATTAACCAGTTATTGCACTTGTGTATACCAAACCCTAGCTTTCCATTCAAATGACTACTGTAGCATACATAAATAATTAGGGAAAGGAGTTGTCCTCTCAAACTGGAGATATTTTTTTCTTCTTAGAGGACCCTTTCTCCAGGGTGAGGCAGATCCAGCTCTACATGTAACAAGGCCTTATTCTTATACACCAGTCTCATCATTTTTTTTTTTCCCAAAACACACTGCCAAGTGAATCCAGGACTGAAATAATAAGAACACTATCAAAACAAAACAACTGCTCACTCTTATGATCTATAAATTATAAGACGTGTATTCTTAGGCACATTCATATTTTACACTCTTGCACACATATCATACTTTTCTTTCACTTTAAGTGATTATTTTCCTTCATCTTTCTCTTCCCTTGGTCTTGTGCATATTTTCTTGCTTCCTCTAAGAGAGATAGATCATTCCCTAGCCTTGTAACATCCCTTTGGTAAAAGCAGGGAACTTTAGGATTTCTTACTGACTTTTGCTGACTCATAAATAATAACGTTAGTAAGTTATGAGCACTTTACTATGGAACATTATGAAGTGAGAAAGCAAATAAAC
This sequence comes from Monodon monoceros, assembly GCF_005190385.1. Lineage (NCBI taxonomy): Eukaryota > Metazoa > Chordata > Mammalia > Artiodactyla > Monodontidae > Monodon > Monodon monoceros. Next base: position 94,969,993 of record NW_021703776.1, on the reverse strand, counting down.
TAATGGCTTTTTCATACTGGCCTTGAGTGAGAACTGACTGAATATTTGTGTGTGTGTGTGCGGAGTGTGTGCATATGCACGTGCTTTGGCTGAATAAGAGTCTCTGCACTGACAGGCTCAGATCTCCTCAGCCATTCTTCCTGGTTCCCCAGTTAAGCATGGCAAGTATCCCACAGTAACCAGACTCCAGCGTTCCAAGCCAGCCTGCAAATAGATGCTTATTACAATGAGGTAGATAACAAATGATGTGTGCAAACAGTATGGTTTATGAGCAACTGCTAATCTAGTGTGTTTTTTTCCTCCTGGCTCACGGAATAAGGGCTATTTGGCGGCTTTTGTTTATTTAAACCAAGAAGAAAAGACGATGATATATTGACAGTCTTCAGTATTTTTCCCTTGACAAATGTGTGGCAGCTTTCAATTTGATCCAAGTACTTCTGTTTTTATTCTCAGTCCCATCTCCAAAAATGATTACTGTATTTTTCTATTGGTCTTACACTGACTCATTCTTCTACAGCATATTGATTTCTAATTGCTGGCAGCTCATCATTCAACTTGTAAGATACATTATTCTTTGCGGGAATCGAAGTTTCATATTATCCATCTTGATCTTTTATTCTAAGCAATGTTATCTCCTTTTTTATATACTTCGGGGATTTTTTCCCTCCCTAAGGATTTGCCTTGTTTAAAAATGCACATTTCTTCATTTTTTGTTGTTGTTGTTGTTAATGAGGTATTAAAGTTTATTACAAGGCACACAAAGGGATCGATTTAGAAGCTTGATTTTTGAAGAAGTAGGAAAAAGTTACTGAGTAAACCTTAATATTGCACTAGTGGTATAAACTGCATCCTCAGGAACTCCCAAGCCACCAGGAAGCCAACGTCAGAAGCCCATGTTCTGCTTTCATGCAGTTCCCTTTCCTAGACCCACGTATGGATTTATCTTAGCACTGCGATGTCTGTTTCTCTTGAATGAGAAGTGCAGGAAGAAGAGATAAATACATTGATCCAAATGAAGAAGTAGGAACATAGCTAGATCTACAGTAAGTCCACGCCATACAAACCTTCAAGTTGCGAACTTTCAAAGATGCGAATGTGCGTTCTCCCGTTCACTCACGTAAGTTAGTTCACGTGTCTGGCGTACACTGTCACATTCGTGCATCCTCTACAAGTGATTGTGCTTTTGTGTACTTTACTGTATAGTCCTGTTGTTGTGCAACACAAGGAGCTTATTAGTGAAGATCTGACGGAATTGGAGGCTCAGAGAAAGGACGAAGAGAGACAAGAGGAAGAAGAAGTAACTGAAGAACCGAAGAGATTCATAACGCAGGAAATGGCAAGGGGAAGTTTTTTTATTTGAGGAGGCACTGTTAGTTTTTGAGGCACAGGACCTGAACGTACAATGGTATATGAAGGTTGCAGCAGCCGTTCAGACTGCAGTCCAGTGCTACCATGTTATTTATGAGGAGAAAAAAAGAGCTACTACCCAGACATCATTCGATCGTTTTTTCAAGAGGGTAGATAGAATTGAATCCAGTAAGGAAGCAGAACCTGTGCCATCGACATCAGGCATGAGTGACACTGCAGCTTGCCCTCCGTCTCCTTTGCTGACGATCCTTCAGCTCTACCATCTCCCACCTCCTCTCCCTCCTCCAGTTAGTAACTCTTCTTTCCTGTTCACTCGATGCCAACCCCTGGATGCCAGCTGTTGTATTGTACTGCTGTACTTTTACTGTCCTGTAAGATTTAAAATGTTTTATTTTTTGTATTTGTTTTTTATGTATTATTTGGGTGAAAAGTATTATAAACCTATTACAGTACAGTACTATACAGCCGATTGTATTAGTTGGGTACCTAGGCTAACTTTGTTGGACTTACGAACAAATTGGACTTACGAAGGTGCTCTCAGAACGGAACTCGTTTGTATGTCGGAGACTTACTGTACACTGTCACCAGTGTTTGCAATGGTTCAGTATCCTTTAAGATAGCCTTTATCCTTTAATTCGTTCTCTGTTTACCTTTAAGATGAAGCAAGATCTAATTGTCAGCTGGCTGTTGGGGCCAAAAGGATGCTTTCTTCAGGGCATGATGGGGAGGGAGGGGAGAGAATGGGGGGCTTTCACCTTTAAAGAAATACTTTCCAACTCTCAGTTATGCTGGCCTTAGCAGAACCCTGCATCTCTCCTCACCTGCACTCTCCCTGCCTTTACAAGCCAATCCGCGTCTCACTCTGACGCTCATCTTCTAAAGAGAAGGTTTTATCATGTCACTCCCCTGCTCAGGAACCTGTAGTGGATGAGAGTAATAGTATTAATGCCTCACATGAGCATAGAGGCTCTCCACTTACAAAGTGCTCTCACATATGTTATCTCATTTCTTCTTAACAACAATCTCTGAGTACTTGTTAGATCAAGTCCGAACTCCTTACACTGAGCGCAGCCTTCACACTTTCTTGACTAGTCCTCTGTCTTTTTCTTCTCCCAGACAGAGCCTTCGGTCTCTCCTTCACTCCCAGACAGCCTTAATTTTCACCTTCAAGAACTGCCTTTTGCAGTCCCCCTGCCCTCTGCCTGAAAAATACTCTAGCCTGATTTGCCCCCATGTGAAAGCCAGGAGGCAATGCCTGGTGGCCACAAGGATCATGGTTTCTGAGGACCATCTGCAAGAGAACATCTACCCTTTCTGGCCTCACTCCGCCCAGTTTGTACGTGGACATTACCTCCGTTACTGAAGTTGTATTTGGCATATAACCTCGGCCTCCTGACCCTCGTCTGTATGTCATGTTATTTTTGGCTCAGTTTGCTTGCAGATTCAAGTTAGGCAATGACTAGACCCACCAGGAACTTTCCTCAACCACTTGACATAGCTCTTAAGAGTTCTTTAGGATGCCATCATTAGAAAATATGACATATCTACTAACCTTACCAAGAATTCCATAGAAGTGTTTTCTCCGTTTAGTAACTTCACTTTCTTTTCAGAAAAGCTTTAAAATGACCAACATTACATCATCTATCCTCTTAAGCCTGAAAGACAATGAGGTAGGAGTAAGTAATGCAGACCTTCTTAACCTCTGTAACCTTGAATGCCTGTATAAAGGTGTCTACCTTCTCAGTCTCCCTGGTAGCTGGATTATAGGTCAGATGAAAGCCAAACCCGAGATTTTTTCTCTATAAAATTACAGCCACAGTATTCGCTTCTGAGACCTTCATGAAATTATCTGTAATAGGACTGTACTTTTCTCTGATTATTCAAATCGAGTGCTAAAAGTTCATGAAAATAGATGTCTAAAAGCCCAAAGTTAAAAAACACTCATCACCTCAGCTTCTCTACATGGAAAAGACTTTTCTTTTTTTCTATTTCTTTGTCTTTCTTTTCACCACTGTTTCTCCCACTTTTTCTCTCTCCTTTCCTTGCCTCTTTATTTTTTCCTTTCCTTTCTTATCTCCTTTTGCTTCTTGCCCTCTTCCTTCTCTTTCTTCCATCCTTTTTCCCATTCTATTTTTACACTAATTCGTTAGCCCCGGTAGTTATCATTTCTTAGAGAATCTGGCCCTATTGTCATCAGTTCTCAAGTCTGAATAGAAAAGTTCTGGATAATGAAGTACGAGTGTGTATTTTTTCACCAAGACCCCCCAGTTCATCAGCAAACCCAAGCGACAAAGGCAGCTATCGACAAATGGCCACACTCACAGTCACCTGGCGAGGAAAGACCACTTCCCAGTGTGTCTCCATCCTCCCCCACCACAGCCTCCTCTCCACTTTCTGTCACTGCTCTCCTCCACTGCCATCTCTCTTGATCACCCTGCTTTGTCCCCTTCAACTTTACTAGCAGAACGATGTCTCTGCCCATTATTCAGTATAGAACCTCTTCTTTTACCCCCATACCATCATAACATACAGAGGAAAAACAACAATCATCATTTCAAAAACAAAAATGTAGCCTAAACTTAATTATGGAAAGCAATAATCCACTCTTCCCTTGTTTTCTTCATGCTAATTTCTGCGATTCCCTTTACACTCCAAAAACAAGCATATCCATTCGCGTCTGCTCTAACCTACAGCATATTGTAGATATGTAGCCTTACCATGAGCCATACCTCTACTGGCCTTGGTGTCTTGCCTGGGGGTGTGACCTAGACCTGACCCCTGAGGGTTATTGAGCCCCGTCATCACCAAGCCCTTCTCAGCCTGAGGATACTGACCTGTGCATTTACCATTAAAACCAGGCGTTAAAAATCGAGATGCAACTAAATGGATTGCTTGTGCACCAGTCATCATCTTTCTTTTCCCCACTCTAATGAAACAATGGCCCAATCACCTCCTAATAAGTAGGGTCAATAACATCTTTCAAGTTGTGACTTCCAAGGATAAAATGGTTCCATGTAAATATGTCAGTGGAGCTTAGCTTCGACTGTGTAACATTGTTTCCAGAATAATAAAATACTTTGTATTGTAGGCGTGAGGAGCCATTTACTTCATTCTTTTATCAGTTTCTTTGACAGTATCAGTTAGGGTTCTCCAAAAGAAAGAATAGCAGGTGACAGAGAAAATTGGCCCACATAACTGTGGGGGATGGCAAGTCCAAAATCCATAGGGCAGGCAGGTGGCTGATGGGCTAGAAACAAATAGGGTTTCTATGTTATGGTCTTGAGGCAGAATTGCTTCTTCTTGAAATCTCAGGTGTTGCTCTTAGAGCTTTCAACTGATTGGATGAGGCCCACCTACATTATCAAGGGTAACCTTCTTTACTTAAAGTCAGTTGATTATAAATGTTAATTACATCTACAAAATACCTTCACAACAACATCTAGACTAGTGTTTGACCAGAGAACTGGGTACTGCAGCCTAGCCAAGTTTACACATAAGAATAACCATCACAGTGATGATGGGTACTCATTATAGTACCTGTTATTTAGCACCTGAAATGTCTTAGGTGTCTTTCTTGGTGCTTTGAATGAGGAGTCTCTTGTGTTCCTCAGTAAAATCTTATGAATTATCTGTTGCTATTCTTACTTGTGACATGAGGAAACTGGTTCTCTGAAAATTTTGCCCAAAGTCACAAAGCCAATATATGATCCAGTCATGAATGAAACTCAGGTTTAATTTGACTACATAATGCAACAGAATGAACACTTGGTGGAAAGAAAGTCAGAAAATTCAGATTCAAATACCTTCTTTCACACTATCTAGCTTTTGAACTTGAGGCATGTAACGGTATTATTTTCTCCATATCTATAGTGAAGAGTTTGAATTAGATGATCTCTAAAAATATTCTGTATTTCTAGTTTGGTACTGTACACATTTTACCTGCCTGTCTTTTAGAATACAGTATGCCTTTTAAAGAGTAGACATTTCTTTGGAGTTTGGATTGGGCTGTTGTTCTCTTGAGCCACATAATGAACATTTTGTGCTGGTTGATTATTCAATTACAACAGAGACGAGACAAGCCATTATAAGGAATTATGAATCTACACATTGGAAGGAAATCCTGTGACTCTGTTTTGCCTATTGGCCTTTCCATCTGTACTTGTGTTAAAATGAAACAAAATACAATTTAATGAAAAGGGAGCCACATGAACAGGAGCAAACAGTAAGGATGGCTGATGCCAGATGGTGAAACCTGCACAGCTTCACTCAACACTTTTTTTCTCCCTAGTTGTCTTGGCCCAGTATCTACCTACCTCAGTAACAGAAAGCAAGTTTTTAACACTGTTACCTCCTGCTGAGCCAAGGCAGTTTATGAAAGAGCAGGCTGGATTCTTTTCATCTCATACATCAACTCCAGCACTGTTGGTTAAGTTCCATTTGCAGAATCTTTATTACTGCTGATGATGTCAGAGGAAAAGAACATAGCGTGATTAATAGATTGCAGGTGGAATTTATAACACTGGCAGCTAAAAATGATCTTTTGATTTATCAACTGAGAACATCCAATGTAAAAGTCACTGAGATTGAAAAAAATGTGTTCAAAACCCACAAGATCACTTTAGAAATCGATTTTCTATTTATAATTACAATTTAAATGTCATTAAAAAGCTCTTTCCTTGATGTTTTGCATGTATTTTTTGGTCTGTTAGAATCATTTGCCCGTCTGAGGGGAATCATTACAGAGACTCCTTCTATAAGGACCTACTTTTGCTTTTGTAAATAACGTACTCTAATTCCAAGACAATGAAGCATGTGTGTATACATGCACTGTAGTTACATGTTGTTTATGATTACAATCCTCATTTGCTCAGAACTTACATTTTCAGAGCTTCTGGCTTTTACCCTACTCCTCTTTTTTACTGTCTCTTTAATCAAAAAGATAGAATTTAACATTTTACTGTCTGACTTAAACCTTTTTTTCTAGGAGATCTGAATAGAGCTGCATTGTTTTCTATTTAGGGTAGAGACAGCTAGTGCTAGGTAATGACCTGGTAAAAGGTTCACAGCTTCTTGGAGTTGATTCAACTGCTTGCCTCCTTTATAATACTATTGCCTTTTAAATAGGCATCCAAAGGTAAACATACCTAACATGTCACTTTTAAACAGGAAACTGCACAAAGAATAAAGGTGCTATTTTTAAAGAAGAATTCCTGGGTATTGCAATATCAGTGTTTTATTAAAAGTGTAAGAAACATGTTGTGAGAAAGATATCAGTTGAAATATTTGTACAGAGTCCATTCTTTTCTCACATTACCCTAATTTGATTTTCTTTGTTGACTCTATAAAAATCTATCTCCTCTTACAGAGTTAGCTAAGATGGTTTCTTCATTCATTCCCACTTTTTCATGCAACTGACATTTTTGATTGATATTTAGACAGTCAATTTTACTTGTAATGGAGGATACTTTTGATAGTGTCAGAAATATGTAGTACATATTAGAAAGGTCAACTTTCAGAAGATATGGAGAAAGGCCAGTAATAGTATCAGCTTCTGTGCATTAGAAATAACCTAACCTTCAGAATTCTCTCTTTATTATGTGGCATCAATATGTTAAGGTCCATGTCAATTTTAAATATTGTTGCTTGAAAAATAGTTTTAAACTTTGTATGGAAACACAAAGTATTATCCTGAATAGCCAAAACAACCTTGAGAAAGAAGAACAGAGCTGGAAGAATAAAATACCCCAACTTCAGACCATACTACAGAGCTACAGTAGTCAAAACAGTATGGTACTGACACAAAAATAGACACATAGGTCAAGGGAACAGAATAGAGACCCCAGAAATAAACCCATGCACTTATGGTCATTTAATCTATGACAAAGGAGGCAATAATATACAATGAAGAAAAGAGTCTCTTCAATAAGTGATGCTGGGAAAACTGGACAGCACATACAAAAGAATGAAATTGGAACATTTTCAAACACCATATACAAAATTAAACTCAAAATGAATTAAAGAACTAAATGTAAGACCAGAAACCACAAGACTCCTAGAGGAAAACATAGGCAGAACACTCTTTGCCATAAAATGTACCAATATTTTTTTGGATCTGTCTCCTAAAGCAAAGGAAATAAAAGCAAAAATAAACAAATGGGACCTAATTAGACTTATAGGCTTTTGCACAGCAAAGGAAACCATCAACAGAATGAAAAGACAACCTACTGAATTGCAAATGAAATGCCTGAAATGATATGACTGAGAAAATATTTGCAAATGATATGACTGATAAGGGGTTAATATCCAAAATATATATAAAGCTCATACAACTCAGCATCAAAGAAACAAACAACCCAGTTAAAAAATGGGCAAAAGAACTGAGTAGACATTTTTCCAAAGAGGACAGCCATGGATTTCAGCTGTTCCAAAGAGGACATGCAGATGGCCAACAGGCACATGCTCAACATCACTAACTATTAAGAGAAATGCAAATCAAAACCACAATGATATATTACCTCACACCAGTCAGAATGGCTATCATCAAAAAGAACACAAATAACAACACTTGACAAGGATGTGGAGAAAAGGGAAACCTTGTACACTGTTGATGGGAATATAAATTGGTGCAGCCACTGTGAACACAGTATGAAGGTTTCTCAAAAAACTAAAAACAGAACTACCATATGACCCAGAAATTCCCCTCCTGGGTATATATCTGAAACAAAACAAAACAAAAACACTAATTTGAAAAGATACATGCACCCCAATGTTTATAGCAGCATTATTTACAATCACCAAGATATGGATGTGTCCATCAACAGATGAATGGATAAAGATGTTATATATATATATATATATATATATATATATATATATATATGCATATACACAGGTATATATGTATATATACATATGCACAATGGAAAACTACTCACCCATAAACAAAGAATGGAATTTTGCCATTTGCAACAACATGAACAGACTTGTAGGGTATTATGCTAAGTTAAATATGGCAGACAGAGAAAGACAAACACTGTATGATATTACTTACATGGGGAATCTAAAAAATACAACAAATTAGTGAATATAACAAAAAAGAAACAGACTCACAGATATAGAGAACAAACTAGTGGCTACCAGTGGGGAGAGGGAAAGTGGGAGGGGCAACTTAGGGATAGGGGATTAAGAGGTACAAATTATTATGTATAAAATAAGCTACAAATATATATTGTACAGCATGGGGAATATAGCCAATATTTTATAATAACTGTAAATGAAGTATAACCTTTAAAAATTGTGACTCACTATATTGTACACATGTAACATATAATATTATACATCAACTATACTTCAATTAAAAAATATATATTTACTTGTGTCCTTGGACTTCTCCTGAACAAGCTTTAACACCCCAAATCTATGGATATAATCACTGGTAACATCTGTCAGTGCTTGAATTATTTTTCACTGTGATTTTCCATGGTTATTTTACAGTTAACATACAATTTTTTTTTTTTTTTTTTGCGGTACGCGGCCTTCTCACTGTTGTGGCCTCTCCCATTGCGGAGCACAGGCTCCGGACGCGCAGGCTCAGCGGCCATGGCTCACGGACCCAGCCGCTCCATGGCATGTGGGATCTTCCCGGACCGGGGCACGAACCCGCGTCCCCTGCATCGGCAGGCGGACTCTCCACCACTGCGCCACCAGGGAAGCCCACCATACAATTTTTTTTAAAAAAAATTTTTACCTGAAATTAGCCTCTAAATTTCTCTAGTTGATTGCTAGGTCATAAGCCAGTTGAAGACATAGCAGGTATGCCTCTCAGTTAATAGAGTCATGTGTGAAGGAAATTTAAGTTTATGTTCTATTATCTCAGCTTAATTTTGAGCCTCTATCCCACTGGATTAGTGATGCCATTATTCTTAGTCTTTGGAGTTAGGGGAGCTTTTCCCTGATTCCTAATGCCTCAGCTTTTGTCAAGGTGTGGAGTGGCTTACACACTGGCAAGAAATTAAGGGATGAGAGGCCAACTGGTCCTCAAGTTATCCATCCTCAAGTCAGAAGAGACATAAACCATCACCTGAGCATAGGTTGTGCCTTTGGTGTTGTATCTAAAATGTCATCACCATACCCAAGGTCATCTATATTGTTCTTCTATGTTATTTTCTAGGAGTTTCAGAGCTTTTCTTTTTATATTTGGGTCTATGATCCATTTTGAGTTAATTTTTGTGAAAGAGTAACATCTGTGTCTAGATTTTTTTTGTTCTTTTACCCATGATCGTTTGTTTTAAAACAAACAACAAAAAAAAAAACTGCCTTTTCTCCGTTGCATTACCTGTGTTCTTCTGTCAAAGACCAGTTGACTATATGCATGAGGGTCTGTTTCTGGGCTATTGTATTCCATTGATCTGTTTGTCTTTTACCTAGAGTTCCTGATTTTTAACCCCCAATTTCCTTTTTATAAATTGGGACATTGAACATTGCATGGGGTGCCCTAGAATGATGTCTTCATTATAAAATTGGTTCATCAGTTGTCAATTCTAATTAAACACAATTAAAATATAACTGTCCATCTTCCTCTGCAGTCTGTCCTTACACTTAACGTTTAAAGCAAATGCCTAACTAACTTCTTAGTATTAAAATCCACATAATCAATCTTTTTCTAAAAGCTGTTTTTATTTTTTCCCTTCTGTGAGTTCTGGGAACCCTCATCATATTTTTGTAACCATTACTGGGAATTGGTGAATCTCACCAACGCTATTGCAGTGATTTTCTCCAGTAGTTGTTTCCATTAGAATGCTGGTCTGTCCAGCTGCTTGACCCTGCAGTGGCCTTCTCACTCCTCACATTGCCATCGGCAGTGATCATGATAATATAAGAATCTTGCAGATTCCTGTGACAGAGTTTATGAATTGCCTTGAAAAGTGCTGTGCACCTACTAAGAATGGCTTTTCATGATGAATTAAGTATTCATTGGATTTAACCTGGAGACCCAGGCTTATGTTCAAGTTTTGCTAATAGCTATCTATATTTTCCAGTAACATGGAAAAAAATATCTAACTTAGGAAAAAGTATCTAACCTTTTTTGCATCTATTTTTGAAATTCCTTTAACAAGCAGTGATGTTTTCAGGCCTTGTTTAGGTCTGTTCAAAAGACTTTGTAAGGAATATATATGGAATATACATGCCTATGTGTTTTGAAAATTATCATTCAAATGTTGATAATTCATTTTTATTCCAAAGACACAGAAAATGATATTATTCATTCAGTCATGTAGAAATAATTAACGATATGGTGTTTGAATATGTTTTAACTTTTTCTCTTTTTTTTTTTTTTTTCTGTTTCTGTGAGAACAAAACGCTTCTAGAAGGGCTTACCACAAGGACATGAGCCCTTAGAGACCTCTTGCTCTATAAATATTCTGCTCGTCTGAGATCTTTTCTGAACTTCAGAATACATTATAAATGCTAGGAGATATTTTTACTTCAAGTAGAGTAAAAATTGAAATTCAAACACTTTCAAATGAACGGCAAAATTAAAGAGATATAGTGTTGCATTATTTCAGCAGAGCATCTGATAAAGAGTTTCCTGGTAAAGATGTTCTGTAAGGATGTTCTAAGTGGAGTTGTCACCATCTGCTCACTCATCCAACCTACTCCTCCCCAGAGTCCCAACTGTATCAGCATCTCCATTTGCTCACCTGCTCAAATAAGAATATTGTCAACTCTCCCTGTTTCCTCTTCTACATCTCAGAATTCTCTTGCTTCTGCCTCTTCGAGGTTCGCTGTCATTGCTCCTGTTCAGGCTCCACCCCTCTGATCTAGATTATTGTATAAATTTCTGAGATCTTTGTCACTCTACCCCCTGCAGCCTCCACCTCCAATCAATCCTGTCAGGTTAACCTATGCAAAAAACTCAGATCCAGATACATCTTTTTCCTCCTTTAAAGAAAATCATCACTATTTCTCCCTTTTCTTTAAAGGAAATTTCAAACTATTCTAATATATTAGTGTGGTTTCAAGACCCATTTCAATCTAGTTCCCAAATAACTTTTCAGCAATCTCTTAATCACAGTTTTCACATTCAATCTTTTCTCAATCATATTCCACACTATTTTCTATTTCCCTAAAATGACACCTCTGGAGCACTTCATGTCAAAAGTATTCTTCTACTCTTCCTAGTTTCTGAGTTAAGGTGAGAATTTTCTATCTAAAGGAGTTCTGAAAAATTGTAAATGTATGTGGAGGAAAATCAGAAAATCTGAATACTGTCTTTGAGGAATGCTTGAGAATCAGGGATTTTGTTGTTTTTTTGGAATGGGTGTTTGTTTATTTGGCCTAGAGACAATAAAACTTTCTGAGGCTAATTTTAATATTTAAAACATGTCATGATGTAAACAGAATAGACTAATTCTTTGTAGTACAACAGGATTTGAACAAATGAGTGGAACTTATAGTGATGCAATCTTTTGATGAGTATTATTTTTTCAAAACAAAGGACAATTTTAATTGGCATTGGAAAAAAGAACATGAGTGTACTGCTAACCTAGTCCCTTTATATACAGGATTTCTTTAATCCTCACTACTCTGTAAAATTTTTAAGAATGTTTACTGATAAAAGCAGAGAGATTCAGAAAGGTTTAAGCAACAAAGCCAAGATTTAAATTCCAGAATGACTCACTCAAAATGAAGTGTGTGTCTACCCTACGTTCTGAGTACCTTGCATTGGAAGTAACTGAATTGCTGCCAAATGCCCAGTTATTAAAGATATGATAAAAGTGTTTTCTGCATTGATGGGAAGGAAGAAATCTGTGCTTTAAAAAAAAGATTTCTTTCAATGTTAAGATTTACTAGACTAAAAAGATTGATATTAGTAAACATCTCTTTAAATTGCTAGTTTTTTTCCAAATGTATTGTTAAGACTGGCCATCAAATGAAACTAAGCAAGCCTCTGCTCTCTGCAGGGAATATTAATCCAAGGAACCTGATGCAAGTTTTCCTGTTTCTTGTTCCCACACACCTTCCCAAGGTCTTCTAGTAAAATTTACTCTAGGAGATTAATGGCAATATATTTTCATGACATCTATAGTGCAGAATTAGCCTCTATAAATGGCACTTACCTACCTTGATCATAAAATTCAACATCCTAAATTCTATTTCAGATTTTTCAGTGGCCTCTATATTGTTTCCTAATATTATTTCCTAACTGATACCTTCTTTGATACTAAACTTGTCAGAGGGCTTACAAAGCTTCTTCAGAGTAAAGGAAACCTCCCAGAAAGGTGTTACTCTTCTTTTAAATTGTTCTGCAATGTTTCACAGTGTATAAGTAAACATATGAATCATAGATAATTATCAAAACAGAACAGTCTCAAAAACTAAAAGGACAGATACCTTGAAGACTCACCTTAACCATGATCATGTTATATAAAGTAGACCTGAAATTAGGAGCATAATGTCTGTTCAGCATTTTATATGGTTTAGTACCAAAAAATAGCTCTTTTTTTATAATACTATATTTTATAATGATATTTTGTCTTTATACACACAGAATCATTTTCCAAGTAAAATAAACATGAACAACTAGTCAATTCTTTGGGATACCAAGCAACTGGAGACTCTACGTTATTTTTTTATTTACCCAAAAAATATCTGTTAAGATCCAACAGTATAAACTCAAAAGGAGGCTGGCTAACAGTTGATTAAACTGAGTTTGCTATCTTCAAGCACTTTTTCCAATATTTGCTCAACTTAATATACCATTCCATCTATCGCTCTAGCTTGATTCTGATCAAGCAGCATTTCAGCCTTGGCTGACACGCTAGATTGGTTACCATCTTCTCTAGGTTCTTCTTTCCCTTCTAAAATTTACCAGCGTGTGAAAAAGTTACCAGCTTCAGTTTAAACTTTCCTTGTTCATGTTTCAATTATTTCTAATTTGTTTGAGCAAAGTTTTCATTTATGATTGCACATCTACATTTTTTCCATAGGAGAAAAACTATCTGGGATACCTTTCTGGGTGAATTTTCCAAAAGGATACTGATAATGTGTTTTTGCAATACTATTTCTTAGCAACCTAAACCTTGACATTGGGCTGTTGTTACACACTCCTTCCCACTGGTCAGTCAGCTCTTTGGACTGTGAAGCTTCAGTTGGAGGAGGCAGTGACATAGCTGAGAGTAAAACACAGCAGTAGGTTCCGTGATCAGCCACATTTCAGAAGGAGAAGCATTAGCTGTCACTGCAGCATTCAGCATGGCACTCACTCTGCCTGGCCTGAGATAAGACTTAGCACAGTGTCATAAGTAAGTAATGATCACACAAGATCCAAATTGTAAAATCCAGTTCAATATATTTGAAAGCAAGTGTAGGATACAACGAAGACAGTTGATCACAAAACACACAGTTGATCCTGAATGTTTTGAACCCCATCAGAGTTGTCAAACAATTTATAATATCACAATACACCCTGCGAGATCATCAATGTTCAAAATTTAAATATTTCCCATGTTATATATAACATTTAGCAGAACCAGATAATTGATTAACAGCTTATTCAATGCCCAAATTTCAGGAATTAGTTTTTTAATTAGAAAAAAATTATATTACTAATAACTAAATTTTAAATTCAAACATATGATTGAAATGGGAATCACAAGTAATAACAATTCATTTAACAAGAATAAAAAATACTGATTTAGTGTTTCATAGGCAGCAAATTCTACTAGAATGTATTTGGCGATATTTAAGAAAGAGGCAATTGTCTCTGCTTTCAAGGAATTTATAATCTAGTGCAGGGAAAAATAACCAGAGCTTATAACGTAATTTGCAAACATTTGTAAAGCATAGAATTCAGTAACGTGAGGCAGAATGGAGCAAAGAAATCACCAGAGCAAGTGGGTAAACATAGGATTATGAGTTGCAAAGCATTTTAGGATTAAGAATTATACGAGCTCCTGTTTATTCATGCAGATCCAGGTGAGTGCAGAAATCTAACTTTTTACCACCACATATGAGTCTTGTGGTAAATCACCAGGAGGAGTTTAGTGCAAACTACGAGGCCTAAAGTGGTCTTCCACTGGGCAAATCCAAACCTGCCAAGGGCCTGATAGCTGGGATCACAGCTGGCCGCATACTGCTTTCAAACTGTAAATTCCTCTCAGTCTCTATTAGCAAAAAGACAGGAGATGAAGCAGGGGTTTCAGGGGCAGACAAAAAAAAACCCCTAAACTTTCAAATCAGGGAGAATATTAATATTTAAGAATATAATGTTAATCGATTATGCATAAGACATAATGTTAATCAACTATGTCAGAAAAACAAAAGGGGTTCCACTAAGCTGGCCAGTGAAACATAGGAGATTAGGCACGAAATCAGTGCAACCAAGGAGTGGATTGTCAAATTCCGGAGCCCAAATTCAAAAGCAATATTTGGTGTAGTTCTGACACTGATAGCAAAATGGAGCACTTTGCAAACTAAATGGAAGAAGAATGCTATGAGAGACCTGAAACCACAGACCACACTTTCTCTGACCTTCACCTTGATCTTGCTCTGTCCCTTTCATTACCTGTCTTGCGATGCCCCTCCCCTCCAAATCGTTCCACTCTGCTTTTCAGTTGACTACCCAGCTTAAAACAACATATCTCTTCCTTGTTTCTGTTTTACAGGTTCCTGCTTCAACGCATTGAACCACTTACAAAAGTTCTTTAGCATGGCTCCAGGCTATCAGACCCTCCTGGGAGGCAGTCTTTTTGACTACCATCCTCTTGGAGGAATTAAACATTAACTTGGCTAAAATTTCCTGTAGTACTCCTGTAGGCTTCAGAAGTGCTCAACAATGAATTATCCATAGTTTTCTTCCTGGGCTGTAAGTGGATAGTCTATTTATAAAGTATCCATAAAGGTAAAAGTTTCTAAAAATTATTTAAAGATGCTTATCCTCAGTTGAATAAGACCAGAAAATCTTGAGCTTCTTATCTGAAAAAGTTACAGGAAGGAGGAATTTAAACTGTGCTGTGTTTGCTAGCAAAGCAAAAAATAAATACATACATAAATAAATAAAAACTAGCAAAAAGGTAAATCAATACTGGAACCTTGGGGTTCTTTACTATATAATTATTACTATTATTTTCTTATTATGTAAGTAGTTAATCTATTCTCATCAAGTTATATTAATATTTTCTCAAGGTTAACAATTAATATCTTCCTCCAATTTAGAAGACGAACAAATTCAAGTTTTGACAGGCAGCATTATCCATGTCACACACATAAAAATATTTTTACATAAAAGCTATTGACCAGATTTGATGACTGTCCCTGTCCTTGGCCTCAAAAAGGCTGAAAAGAATTTAGTGAAAACAATATTATAGAAGAAAGCCTAGTCGCCTTCCAATAAAACTTCTTCAGTAATTTTCTGGTTAGGAATTTAAAAAATCGTTGTGTTTTCTGTCTTGGTATTACCTTCTTAGAAACTAATCATCATGCCCATATTTGAAACATAGAAATATGAGGGTGGGGGAAATGGAAGGAGATGATTTTTGAGAGAATTGAGGGAGATAATGTATTTTATGCATCATACCCTTGAGACAGACATTTACTTATAATTACTGGATTTGTATTTCATTCTGAACTTTCTCCTTTTAGGGATGCTCAGAGGAGACTGTTTTTTGCATGGGTATATTTAGACATACCTCTTTTATTTCTTATAACTCTTTAATCAGAACTCTTTTGTCTAAGTTTACTATCTGAAAGATACTCTCAGTACACAGTCATCATATATTTATATAGAAAATTGTCTTCATGTTTTAGCATTATAGAATCATGTTTAGGTATCCTTATTCCTTTTTAAAAATGTAATTATATTACTTTCTTTTTCAAACATTTTTATGATCATATAATGTATATTTTTTTTCTGAGAAAATCAAGCAGTACATATAATACCATGTTCTTTAGTTCAAGTGGAAATTAAACTTTCTCCATATAAATCTTACATAAGTGCTGATAGTAGATACTATTTTCTTTCTTGTCTGGAATAAAAACATAAACCACAGTATCCTCATATACAAACTACCTCATCTACAAAAAATATATTCCACTTCCTAAGATTGTTATGAGAATCAAGTCATATATGTCTTGAACAATTTGCAATATTAAGCAGTGTTTTATAGATTTCATAGTAATTTTAAATGAATTAAATATGCAAATAAATTGTTTTAAGGGCTTCCCTGGTGGCGCAGTGGTTAAGAATCCGCCTGCCAACGTGGGGGACATGGGTTCGATCCCTGGCCCAGGAAGATCCCACATGCCATGGAGCAACGAAGCCCGTGCATCACAACTACAAAGCCTGCTCTCTAGAGCCCATGCTCTGCAACAAGAGAAGCCACAACAATGAGGAAACCCGTGCACGGCAACGATGAATAGCCCCCACTTGCCTCAACTAGAGAAAGCCCATGCACAGCAATGAAGACCTAACACAGATCCAAAAATAAAAACAAATAAATAAATAAATTTATTGAAAAAATTGTTTTAAGATACAGTATAGAAAATGTGCTTGGTAAAAGAAGTTAAGGGCTACCACAGAGGGGTCAATCCTGAAAATGTGTATATATTATATTTTAATATACATAAGTGGGTCTTGAAATATTTAGAAATTACTCATTTTGTCTACTTATAGCAATGTATCATTAATCTAGAGAGGGAAAAATATCACTTAAAAATCTTTAACTTTTAATAATACTTCCAGGGATAAAATTACAAAAGTCTAGATGCTTCAAGTTAAACATTGAATTAAACAAATTCCACTTAATATCAAAACAATTCTTCATATCATTGAGGTTCATTATCAACACCAAAGTTCTTTAACACATATGACATCATCTCATCCCAAAAGCTCAGTGATGTAAGCAGGGCATAGACTGTAATCTCTCTTTTCTTCACCAGTGGGAATATAGTAGCTCAGACTTGAGTGACCCCGTTGCTTTCATAGGACTAGTAGAAGGATATGTGAGAAAGAGAATAATGTTATCCTCATCCATAAGCTTTCCTCAGCTTATGCCTTGGAAGCTCCATTCAATTACACCTACTGATCCTTTAAAAAGTAATTCTTCATAAGAAAGGAAAATAATTATAGACACATTGACCCTTCCCCTCCACATTTACATTATCTATATAATTATAACAAATAAAATAAATGTGGTCTAAAGTATAAAGCTACTTGTTTGTGAATGGGCACGACTGCTTATTATAAACTATACCAGTCCAAAAATCACTATGCATTTTTTTTTTTTTTTTTTTTGCGGTATGCGGGCCTCTCACAGTTGTGGCCTCTCCCGTTGCGGAGCACAGGCTCCGGACGCGCAGGCTCGGCGGCCATGGCTCACGGGCCCAGCCGCTCCACGGCATGTGGGATCTACGCGGACCGGGGCACGAACCCGTGTCACCTGCATCGGCAGGCGGACTCTCAACCACTGCGCCACCAGGGAAGCCCACTATGCATGTTTTTATTTCTCTTTGTATCAACCTGAATACTCAGGAAGATTTAATAGTTGCTTTAAGCATTCATTTTTGTTTTTGTTTATTTTCTCTGCAAGTGCTGTACTTCTTAAGATACATAATCAGATGAGAGGCTTTGAATTAAAATACAAAAAAGTGGAATTACTTGCTACAGTTATGTTATCATTGCATTTTAATTGCTATTAAAATCAACTGCATGTTTCAGGCTTCTGGATAGAGAATTCTGTACCCACTGGTGATTGAAAGGGAAGTGCACTTATTACATTTCTATGTAAAGTTTCCCTTTCCTTTCTCTCCAACCCTCAAAGCAATCACTAATAACTTAACCTTCAGTACAATGGGCTGTCAGTGCTTAGAAGAAAATATACCACCCATTTCCATACAGAATAGGTAATGCAAGCTGAAAATACGATAGTGTGAAGAGAGTCATTCATTCAAGTTATTTTACCTAATTCCATCTGACAACTGGAAGAAAGTGATATTCATTTTATCTTCATATTGTAGATTCCGAAAGGGAAGAATTAAGGCAATATATTCTGGACTTTCAGGTAATAGGACAAGTCCATAAAAAGCTTTCTTTTGAGCCTATGGTTCAGTATGACAGGTTTTTTTGTTGGTGGTGATGGTGTTGGTGTTGGTGTTGATCTGAGAAGAAATCTCTAATTTTGTAGAATATTTGCAAGTTAGAACTCATGATGTAATTTTAGAGCCCTATTCTCAACTCAGGTATTAAATTATTTTTTTTAAATATTGGTGATACAGAATCAGAAACCAAAATATAAATTATTACTACTTTTGCTATTTCTCTTTATTATTACCATCAAGAAAATTTTATTTTTCCAATGTCAGTTGGAGATGGCCATGAAAAAATCAGATTGAATATAATGTGGCTAACTGCTATTTCCAGGAAATGACAATATAATTCACAGGAGAGACATAACATTAATTCCACCAGTAGCTAGAAAGGAGTTTGCCCAATAGTGAAGCAAGCAGCCAGACAAGGTAGTGAGTTCATTACCATGAGAAATATTCAGAGATTAGATGACTACTCACCAAAAATGGTCTAATACAGAAAATAGGAACTTGGGGGGAGAATAATAGGTGAGCTAATAATACCCTAAAGTCCCCCCCTACCTTGTCATTTTATGCTTTTATGAAATTTAATGTTACGTAAAACATTAAAACTGGTCAAGATTACTCCAAGGTACTAGGACTTATGGGAAGAACTGTGTAATATATAGAATCAACTCATATCAAGTGCTTATATATATCATTATATATGAATTATCAATTTAATTTTCAAAGTAAACCTATGAGTTCAATATGATTATCCCCCCCTAACAGTTAACAGAGAAGGAAATTTACAGAAATTCACACAGTGAGGTGGAGCTAGGACTCTCAAGCCTTTATACTCAGCCCCTTTGCTTTCAGTGTTTAAAGTACTCAGTGTACTCCTAATTGTTTCTGAGATATGTGACTTTAACCCTATTAAAGAATATAATCATTGAAGCTTTGGAGAAAAATCTATCCAAAAAAGATCCTCTCAGGCAGTCTGCCAAAAACAAAATACCAATACCCAGGTCAAGCTTCGGGCTTAGTCTGTTTATTTTAGTAATGTCTCTTCAGACAGTCCTGGATGTCCCTGTGAGAAGCCCCAGCAGGATTACCAGAGGGACCTAAAAAAGGTCTTGGCCATGCTCACACAAGCATTCTAAATTCTTTCTGCAAAAAGAATTTATTAGATCAGATAACAAGCTTCCTGACTGCATATTACAGAAATCAAGTGTAATTTGCATGAGTCTGACTGTAATTTGCTGGGTACTGACTGTCACACGCTAGGCTGCTTTTAATGGATTCCGAACTTCACCCAAGTCTTCTTCACTGAAGAATTCTCCTCAAGAAAAGGGAACCCTCCTATACTGTTGGTGGGAATTTAAATTGGTGCAGCTGCTATGGAAAACAGTATGGAGGTTCCTCAAAAAACTAAAAATAGAGTTGCCGTATGATCCTGCAATCCCACCTCTGGGCATATATCCAGAAAAAACTATAACTCGAAAAGATACATGCAACCCTATGTTCATGGCAGCACTATTTACAATAGCCAAGACGTGGAAGCAACCTAAATATCTACCGACAGATGAATGGATAAAGATGTGGTACATATATACAAAGGGATACTACTCAGCCATAAAAAAGAATGAAATAATGCCATCTGCAGGGACATGGATGGACCTAGAGATTATCATACTAAGTGAAGTAAGTCAGAAAGAGAAAGACAAAAGCCATATGAAACCACTTATATGTGGAATCTAAAATATGACACAAATGAACTTATCTGTGAAACAGAAACAGACTCACAGACATAGAGACCATGCTTGTGGTTGCCAGGAAGGGGTGGGGGAGGAAAGATTGGGAGTTTGGGATTAGAAGATGCAAACTAGTATATATAGAATGGATAAACAACTAGCTCCTACTGTATAGCACAGGGAACTATATTCAATATCCTGTGATAAACCATAATGGAAAAGAATATGAAAAAGAGAGATACACATATATATATGTATATATCCATATATATACACACATATATATATATATATCTCAAAATCACTTTGCTCTACAGCAGAAATTAACACACATTGTAAATCAACTATACTTCGATAAATGTGTTTTAAAAAGAGTAGGGCTTCCCTGGTGGCGCAGTGGTTGAGAGTCCGCCTGCCAATGCAGGGGACGCGGGTTTGTGTCCTGGTCCGGGAAGATCCCACATGCGGCGGAGCGGCTGGGCCCGTGAGCCATGGGCGCTGAGCCTGTGCGTCCGGAGCCTGTGCTCCGCAACGGGAGAGGCCACAACAGTGAGAGGCCCGTGTACCGCAAAAAAAAAAAAGTAAAAAAATAATTCTCCTCAGAATATTTTTTTGCTTCCACTAGATTAATCCTACTCTTCATCCTTCCTCATTTTACAATAAGTGAATGTGTCCAAAACAACATTCTGCTTAGGTAGCGCGTTTCCATGTACTCAGTATTCAGCTAAGGTAGATTCTGTCCATTCAAATTTTTCCATAAAATCTTTTTAAATTGCTATACTTTACATCACAGTTTCTGTGCCCCTCTAGATTCTCTCGATTCTCCTGTCCCGCAGCCTCACCCACTCACGCAAAGAAGAGCCCCAGCTACCACTATCCACCTTCTCATCATCTGATACCCTGGCTGCCTCAGCCTCTCCCAAGGCATGGGGACGATAGTTCCGCAGGACCTCCATCAAACGCGCCGCAGCAAAAGCACCAGCAGTCGCTATGTCCTTGTGGAAACTTACAGAAGCTCTGGCTTCCCCAGCGGCTGCCCAGCTGGACCAGGTAACGAAACCAAAGCATGCAAAGGAGTGAATAGCCTTTGCGCACATTTTGACGTATGCGCATCAGGATACGGAAAGTGATGCATAGTTTTCCCTCCTCTCTGGAAGCCTCCCACATGACTGAGCAATGAGCTCTGTTTCTTGTAAGGCTGTGCATCTCCCGAACACACCCAACTGCAATTGCTTATAGTCGTTTACACTCCGTCCCTCATTCGTGTAGCCCCAGGATTGCACCTCCAAAGTATGAAAATGTTAACTATGCCTCAGCCTCTAATTTCTTTTTTTTTTTTTTTTTTTCGGTACGCGGGCCTCTTACTGCTGTGGCCTCTCCCGCTGCGGAGCACAGGCTCCAGACGCGCAGGCTCAGCGGCCATGGCCCACAGGCCCAGCCGCTCCGCGGCATGCGGGATCCTCCCGGACCGGGGCACGAACCCGTGTCCCCTGCATCGGCAGGCTCACTCTCAACCACTGCGCCACCAGGAAAGCCCTCAGCCTCTAATTTCTAGGACACATTGTTGGAACTTTTTTTTTTCTGTCCTACTTCTTAGCTTGTGACAGTGCTTAAAACAAAGAAAGGCAAACATAGAAGTTTAATCAGGAGAAATGTTTGTTTATTCTACTGCTAAATCAATTTTCATAGATTTCTAAATGAAATTTGAACTATGCATAAACATAAACCATAATGTGCCATTTCCTTGCTGTGTTGATTAAAATTTAATAAAATGGCCCACATTCTATATTTAACTAATCATTGCTAGAACTTTAAAAATAGTCCTTACAATTTTGGTGAGAAGCTGTAAAACTTTTAAACGTTTTTCTCCACGTAGGTAGTGACTTCCACTTTAAAACAGAAAATGCTGCTGCCTGAAATTTTACTTCTGTGGTGCTTTAAGGTCAACAATTTAGTCTTATGTAAGCACTTTCCTTTCTTTTATTTCCATATCCTCATTACAGCTCACTTTCACATAAAGCTAAGTGTACTTTTTCATCATCAAGGCAGTAAAAAGTTTAATTTAAAGCAAAAAGAGGGGAAAAAAATGTCAACACTTTACTATAGCCAATGTCTGATCCTCTTCAATTATTTTGTTTTTTCTCAAAATATTTTTTCTAAAATATACACATATAAAATAAACACCAGATTACAAACATCCTCCTCTACCTAATCCTGACATTTGGCAAATCTACTTCAGATTTTTTTAAATTAATAAAACATTATTTAGGGAGTTGACTCCCCCCTACCCCTTATGTCAATTGTCTCATTCTCTGCCCTGAGGAATTCTATTTTCAGTCTCAAAGCCACTCTCAGTGCCCTGCCTGGGAACCTGCTGTATCTCAAAGATGGAGGACCCCTCCCTTGTCAAAACCCTCTCATGCTCCGTATCCCTCTAACTTCTTCAATCTCCAACCAGAGAAAACTCCTTGCTTTCAAATGACTTCTGTAATTAGGTCCAGCCCACTCAGATCACTTCTATATCTTAAAGTCAAAGGACCTGGGACCTTTCAGCTGTACCTATATTAAAGTTTGATTGAATAATCAAGGGTCAGGAATCTTGGAGTGCCATCTTAGAAATCTGACAACCACAGCAATCATTTAATTCAAAATAAGTAAAATTGTGATGATGTTTGTACAACTCTGTAAATACACAATCATTGAAATGTGAACTTAAAACAAACGAAGTTTATGATACGTAATTATATCAAAAGAAAGCTTTAAAAAAGGACATTCATATGTATAATTTTATTTACTCCTTAGAAAATCTTCTGCATTGTAATTATTATTATTCCTATTTTGCAAAGACTCACAGAGTTTAAGGAATTCCAGTGAACAAGTAGTGGCAAAAATAGATTCCTATGAATGTCTTTTACAGATTCCATTACTTTGTCCCACTTATTTCCTGTTTCTATGTAAACACAAGAAAACTTTAGGATTATTTAGCTTTTTCCTAAAACAATAGACACCGTTTTAAAATGTAAATAATATTACAGAACACTTTTATACTTATCCCACAAAATCACTCCCAGTTTTTACAATATTTCTATAGAATTAAAGTTGAAAATACTTAGGAATACCCCATGACTCTTTCCACAAAACCACCCCCTAGATAGGAGGGTGGGTAGGGAGGGAGGGAGAGAGAAGTGTTTTGTCATTAACAGCAGAATGAGAACATCAGTGATTTTTTTCTCAGCATAAAGAGAACTGTATAATGGATTCAAGTGTCGCATATTAGAGATGGACTATTTTATACTCTACACATTTTGCCTAAGAGCATGGAGTCTCAAATGCACAACATGAACCGTCACAGTTGTTATTTCCACTGTTTGAGAAACTACAAACCTAAAATAAATCCCACACAATTAGCAATTCAAATATTTCATAAAGTATTTCTATGCTCCAATTTTTTCAGCTGATAAAAATTCAGGTTTTTTAATAAAAAAGGAAAACAACTAAAATATTATAAGTCCAAGGAGAATGCAGGAACAAAACTGGTTTTAATTGTAATTTTTCCCCTAAAGGGAAAACATTTTCCTCATGGAAAGTATGTTTAGGGATCACTCAGATTTTTGCAGTTGCCTAACAGCTACCTGGCACCTTCACAAAAGTTAAAAAAAAATAAAAAGGTTTTGGGGAAAAGTTTTGAAGACTGTCAAATATATATGCCATAAACTGTTAAAACATCAACTGTCTGTGGCTTTTAATTCTATAAACGACAGAATATTTCTTAATCATAGAGAAAAAGCATATGTATGTGAATATATATTTCAGGTCTTCCATTACTGTTGGCTACTCATCCAAGATGTCTTTGAGACATTTTCTTTTCCTTGCTTCTTATCCATACTATGCCCACAACCCAAAGTAAGATGAAGCGCCATTATAGGTTTTTTGTCAGGAGTCCTAGAATAATCACTCCCTAGTTTTCTCACTTTCTCTAATGCTACCAGTGTATGCGCTGGGGAGGTGTTTGCTGAATTGTCAATCAGTGCTTATAGTAGCCACATGTGACTCAAATTTAGCAGCCATTAAACACTTAAAATAGTAAGGAGGAAGTTGAAACTCTCAGTTGGCTAAATTAGGATCCCTGGGACAGTCTTGTCTTTACTGCTTGCATTAGTTTCTCATCATTATTCACAGTGAAATTCAGGTGACAACCCCTGGTATTTCCTAAACCCTTTCTAACGATTTTACTCCAGGGGTCCTGGTGGACTCCGGCTCTGGTCAAATCTTACTTGAGTGTCAGGAATGGTGGACTTTGAGTGAAAATGGAATGGTTCAGAATATTTATGTTGAATGAGACAGTGTCTTTATTACGTAAGTTTTATACTTTATCTTTTTTTATTTCTGAGCCAAAAATAGAATACGTCAGAAGCAAAGGTCCTTTTTTCTCCTGGGAGAATTATAGCATCCTTAGTAACTGGTTAAGCAAAACTGCCTACGGTTTCTTGAGAATTAGGCATGCTTACAATTTGTCACAATACAATTCTGAACTTCCAGAGTCTTTAGAAATAACAATTTGTTACAGATGTGGAGCCAACTATGTAGTCATCTATACAGTTTTAGAGCTCTATCAGTTGTTTACTCCTTGGGATTTTTAACCACAGTTCTCCTCCAGAGTATCCAAAGTTCGAGACTATCTTTCCAGACAACTTGGCCAAGTTCATGACATCACCCTTTCTACTTCCTACCCAATGAACAATTACGTGAATGGGGTAAATATGAAAAAAAGAAAAACAACAACTAAAAGCAGAAGGCAGAATTAACAATTAAATTACTGGTAGCTTCCCAGTAGGTATGAAATGCTCCATTAGTGGAATATATTGCAAATAGGATGCCAGTTAACTAAGCTTTCCATATATGACAACTTACACAACTGGAAAAGTGCAAAGGAATGACACTGGGAGGAGATACGTAATTATGGGATGCGTCAGCCAGATGATGGTCAACTAAAATTGTCATTCACAGGTAGCTGATATTCTGAGAAAAAAAAAAAGCATGGTAGAGTTTCATTTAGCTGGGGACAAGTGTATCTATGTGTATATATACATAGAGAGCTAGACGACAGATACACATATAAATATATGCATATCTATGTATATATAATATATAGTTAAAATGACTCTCAAGGAATTGTTCAGAAAATTTATAGTAAGAAATTCCTTATTTGAACAGGAATGAAACATTTAGTAATAGGAAAAGTTTTTGTCTACGCACCCAACTAAATAAATGTTCAACATTTAAGGGCTATCATTTTTCAGAGCAAGCCAAAAAATTAGTGTGACAGATCTTAAAATTGCCAGTTATGATCCTGGCAGAGTTGGCCCTAGAAATCTCATTATGTTTTCCCATAAAAGGAGACCATGGCTTGATCATCTTGTTCTATTCTGAATGACACAAAAATGTCCTGATTACTGTTTTCTTTGATTCCCACTATCTGAAAATGAGAGTAATGAGATGCCATCTATACAACTTTTACCATCCAAGGGAAAATTATACAATTATACATAAAATACATTTACCTTTGCTATAGCTATATGAAGAGTTGTAATTACCCCTATTTTTGTAAAAGTATTCTGTTGTGTTATTTTTGAGAAATTTTATATGGTATAATTCAAATGCTGCTAACACTGCTTTCTAAAATTCATATTAAAAACAAGGCAACTTTGCCTGAAGATGTCTTTTTTTGCGATTGTAAAGGATGAACTAAATTATGAATGACTACAGCAGTAATGAAAGTACCTTTCTCTGTAGCCTCAGTAATCTTAACAAAGAAGCTAAAATGTTTAAAATTGTCTTCAGAGCTTTTGGTATATCTTAATGATGCCAGTTGTCATTTCATAATCCAAACTTCTCCATCATTCTGCAAGCAATTTAGTACTTTTTCATATAATTGGTCACATTTACTCCTTCGGATTTTGGGTTGCCTCTTTCATTTCCTCTGTCGGTCGCTCACCCCTCACCACCCCACTGACGAACCACTCAGGCTCCCCTAGGCCTGAGTGCCTTCCAAAGAGGCAAAGGAGCCAGGGCATGGCTGTGAGCAGAGCTTTTCTCTAACCCCAAATCTCATTAATTTAGTGCATTCATCCAGATGTAGAAGAGCACTTTATTGCAACTCTGAAAAGATGCAGCACCATGAAAGAAAATAAACATACCATCCAAAGGAATACTGAGCATATTTATAAACTGAATAGCTCTTCTGAAAGTATGTTAACTAAGAGTCTTGTTAGGCACGACTAGACCAGGTGTATACCCTACGTTTCAACATTAAGCTTGATTTTAGTTGAGACAGTATTCTCACTTAAGGCACTACCCTTTTGTTCATTTTTGAAAACTTTTTATTTTGAGATACTTATAGACTTCCAAGAAGTTGCAAAAATGGTAGAGTCCTCTGTAACCTTCATCGGAGAATGTTAACTTACATAACTATAGTACAATAGTTACTAGGAACCAGGAAATTGGCATGGGTTTAATACTGTTAACTAGCGTACAGATCTAATTCAGATTTCACCAGTTTTTACATGCAGTGCTTTGTGTCTGCTGTGTGTGTGTATAGTTCTATACAATTTTATCACACCTATATGCTTATGGAGCCACCACCAAAACAAAGATACAGAGCTGTTCCATCACCCCAGAGGAGCTTCCCTCCCCTTGTCTCCAGCAAACACTAAACTGCTCTCCATCTCTATAATTTTGTTATTTCAAGAATATTACACAAATGGCTTCATACAGTATATAACCTTCTGTTGAAGGCAAAATATTATTTTAATTTTGTTTCAATGATTTTATATTCAAATATCCTAATGCACTCAAATTTCAATAGTAATGATGCTTCAGGAAGGAATAAATTACAGCATAGTTCTATTAGCATTCTAATCACCTGAGGGGAGGCCAATACACTAGTAATATTTGCATATAGGATTAATATCTTCCGGCAAATGTGTGGGAAGTTAAAAACAGGGCACTTCCTTGATTGCAGAATTTCCTCAAGTTCTTATGTAACCTTGAGAATTCAGCCTTGAGAAGCTGGTCTGTGTGTAACTTTTGTGATTGACTTTCTTTCACTCAGCATAATGCCCCTGAGATCCACCCAAGTGGTACTGGCAATCTTTATTGTATGGATGTACCACAATATATATGTCTAACCATTCACCCTTTGAAGGACATTGATTTGATTACAATTTGGGGTTATAGCTGCTATGAAAATGATGTGCAGGTTTTGTGTGAACAGAAGGTTTCTTTTCTCTGGGACAAATGCCCAGGAGTACAATTTGCTGAATTGTATTATTCTGTTTTTAAAATTTTTTATCAAAAAAACAGATTTTTCATTAATTTTGATTTTTCAAAAGACTGCATTAAAATATTGTTTATTGTGATTACTGAGCTTTCAGCACCTTTTCTTAAATTGTGTACCTGAGGTAAGTGCCTCTCCTGTCTCGCCAGAATCCCAGCCCTGGATAAAAATACATTTAGTTTTATAAGAATCTGCCAAATTGGTTTCTAGCATGGCTGGAAATGTGGCTGTTTTCCAGAATGGCTGGAATTCCCACCAGCAATGTATGAGTGATTACTCAGCATCTTGCCAGCATTTGGTGTAATTGACGTTTTTTATTCTAGCCATGCCGATGGATCTGTGGTGGTATCTCATTGTAGTTTCAATTTGCATTTTCCTAATGGCTAACGAGGTTGAACATCTTTCCTGTGTTTACTTGCCATCTGTAAATTCTCTATGGTGAGATGTCTCTTCATACCTTTTCCCTATTTTCTAATGAGATTGTTTCATTGTTTAACTGTTCAGTTTTGAGAGTTCTTTATTGTTCTAGATGATAGTCCTATGTTGAATACGAGACCTGCAAATATTTTTTCCCAGTTGATAGCTCTTCATCCTTTTAACAAAGACTTTCACAAAACAAAAGTTTTTAATTGTGATGGAATCCAATTTACCAATTCTCCTTTTAAGGATCATGTTTTTGATGTCAAGTCTAAGAACTCATTGTTCAGTTCTGAATCCTAAAACTTCTCTTTTTTTTCCCTAAAAGATACACAGTTTTATGTTTTACATTTAGTCCATGATTCATTTAAGTTAATTGTTATTTATTTATTTATTTTTAAAATTGAGATATACTTGACATATAACATTATGTAAGTTTAAGGTGTGCAATGTGTTGATTTGATACACTTATACATTGCAGTTATTACTACCATAACGTTAGCTAACACCTCTATCATGTCACATAATTATCATTTCTTTTTCATGTGAGAACATTTAAGATCTAGTCTCTGAGCAACTTTCTGATTAAAAAGTGGGCAGAAGAACTGAGTTCATTTTTGTATAAGGTGTAAGGTTTGAGTCAATGTTGTTTTTGTTGTAGTTAGAGTTTTTATCTCAACAGGATCTTGAATTATACCAATTTTATGTCTAATTTGTATGGAAATTATACCATAATCGCTATTTGACTTATGAATATGATTAATATGTGATATCAACAGCCTCTACCCTAGTGTAGTACCACTGGGATGAGTTACCGGGAAATGAATTGGGGCTTTGTTTTTCGATTGTTCATGTGTTTGCTTTTAGTGACAGATTTTCTAGTAAAAACATTAAAAGATCATTTGTCTCTTCCTAAGTACCCTTGATTATAAAAAAATACTTTTGTAACACTCTAGCTATTATTCTGAAATGAACAACAGCTATATGGATGTTGTATTGGAGACTTAAAATCCATGAATTGATATGTCATTGGTTTCATGATAGCAAAATGGTAATCAACTTTTGGTAATGTTCTGAAAAACAATGTACAATCTCTTCTAAATTTACACAACATCTTCATTCCTAGAAATTTACATAATAATAAAGTATTTCTTATGTTTATTTTTAATATGGAGTTAAATTTTCGCCTGGGGCAAACATGAGTAAATCTTTCTCCTGTGTGAAGATAACTGTAGAGATACTTGAAAGAGACAAGTCTTTGCCATAAAGGAGTGTTTTTTACACTGCAGAATATCCAGCATTCCCAGCCTCTAATCAAACGCAAGTAGTACCTCCAACAATTATAAACACCCAAGCACTCTCACACATTTCCTAAATGCCCTGTAAGGGTTGAACATCATCACAACTAAGAAAATCTAGCTTATTCCAAATGCTACAAAATCTCATTACTGCAAGCACCAAGTAAATGAGCGAATCTAGCAACAAAAAAAGGGAGGGAAGAGGGAGAGGAGAAAACATGGAGCAACCAAAGTGTAAGTTATAGGTAGGGTATTAGAGTTGATATATTTGTTCATGTTGGTGAATTGGAGATTCCAAGGGAAAACTAAATGAAATAAATCATGGTAAAGAATGATAGAGCATGGAAATTTACTTCTTACTTATAACAACAAAATACATTTTCATGTTGGAGGAGAGAATTAAGTTTCCTCTATTTAATGGTATTTGTTCAGTAAGCTTTTATATTGTATGCAGTTCCCTTGAAATATAACTCCGAATTCATATAGAGATTTGCTCTCCCACTCGAATGGTATTGCTAGGTTTGAACTATTGATCTGTGGTGTTTTAACAGCACTGGAGTTTACCAATAAAATAGCAATATAAGTATTTAGGTTTAATGCCTATATTGTGAGGTAAATGTGAGAATAATGCATGAGGATATCCTCAAAATTCTATTTACAAATGTCTTTCTCTTAATGAGTCTAGATAGAGATAATATTTCTGTATGGTATCTAAATGCCTAACTAGTTATTTCCAGGAAGTCTGTTCTTAGGAATTTAACATGTATTCGAACAACTTGCCTTTTTATTCCAGTATTTATTTGAATATGCTAATTCCTATTTTGGGCTAAAGGAGTTGAATTTAATGATGTGGCTAATTTTCATACAGCATTATTTATGATAGCAAGACTCTTCCTTCTTGTTCACCATTATCACACAGTGCTGCTCTGGGACTGGAATAAACATACTGATTAATTTACCATTAGTATATCTGGTTTCTCTTTATGCAAAATGTTTGAGAATTAAGTTGCAAAGTGCTCTCATATCCAAAGGGAAAACTGTATTAGCAACAAAAATTAATACACATGACTAAAAGTCATTAAGAAAAATAATTTATGAAAGTCATAGCATAAAAGCAAATATCTAACATAGCATACTCTCATTTCTGGAGTTAATAGACTACTGTTCCAACACACTACGGCACTTGTGAAAAAACGCTTGGAAAACAAGTATCTACTAATAGATGACAAGAATAAGGTAAACAAGATCAGATATAAAAGCATTTTAGTATAATTCATATAATATGAAATGACAATTAAAATCAATATCTTCACCTAATTTCTCTTCAATTAAATTCAAAATTTTTCCACTTCGTCCATCATCTTTATTCTCAGGGCACGACTTTGCATCCTTTTCTGCTGTGAAATTTGAAGCCATTACCACCATATCTACCTACAGACCTACAGTTTCTGTATCCATGTGCTCTACCTACTCACCTATTATAATAGATGAACAACTGTAGCCATTTCCCTCACTTGGGTATTAGATCCTATTCCTTCTCACCTACTCAAGTATTTTGCCATAGAATTCTCTCTTCTCCATAATCAATTTTTCCTCCTATATGATTATTTTAATCAGCACAGAAGCATGCCGTTTTTCTCCCATTTAAACAGGGAAATCTCTTGGGCTTCCCTGGTGGCACCATGGTTAAGAAACTGCCTGCCAATGCAGGGGACTTGGGTTCGAGCCCTGGTCCAGGAAGATCCCACCTGCCACAGAGCAACTAAGCCCGTGCACCACAACTACTGAGCCTGTGCTCTAGAGCCCACAAACCACAACTACTGAGTCCATGTGCCACAACTAATGAGCCCACATGCTGCAACCACTGAAGCCCGCGTGCCTAGAGCCTCCACTCCGCAACAAGAGAAGCCACCACAATGAGAAGCCCACGCACCACAATGAAGAGTAGCCCCCGCTCGCTGCAACAAGAGAAAGCCCACGCGCAGAGACGAAGACCCAACACAGCCAAAAATAAATAAATAAATAAAATATAATCTTATAATCTGGTCCTGCCTGCAATCTATTCTGAGTCCCTATTCGGGAAAGTTCTAAAAATAAATAAATAAAATAAAAAGGGAAATCTCTGACTCCACTTCTTCATCAGCTAAGCTCCCTATTTCTGCTCATCAAAGAGCTGTCCAAACATCAGTTCATCCCATTCTGCTCTCTCCAGTCTCCTTTAAACCCCCTCCATGTAAGCTATCATCCCACACTTGAATGCAGCTAATTTTGACAAATTGCTTAAACCCAACAGTCAATTTTCAGTCCTCATCTCCCTTGACCCAGCAGCAATATTTGACACTGATCATCCTTCTTTTTGATCACTTCCTTCTTGACACAGTCTCTTTCCTTGATTTTCAGAAAACTACACCCTCCTACCATACCTCTTACCACACTGTCCTCTTCTTATCAAGTCTCCTTTTCTTATTCCTCCTTTCTACCCAACCTCTTAAAATTGCAGTGTTCTGGACTCAGTCCTTAATCCTGTACTCCATCCACACTCACTATATCAGTGATCCTATATAGTCTCTTGGATCTAAAGGCTGTCTTTGTACCAATAACTTTCAAGTTTATATCTCCAGCCCATACCTCTTCCCTGAACTTCAGATTCATGTATTCAAATCTCTACTCATTTCTCCTTGGGTCTCTAATAAACATTTGTATGTGGATATCTAATAAAAATTCTACTTGGATATTTAGTAAATATTTTCATTTGGATGTCTCATAAGTATTTCAAACTTATGCAATTCTGACCCCCCCCCAACTGCTTTTACCTGTATTCTTCATCTAAGCTGACAACTCTATCTTTCTAAATCTAAATGCTCAAGCCAAAAAATTTAGATTTATTATTGAATCCTTTCCTTCTCTCACACCTACAGCTGATCCTTCAAAAAACTCTCTTGACTATATCTTCAAAATACATCAACAATTTTCTCACCATTCACATTTCCACTTCTAACACCCTGGTGTAAAGCACCATCTTCTCTGGTTAGGATTATTGCGGTAGCCTTCTAGCCAGGTCCTTGCTTCCAGCCTTGCCCCATACAAGTACTCTCAATAAAGCAGTGAAAGTGATTGTTTTAAAATGTGAGTTGAATTATTACGTCAAACCTACCTCAAAGTCTTCGAAGGTCTTCCCATTTCCTTCAAAGTCAAATCTGAAATCCTTATAGTAACTATATATTCCTACCTGACTTCTCTCCCCCCACCCACCCCTCTACCTGTTTCCTCTCACTCTCCCCATCATTTCCTCCACTCCAGCCCCACCGCTCCTTTGCTGCTCCTAGAATATTCCAAACATAGTCTTATCTTAGGGCCATTGTCCTAACTCTTCCTTAACTGTTGCCTGCAATTCTCTTTTCCTAGATATTCACTAGCAACCTCCTTTTCATTCGTCAAGTTTGGCTCTTATTTTTAGTTAGATCTTCTTCCATAAACGTATTTAAAATGGAATCTCTCCATCCCAGGATCAACATTTCTGATCTCTTTTTTTTGTTTTTGCCGGTACGCAGGCCTCTCACTGTTGTGGCCTCTCCCATTGTGGAGCACAGGCCCCGGACACGCAGGTTCAGCGGCCATGGCCCACGGGCCCAGCCTCTCCGCGGCATGTGGGATCCTCCCGGACCGGGGCACGAACCCGTGTCCCCTGCATCAGCAGGCGGACTCTCAACCACTGCACCACCAGGGAAGCCCCTGATCTCTTTTATTTTGCTCTAATTTTGTAAGTAATATTTATTTTCTAACATTCTATATAATTTACTTGTATAGTTGAGCACAGGGATTTTGTACCTGCTTTGTTTACTCATGTATCCCATTCACTTAGAACATTGACAAATAGTAGGTATTGACATATAGTAGGTACTCAATAAATATTTGTTAAACAAATGTTATGTGAACAATTTATTTTCATCTGTATGTTCACTATGATATTTCTCAGATTTTATTGGCTCTCCTGGACACCAGACCCAGGTAGCGTTTATCACATGACTATAATGTTAGGATCAAAATTTAAAGGTATTTCTATTCATCACAGAATCAATGATCCAAATTCAAATGTAAACACTCAGTGATCACAATGTGCAATTTCTCTCCAATTTTCAGTATTCATTCAATTGCATGCATCTCCTCTTATTTCTTGTATATTTTCTGTGTATTTTGGAAAGATGTGTTAGTATCCCACCAATATTAGAAAAGAGTGAGTGTATAGTTATATTTGAACTCTATAATCCCAGGATCCAAATTGTCCTATGACAACCATAGTAAGAACCAAATTGGCAAACATAATTTCAGAGTTTTATATTAAGGAAAATCATAATAAAATGGAAAGAACAAGTGTAAAGCCTGTTTTGCCAGACTGAGTGGTTTTTAAGAAGAAGAAAGACAAAGGGAGGATAAATAAATCAGATAGCAGGTCCTTGCTCCACCTGCCTCAGAACCTTTATGGGGAAACCTAAGAACATTGAGAATTGAGGCTTAATTGATCAGGAGTAGCAGAGGGAGAAGAGAATTAGGAAGGGCTCCTGAAGGCCCATAGGAGCATCTACTAATGGTAGGCAGAATTCTTAAATGGTTGCCAAAGTTGTCCTGTCCTCATCCAAGGAAACTGGGAATATGATGAGACAGCATGCCCATGAATATGTTATGTTGTATGGCAAGGGCACTTTGCAGATGTAATGCAGCTGGTCTCGAGGAACAGAGAGCAACCCCTGGCAGACAGCCAACAAGGAAAGAGGACCTCAGTCCTACAACCATGAAGAACTGACTTCTGCCAACACCTGAATGAACTTGGAAGCAGATTCTTCCTCGGAGTCTTCAGAAAGGAAGGTAGCCTGATTTAGATGATTTAGACAATGAGATTTTAGAATTTTTAAGCTGATGAGATACAGACGAGAAAACAACTTAATATGACGCTGTGATGAAAAGAAATTTTGGATACCATGGAACAGGCGAAATGTATTTTGCTTTCGGGAGGGACATGAATCTTTGGGGACTAGAAGGCAGAAGTGTAGTAGGCAGAATTCTAAAGATGACCCTCCCAAGATTCCAGTCCCCTGGTTTTTCAAACACTAATCTAGGTACTGCTTTGGAGGGATTTTACAAATGTAATTAAAGTGCCAAGTCAGTTAAATTAAAGTATGCAGATTATTCAGGTGAGCCTGATCTAATCAGATAAAAGCTCTCAAAAGCAGAGTGTTCTCTTGTTGGTGGCAGAATGGAAGAAGACAGCAGAGATATTTGAAGAATGGAAAGAACTTGGCATTTGGTTGCTGGTTTGAAGTTGGAGGGAGTCACACAAGAAGGAATGTAGGCAGGCTTACAGAACTGAAAGAAAGGCCCTCAGCCAACAGCCAGTGAGGAACAGTGTTGGACTTCAGCTTCCAGCTGCAAGGAACTCAATTTTACCATCACCCCAAATCCAGAGAACAATATATCAACCAAGGCCCCACTTTCTCTATCCAGATATGAGTCCACTCAATCAGACACGATCCTGAGGTATAGCAGTGAGGGGATGAAACTTGAAGACTCTTGACCTAAAGAGAATGATCAATACAAAGGCTACTGTGTAAAACTAATTCTGATAGGGAGTTAAAATTTAGGTAGACTAACTACCTGTACTGAAAAGAACTCATTAAGCCAGGAAATACTGAGATCTCAGCAAGTAAAAATTCCCTTATCACCTAGTGGAGAGTATGCTCAACTATTGGAAATAAAGAATCTACTTTGTCTCGTTGAGTAGAGAGTGATTGACTTTTTTACTTTGATAGATTAGTATAGTAAATATCAATTCATGTGTATCATTTATAGAAATGAAAACAAAATGACATGCTAAAATAATTCATTTATCTAAAAAATTCTTACCTCCATAAGAGATGCATAGAAATCAGTAAATAAAAAGATTTCAAGTAGTTTATCATGCATATTGTATAATAAGTGACTAGAAGCAAAACTCAATAAATTGCACTTTAATGAAAAGTTCAAAACCTTGAAAACTGTTCTTGCCTTTATTTCCCCACTTCTAAATTGAGCAAAATATTACATGCTTATGGAGGTATGTAATGTGATAATGAGATAGGTTGTGTTTTATGAAGAGATTGTAAAACCCATGAAAATTTGCCCACAGCTAAGAGGAAATTAGGCCAAGCATAAAAAGCATACAGCTAGTGGAAAATAAGAATTTTAATAAAATTGAAAATACAACCCATCTTCCTTTCTTCTACTTCTTCAGGCTACCAATGTCCTTTCTGAGCCATGTTTCATTGTTATAACATTGATAAGTTTGAAGAAAGCAAATAAAAGTTTTGAGAGTTGGCAAAATAGTTTTGGATGTTGAGCCATCTGATAGCTGATAGAGCAGAGTTAGTTCATTGATAGCATTAAATTTGGTTGTCATATGAATGGTATAATAAATAGCATAACTAAAAACGGGTAATATTTTTACATGTGAGCATTAGGATAAAATAATAGAGTTTAGATATAGAAAATAATTTTGAGAAGTCTAATACAGCCTCTCAATTCACAGCCAAGCAAACAGAGGATTAGGAAGAGAAGTAGTTATAGACATAAATAAATAAAGTGAAAAATCTGAAATTTGAGCCTATCTCTCCTGATCCCATCTACGTATACTTTACCAGATAGAAATAATTTGTAAATAAAAGGAAAAAATAATAATTTGTCCTAAAAGGAAAAAAAGTTAATCTAATAATAATATTTGCCTTTTAAAATGATCGATATTACCAAGATTACCATCAAAATCAGGTAGTAAAATATTGCCAGCGCTTCCAGATGGACTTCCTTTGTTCCTATCTTTAATAAAACAATACAGAAAGGAATATAATTAGTCAAGGGAAACTCCAGCTGTATTTGAATCTATCCAAATTGATGACAAACAGCTTAGCCTTTCTCTAGTCTCGAAGCATAATGAAATTCCTTTCTGCAGTGTTCATTCCTCTTTGGTGATATCATGTTCATGTAGTAGCACTGACAGCTGAGACCTTTCAAGATACACATAAGACAGGAGAGGTAAGTAAGGCCTTTTGTGTATCTTGCCAACTGTTCTCCTAGAACAAAAGTTCCATTTTTACTATACCTGTGTACACACATGCATATGCAAATACTGACACACTCATGAGGAAATGCATTCATTTTTTTTTTTAACTTTTAACTTTAGATGGGTTTACAACAAAATGAGTCCTAATTTGTGGGTTTATTTCTGTGCCTACAGCTGCGTTCTCCTTCCTAAGATTTCCCTATGGCTTGGTGGAAGAGAATGAGGTCAAAGATAAACACTATCCTATAGATTCCTGACTTCAGCCGCTGGCCCCTAGGAATTACGCTTTACCCACATCTAGGACGGCTGAATACTTAAATAGCTTGGAAACACAAATTAAATGAATAACATCGTTTCTTCTTTCATCTACAGGGTAATTTGCACTGGTACAAGGAACAGAACTGGTGGAAGCATGGTTCATTGTGTTCAGCATTAAGTTAAATTCTAAAGATGCAAAACAAAAGGAATAATACACTGCTGGCAAAATTACAAAGACAGTGAGGGCTAATTCTAAGGCCTTCCACAGGGGATAAAGGGAAAATTGAAATATCTAAGTAAAAAAATAACCCTTTCTCATGAACATTTTTGCCTTGTGCTGTGGGGTAATTAAAGTCAATTACTGGAATAGGGACAAAAATCTACTAAAGCATCATATGTTATTTGTGACTGGGAGATCATAAAAAGCATTGGTTTTAAAAAGAACAGGAATGTCCTTTGCTCAGCCTGTCATCTTTAAATCTACTCTGTTCAACATGGCACTAAGGGCTTCACATTTGTATAACACAGCCTGAACCAACAAGTGAGTTTTGAAATGAAGGCAACCTTTCCAGGATGGTGACATTGTCAATGTACACTTAAATTTTCATATCTTATGAAATGAGATAAGAACCATAGATGAAAATGAAACTTTCGTCAAAGCGGCTGAAGTGTTTAAATTTCCTATATAAAAATCAGAGTCTTATGGAAATTTCGAGTCTGATGCTGGGACTTTAAGTTCACAAGGAAGGCATGTGGGAAGAGAAGATGGGTAAGTAGAGGAGAACGAGGACAACCTGGAACCACAATATGGGCTAGAGTCCATGAGGATGGGTTGAAACCTGTGTCAGTTTATTGGTCTCTGATCTTGAGGGTATGGAAGTCCAGCAGGGGAAGCTGGTGCCCTTCATCATGCCAGAGCAAAGTAGAGCATTTGCAGGACAGGTAGCTGCCCTATACCTATGATATGAGCCAGCAGATAAGCTACAACAGGGGTGAGTTGCAAAGTGGCCATTGCCTTGATTCCATCCTCCAGATCTCACTCAAGCACCTCTCTTGTTGCCCACTTTAACTAGAAACCTACAGTGAAACTTTAAATAATGGTGTTTTCATCCAAATGGCTTCCCAATGACAGAATGCATTTTATAATACCCAACAGAAGAGCTACACACCCTCTGATTATCAGAGAGGAATCTTACTTACAGGAAAGAAAATAGGACATAATTTCAGTAACAATAGCAACAAAGATTCACTGTATTTAAAAACCCTATTATTCAAAAGTTCTTAAGTATTTGGGGATGGTAGTTATAATCGTAAGATTCATGCATGCTGCGTATATATAACCAAAGTTAATTCCTTTTCATGGCTGAGTAGTATACTATGAGAATACATTATGCCTTATTTAATCTTTCGCCTATTTTTGGACATTTGAGTTGTTTTCAGTGTGGGGCTAGTACAAATATTTCCCATATAAGAAGAATAATGTTTTACCTCTCTTGTCAATCCAAAAATTGTCTAATATTTATTTTTCTTTAGGCATTCATCCAGAGTGAATTATTAATATTTGTGAACACTCTGGTTATGGATATGGCAAGAATAATTTTTACAGCTTTAGGGAAGTATAACACATAAAATTAAATGCCTATATATAGTCAATTATAATAGCAGTTAATTTTAACAGAAACATATAAAGTGTATTGTTTTCTCAGTTTTCACACATACACACACAGTGAAACATCACAACAATCAAGATAATTAAAATATCTATCACCCCCCAACATTTACACATGCACCTCTGTAACTGCTCCTTATGCCTCTACTCCTAACTCCCACCCTGAGACAATCTCTAATCTGTTTTATGTCTCTACAGATTAGTTTGAATTTTCTAGAATTTTATGTAAATGGAACCATAGAGTATGTACTCTTTTTTTGCTCTGGTTCCTTTTCGGCATAACAATTCTGGGATTCATTCATGTTCTTGTATATAACCAAAGTTCATTCTTTTTTATGGTTGACTAGTACACCATTATAAGAGTATTACAATTTATTTAATAATTCATTTATTGATGGACATTTGGGTCATTTTCAGTTTTCAGCTGGAACAAGTAAGGTTTTCTGAACATTTGTACACATATCTTTGTAGGGAAATATGCTTTCATCTCTCTTGCGTAAATACCTAGGAGTTAAATAGCCAAGTCATTTCATAGTTATGTGTGTAAATGTTTTTCCTAAGATGATTGTGCCTTTTTACATTTCCACTAACAAGTTATAAAATGTCAAGTGGTTACAAAACCTTGCCAAAATTGTTTTGGTCAGGCTTCTAATTTTAGGCATTCTAATGAGTGTGTAAAGACATCTCATTGTAGTTTTATTTTAAAGACTTTTTTGCTATGGACCGTTTTGTTTTAAAGTTTTTACTGAATTGTTACAATACTGCTTCTGTTTTACGTTTTGGCTTCTTAGCCATGAGCCATGAGGGATCCCAGCTCCCCGATCAGCAATTGAACCTGCACCTCCTGCATTGGAAGGTGAAGTCCTAACCACTGGACCACCAGGGAAGTCCCTCATTATAGTTTTAATTTGCATTTACCTAATGACTAATGATGTTGAGTATCTTTAATTCATGGTTTTTTTTGGTTTGTTTTTTTGGTGAAGTGTTTGTTCACAATTTTTTGCCATGTTCTAAATGGGTTGTTTACCACCATATTATGTATGGGTAGCATGTTATTTTTACCTAGGTGATAGAAGTAATCCCCTAGTCCTAGAATTTTCTGTTTACAAATTTAATTTGTTTAGTAGAAAAAGCACTATTCATTTATCTATTTCTTTTTGA
This sequence comes from Monodon monoceros, assembly GCF_005190385.1. Classification (NCBI taxonomy): domain Eukaryota; kingdom Metazoa; phylum Chordata; class Mammalia; order Artiodactyla; family Monodontidae; genus Monodon; species Monodon monoceros. Next base: position 94,930,581 of record NW_021703776.1, on the reverse strand, counting down.
GGGAACCTTGGTAATTTGTGTCCTTCAATAAATGTTACATTTCATTTAAGTTGTCGTATATTGGCATAAAGTTGCCCATAATATTCCCTTATTATCCTTTTAAACTCTGTAAGCTCTGTAAGCTCTGCCTCCTCTCTCATTGTTGATATTGATAATTTGTTTCATCTCTTCCCTTGAGATTGGCTAGAAGTTTATCAATTTTATTAACCTTTTCAAAAAGCCAGATTTTGGTCTCTTTATTTTTCTCTAGTTTCTCTGGTTTCTGATTTCTGCTTTTACCTTTCTTCTGCCTGCTTCAGGTTTAATTTGCTCTTCTTTGTAAAGCTTTTTGTAAGGTGGAGCTGAGGTCACTGATTTCAGTCCTTCTTTTGATATATATATTTGTCACCTCTGACGCTGTAACTTTTATCTCTAGAAGCTGGATTTGAATCTTATTTTATCCTTCATTTCTCTACTTAACATGCATAATCTTTCTTCTAGTTTCTTATACATATGGCGTATAAGTATAATAACTTTTAATATGCTTGTCAATCCCATCATCTGTGTCTTCATAGGTCTATTTCTATTCATTGATTTTTTTTTTCTCATTCTGAATCATATTTTCCTTCTTGTTTGCATACCTAGTCACTTTGGATCAGATGTTAAACATTGTGAATTTTACCTTTTTGGATTCTCCATATTTTTATACTCCTTTTAATATTCTTGATCTTTATCTGAGGTGCTGTAGAGTGACTTGGAAACAGTTTGATCCTTTCAAAGCTTGCTTTTGTATTCTTTTAGGTGAGAGCGGACAGAACTTTACTGGAGAACTAATTCTGCTCCACTACTGAGGCAACACACTTCTGAGTACTCTATCCAAAGTCCTTTAATTACAAAATGGCAATCCCTCTGAATCACGGGAGCAAGAACTTTTCTCATCCCTTGTGACCTCTGTAAATGTTTTTCTTTAGTCCTTTTGCTTGATCCTTTCCCAGCCTTAGATAGTTGTCTCACATGCATTCATCAGTACTCAGCTAAAGACTTGAAAGAAAACCTGTGTGGCTGTTCAGATCCACATACTTCCTCTCTCTCTCCCTTTCTCTTTCTCTCTCTCCCTCTCTCTCTCAGTTGGTAATCTGCTTTGCAAATTTTAATTGCTTTGGTCTCCCCTCTTTTCTTCAACTCAGCCAGTCCAACAGGCTCCAGTTAGCTGAGCCAATCAGAAAGCATCCCTCATATTTTTCCCCTCTCTCAGAGGTCACTGTCCTGCCCTGTTTGATGTCTAATGTTTGAAAATCATTGTTTTGTATATTTTATCTGGTTTTTATATTGTTTAAGGTAGAAGGTAATTCTGGTCCTGTTACTTCACCTTCCCAAGACTATTTTAACATCTTCTTTTTCATATCAATGTGAAGGAGCATGAGATTTAGAATCAGAATATCTAAATTCAAAATCTAATTTAATTCTGACCAGCAGTGTTCGGTCCATAGCTTGTTTTTTTACAAACTACAGCAACTTTGGCAAGTAATTTATTAACTCACTGTAAAACTGTTTTTCCCCTTTTATAAAGTAAGGAGGGTTATAGATGTTATGCTTATTTATGAGGTATTTTGCGTGTGGGGGCTTGGGGGGGAAGGATGAACACTAAATTATGGGAAATTGTTTTGTAACTCCACAGCTGAATTATCCTTTCCAAATCTCGTGCAATTGTCTGCTTTATTGAATTTACAGTTTAGGAATGGATTCTTGTCAATAAAGTATTCTAAATACTAGCATAATTTTCCATATATTCTATTGGTTTTTTTCTGTTTATTTACATTTTTAGGCTGAATATTATCAACTTATATTACTCCCTAAGGATTTATTAAACTTTTCATCTAGAAAATGAGATGGTCTCCAGTTGTATTTGAAATCCAGTTATCCAGCTGGGGAGTGTTAATGTTTAAACGGTAAGGCAATTGTATATTACTGTTACTAGTAACAAGGCAATTTTTAATTCTGCTTTATACTAAGAAGTCCTTGTCACCTCAAAAACACTACAAGATTTTCGAAAAATTTTGGAGAATCTGAGCCCATTTTAGTCAATGCAATGATAAGGAAAACTTGGTTAAAAAACAACAACAACAAAAAGAAGAGGCCCTGGATTTAGGATTAGAAATGACTTTACAAAAAATATCCTGGAAATACATGTTGATTACATTTTATTTTAAATACTTTCTATGTCCTCTTACCTCTAATGATATTTTTTCCTATATGTCTTTCCCAGTATCCTCCTATTCACTCCTGCTCCCCCTGCGAAAATAGCTCTTGGGAAAAGGTTATGAAAAACTCATACTATGGAAGATAAGTCATTCCAGGAGATAATACAGAGGTTTTGTTTGCTTTGGGTTTCTTTTTTTTGTTTGTTTGTTTTCATTTGGAGTTAAAAAAGTAACACAGACACTTTTTTAGCTTAGTTCAGAGAACGTATGTTTGAAACAAATGACCTGAAATGTTGCCTCTAATCCTGATTCTTCTATTACTCTCTGAGTGAAGATTTGATGATGGAAATTCAACAGTTATCAAGGGATGCTGGTATAGAAATGATACGAAACTTCACTGATATTCTGAGGTGTGCAAAACACAGGACTGAGAGTCAGGAAACAATTTTGAGACCTGTGTCTGGCTCAGAGTCCCAAAACTCCCTTTACAGCCTGGGACAGAAATGTCTCTGGATGTAGTTTTCTCATGTGCAAACATAAAAATAGTTAAAAGTTCGGGTATCATCTACAACATTAAGCACAGAGAGTCCACACTAAAGAAGCTCAATATATGTTTATGAATTGAAGTATCTTATTCAGTGTCACAAAACTCTCCAGGGGAGTAAGCAACCTTATTCTACTTATAAACTTTCACCAATTTTCAAACAAAAGATCAAGTCCCTTGAACAAATGAATGTAAACAATTTTCATTTGTTTCTCTTCAGTTTGAGTTTCTGGAAAGACTGACCCAAGGAGAAAGAATAAAAAGAATGTCTTAACACTGGTTAATTAAAGTCTAGATCAAAGTAATTTGTTTGGAAATATGCTATTTCCACCAAAGTCATGACAAAAGCATCTGGCTACTAAGACTTTAGGGGACCTTTTGATTTTTTTTTGTTTTCAGGTAAGAGAAAGTTTACAGATGAATCAGTCTTCATTTTAATCTAGCATGAAACCCCCTTAAACCAGTTTTCAAAGTTTCTAAAGGAATTGTTTTGGAAAGTAAATTTTCAAATGAAATTTATAACTTTGGGTAAAAACTATACTATATTAATTAGGCAACAAACTAAAAAGTGATTTCTTTCTGATGACATTCTAATTTGCTTTTTGTTTCCTGAGAATAAGTCCATGTATTTCTTCAAAAGAAAATATTTGAGGGTTTTTAAATACTTTTGTATATTTAATGCCTTTCCTGCCCATACTTCAATCCATGGTTATTGATAAATTAATTGTTAATTAGTTGCTAGACTGTTATTAAAACCCATGCAAGAAGGCACGAATGATACTCTACAGAGTTTGTGCATTAACTTTGTCATTTGTGTACGTGTGTTTTATTTTGCTTCTCCCTTTAAAAAGCTCTGTCAAACTATCACCCCTACATATAAATCTAACTTTTGGTAGATGTGGAGGTTCCACAACCTAAAGGATAATTAATTCATCACAAGTTTTCTAATAAACAATGTGAGAGACATTTTGTTACTCTATTTATTCCAATTAAATATTTTCAAAGCTATGTTGACATTTGTTGACTATGTTTAGAGCTCTCTAGGACTGGGGAAAATAAACTCCAAAACTTGTTAGAGGAAGATACATTCTTCGGGATTTACCCTGCCATAGAAACATCTTTTTCACCCCACTCCTTAGACTACGGTGCTTAATCTTTAACGTGCACAAGGATCACCTTGGCTTCTTTGGAAAAATGTTCATGGTCCCAGCATATGTGACATGCTTGCCTCTCCTGGAAAGTTTCCTGACTCCATACCTATATCCATCTATCCCTGTAGGGAAAGGTTCCTCTTGTGTATCTTATTGGGAACAGTGATCCTCTCAGCAGGCTCTTTCATTGGAAATGATTTATTCATATCCATGATAAGGAAAAATAGCCTGAACTAATAAATCAATTACACTATGTGGAAGATCTCTGATTCATAATTTTCCGAACTGAAAAACCCAAGAATATGCAATGTTAGAACATAGTTGCTAACATTAGTGGTCACTGGTATCCTAGTTTTCCTGGGTAAGACTGACCTTCACGCTGGGGGATGTGGGACTTGAGGGTAAAGGGGCTTGTCTCACAGCCCTCCAAGTCCATTTCATTACTCATTTCCCTATTCTGTCATGCTCACCCATTCACTCATTTGGTAACTCATCTGCTCAAAACAAATTTATTGTGCATTTATGATGTGGCAGGCACTGTGCTGAGTACAGAGGATGAGACATTGTTCAATACTTGTTTAACCTCACATACCTTAATATTCAGCCCCACTCTTTTAAATATAGAAGGCAAGGCCATTCAACAGTTCAATGATTATTTTGCATAAATATATGTTTTCAGTTCATCTGATTTTCTAGGCATGACACGAGGCTCCTGGCACAGTGATGACTAAAATATTGTTGTTTCCCTCAGAATATCACAGTGCTAAATACAGGTAGGGAATAAAGGAGGCAATGACTGATCCTGGAGAGATTTTGTGAAGGTTTATTGAGTGAGGTAATGTTTATCTGTGTTCACTGAATTTAGCAGGCAAAGAGGAAGAAAGACTTTCCCAGAAGAATAAACAAGACAGGCTGGCAAGTGTCCATCCACTATGATATGTTCAGAAAAATGTTTAAATATATTCGGTGAGGTACACGGTGTCAGTCAGAAACTGGGAATTGAGACTTGAAAAATAAATTAAGAAAATATTTTGAAAAGTCTAATCCACCAAACTGTAAATTTTAGATGTTAATTCTTACTGTTTAGTCAGTGGAAAATGTAGGCATATGACTACCTTGATCACATTCCATCTTCAGGAGGATGCCATTAGAAAAGGCACTTGAGGAGGGGTAAGTGAGAGTATCGGGAACAATTGGGAAGTTGATACAAAAATGAAGGTGAACAATATTTGGGGAAGATGTTAAGGCAGTGACAGTGAGGATGGGTAAAGAGAAGTGAGGAGGGATGTATTTTATTTCAAATTAAGAGGATTTTATGACTGGTTGAACTTTACAACAGATGGCAAAAGAGAGAAAATCCAAAGACTTGACCATTTCAAACTTGAGAAGCAGAATGTTGATATTATTAATCAAACAGGGATACAGAAGGAGGAACTACCTCACGGGTGAAGAAGTTGAATTTAGTTTGGGACAGGTTCTGTGTTAGGACCTTTAGAACCCATAGTTGTAAATGTTGGCTAGGCTGCTGAATGGATGGATATAGATTAATCCAAATTGGAACTGAAGTTGTAGAAGATGAACCCTTGGTAGAGGGCATAATTTTTTGAAAAATATATTTTCAGTTATAGCAGGATTTTATAATCTGGCAATCCTACTCAGGTCTATATTTTTTCCTTGATCTTGATTGTGTTTGAAATTATTCTGGAAACTATTGTGTTACAGATTTTTTTGGCCAAGCAGTTTAGAGGATGAATGAGGAAATAGTTCTGAAATGAGAAACTACGTTGCCCAAATTCTCAGAGTTAGACTATTGGCATATCCAGAATTAGAACCCAGCTCTCTGATTCTCAAGTAAGAATTCTTTCTGCTGTATCGTGCTCACTACCAAAGAGCCCAGATATCTATATTTGACTAAAAAACAGCTACACAAAATGTAAAAAGGAAAAGAAAAGGAAGGAAAGTATTAGAGGACTTTGCAGAGTTATGGATATACACATCCACACACTCACATACAATCGCAGAAATTATTTTCCTTATCATTAAATCTACTTACTAAAAATATTGTGAATAATAAAATATCACTAACTGCATGCAAAAAATAAATAACAGGATGGTAACTGAATTGAGGGCTGAAGGTAAGTAGTAATATATAAAATAAAACAAAATAAAATAAAATGAAAGGGTCCTTTCATGAACCAACAATAATAATAATGTGCTAGATCAACTTAATTCTTTAACACCTAAACATAAATACCTAAATTGCTCCTCAGTTTCTACAAAAGAACATGCTGAGATTTTGATTCCTTTAAAATTGGAATTGCATTAAATCTACCAGTTTGAGGGAAAATGACATTTTAGCAACATTAAGTCACCTGATCTATGAATATGGGAAAACTGTTATCTATTTATTTAGATCTTATTTAATTTCTCTTAACAATGAATTGTTTTTCAGTAGACTGGTATTTCATCTGTTATATCAGACATATTCTTAAATATGGCTTTTCTTTGAAGTCTTGTGATTTCAAACCGTAACATATACAAACACAAAAGCATTTTCTGATAATGCTTCTATGGGTTGAACTGTATCCCCACAAAATTCAAATGTTGCATTCCTAACCCCCAGTACCTCAGAATGCGACCTTATTTGGAGATAGGGTCTTTACAGAGGTAATCAGATCACAGTGAAATATTTAGAGTAGGCTCTAGTCCAAAAATACTGGTAACCATAAAAAAGGGGAAATTTAGAGATAGGTATGCACAGGAAGAACACCATGTGACCATGAAGGCAAAGGTAGGGGTGACGCTTCTACAAGCCAAGGAACACCAAAGATTGCCAGCAAAAGACCAGAAGTAAGGGAGAGGCATGGAATGGACTTTCCTGACAGCCCTCAGAAGGAGTTAACCCTGCTGACAACTTGATCTCAGACTGCTGGCCTCCAGAACGGTGAGAAAATACATCTCTATTGTGTAAGCCATTCAATTTGTGGTACTGTGTTATGGCAGCCCTAGAGAACTTATCCAAATGCTATGCTATAAGATTCAGAATACCCTGGATTTTGTTTAAAGACTAAAAATAATTAATCTCCCATTTTAGATCACAGATCAAACCATGCCAAAGTCTCATCTATCTCTAAATAAATGGAAACTCCATCAACTCCTTCAGACTCCTAGATTATCACTCAGTAAAACCTCCACAGCACAAAGGAGGGAGGATTTTGGAAGTGAGGCTGGCCCTGGTCACTCTCTGCTCAGAAAAGGCCAACCAGAGCTGTCCTGTCCTGGAACTTGCCAGGCCCATGCACTGCACCGGACTCTTCCTGGGTGTCAGCTGCTCCTTCGTTCATGTGGCATGTTTGCAAGTTGCACTAACCCATTCAAGGCTCTACTGTACCATTTAGAGTAATTCACCAGTTTGGAGGTGGCTAAGACTAGCCCTCAATTAAACTAAATAATATCCTACAGGATTGAACGTGTTAATGTAGTTTTCGAAGTGGCCTCCTTTAAAGACACAATATGTCACATTCCAGACAATCCCCACCTGCCCAGGTAGCATCTTCTGGGAAAAAGCAGAATATGCACTCTTAGGGAAATGACAGACGCTTTACCATTCTGGGTTCCAACCAACAGAAAAACACCAAAGTTATTTATGTGGCCACCTCTGGGAACAATAAGCATGAGTGCATTCCACTTACATCTTAATTATTATTATTACACAGTAAGAAAAGAGAGGGTTACACAGATAATTGCAAAAGCAAAACTAACATTAACCTCAGAATGGCTAAGACCCTACATACTAATTTTAACCTTCACCACCTCTTAGGTCCATGTTTCCATCACTAGATGCCTTGTGTCTTCATGCTGAGTTCTTTCTTTAAATCCATATTCACAAATTACTCTCATTTGTGCTAGAGAATATAGAGTTATAATGACTTCAAGTTAATCTCAAAGGAACTCTGTAAGTGAATGAGAGAAGCAGAATACTTGGGGGAAGAAGCTAGGAAAAAGGTGGTTTTAGGAGATGTCAAGTTCAGCTTGATCCCACAGGGAGCTCTGGAGCAGAAGTTGCACCACAGTTGTACTGCCCAAAGCAAGGAGGCTAAACTGTTATATCCCCAGGGAAGGAGTACAAAGCCTCCCTGGGGTTCATCAGGCAAGGCAACTCCCAACAGCCCAAGACAATCCTCCAAACACGGTGCAACAGAGAGTCACCTGCAGCAAACATCAGTAGCGCCTAAGTCAACCCAGTCAAGAAGGTCTGGGTGGGACCTCAACAGCCTCTAAAAAACCATCAACGTGTATTTACTCAGTACCTAACTGACTTGTAGATGTATTAGGCAATTCATAAGCCCCACAATCCAGAATTTAAATCTTATTGAGAAGACAGGATATGTGTATGTGAAAAGTGAAACAATTCAAATAAGTTTCTGTTTTAGCACAACCTCTTATACTAAATCTGACAACCTTTGAATAGGTTACAGCAAAATCTTTGAGTTTATCTCAAATGTGTTTATATGTTATGTGTAAAGAAATGGACATTTTTAACATTAGCTTTCCTCACAAAGCAAAGAAACGTTCAAATTCAAGCTGCAGAAAAAATAATTTAAATGGGTTGAACCATTTTTGACGGCTGGAAAATATCTTACAAAGCCTTATATGTGAACATTCAATTCAATAAGAATTATCTCCATCAAATAAGCCAAACACCAAATGATATTGAAGAATGTTTTACCAGAACTACTATTTTATGTATTTCCCAATATCCATTTCCCATCCTTTTCTCAAGCATCCCAGTATCCCAAGTCCTGTAATTAAATGTTTCTAAAGAAGGTTAAGCATGAAGATAGTCCTCCCTCCTGTACTATACACATAGATATATACCAGACATTTGCCAAAAAAATTCTCTTACAAGGAAGTATTTTCAAGAATAATTAAATACTAAGGTCAATCAAATCTCATTCGGCATCCAAATACAGTTGAGTGGCTTAGACTAAGTCTTAGAGTTGTAAAATTCATAATTCTTGAAGAAATAAGGGAAAAAATGATTTTATGGTTAGAAAGATGTGAGGTAATATTTACCATTAGGAATAGTCCTGATGGCTATTAAAATTCCTAGTTTCACAAATAATATTGATAACAAAGATTTTCTGCCATGAAGTTTCATGTCCAAAAGAACTGGTAGTTATTTTCACAGTATGAGACCAATGGCAGAACGCCTGCTAGATGAATAGCTGCAAACACCTTCATAGCTGCTTAATAGTTGAAGGAAAAACAAAACAGTAATGATAAGGGTTCTGATCTGTGCCATATGTAGCCAAGTATGTGCATGGAAACTTAGTAGCTTCAAGAAAGAATATATTTCTTCTTCCTCAGAAGACCAATATTGATTTCTATATATTCTGACAATTGACCTGGAGCTGTATTTCCAGAATGCCTTACTCCTGATGAAGAGATGCCTGCCATACCAATAATGCTTATAATCAACGGTTCTTGACTGCTGGGTGCTGGATCAGACATGCAGTCCAAAATATGATAATTTAAAAGCAATTTAAGGATTTTACAGTTTATGCTTATGGTCATCTTTTTTTCCTGGCATTCATCATTTCAAGTATCAAAAAAAAAAAAAAAAAAGAATAGGGCCTGGAAAACCAGATTAAAACTGCAAAAACACAAAGTTCAGTCATGAAAAGCAAAGTACTTTCCCAGAATCAAGAAGGCATGCTTCTGAGTTATCCCTTTTTATTACCAAAGCAAGGGTGACTTTCGTTATTAGAAGTAGCAAAAAGACATTGAGAAACCAGTTAATTGAATAATATGAAAAAAATAATATATCAGTAAATCATACAGAGATGCTCACCAAAAAGATATGAATACTGGTTTTCAGACATACAGAAAACATTACTAAATGTTGATAGTTATCATGTAATAAATGTATATGGCTTGATACGATTTTTAGAGATTCTTAATTCTCTAAAGGTTTTGAAAAATTATATTTTTAGAATGTATTCTATGGCTTGGGAATCCTTCTGAGAACACTGGCTGTATCAACCACCTTGAAAGGAGAAGGCCAGGAAAATATTCCTCCCACAATTACATTAGCAGTGTTAAGATGACCTCACTGCCTCCAGAAGGGAGCTGTGAACTTGGCCTTCATGGTATAGTTGTCTCTCTTACTATGGTTAGCCAATGGCCAGCCTCTCTTAATCTCTGCCCATAACAAATATGAATCATGGGTTCATAGGCTACATTAACTCTATTCCAAGAAAAACAAGTTAACCTTTGTGGTCAGGGGAGGCCTTGCTCAGTTAGCAGCGGGTCTGTTTATCAGTAATGAAGATAAAATATCACGATATCAATAGACTTTGTAACTATAATGGATGGGTAACTCTCTCTTATTAGACACAACTGGAAATGATTTGTCTTCAATAATAGAGAAGGATGACAATGTGCCAGTAAATGATATTGTTGGGAATTACTTAAAATAGTTATTCCCCTTGGAAGTTCAATGCATGATGCTGGAGAAAAATAAGTTATCTGTCCATATTTTAACCCTATTTTAAAAGTAACCTTTGTAAATCTAGGGTGTTCTTATACTTTATCATTGAGATAAAGCCTTATGTCCCAAGGGTAAACCTGGAAAATTCAAACAGGAGTTCAGATCTTTGGCGTATATGCTAATGCCTTAAACAACAGCAAAGCAGTGTTTATTTGTGTGTCTATACATTTATCAATATAAATAAGCTATTTCTTTTTTTCTTACTTTGTTTTCCTTTCTAAGCATACTTCACTTTACTTAATGATGAGTACTAAAAGGTTGATCCCCAGTGGAAGTTTCCTTTATGGGTTTATTTTCTTATGGCTCAGGAAACACAAGAGATGCTTTATCATTATTCAATTATTTACTGAGTAAACACTAGATATAAATTAAAGGTATCTTTCTAACAATCTGTTTGATTGTTTATGATTGTCAAAAAATTCAAGCTATTAAGAGAACTCATCCATTTTTTTCAATCATCCAAATTCAATTCAACCATAAAGCATCCTTGCAGAATATGGAAGTAAAATATGACTCCTGGTAATATATAAATAGTTTACAATAAAATGCCCTACATTTATCAACACCAAGCATAGGATTTGAGCTAGTCAATGGTCAGTAGTTTAAATGTCATGACACACCTGATCAAAATAGGTCCTTCTTCAAAAGGAAAGCAAATTGTATGTTGTTACGCTTTCCATTTAGATTATCACCTCAAGAATAAGAGTTATTAGCCTAGCTTGTAATTAGATCCATACCTCCTTTTGTATGTATATCATAAGGATTTCATAAGCCAGTCAGAGAATGCAGATGGGAGGATAATGTATCCTTTTCTACATTCTGTGAGTTTGGATATTTTAATAATATATAAAGTAATATAAACAAATTCTAAGATATTGCAAATTTTTAACCAAGCATCCTGGGTTATTATACTTAATCTATGCACAGTCTTCTAACACTTATGCAAAGCTGTACTTTATTTTTGTTAATATTTAAAGCAATTTTATGTTGTTTTTTAAAAATTATTCAGGGGAATAATTTAAAAGTAAAATAAAATCAAACATAATTCAGTTATATGGTTTCACATGGGGCTAAGAGCTCAGAATTAATGTTATAATTTTGGATATGTTAAATGTGTACTGTTAATCCATTTTATCTTTCTTTTTCTTCCCAACATCCTCGGACCTATTTAACCTAATTACCTTCGTAAATATCTATCTACTTTACAAAACCAGGACTTCTGGAAACATCATTTTCTTTCCTGTTTCACACAACCCCTAATACTGTGTGTTAATATTTCTTCACCTTATTTTCTAAAATAATGTTTCTTTTTAGGATCATTTTTAACTGGAATGTGTAAACTTATTTGTTTGAATGTCTAAGTTTGTTTGTTTGTGATGGGTGGGAGTATGGTGGCCCCAGGGATAATGAAGAAGAATTGTATACCCTGTAGGGGAGAATCAAATTTTTCTTCTACCTTCTAGGTTCTTTGGCTGGTCTAGTAATTAAGTTGACACAAGACAAATTAACAGGAGAAAAACAAATTTAATTGTGTGTGTGTGGGAGCCCAATAAAAGTATGAGGCCCTAAGGCGGTCAAACAAATGAGGCTTACATGCCATCCAAAGCTAAGAAATGATTAGACAGAGGTCTGGGGCTTCACAGAGGGGGAGGGCAATTCACAGGAACACAAGAGGGACAGATGTTAGGTAATCAGATGTCTGCCCTGCCATGCAGGTGAGTGTTTTAGATAAAAAGTGATCTCTGGTAACAGTTCTCTTTCCTGGCCCGGCCCCCTATCTAAATTCTTTCAGGCAGTTAAGGGAGAGGTAAAAGTTTTTCTTGAGTCTGATGGATCTTGATTGCCTTGGGCTCAAAATATTCCACAGGCCAAAGTGACACATTGTGGGGTGACATATTCTGCTCCCCTTCACCCCAAGGCTGAATCTCAGGACAGTTCTTAGAGAAACAACAAATGATGTGAAGAACTGGCCTCGATGGCAGTCATTATCCCTGGGGCCCCCGCACTCCCACCCATCACAAACAAACTTAGACATTCAAACAAATAAGTTTACACATTCCAGTTAAAAATGATCCAAAAAAGAAACACTATTTCAGAAAATAAGGTGAAGAAATATTAACATACAGTATTAGGGGTTTGTGTGAAACAGGAAAGAAAATGATGTTTCCAGAAGTCCTGGTTTTGTAAAGTAGACAGATATTTAAGAAGGTAATTAGGTTAAATAGGTCCGAAGATGTTGGGAAGAAAAAGAAAGATAAAATGGATTAACAGTACACATTTAACATATCCAAAATTATAACATTAATTCTGAGCTCTTAGCCCCATGTGAAACCATATAATTGAATTACGTTTGATTTTACTTTTAAATTATTCCCATGAATATCAAAATTTTCAGGGCTTAGATGTTTTATCTCTCTTATTTACTACTGTATCCCTGGGATAGAGAGTGGTGACTAGTAAAAACAGGAATCACTAAATATTTGCTGAATGAATGCATGGATAGATGGTTGATGATTAGATGGATAGATACGTCTTACATTATATTTTGGACACATTTGTGGTCTTAACTCTTCTAGCTTCAGATTTTTGTTATATATGATAAAAAGCAAAATTAATATTATCACAAATAGATACCACTATAAATATGAATAGGGAGGCGTAGGGTTTCTACAGAAACATTTATTCTTGTGTTTCCATGGTGACTTCTGGTGACACCTGTTTTATTTCTGGTTTTTTTTTTTTTTTTTTGCGGTACGTGGGCCTCTCACTGTTGTGGCCTTTCCCGTTGCAGAGCACAGGCTCAGCGGCCATGGCTCATGGGCCTAGCCGCTCCGCGGCATGTGGGATCTTCCCGGACCGGGGCACGAACCCATGTCCCCTGCATCGGCAGGCGGACTCTCAACCACTGCGCCACCAGGGAAGCCCTGACACCTGTTATTTATTCAAATAATTTTGCTTTTCTGCCTAAGGCCTGACCTAAACTCCAAGATATGAAGATTATCCCTAGTTTTCTTTGATGTAAGAGAGGAAAAAGAGAGAAAGGATATAAGAATATGAATATCTCTACACATCTAAACAGTGATTTTCTTTCTTGTTGTAAATAAACAAGTAAACAACACAGACATTAATTATAATGTTAAATTTGAACATAATCTATACTGTACCTCTATAAAGTTCCTTTATTAAATATAATGGTCCAATTCTGCACAGATTTCTTTTCTATTTGGAACAAATAGTTATTGCTAAATTTGTGATTTCCAAATTAGCCTTCTTTAAATGAATAAATGAAGATGTGGTACATATATACAATGAAATATTACTCAGTCATTAAAAAGAATGAAATAATGCCATTGCAGCAACATGGATCGACCTAGAGATTATCATACTAAGTGAAGTAAATCAGAGAAAGACAAATATCATATAACTTATATGTAGAATCTAAAAAAAAGGTATATATATATAGAGAGAGAGAGAGAAAGAGAGAGAGAGAGAGAGAGAGTATGCCTATATATAGTGCATGCATATATACACACATATAACATATATATAAACATACATATGTATATATCCTATATGATTCTGGTTTTCAGTAAGCTTGCTAAACTCTATTTTGAGTCAAAACTATAAAAAAACCCAAGGATTCAGTTTCATGACTGAGTACCAAATTAATAAACTAAAATCAGCATATACTCTCATATATACACACATATATAACTGTTTAGAAGATACAGTGGAAGAAAAGTTTCTACTTACAATGGCAGAAACACCAAAAACAAAAGATAAAATACAGAGGTGATCACAAAATGTCAATAACACAATAGAAATATGAATAAAAACATGAATTTTTCCCCCAAAGATGAAGTGATTCTTTATCATATAAAAAGTTGGTGAATTTAATTCATAACAAGAGAAATGCTAATTTAAACTATACAGGTTTACATTTTTTTCACTTATAAGTTTAACAAAAATCCAATAAAGCACTGACATCCTCTGTTGGTAAAGCTATGGTGAAACATGCTACCAGTTACATGGCTACCAAACTCTACGAAGAACAATTTGACAGTATTTATCAAAATTACAAATGAATGTGCTTTTTGACTCAACAACCCCACTTATGGGGAGTTTTCCTACAGTATCCTTCCCCATGTACCCAAAATATCTTGGGTATGATGTTGTTATTAATTGTAGGAAAAAACACAAAAGTCTGTAAACAGGACACTGGTTAAGTAAACCATTGTACTATCTCACTACAAAAAAGAATGAGAACATCCTATCTCACATACTGATATGCAAAGATGTTCATAATGTGGTATATATGAAGAAAGCAAAGCCTAGAAGAGTATGCATAGTATGCAGCCTTTTATGAGAAAATAATAAAAATACACATTTCTCTATTTATATTTGAATCAGGTATCTGTGTATGAATACAAATTAATAAAAATAGTTATATGAAAAAGAGCAGAAGTACTGGGAAGATGGGACAGAACTTTAAAGCCAACTATACTGCTTGGTAAATTGCTTTTTTTCTGTTATTATTATTATGCTTTTTAAAGTAAGCATTAGGCCAAGCATTTGTACATTTACCTGATCATGTCATTGGAAAATATTTGAATAACATTTCCCATATGCACTAATTCATTCACACTGAATTAAGATGTTTATCATCGTTACCTGATACTGTACTAGCAAAGGCAGAAAGCACCTTCACATGATGTTTATTATCATTGACGGGATAATACTGCATTCTTCTACTAAACTTAGTTGTTCTTGCTTTCTCATAAGACATGAAAACATAATTTTCTTTTGCTATTAGCACAGGATTTTAAAATTTTCTCAGCTTTGATTTTACCTTGCAGATGTTATGGAATTCAGGCAGTTAGATTTTGATCTTAGTTTACAGATTACTAATTAAAGTATGGTCTGAAGTACCACCTGGAAGCTTGCTAAAGATACAGAAAGGAAGGTTCCAACCTGGAACTATAGAGTCAGAATCTGCATTTTGAGAAGAGTCTCAGATGATGTCTATGGCCTATAAAGTTTGAGACGCACTGATTTACAGGACAATACACCTAGCTTTTTTGGCTACTTCTATATATTATATACGTGCAGTATTTACACATTTTTTTAAGTCCCCTGTAAAGTTTTCTACCTTGTATTTTATTTGCCATTTTTCCTTTTCTCTCTCTTAACTTTTCTTTTCTCTGCTGAATGTTTTCCTTTGTCTAAGTTCTTTTCCTGTTCTTCTGTTGTCAAGATATCAAGAGATTTTAGGCTCTGGAATCTGGGCAATTTCAGTACTGTTTTAACCTGTGCTAGAAAATTTAACCCTTTAAGAACTTCCTTGCAATAATTTTCTTCTATCTGTACTATTTTAATCTGTTTCTGATTATGGGAGAGTTTCATTTATTTGGATTCTGCTGAGTTGGCAGACTGGCAGGGAGTAGGGGCAGTGAGAGAGTCTGCAATAATTTTTCAGCATTACATGATAGATAATCATAAGAAAACCAGCTATCTGGGTTCACAGAAAGGAGTTATTTTAAAAAGGATCGTTAGTCTTGAATATCTAATGATTATTTTTAAATTTTATTTGGGGTGTCAAGAATCCATTTTGAGAATCTTAAGAAAACCTTTTCCAGTAAAATACTTTAAAGACATGTATATAAAAGTTTGCATATACCTTCTGGGCATTCATGTTCTCTGAAACCTACACACGGATCTTGAAGTCCATGTCCTAAGCTCAAGGTAAAATAAATATGAATATCTACACTTCCTCATCAGTGTTTCAAACAACTAAAATACATAAACTGTCCTGGGAAAGAAAGTAAATGTTTGGCCCTTGCTGATACACGTTAATTGTGAAATACTGGTATAATCATAACAAACCAAACGAAATATAAATTTCCTTTAGTAAACTGAAGATAATTCATTCCCTTTCAGATGATGAAGTGGAGCAGTCCAATAACTATTTGTTTTATGATGTAAAGCTCCTTATATGCAAAACTGTAGGGTCGGGAATGCTCCGCCAAGTGAGCAATTGGGTTGGCTGCACATCCTCAAGTGCTGTATAATTTAGGTCAAGCAGGTTAATTAGCATATTATTGTTTGGCCAAATGAACAGCACGAAGTTGCCAAACCTAAATTCCTTAAATAGTAACACATAAATCTTGGTACTGTGGCACTTCTACAGATGGCAGCATACTATCTGATGGATGGAATGGGCTGCTTGAACATAACATTAGGATTCAAAATAGAAAGAGAACTCCACACTGAACAAATTTCACTGGGGCAGCAGAAATTTATCATGTTTGCTCTGTCACTGTAACTCACATCTTGCCAATTCAACCTTATAAAGAAATAAAGGGACATATACAGAAGGTAACAAAAGGGTGAGTTAACAAAAACAATTTATGCAAAAATAGTGTATGGTAAACTCCGTTCTAAGAAAGGAATGATGTAAAGTATTGTATTGTTGCTTTGCTTTGTATGAATAATGTAAACTTCCAGATCTCTTTGTTTCTTATTTATCTTGGTCCTCACGTTATTACACAGTGTTTATGTAAGCATTTGGTCATGTATTCACTCTCTATTTTATTGTTTGTAGCCTTCTATCCAAAGGGCATTACATTTATCCTTAAATAAAAACAGAACATAATCACAGGCAATGCATTATGATAGCAGTCCCCAAGAAAAAGTTTAATAAGTAGAGAAAATGACTTCTACTTTTTAACTCAAGATCTTTTGGAAATCCTAAGTTAAATCCTGTTTGATGATTCACTGAAAGGATTTACATGACCCAGAAGAGCTGTTATACTCATGGTTACAGTTTATTACAGCAAGAGTATATAGATTACATTCAGCAAAGAAAAAAAAAAGTGTATAGGGCAAGACCAGAAGAAACCAGGCATGAGTTCCGTTGTCTTCTCCCAGTGGAGTTACAGAGTTGGTATTCAATTCTCCCAACCAACATATGACAACATATGTGAAGTGCTGCCTGCCAGGAAAGTTCACCTGAGCCTTGGTGTCTAGGGACTTTATTTGAGAGTTAGTAACCTAGGCATGCAGCACCTATGTGACTAACCTCAAGTACTCAGATGTGAGCCTCCCAGAGGTCAAACTGATATAACATGGCTCAAGGCCCCAGGAATACGTGCAAAAATTGGCATTTACCATAAATCATGTTAGCATAATCTGTCTGGTGGGGACCAAGCTTTCAGTTATACAAAGATATTCTTACCAGGCAGGATGATCCAGTGGCTCAGAGGTTATCTCCCAAGGGCCAGCCAAGGGCAAGTCCTGAAGATCTTTAGAATGTGCAGGGTTTGACAACCCAGCATGGTGAGTTAACCCTTCAAGGCACACAACGTAAAGGGAAAAGCAATTGTGACTATATATCCACTCTAAGGTTTGACCTCACTAACTGCTCTTTCCCCTAATTTCTTCTGAATTTCTTGTTTTCATAGAGTTGGATAAGACGTGTATTTTTACTCTCAGGAAACTCTGGTATCTTTCTATGCCCAAGTATAAACATACCCTATAACTTTATTTTTTTCTCCTCAGGCAGCCAAACAGATGTATTCTTTTCAAAGCAATGGTGGTCATTATCAAGTTATTTACTCAGCACCCAAATATATGAGTCTTAGGAGAAGCAAGATTCATCTCATTGTAAAGAAGCTAAAATGTCTACAGCTTGTGTTTTCTTTCCCCTCAGGTTGTTAGCAGGTGGGCATGAGACCTCAGATCAGCTAATGATACTATCCCACCTGGGACTGAATCTGGAGCAAATATCTCAAAGAGAGAGACAAAAGTATTCCTCCTAGATGCCTCTAGCCTTGATTAATTCCTACCCATGTTCTTCATCCTTTCCAATTTTTCTGGAAGCTATACAATTTTTCTTCGGTAAATTAAGTTTATGTTAAAATTTCCCTAAGTCAAATTTTGTTGCTTTAAACAAAGAACTTTGGGTGATGTAAGAACTCTACTAAGAAATTTAAATAATACAGAAATGAATGAATAGTTTTAAGGAAGATTTCTAAATTTTTAACAGAAATCTAGTAACAGATTTCATAATATTTTAGGGTTAGCATAACTTTTTAGGGACTCGGATACCCTCCAATGACTACCAATTTCTTTCCTAATTCTGTCTGAGCAAATTCTAATATGAGGTGACTTCTATGGGTTCTGTTGTGAAATCTACTGAGAGTCTCAATCTCACCCAAGCTACTTCCTGTTCTTTCTAAATGTGACTTCAATATCACCTCTAGTCCTGAGTTTCACTTTATTTTTCAGTTCTCTGGCCCTGTCAAATTTCTCTGAATGTAGACCTAATAAGGATGAATACTCTTATTAAGTAGTCCTAAAGTTCTGCCTTATACCTCAGGTTATTTTATATTAAGACTAAATTTATTACACCCTTCCTGAAGAATTTCTGTCCCTAAGCCTTAAGGAAATTTAGTCTGCATTCAGGGCCAATGTTACTCTACATTTTTACTGGCACTCAGCTTTGTCTAATTTCACTATACGTCATTTGATTTTTGATGATGGACACAAGGTTTCTAGAGGACTTTATGAAATGAAAACACAATGGTCTTTTTATCTTTTAAACAGTCATGCCCAATCTAAGGTCTTCCATTGAATTCTTATTCTAGATGAAGAAAAATAAACTTCTTGGTTTATTTGCAAAGCAGAAATTCTTAATAAGTCCTGAAGACCAATCCACCCTTCAACCCAGGAAGAAAGTTTCCTGCCCTGATTCTTGAAACCTCTACTGGCTATATCTCTTCCAATAAACAGGAAGAGTTTATAAATCAAAGTGATGTTCCCACTTCAAGTTGCCCAGTACCTTCCTAGATTATAATTCAGACTCCTAGAGCCAGAGACCACTGCCCAAATATACCAAACCTACATACAGGACATGTGCAGACTACTTCCCAGGGTCTATTCTCCTAAGAGAGGCCATGTCAC
The DNA here is from genome assembly GCF_005190385.1 of Monodon monoceros. NCBI lineage: Eukaryota > Metazoa > Chordata > Mammalia > Artiodactyla > Monodontidae > Monodon > Monodon monoceros. Next base: position 94,911,192 of record NW_021703776.1, on the reverse strand, counting down.
AGATGTACTTATCCCTAGGTTCAAGGATCCACCATATGCAGAGGTGTGTAAAGAGCTCGGGCATGTGGGCTTTGTGTCCACATGTGTGCACGAGGTCTCCCACAGTGTGGGACCCAGCAAAGATAGGAAAAAGACAGAAGAGCCAGAGGGCTGAAACCACCATAATCCTGCAAGTCATTATAAGAAGCCAAGAATTTTAAATTCAAACAGGGCCTTTCAGGCCATTATGGAAGACTTTTGTCTAGGCAAGAAAATAGTTTTCTGGCTTTATTTCAATTTTAAAAATATTTACACCTATGGTATGTGGCCTCCACTTGTACCCATGTTCCAGGCAAGGTTGCTAATCTCAAAAAATGACCCATCTCCTCTGGAGTGAGTCCTTTAAATCTATAAATCTTTTACAGAATATGTTTTACAGCAAAAATTAATATATATTTTGCAGAAGTTATATAGACATATTCTCACTTAAGAGGATGATTTCACATATTTTTAAGATTGTCACACAGTTAAATTGGAGAAAATTTATAAAACCTAATTATAATATTCAGAAGTTGTAGAATAGGATCCATTTCAGGCGGAACCTACATTTTGTGTTTCCATTTCAACCAGTTCCTCACAACTTTCATTCTTTTTATCTATGTGCTTTTGTTGACTTTTTATACACAATGGTAGAGAAGAAAGACTGTCCTGTTGTGGGTGTGAACTCATCTTGAGCAGGAGACCTGGAGCTCTAATCCAGGGCTCTGATGTGGCTAAGGTTTAGAGAACAAGGACTGCGTATAACAGGAGGAACTTGGTTAATCAAAGATTTGGGGACGGAAGGTAAGAGAAGACTAAAATAAAAGAGTCAACTCCGAAGGGAGAGAGATAGGCAAAGTCTAGACACAAAATAAAGAGGCTATCACAGAAGCCAGGCAACATGGAACAATTAGTTTTAGAAAAGTGAATAAAAGACAGATCCTGGAGAAATTCCTTAAGTCTTCTAGTCACAGAAGAGAATAGGACACTTGTGCTTGCATTTGTGAGTGAGAGGATGCCTATTGGGGGGAGGCAATTCAGACACTGTGGGTATGAATGCATAGCCATTCTAATTAAAAGTGAATGCTTCCAAGATGTAATTATGAAAGAGTAGCCTTGCTTGTTAAGCGGATGTGTCAGGGGTGGGGGCAATGAGAAGGTAATGATAGGTACAAAGTCTCCGAATTTAAACAAAAGCAGAAAAAAGGATGAAAAGAAGGAAGGGGGGGAAGGAGGAAGGAAACATGCATGTTCAAAAGGTAGATCTGGGGAAATAGCATGAATCCCTGAGAGATCTGAATAATAAATAAATTGTAAAATCAGAAAGGAAAGAAGATAAACTAAGTGTGTAATATTAGGGCAGATTAAAATGGCAGAAGAGAGGTGAGAAGTTGAATGTAGTCCAAGAAAGCACTCATATAACAGATCAACCAAGGCAGAGAGTAGATAAGATTTTGGGGAAAGGAAAAGAGACAGAAAAGGACGTGGGATGAAGATTGATTAAGTCAAAATCTTTAGATATTATGGGGACTCCAAGTACTATTCCTACCACAGATAACATTGAAATCTGGTTGACAAGCAAAAGCCATTCAGTCATCCAGCCACTATTTATTGAGTGCCTCCTATGTTCTGATCCCTATGCTTTATATCACCTGTAAAGTGCTGAACAGAGGGAATATGATCCCTGATTTCATGGGGCTTACTGTCCATGGGAGCAATAGATGATGAAAATAAAAGTTTACACAGATTCATAAATTAATATAAATCGAGAGGCTGAATTGCCAAATATAAATTGTGGTGTTTTAAAGAAATATTTCAATATTAAAACTGGGAGTTCATGGACATGATCTCTAGAAACTAATATTAATGCATGATCTGAAATATGAAGCGAGAATTAGCCAAGCAATGAGAGATACTAGGAGCAGTTCAAGCAGAGGAAAGAGGATGTACAAAAGCCCTGGGATGAAAAGGAGATTTGATGTATGTGGGTTGCTGAGGGAAGGCCAGTCTAGGTAGAGCACAGTGGGGAGCAGTAACAGAGGGCATTATAGCGTTAGGTAATGTCTACTGGTTTGTACTAAGGACTTTGATTTTTTAATTGAAGTATAGTCTCTCTACAATATTATACAAGTTACAGGTATACAATAGAGTGACTCGTAATGTTAAAGGTTATACTCCGTTTATAGTTACTATAAAATCTGGCTATATTTCCTGTGTTGTGCAATATATCCTCGTAGCTTATTTTATACCCAATATGTTGTACCTCTTATTCCCCTACCCCTATGTTGCCCCTCCCCCCTTTTGATTTTTATCCTAAAGAATAAATACTCATTTTCAGTACAAGGTGAGACCAGACCGATTTTTGAAGTACATAATAAGTCAAAGAAAGAAATCAAGATGGGTTGGCTTTAAAAAATAAAAATGCGATATGTTGAAGCAAGTGAATTTTCTAAAAATACAGAGATTGTAAGATCTCAAGATATACAGGCATCTTAAGGAATATGAATCTTAAGGACATTAGGCTAGAGAAAACAGAGAATATTAATAAGTAAAGAACATATGTACCAAATATAAACTCAAGCTCTTCCATGTTCATGCTGAAGGTAAGAAACTTTGGATCACAGACAGGTCTTATGAAAATGGTTGAAATAGTTTGTTTAATTGGAATATTCATAAACAAGGTACAGTGCATCAGAATATCATAGATTCTGTAGCTCTACACAGCTGTGTTACATGGTAGTACCATCTCTCATTCTCCAAGGAAAGCAAGAAGTCTGTATACTCTATGATATAAAACTGATATGACGTCAGGACACTCACCACAGGAAATCTGGAAGCATTGCCAGGAGAGCTGCTGAAGGATATCTAAATGAAATGAACTCAATTCCATAATTTTTGTATGTTAAATAAAAACTAGAATATATCTTTTTATGTTTAGCTGCTTATATTTGATTTTTTTTACATTAGCTCTAACAATATCTGGAAACATGAATTCATCATGACCACCAAAGAAATCTTTCTTACAAATGAGAAATAATGAAAAGGGCTCTGAAGTTAGAGTAGAAGACTATTTCCCAGTGCTAAATTCTTTACTCAAAAGTACCTAAAGCACTTCATCTTATCTTCTTCTACCCTCAGTGTTTTTTCTTATGCAAAATAACTATCAATCCACATTTACTCTCCATTCTCACTGTGCATGTCCAAAGCACTAGTATTTTCTCATGATTTTAAGGGCAGGCTCTGTATTTCTTTCTAGGCTCTACTACTTGGCAACTTAGATAATCTCACTGTGTCTCATTTTCTGTATCTATAAAGTAGACTCCCTCCTGGAGTTACTGAAATTAAATCTTTCACAATAACATCCAGAATATACTATGGGACCAATGGATGTTATTTATGGTTTAACTAACATCTACTGAATGAGACCATATATGTAAAAGTACTTGAGATTATAAAGTGCTATACAAAGTGCAAGCCACTATTATTTTTATTAAGTGACATTTTAATTTTCTTTTGAATTCAAAGGGCATCAATATGAAATTTAGCCTTTTATGACACCCTGTTTGTGGCTAATTGTGACAATTGTCAGTCAGTATTAAAAGAAATGTATCTGATTGCTTAATATATGGCAGATATGAATAGTCAAGGTTGGCAGTGCCAAATATTTTCACAGTCTACTCAGCAACCACTCTCCATCATTCTGCATCCTCTTCTGGGCCTCTGAGGCTTACCTGTATGGATTGCATCAACAGTTTAATGATGCTTCTTGCTTCCAATTGAGGTCAGCCAATGAGGAGTTCTAGAATGATCAGAGAAAGGGAGGGAACCTTGGTTCTTTAGTTATTTTCATTCTCTGCTGTCTCTAGTCCATATCATCAACTTGTAAACCATGTATTCTACTGATTCCTTTTCTTATGTTGGTCGTCTCTCTACCAAACCCCCTTCTCTACTCAAGGCAGCCTACTTGATATAACTTTGTCTCCATCGCCTTGTCACTTTGGCCCTAGGAGTGGTAGCAGCTCCACTGCTGATATTCCAGGTCCCTGCACTACTGTGGCTCCCTAATGTCCCGCCCACATCTCTGTCATAAGACTCATTGTAAATAAGCCTGCCTTGAATGATCGTAATTAAATATCTTACGGGTTGGACCTTGACTAATACAGGAATCTTCAATTATTCTCAATTTTCCTCTATCAGATCTTTCATCTCAGACAATATAGACACTATGGCACCATAAAGCCCAAGCATCCCTACCATGACAAGACCCTACAAGAGTCAGTTCTGAAGGGCTGAGGTGCTCGATTATTCATTTCATAGGCAATGTCTGTCAGACGCTCTAACACTTCTTAGGAAGAAGCCCAAGAAACTGACTGTGTTAGTAAGCTAGTGTTATAGCCCAAAAGACTTCTTGAGAGTCTAGAGGGGAGGGGGGGAGAAAAAAACTTGAGAAGTGGAGCTGTCACCCTGCATGTAGGAGTATAAGTTGACTAATTTCTAGTTGGGCACATATATTAATGTGCCCTCATTTGTACCTCAAAGCTGGTGATGCCTACGTATATTCAAGACACTGTAACAAAATCTGGAAACTAGTATATAGAGATGAGTCTAGAACTTAATCTAAAACTGAGAAAATCCTACTACAGAAACTGCATAAACCAAAGCACAGAAGCAGGAATAGATATGGCATTTGTAAGTCTGCAAAAAGGTCAGCCTAACTAGAAAATAGGTTAGATGTTTAGAAAGGAAATAATATTTAACATGTACCCTAGAACTGAGCCAGTTCTTGAATGAACGTTGAAGAGGTTAGCACTGGTTAAAAAGTCAATGTGGGACTTCCCTGGTGGCGCCGCAACGGGAGAGGCCGCAGCGGTGAGAGGCCCGCGTACTGCAAAAAAAAAAAAGTCAATGTGCATTACATCTATCAATCGAAGCACTCAGTGGAAATTTTATAAAGTATCGTTTAAATATTATTCTAGCAGCTTTCATCAAGAAAGTATGAAGGTTAACAAATATTATCTGTTGGACCACAACCTAAGGTGGTGGAACTAATACTACCCAGGAAAGGAAAAGCATCCGAGAGATATTTTTAAATGATTGATTATGATCAGACCTTGGTTTCTAATTTTTCAAGAAAAGAAACCTTGGAGCGATCCTTGGAGAAATGGTTAATTCTAGGACTGGAGTGAAAAATATATGAGATAAGCCTAGAGCATTATAGTGGCAGAAAGCAAGAAAATGCTTAAAAAAAAAAAACTCACAAGGATTGAGATTTGTTAAGGGACATAGTAGCCAACTGAACGAGCAACAAAATAAAGTACTATTAGATTATTTCTCCAGGTATAACATGAATATCTGTGAGTCCACACTAATATAAGTAGATGACTAAATAAATAAACAAATAGAGGAGAATAGGCAAATCTACTATGCAGAAAAATTCCAAATAATTTCTGTGCGTACGTCCCACTCCTTGGGTGTGGACCGCTCAGAGTGATTTCTTTCTGAAGAATACAGTATGGAAAAAGAGAAATTTTACAGTGGAGGAAACCTGACAAATGTGATCAACGTCGACATCCACAGTGATAAATCATGCTGTATTCTGTGTTCTTGATATGCTGTGGCTAACCTCTGTCATCTTTTTCCCCAGTTCAACCATGAGAAAAACACCAGACAATTCCCAATGGAGAGACATTGTACAAAATACCTGACCAGGACTCCTCAAAACTGCCAAAGTCATCAAAAACAAGGAAAGTCTAAGAAATGGTCAAAACCAAGAGGGGCCAACGGAGACATGATGACTAAATCTAATATGGTATTCTAGAAGTGATCCATGGAACAGAAAAAGAACGTTAGATAAAAATTAAGGGATCTGAGTACAGTATGGACTTTATTTAAGAATTTTTCAATAATGGTTCATTCATTGTAACAAGTGTATCAAACTAATGTAGCATGTTAATACTAGGAGAATCGGTGTGGAGTATATGGGAACTCTTTGTTCTATCTTCACAACTCTTTCCATTTAAAAAATATTTATTTATTCATTTAAAATAACAATGATAAATCCATTATTATTATTATTTATTTTATTATTATTTTTTTTGCGGTACACAGGCCTCTCACTGTTGTGGCCTCTCCCATTGCGGAGCACAGGCTCTGGACGCACAGGCTCAGCAGCCATGGCTTACGGGCCTAGCCGCTCCACAGCATGTGGGATCTTCCCGGACCGGGGCACGAACCCGTGTCCCCTGCATCGGCAGGCGGACTCTCAACCACTGTGTCACGAGGGAAGCCCAATCCATTATTTTTTTTTTTTTTTGCGGTACACAGGCCTCTCACTGTTGTGGCCTCTCCCGTTGCGGAGCACAGGCTCCAGACACGCAGGCTCAGCGGCCATGGCTCACTGGCCCAGCCTCTCCGCGGCATGTGGGATCTTCCCAGACCGGGGCACAAACCGGTGTCCCCTGCATCGGCAGGCGGGCTCTCAACCACTGCGCCACCAGGGAAGCCCCCAATCCATTATATTTTAACGTAACATTTTAATAACAAAAATTATTTTTCAAAACAAAATTTAGTGAGAAGGGTGGTGTTGTTTTACATTTCACCCATCTCTTTTTTTAAAATTTTTATTGGAGTATAGTTGATTTACAATGTTGTGTTAGTTTCAGGTGTACAGCAAAGTGAATCTGTTATACATATACATATATACACTCTTTTTTAGATTCTTTTCCCATATAGGTCATTCCAGAGTATTGAGTAGAGTTCCCTATGCTACACAGTAGGTCTTTATTAGTTATCTTTTTTATATATAGCAGTGCGTATATGTCAATTCCAATCTTCCAATTTATCCCTCCCCTCCTTACCCCCTGGTAAGCATAAGTTCATTTTCTACATCTGAAATTCTACTTCTGTTTTGTAAATAAGTTCATTTGTACCCTTTTTTTAGATTCCACATATAAGCACTGTCATATGATCTTTGTCTTTCTGTGTCTGACCTACTTCACTCAGTATGACAATCTCTAGGTCCATCCATATCACTACAAATGCCATTATTTCACTCTTTTCTATGGAGAACAGTTTGGATGTCCCTTAAAAAACTAAAAATAGAGCTACCATATGATCTAGCAATCCCACTCCTGGGCATATATCCTGAGAAAACCATAATCTGAAAAGACACATGCACCCCAGTGTTCATTGCAGCACTATTTACAATAGCCAGGACATGAAAGCCACCCAAATATCTTCACAAATTTTTATGTAAATCTAAAACTGATCTAAAATAAAAAGTTTATTTTTTTAAAGCAGCCCTATGTGAATATAAGTAAATGTCTTATGTATTAGAAACACTTATAATGTCAATGAAAAAAGGGGATGAATTCTTGTCCATACTCACAATCTATCCTGACTGTGGACTTATAATGCAGTGCCTTCATTTCTATTATTTGTATAAATTATATTAGAGTAATTTTTTTTTTTTTTTTTTTTTGCAGTAAGAGGGCCTCTCACTGTTGTGGCTTCTCCCGTTGTGGAGCACAGGCTTCGGACGCGCAGGCTCAGTGGCCATGGCTCACGGGACCAGCCACTCTGTGGCATGTGGGATCTTCCCGGACCGGGGCACGAACCCATGTCCCCTGCACCGGCAGGCGGACTCTCAACCACTGTGCCACCAGGGAAGCCCCTAGAGTAATATTTTTAAAGGAATAAATAAAAGCATTGAGCAGTCAGTTGAAAAAAAAAGAGTGATTAGGTAAAACAGTGATTCTTAGCTGGGAGATTATGGAAATGGGAAAAGTTATGCAATGAAGAAAATGTCTTTTTCCACTTGTGGGTGTATGAGATGTCTGAACAGTGTGTGTGTGTGTGTGTGTGTGTGTGTGTGTGTGTGTGTGTGTGTG